>NC_139169.1:28239369-29461869 GCF_965202585.1 Thalia democratica | reverse complement strand
TTGAAGGAACCTCAATCTTCGACCTTTTGACACTACCGAAGAACAGCGCTGAGTTTTGGCAAGGAATTTATAGAGAACCGCAGGGAGTGAAGACGGACCCATCTGAACATCTAGTAAACCTCGAATTCACTCCCAACGAGGACTATAAGTGGATGGAAGAACCAATAGACTTAATAGATGTAAGAGAACAAATTAGACTTGTGGCAAACGGATCGGCACCTGGCATAGACGAACTGTCTAAAGAAGGTATATCAAAGCTTGAAACGAAGATGTTGGTGAAGTGGTACAACCGCTTCCTAGATGAAGGAATTATGCCCAAGCAACTGAAGAGATTCAAAATGGTTCTAATCCCGAAACACGAAGAGACAGAACATCCGAAGGACTTCAGACCTTTGTCGATAGGTTCTATGGTAAGAAGAGTGTAGTTACTCCGGAATACTTAATAGAAAGATTTCTCAAATAAAAACTGGCAGCCCGCAGCGAGGATTTAAAGCGGGAATTGAAGGCTGTAACATCAACCTCAGGATTCTGTCGGACGCAGCGAAGAAGGCAATTAAAAACGAGAGGGACATGTCAGTAGCATGGATAGATCTGAAAAAGGCGTTCGACAGTGTGAACCATCTAAAGCTTGTTGAAGTACTCAACTCAACTGGCATCCCGAGGAAGATAACAAGAATGATCACTAACATGTATAGAGGAAACAGCTCGTACTTGAGGACTGGTGAAAGAATAGCGATAGAACGTGGAGTTCTACAAGGTGACCCTATGTCGCCGACACTGTTCAATCTTGTCCTGAACGAAGCACTGAGAGGCCTAGCGGGAGGAATCCAATACGGCGATAGAAAGATGAACTACTTAGCTTTCGCCGATGATATAGTGATCCTGGCGAACAGCCCAAAGGATCTACAAGAGCAACTCAATAATCTTTATAATAGACTAAAGACATTTGGACTGGAAATAAACCCGGACAAGTGTAAATGTGCACACATACAAACGTGCAAAAAGCTACATACTTACTTCATAGCTGTGAAGCCTGAAATAACAATTAATGACTCTAAAATTCCGAACCTAAATTCCGATGAGACTTACAAGTATCTCGGGATAGACGTAAAGGCCAATGGTGTAAGAAAGTGTAAAACTGTATGGGACGTCGAACTCAAACGCATTGGGAAGTCATATCGAAAGTCATATCAGAAGATGGAAGTTCTGAGAACACATCTGATTCCGAAGATCATATATGGCACGACACATTCCCACATCAAAAGAACTGCGATGAAGAGTCTCGACCAACGGATAAGGAAATGGGTCAGGAGATGGCTACACCTACCAAAGGATTATCCATCGTCAATGATCCACTCAGCAAGCACACAAGGCGGTCTTAGAGTTAAAAGAATAGCGGACACCACGATCACACGAAGGAACGACATCTTGAAACGGTTAAAGGACATGCGATACACAAAAGACCAAGACGTACAGGTGTTACTGGAGACAATGAGGGAAGATACCACTACATTGAAAGATGATAGTGAGGATATGTATAACACAAGAGATGGTAAAGGTCTTAGATCGCATGGGAATGGAAGCGGCTACAAGAGTAGCTGGATACGTGATAATTCAATGAAAGGTAAGGAATGGAACGAGTTGATAAGAACAAGAGCGGCAGTGCTTGAGAACTGAGCGAGATTGGCACGGATGAACAAAGAAGAAGTTCCGATGTGCGCGAATGGATGTGCAAACAAAGTAACGAAGGTGATATACAGAGATACTCTCAACCATCTGATGAGTAGATGCGATATATCAAAAGGAATGAGACAGAACCGGCACGACCGAATCGTTGACAAAATAGCTGAACAACTTAGAAAGAAAGATTACGAAGTAATACTGCAGCCTCTTATTCCAAGCAAACCATCGGATAAGAAGCCAGACATCGTTGCATACCACAGAGTGAAACACAAAGTACTAGTTTGGGACCCGACAGTGACAGGAGATTTGAGAGATCTGGATGAGGCAGAATATAAGAAAAGAGAGAAGTACGATGTTGATAATGTACACAAGTGGTTAAATCAGAAATTCCCTAGTGGATTAAAGTATGGCTCGAGACGACTAACAATTGAAGTAGCAGGAATTGCTCTCAACTGGCGAGGAGCATGGTCGGAATACAGTTATGAAGCACTTAGAGATGAAGGTCTGACGAAGAAGTTCATTGAGCTCCTTTCGATGATAGCTCTAGAAGAAAGTCACAAGATCTGGCGGGTGTGTTACAGAGACAATAAGTGAGTGCTACAGAACAATGGTAAGAGGCAAAGAAGTGGGATAAGGCGATTTCCCACTAGGAACGAGACAAGGAAGTGGGATAAGGTGTTTTCCCACTTAAAAATTCCCCGGGCACTGCGCAAGCAGTGTGGTGACCTGCAAGTGGGAGGAAGCCGGGGTTCTCATACTTCGCAGGGCCGGACTAAAAATCGTTTCACTATCGCCCACACATGGTGATTGATGAACGATGAAGAAGGTTCGTCATTCTCCTATTCTGCCAAGCAGATGACATAAGGTGTTTTGTCATCACTGATCGGTTGCCCGCTTCTTCGGAGGCTAGCGGTATACGTTGGTCAGCGTAGGGTCCTTGGTTAGGGAGATACCCTCCTATACTTGGATCTCATAGCGTTTTCAATTTACGCCGTAAATAGCGCGCAACTACCGTGAAAGGATGACTGCTGGTAATTCATGTCCTATTTGAAGCTCTTGGCTGGTTCGGATAGTTGACGTAGGCGTGCGGTGTGGTGTTGGACTTCATGAGGGCTAACGGAATGGAGTACTGGCATCGCGAAGAGCGACCGTGCGTTCTCGCGGGTTTACCGGAAATGAGCGGTGCGGAGAGTTGGACCTACGGAGGGCTATCGTACGTAGGCACCGACGCCGTACTTAATGGTTTTTCGGGGCGGAACTCGTTGATCCTTCATTCAATGGTATTCGGTAGTGAGCACTGCAGTCATGAGGTGTCAGTAGTCTTCGGACAAAAGCACTTATGAGGACGAGGTGTTCGTTTTCGAGGCTCCCCGACGGCCCGGGTAATGGTACGCAAACCTCCCAGGAGGCTCCGCTTCGCGGGGGGACGTCGCCCTATTTCGTCCCTCCTCCTGCGGAGGAGATACCAAATTCCTCGTCATCTAATTAGTGACGCGCATGAATGGATTAACGAGATTCCCGCTGTCCCTATCTACTATCTAGCGAAACCACAGCCAAGGTAACGGGCTTGGCAGAATTAGCGGGGAAAGAAGACCCTGTTGAGCTTGACTCTAGTCCGACTCTGTGAAGAGACATGAGAGGCGTAGGATAAGTGGGAGGTGCTTGCACCGACAGTGAAATACAACTACTCTGATCGTTTTTTTACTTATTCAGTTAGGCGGAAAGCGGCCTTACGGCCTCAATTCTAGCTTTAAGCGTCTCATTCGAGATTGCGATTCGCTCTGAAGACCATGTCAGGCGGGGAGTTTGGCTGGGGCGGCATATCTGTCAAAGAGTAACGCAGGTGTCCTAAGGTGAGCTCAGCGAGGACGGAAACCTCGCGTGGTTATTAAGTTGTTGATAACATTACAACTGAATAAACTTAATATTACAAGGTTGGGTGTTTTTGTAATATTTGTTATTAAAAACATATAAATAAAGCTGTTGTTGTGTTTTGTACTACTCAAATAACACATGACATTGTTGCAAGAAAAAAATCAAAGTTTTCAACCAATATTTATACTAGTATCTTAACAATATCTAGCTCTTTATCAATATTTATACAAGCAGCTTTTCTATTCGGCGAGTTAGATCTACTAAAAAATCTTTAGGAAGCTTAACAGGTTAATAAGTGATCAAAAGTTTTATTATTATGTTTACAATAACTATTTGTTGCAATATAAAATCAGTTAACGAAGAATAGTTTATGCTAAAAAAGAATCAATTTAAATTATTCGACATGTAAGTTTTTTTTGCACAAGCTACCTTTGGACCATACGTTAAGGGTTTTATTTTAAGAAATAATTCGTAAATAAAATGTTTTATGGTTCAGTTTACAGTTATCAAATTTAAGTCCTTGTTTTCTAACATAACAGTGATCATTTCATTGCATTTTTTTGAGAACACTTAATGTTTTTTTTTTATTTAAAGTTATTAGTATATTTCATTTACGGAAACTTTAAAATATTCGCAAAAAACATTTATATGAGTAAAAATATAAATGCATAAACTACTAATATAAGTAAAATTAAGGATATTTAATATATTTTACAAAAATATTTTGTTATAAATACATAAAGAATAACTGAGTAAACTATATAAAAAGTTTTTATAGGTCAGTTTTTAAGAATTAACTTATAGTTATATTGTACTATAAACAAATTATCAAGTAATTTCAAAAGGTAGTACTGCTTTTTTAGTCTCTAATTTGTGTGGAAATCTTTGTTTAAAATATTTAAACTTTAATAAAAAGACCGGTCACACAGCTTTTAATGTATAATATCCAAGATAAGACATTAATAGGTGTCCAAATTGTATGCAAATCGATAACAAAAAGGTTCTTCGTGCACCAGGTCCTACGACCAAATGTTTTGAGATCTTTTTTTAGATGTTTATGAAAAACAATATAGTTAAAAACTAATTTATTAGTTGTTTACAAAAAAACTAAAAATATAAATCTTATTTATAGATAAACAATATAGATACTGATTATTATTGTTTATTGAACGAAGAAAAAAAAGCGCTCAAATATTTGGTCCAAGGACCTGGTGAACGAAAAAACCTTTCGGTTATCGAGTCATACACCAGGATACAGTTTAAAACATAACAAGGATTAAATTTTATTTTAATTAAAGTACTTAAATTTTTATTATAAACTCTAAATTGTAAATTTATAAGCAAAACAGTCATTAGCAGAAGCTCTTCAAATTAAAAGAAGCTTCAAAGAAGCTTACTTTTAAAAAATATTTGTATATAACACTGTGGAACAACTAAGTCAAAGAAAACAAACTATTATCTATATTGTTAGGGCGTTAGTTTAATTTACTTTGAAGATATTAATGATGAATAACAAAAAAAAATCGATGAACAGAATCATAAGTACAACCAAGCAAACATCGAAAAATTTTTGTACATTGCTTTCAGCTCTTGCTTTATTTTGTTTTTCTAATATGTCAAGCTCTTCCAATTTTTCTGTTCTACGATTAACCAACGATGTTTTTTCAACCATTACAACTGAAAAAAAATCTTTATTCCTTAAAAAGTTTTACAATTAAAAGGATTCATATTTTCAAGTCCAAAAGTCTACCTTTACAGACCAAATTTATCATGAGTTTTTTTTTGTGTGGCAACCTTACTCAAACCTGTCTTAAGTGACCTTACGCTGTCCTGAGTAGTTCTGATTATTATTTAAATCTTTTACATGAAACTTTAAATATTTTTTTAAATCTAGAAATTGTTCAACATCAATAAAAAGTAAATTTCAGAACAAATTTGACTATAAAATTTCATCTTAGTAAATATGGAATAACAATTTCTTATTCATGATTAAGAAAAAAATACTGAAATTTAAAATATTATTAAGATTCCCTTTTGAACTTTTTATTCAACAACAACTGGTCTCAGTCATCTTGAATATAAAGTAAAAACTAGCTTAAGTTACTCTAAAATTTAATAAAAATTCTAGTTTTTTTGAGTACCAGAATTCTTGTCAACGCTTTTTAAATGTTTTTTCTTCAAGCTATATCACTTACTAATGATTTTTTGTATGACAATAAACTTATATCCTGTTTTATTTTAACATTCTCTAATTAAAAAAAAATTAAAATACCTTTTAATTAAACATAGATATAGTTTTTAATTAAACAATTTACTTAATTAATCAATTTTAAACTTTGGTTTGTATTATTTTTAATAATAGACTTCAGGAAATACTCAACGATTACAATCTTAAAAATCATGTGCTAAGCTGCATGTACAGTAGACAAAAAAAACACTGAAACTTGATTCATTCATTCTTTTATATTCAATGGGTTATATTAAAGTATATTCTCATAGTCTTATAGTTCAATAAATATTGACCATGGTATTAACTTTGTGAAGATTCAAGATTAAATTTATATTTTTGTTTAACTTAAAAAAAAAAATATTTTTTAAATTTATTGCTAAAGGATATCTTAAAATTGCTATTTTTTGTAATGGTAACTTTTTTAATCAAAAATAAATGTTTAAAACACAAACTAAATAAACAATGCATTTTAAAATTGAAAAAAAAAACTAAAAAATAGCAAAAACAAAAGATATCAAAAAAACAAATTATATTAGTAAACTACTAAGTAACAATAAATTTTAAAAGTAATCTAAAAAAAAAACTAGTAGAAACTTTAATCAGAAGTTGTTATGAAACAAATTCTTTTTTTAAAGGCTTGCAATAGAATCATTTGTAACTAAATGAGTTATTGTTAAAATCTAACGGTCGATACAAAAAACTTTTATAAGTCAAGTCATTTTAAAAGATTAAATAATAATTTGTATGCATGTTCATATGGTTTTAGTTAACAAACCACTGTGGTAAAAATTTAGTTTTAGGATAATTTTATAGACTTTTTTTAAACTTTATATTCCTATATGAGTTTGCTTATAATTTGGTTTTGTGTTAAAAGCATAAACTTCTTAAAGTATAACTGATTTGACTATAGCAAAAAACCGTTATGATATTTTACTTTATTTACAAATATTATTAACCGGAAATCAGCAAAAGTTATTGATTTTATTTTCGAACTTTTTATGTAATTGTAGTTTATTAATTTAAAGTATCTAGATTAGATTAAAACTTTACTTAAGTCACTGTTTTTGAAAAATTTAATTGTTTTGATGAAAAGTAACAAAAAAATGACAGTTGATTCTCGTTTAAAATTGATGTTTATAGTGATATTTATATATCCTTTTTTTTAATTTTTAAGCTACATCTTAATAAAGCAGTAAACTTGAACAAAATATATGTTTGAAAGTCACAGCAAGTTGAAATGGTTTAGTTAAAAATAAATAGATCATACTTGTTAAAACTAATTGCTTTATTTACTCGAGTGTAAAATTTCATTTATAGGCAGACAAAAGTTTAATACACTTAATACTTATCTATAATAATTCATTTAACACTTTGACAACTTTTGTCTGCCTCAATTTTAAGAGTTAATAGACTTTTTGAACTAAGAAAATTCAATTGAACAAATCAAACATTATAAGTTCTAAAATTGTAATATATATCTTAAAAATATTTTTTAATATTTTGCTCTAACCTTATCAGTTACTGTTGAAAGAAATTTTTCTTTAAATGCTTTTGATCTTTTTAAATTAAGTAAAACAAGTTTTTAATTTAGTAAATTTTGGCAGTTTAAAAAACTTGTATCTAATAAATACTTAGTATAAAAAAACCGTTTCATAGACTTACAATTTCGCTAAACAAGATTTTTTTTATGTATTTTACTTTGTTAGAAGTGGTCGCTGTATCGTTATTTTTAAAGAATTTGAGTTTTCATTTGACAACCATTTGAAATATTTTTATTTTTGCAAAAAAAAAAACTCGTACCACAAAATTAACAGGGAACATGATTCTTTTCGGGCCAAACGATTTAAAGAGAAACTTTCAATTTTAATAGTATTGCTATTAAGCCTTTGGTTTCGATTTTCCTATTCTTAAAATTCTTAAACTTTTTTTTTTTCAAAAGTATTTGTTTATGGTTGGTAGGGATGATAGTTTTTTTTACCGGTTTTTTTCGCATCGACTACTATGATGCTGTGTATCTTAAAAATCTCTAACCTTATACTTTATATATGTAACATTTGCTTTTGAGCTATTATGTATTATTCCTCTTATTATTTTTTGATAAGTTGATGCAAAGTTCGCAATTATATTTAATAGTTTAACTTTAAACCGTCAACATTAGCATTTTTAGCGACTAAAAGGTTCTTTTTGCGATTAGTTTAGGAGTTTAGAAAGTGATTTTTTGTAGCAAAATGTTAATTTATCTGAGAAATTTTCGGAAAAATTAATAAAATATTTATACATTAACCATGTTATTAGTTTTATATTTCAGCTTTATTAGTTTTTACAAACAACTGTTCTTAAAATAATTCTTATTGCTATGGTTTATAAAAGTTTATAATAGTGTCAAAATAAAAAATAAAAATTTTGAATGACATAAAAGCTTTCAAAAAGTTTTGTCTACTAACCTGATAAACAAAATCCTTTCGCCTATTAAGTCATACAGTTTATTATGCTTTAGTCTTATGTATATCCTAGGAATATAATATGTCATAGTAACTGGGGTAGATAATTAAAAATAATAATTAAAATTGTTTAAAGTATAAAAAACTTTTAACTTATTTTATTATTTATTAATAATCTATTTCGTGATTATCAGAAAACAAGCTTTAAGATCAAAAAAATATAAACAAGAGTTTATTCAATAAGCCAACATAAAAACTACTGCTCTAACGATTTTTTTTTTTCATTAAAAGATGTGTTTTTTCTTTGAAGAACATAAACAACCTGCTGCGTTTAAATACATACTTTAAAGTGCTGGCAAATATTCAAATTTTTAAACATTAATATTTTGTTAGAGTAACAGTGTTTAAATTTTAAGTATTTTACGCTTTTCTATAAGGACGTCTTTAATCAACAACAGTTTAAATAACTTCAGTAAGCTTTGTAACACTCCTGACTAAACAATAATTTGAAAACAAAACTTGTTTCGAAATATATTTATATTTTATTATTTTAGATGTTTTGCTTTAACATTGTAGGAATTTTTTTTAATGTTAATTTATTAAATTAAAAAAGATCAGGATAACATTGCTATTTAAAAAAGTAATTGTTGATGAAAAACGTATTACAATTCAAAATCAGTAAAATTTTTCTTCTATTAATTCCCTACAAAGCACTGCATGGATCTGACGTGCCTACTAAGTGTTAACATTAAAAAAATCTTTTGCTTTTCGTTTATAAAAAAATACAAACAACTTAGTTGATATGCAATTTATTAAGAAAAGTTTTTTTAATATACGACAATTTTTTTATTAAAATGTTAAAAAAATTTATAACTTAAAAACAAAAGCTCTAGAAAAAAATTACTAAATTATATAAATGTGCTTAATTTAGAAAAATATAAGTTAATAATGGGTTTATATTAAAAACTTAAGTGTGAAATATTCTATAAGTCGTTACAAAACTGAGTATTATACTTCTTAACTGTGCATTTTTTCGAAGCAGCCAGACGAAAGTATAAATTGTCTTTGTCTTTTTCTGTGGAAGCTAAATATTTGTGGAAAACAAAATCCTTATCTTTTTCTGCAGTACTTTGCTGAAATTTTATGATGTATATTCCTAATTTTAGACGTGCTCGTAACGAAACGGAGGAAATTAAATACCACCTTGGTTTTCTAAACTTAGCTTTATCGTAAACGTGAAATATTATAATATTCCTAATGTTGTCATAGTAGTCATTCCTGATAAAATTAATTAGAATCTCTGTATCATCTTCTTCTACTTTTAAGCTGTAGTCAACCGATGAAAATTCGTTCTCAAAATTTAATTCTTTGAAAGAGTCGGAAAATTCATTTACAGTTTCAATACATGGTATATTGAAAATTTTGTTTTTTGTATACGAAATAGCCAATCGACAATTTCCAGTGCAAACATTAAACGGTATGGATAAATATTTTCCATGGGGATCGTACAAATTAACTGAATCTTTTGTGCAACCAATTAAAGTGTAAGCATGGTCAGACATTATATTGTGGTAAATACTTTTATTTTTAAAAGTTATCATTATTAAAGATCTATTTTTTACACCTTGAATAATTACATCTTGAATTTGTAACCTAAATCGCTGAGATCACTTTCAAAAATTACTTCAAAAAAATTGTTTGAAAAGCATGAAAATCCTTGACCGCACTAACGCCGTATGCAAGTTTATATTTACCATCAAAGAGTACTTCTACTAATGCTTTTTCGAGAATTGGTCCTACAAAATTCTTATTGCAGCTTCGACTGTAAAACAACTTCTTCCATCCGAAAGGAAAACTCCAGGAACCTTCAAACTCATTTACAACAACTTTATGAGGCTTGCCGTTTTTGAAAAGATTAAAAGTAAAGTTTGACTCTTTTTTTGGAAATAAAAAAGTTTTTTTATTGAAATGTTGATTCACAGGTACTACTTTTTTTAGAAGATCTCGGTTGGTAGCCAGTGATGCCATTGAAGAAATCATTCCACAATTTCCAAAACGCCCTTGTATGAAGTTAAATTCAGTGACGTCATTGACATCAAAATTTGCTTTTGAGTAAACATCTGAAAGCTTTTTTCGATAATAATACTTCTTTTTTGACAATTTGTAAATTTTGCATAATATAAAAGCCAATACGATTAAGATAACCGCTATGATAATAAAGAATAAAACTATGAAAGATATAGTTTCTTGTGTTTCCATTGCTTTTCTTAGACTGTTTTTTAATTATGTTTATTTCTATTGTAATCAATAGGCTCTTGTTATAAAAAAGTGCATACATAAAACATTTATATAAAACTTACAAAAATACATTAAACTATTCAAAATATAAGTTTAAGCGTTTGTTAACAAAAATCCTATTGAACAAGTTCATCAGTTAAATCAATAAAAACAAAGTATACAGTATCCATTTTTTATTACACTGACATATGTTTCTGTGAGTTAACGGAATGGCACACTTCTACTGAGCTCTGTAAAAGGATAAATACTGTAAGGAAAGAAAAGAATCTTAAGTAGGTGTGTACATGTGTTCATTAAAATAAAAATAGTTGCTATAGTTGTTTAGAGGTTAATGGTTAATAGTAGATGAAATACTTAATGTAGTTTATATTATGATCTATTATTTTATTGTGTGTTTTAGTTTAACTTACTTAATTTAGACTTAATTATTACAAATGTTATATAGTTTTATAATAAATGTTTTTAATGAACATATATACACACCTACATTAGTTTTAATTCTTTCTCTACAGTATTCATTTTTTAACAGAGCTCAGTAGAAGTAAGTTAATCCGTTACAGAGCACAAACTTAATATAAATCTGATGCATAATTTGACTCTGTTCATCTCTTGAAAAAAAGAAACCAAAAACAGCCTATTTTATCCAAAAAAGATAGTTTTTTATTAGAAACAACATTTGTTAACAAATTCGGTCACACTTGTTTATAGATATCTAGATAGTGAAGATGAAGAAATTTTGTAAAGGTTAAGATAAAATTATGCTTTACTAGGAGTCAGGTAGGGTCTTTTCAAAGTTTAGTTTATTTATATTATACTATAAAGATATTTCACAGTTGTATAACATAAAAATTAACTAGCTATTTTTTTATGTTTTTTTTAACTTAACTTTATAATTAAAGATTTAAACTACAACAATTATCTTTATAAAAACAGTATTTAAAGCTTTAGTTAAACACTATCAATAAAATTTTATATTATTTTTAGCATGTAAATGATAGAAATAGTCTAAGAATATTTCAACTAAACAAATATAAATCAAAAGTATAAATAAGCTAAATATAACTAAAATAAAGCACAAGAAATTGTAAAAGTTTTTTAAAAGTTATAAGTAAAACAAATAAAATTTTTATACAAGCTTGAAAAAAATATAATATAAAAAAAGCTAATAATTAAATGTTTACTAACTAAAAATTGTTCAAAAAAAGTTTAAACCTACATATTATTATAAATAAACTAAAAAAAATATTTATAGTTATTTTTTTAAATATCCAAATTTATTTACCATTATAGAAGTAATTTATCAAAATTGAGAGATTTTATAAGTTTCTATAGCTATTGCTTATGATTGAAATCTTAAAACCTAAGCCACCTTATAAGTACAACTATTCAGTTAAATATACTTAAATAACGACTGTTGATTTAAGTCATACTAACTTGGAGGTAGCGAATAATACTATTTTGTTAAGAGCAAAGATTTGTCTATTTTTAAAAGAAATTTCAGTACTGATTGTTTAATATTTAATTAAAATAATTAAAAAAATTCACAAAAAAAAAGAATTCTATAGTTATATCTACACTTCCAATATCTAACATTTAATTTATCAATAGTTATTGTATGTCTAACTCTAATTTCTACTGAGACTATTAAAACAGATTTAAACCTTGTAATAAAACACATAACTTGCCTAATTCACTTTTAAAATTTTCGAAAATTTATTACTTAAAATTTATTGTATATCCTAAGACTATGATCAACTTAGTTTAAACTTTTTTCATCTCTATCAACTACTACTGATAATTTTGTAATGACATTAAGCTTTTTTTATTAATATTTAATATTCATTATTCAAAAATGAATAAAAAACCACAAGTGTCGAGTATGTTCAGACTTAAAAATCACTCTCTTGGTACCATAGTTGCCAATTTTCTATGGGAAAATCGACTATTAGTTTTTTGAGAATTGAATTTTTAGTTGAAAATATTTCATTATAATATAACAATAAATTTTAAACTCAAAAATTGTTTCAAAAACTGGCGAAAAATTCTTTTAACATAATTGATAAAAAATACCAAAATATTAAAAAAACTAGCTTGATGGTTTCAAAATATCTTTTAAATGTTTTGAGCTTTTATAAAACAACCAAACTGGCTTAAGTCTTTCAGGATTTGTTTAAAAAATTCAAATAAAACAAATTGGCCTGAATTATCCTAAATATAGAAAAAGATTTAGCCTGTGTTATCCTTGGACTTAAAAATTAAATTAAATTTTTCTTAGTTTTTAAGTCTAAATTAACCGTTTTTAATATAATGCTTTAAACTATTTCAGCTACATTTAATTTTATAGTAATAACATTAAACTTTTATACCCTGTTGTCATTTCAAATTCACTAATCAAAAAATCAGTTAAGTATTTCAAGCAATTATTTAAAAAAAAGCTGTAGTTTTGAATAAAAAAATTTATTCATTGAGTCAGATCTTTTATCTTTTTATTGTTAGACTCGAGGATAACTTTTAAAAATCAATATTTTCAGCACTTAACATGTAAAAAATCTTTAAAATTCCATTTTTTTTTATGTTTTTCATTTAAAATTCCTTAACTTTTATGTTTTCAAGTTTTATTTATTTTTATTATTTTGAAAATCATACTATACTTGGCTTTTACAAAATCTCTATAATCCTCAACCAATTTTACATTTGACATAATTGCCTGCCTTTCTTTGAGTCAAAAAACCGTCCTTTGCGACTTAAAACTGTCCCGAGTTAAAATGAGTTTTTTAAAAGACTATCAAAAACACTACAAAAGTTTTAAAAGTCTTTTAATTAACCAAACAGTTAGAAAATCAAGTTTTTGAAAACTGTGGTCATAAAATACTAGCAAATATAATGATGAATGAGCAAATCTAATTAAAAATAAAGAAAACAAATTAATAAGGTTTTTATGATATTTCTTTAAACCATTCAGAGTTATTTATTAAAACTACTAACTTGCCTGACTTATTCTAAGGTTTTAACAAACTCAAACCAAACAAACTGATTTATCATGACTAATCATAAGATTGAAAGTGGAAAAAAAATATCCTGAGTTTAAAACTTTCCTAGCTCAATGTTGTTGCTTAAATAAAAAGGATTAAGTTGTTTCACACAAAAAACTTAAAATATTTTTAACTAAAGAAATTGAAATTCCAATTTATAAAAAATTAAGTACACTATAATGATATGTACATTATCAGTATCTAACGTTTAGTTTGTCTACAAGTTACGTTACAACTCTTATTTCTTCTGTGACTTTTAAAACAATTCTGAGTCTTTTTTGAAACACAAAATTGCCTAATTTAGTTTGACATTTAAAAAAGTTAACTTTATATATCTTAAGTGTAATGCAACCCTTATTCAATGTTTTCTCAGCTCTATTCGTATAGATATCAAACTGTTTTATATACTAATTTTTGATATTCACTATACAAAAATCAGTATAATACAACAAATGTCGAGTATATTCATACTGAAAAATCACAAATTTGATACAATAGTTTCCAAATTTTTATAAGACAATCGCCACTAAAAAATTTAAGTATTAAATTTTAAGTTAAACAAATATTTCATTACAAAATTACAACAAACTTTAAAACCAGAACTAGTTTTAAAAACTTGCAAATAGTTTTTAAACATAATTGATAAAAATATTAAAATACTGAAACCGATTTAACTTGATCGCATTTAAGATCTAAAAAATTAGCTTGATTTTTTCAAAATAACATCAAAATATTTAGATTTTTTCAAAAAACCATACTGGCCTGAGTCATTTGGAGCTTTACTAAAAATTTCAAACGAGCCTGAATTAAGTATGAGTAAGTATTCAAGTCCTGAGTTAAAACTGTCCTAAATATCTTGAGTGTCCGGACCAGACATGTTAAAAAGCTCTGCTTTGTTTACTCAAGCGTGAAATTACTAACTTAAAACAAACCAAAAATAAAACACTTCATTGCTGAATTACCATAGTAACTTTTAGCATTTTAACATCTCTGGTCCGGACCTTAGTTAATTTATGTCTTAAGTGACCTTAAATTGTACCTAGTCAACCTAAATTTTTATAATAAGTTATATAATTTTTAAACATATTTTTTAACCTTAAGATTATTCAATATCAATTATAATAAGATTATAAAACCTTCAGATTTTCAGGAATTTTTGGAAGATTTTTATGACACATATTGTCAATTTAAAGTTAAGTTTAATGTACAAAACTGTGATAAGAAAGTAATAGCATTAAGATATGATACTGTAAAGCTTTATTGGTTTTTAAACAAAAAAAATTATTGATAATAATAATAAAAAAAAATTATAATGAGAATTTTTGTTCAAATCACAGTTTTGCTATTTAACATGTGAAAAAATTTAACGTTTCACGTTTTTCTATTTTTTTTCCTGAAAGTTTTTCAAAAACTTTTGAAATTACAAATTTAAGTGTAGAACTTTAAAATATGATTAATGATGCTATCTAAATTTTTATATTTTTATCTTCTTATCTGTTTAATTTGAAACGGGTTCGAGAAGTCAAAAAAAACTTTATTATAACAGGAAGAAGATATAAAATACTAGGTACTTTTACTCAGAAACACCTATGTTAGGGTTCAAAGCCGACCACTGCCACATTTTACAATTATATAAGTAAACACATATAATTATAAAAAAAAGCCTATTATTATTTATCTATTACATTCAAAGAGTATCTTTAAGAAGTACGCATCCGTGTAAGGTAAGGATAAGTTTAAGGGCATAGGGGAGTTAAAACACTTTTTTCACAATGTAACTTATTTTATAAAGTTTGTACTGAGCTACAAGATGCTATTTACAGATTTTAAAAATTCAAAACAATTTTTGAGATATAGCCGGTCAAAGTCGGAGGAAACAGTAGGTTCCTTATGGGAGGCACAACTAAAACAGTAAATAACAAGAAATCACTAAGAATTTATCACCTACTAGGTTTTCTGAGATAACTACCTCAAATTTTTAGGAAATGTTCCTTGCAATGTTTAGAAAATTTTTTTGCGAAAAAAAAACTATAACAAAAAAACAAAAAAAATATTGTTTAATTTTTTATAGTTTTAATAATTCCTTGCACCAGTATTTTTAAACATTGCAAGAAAAATTTACTAAAAATTTGTGGTAGTAATCTCAAAAACTACTCGGAATAATAGAAGATATGTTTTTAGTGATTTCTAGATATTAGCTGTTTTAGTTTTGGCTTCCATATGGAACCTATTGTTGCCTTTGACTTTGACCGGCTATATCTCAAAAGTTATTTTGAATTTTTAAAATATGTAAAAAACAACTTGTAGCTTATTAAAAACTATAGAAAACAAAATCATATTCAACATAAAAAATATTTTAACTCCCCTATGCCCCTAAATTTATTCTTACAGGGGGTTATACTTTATCTTAATGAATAACTGACCTTTAACTAATAATTATTTCTAAAAAAATGTTTTAAACCCCTTATGTCCCTAAGTTTATTCTTACCTTACACGGATATATACTTCTCAAAGACACTCTTTTAATGTAATAGATAAACATTTTAAAAATTTGTGCGTACCTTACACGGATGCGTACTTCTTAAACATACCCTTTAAATATAAAACATACTTGTTTTAAAAATCTATTGAGTACCTTACATGGATGTAGTCCCCTGTCCTCAACTGTAATTTCCTTTTGCTTATTTAATGGAAGAATCATAGTTATATAAATATACAAAAACATGGAAGTGATTGGCTTTAACCCCCTACACCCTTAAAAAAAGTTCTTGTGGTAAATTAGATATCTGTTGTTCGAACAATATTTTAGATCCAAAACAAACTTATAAAAACATTTAGAGGCCTAAGTTACCCTGTGAACTTTATTTTATAGATTTAACCTGAACTTAATTAAAACTAATTATAACTGTAATTATTATAAGCTAATACTTCAAGATTTCAAACTTAATCTTAATGAATAGCTGACCTTTAACTAACCAAATATTAACTCAAACTTTTCAAATCAAATACTAAGTGTGTTTCACAAAAATTATTTAAAAATGTTTAATAAACTAACTCTAATATGAAAAAATTTGCCTGAATGAATAACTGACCATTATTTAACCAAAAATTAACTCAACCTTATTATTTTAAAAATTTATGTACATTTTTTGAAAGTATTTACAAATAAAATAACAAAAGATTTTTTCTAACAGTTAATTTTTTAAATTTTAATGTCTATAAACTGAATGTCTACAAGCTTCATAATATTTTCAACCACTTCCAAAGGTTTTAAAGTGTATGTTCCTGTAATAGTCTTGATTTGGCGTTTGCACTTTCTGCTGTGTTATTTGTGAGTGGTTTTATTTTATTTTGAAGAATAAGTTTCCATTTTGAAATTATTACAAATTGATGTATTAAATCCAATTTTTTTTTATATATGTTTTAAGCTATCAGTCAGTTTACCATTTTTTTTTTAATTAAAAGTAACTTTGAAGCTACAACAATTTAAGTTAGAGAGTTCAACAGATTTTTTCTAAATGCAAACTCAATAGGCAAGTACAGAAGATTTTACTAAAAATCTATCTTATCCTTCTGATTTTGAGCAATTGTTATAAAAATTTCTCAGAGTAACAATAAAAAATTTTAACAACTTGTAGGAAACAATTTTAATTACTAATTATAATTAAAAAAAAATTGTAATTACAATTATGTTCATAGTTTTATCAGAATTTCTTCCGGCTTTTAGAATAATGATTTAAATATATCTCAACTTGAAGGTGTTTTGCAATCTTTCTTAAAATCAAGAGACTAATGGCATTTACTAGTTAAACTAATTATGAGCATGATACAAAGTGTGTTGACACATTTTTTATTATAATTTTAAAAAAATTTTTTTATTAATATACTTTCTACAAGTTGTTGTAATATTTAGAAAAAGAATCTTAAAAATGTTAGTAAATTGCTTTAAAATGGAGGAATAAAATACTTTTAGTGACCTTTTCTTTGAAATCTAAGAAATTGGTGTTGGAAATAATATAAATTAAATCCTAATATATACTTAGTTGCCACTCTTTGTCATAAAATCTTCTGTGAGTAACCTTAACCATCCCGGAAGTTTTTCTTAAATCCAAAAATACTTTTAATAAACTGTTTAAAATTTTCCTGAGAGCTTTTAATTATTTTAAAACTGCTTTGAGTTTCCCAGAGTTTTAAAAAATTTAAAACTTCGTGGGTTTCCCTGAGATTTTCTATTACTTAAAATTTCCTTGAGCTCATTAGTGTGAGGCAACCCTATATATATTTTATTACAAAAAAGCCAATATGAATTTGATAATTACCTAGGATGATGTTGCACCAATATCTAACTGAAATTATATTGTATTTGATGTATTCTTAACTATAATTTTTAGCTAAAAAGTTATACTTTATAAGTACATAAATTGAGTTATATATCATAAACTAATAAAACTTAAATATGTAATCGCTCTTATTAAACAATATAAAGCAATAAAAACATTTCAATTTTTTTTGTGGTTATGATATTGTAAAACAAAATTAATTGAATACTTTAGTTTATTATAAATAAATTTTATTCTTACTTTGTATTTAAAGCTTGTTTAATACAAAGTATATTTCAGGCTAAACATAGTTAGCATAAAACATTGATTTTTAACCTAAAATAATGGTTAGAAAGACATTAAATTTAATATAATTCCAGCTTGACATTGGTGCAATTTCATCCTAAGTAATTATTATGAATTTTTATACAAAAATAATCTCCACTCATACCCTTATATTAGCAGTAAAAATAAAAAATCCTTTGTTAAATTATTGTATAATTTTTTTTCTCATCCTACATATTTATTACAGTTAAATTGTATACAAATTTCTGAAACTAATAAGGTTTAATATTTGAGAACAGACCTTTGAATTTTAAACCAAGTGCTTTGCTAACTTGTAACAACTTGTGGTGCAAAAAATATGATAAATAGCTTCAAAATTTATGGTTGAATAGTTTTTTTCTTTGAAAACAGATCAGCCAATCAGCGACACATGTGTAGAACATTCAGCCCACCATTTGAAACATTAAGTACGAAAACTCTTAATATAATAAAATTTTTAAAAATAATATTTTAACAAATAGTTAAAGCTAAAAATACCAAAGCTGCCACAACTCTCTGAAATTAGTTATAAATTCTTAACAAACTTTTGCTGTTTTTAACTAAAATTTCAATCATTAAGTCATAATGCTTCTAACAGAAATTTACGAACTACGATAGTTTAGTTTTATAATTGTTTTCTTTAATTACTTTTTAATTTAATTCCTTATTTTTCAAATAAATGCTTATAACTAACATTGAAATTTTTCTCATACTTTCAAATAACTCAAATCGTAAGTAAGAAGAGAAAAAATGAAACTTGGCAACATAACAAATTTTCATGATTAAACTAATTATGAAAATTTCTTATCTGATTCCACTTGTAATTTAATTGTTTAAAATTAAGTGAACTTTTTTATTTTAGTATGTTACAATATGCGAACAAAAAACAAAAGTCTTTAAAGTCTTGCTTACTGCAGCTGCTTATTTGACTTATATTTAAGTTTGGACATTTTGTTCTGAGTAAATAATTTAGAATTCAATCCATTGATAACTGATGTGCAGCCAAACATACTGTTTATTTGCCCAGCAGTTTGTTTCCAGTATAAACAAAAATAATATTCTTTTAATTATTGTTGCATAGAAAATAATTAGGGTTTGTATAAATTTAAGTAACTACACTGCTACAATTAATATTTTATTTGATTAAATTGCCAATTTTTAAGGTTTGTATTTATTTTTACTGATTTAATAGCTGAATAGATTCATTGTTCAACATCGCTTGCTAGTCTTGATTTTATTTATTGGTTGAACTTAATTAAAACTATTGAATTTGTCTATATTTAAACTAAATATAAACCCCCCCCCCCCAGTCTAGATTAAGTCAAGTCACCTACCAGAAAATTTTCAACGCAGTATAACATTAACACCCCTCCGGAGCATCCTTTAAAAGTTTTAACTAATAAAAATTTTATCACTATAAGAAGATAATACATAAACAGCTGATCTGTAATGTCAATTTTTTTCACTAAACTCGCTATTATTATTAACAAGCTTACTTAAATATTCAAGAGAAACTATTTTTTTAATCAGAAAGTTGCTTAAATTTACTTGAGTAGTACAAAACACAACAACGGCTTTATTTATATATTTTTATTGACATATGTTACAAAAAAAGCCAAACAACTATTATTAAGTAAAATACACATTAATTTAGTAATAAATAACATAACTGCTAACGTAACTTGTAAAATTTAAAAAAATCGCACAATTTCAAGCACTCGAGTAATCCACCAATGACATAGCTCCCAATTTCGTCACAAGCAGCACGAATAGCGAAATTGAAAGCACAAGGAAGCTTTCCAATACTTCACCAGGACATTTATCATCGTCAAATGGGTTAAGTATGAATCGTATTATGTCATACAGGGATTTATTCAAGTATTCGTAGTAAGGCATTATGAGTATTTTGATGAACACTGCAAACAGTAGAGCAACTTTAAACCAGTAATATATTTCCATATTCTGTAGAATATATTTATTATACATAACTTAAGAATAATTAAGAACTGTTTTGTCCTAAACAGAAATAAACTGTATATGTTTTTTTTAACAAACCTAATAACTTAATAGTTTTTATATACTACTTGTGGTGAACCATTTAGAATACTTAGATTTTAATAATTTTTATTGATTGTTAAGTTTATGTTATCTGCTTGAAACATAATCTTATTTTTAAAGTGTAGTAAAATTATTTTTTAAGGATTCAAAGCTTAAGCAGTTAGAGATTACAATATATTAAAATACACTTTAAAATAATTGTAAATTAAATAAAAGCCAGAATATTATAAAAGAATATTCATACTTCATGCATAACTTACTTAATTTCTTTTTTTTTTTTTCTTACCAAAAGTAACAAATTCTAAATATGACCAGATTATTTTGCAAAATTTTAAAAACTAAGGTTTATGCAAACATTCTGATGTAAAATAACCAAAATGTACTTGATAAAAGTTTAAAACCGATTAAATTAAACTTCTTTAGAGACTTTAAAAATAAAAAAAAAGACAATTTATGGAAAACAAATATTATAGCTATCTAAAAATAAAACAATTTGATTTAATACTGATTATGATGTACCGGACCCATTTCAAACTTCTTTTTTCAAACTAGAATCCGGCCGGACCTGGATCCGGATAGTTTTTTTTTTAATTAGAATCCGGCTGCAACAGGACCCGGATATTTTTTTCAAACTAAAATCCGGCCGGATCCGGAACCGGATTCTTAAACTTTAAGCTATTTATAATGTTAATAATTCAAAAACTACTATGTACTAAACTGCAATTTAATATAACTAACTACTAACTAAGTATAATTGTGTTAAGTTTATCTTTTAGAAGTTATATCTAACTATATCCTATTGAATTTTGAAAAATTATAGTTTTAAAAGTATTTAGACTAAAAAACATTAATGTGCTGCTAAAATAATTAAATAGTAAGAAAGTTTAAATTATGTTATTAAGGTCTAGTTAAGATTAACAGTTGAAAATAGTAGCTGGTATGTTTGCTAATTTATGAACAATATTTACATTTAAATTTTATTAAAATTGAAAAACCAGTATAAAAAACTTCAAACTGAAAGAACAATAGAAAACACTAAATATCTATTTTGCTAAGATGTGGTGAAGAAGTAAAAGCTTTTTTCAGGTATTTGGAAGTAAGCGATTGCGCTTATTTCCATACAAGTTTCCAGCTTCAGAAAACATTCGTTCTGATACACAGAAGATGGAGGTGCAGACAGACATTTCCTTGCAAAGTTTGTGAGATAAGGGTATTTTGCTCGGTTTAAGTTCAACCATTCTAAAACATCGGCTTCTTTGGCATGACTTTTTAAATTTACTTCGGTTAAGAAACTGTTAATCTCAGCAACAACCTCGTCACTTTTTATATTTATTGCTCGTTTTGTGCTTCTTCTTCTTCTTCAGTAGAGTAGAAGGCAAGAAAGTCATTCGGATTAAACGTAGAAGATTGTGACTTTGAACTCTTTAACGGTTGTGTAGGAGAGTCACAACGTTCATTTGTCTCACAGCTGCTATGCTTTTTGACCTCCATTTGCAACAGTGTCTTTTTTTTTTCTTTCATTTTAGAATAAAATACTGAAAGGCGCAAGCCTGGATCAATAGCCGTTGTAGTTTACAGTATACTGTTGTCATTCAGGTTTAAATCCAGAAATATTGAGTCCAGTATGACGACCTTTCATTTCCCGACAGGCAAGACACGGTGAATCTAAACATAACTTTCATTCAACCAATGCGCCGTCAGTGAAAGATATGACGTATTGGTCTTTGAATCAGTCCAAATGTCTGTCGTATATAAAAAATTTAAAGACTTTTCCAAAAGCTAGAATTATCAGAAGTTAAATTTTGGGAAGCCCGTTGAAGCATTACCACGTTAAAATATTTTCTGCTTTAGATCACATATCTTGGCTCTAAATGTGCCAAGAGTTTTATGAACCCTTTATCATTTACTATTGAACACGGCTGGTTGTACAATAACAATCATATTGATGATTTTCTCATTAACCATTATTGTTTATGGACCATTTTTGCCCTCAACTCTTGAAGTTTTTAAAATCATTCATGGTTTATTGCTTCATAGCAAAAAGCTTTATTTTTTTGGAGCTGAAGGAGAACCAGTGCTGCTTCCTGCCTTTTCTGCAGCTTTTTTTTCGCTGCTGTGTAAATCACATTGTGCTTAGCAGATAAATGTCTATGTAAAGGAGTAGAAATATAACTTTTAGGATTATTACCCCTTTTGATTTTGTTGATGCAAATTGTGCAAACAGCAATAGCATCATCTCCTGAGCTTACGGTAAAATAACTCCACACAAATGACATAACTAATAATAATCTTAGACAAAAATGAACACTGTAAATAATGATATTAAATGTATGCATCAACTTTATTTTCTATAATTTTCACATTTGTCTTTTGTACAAATCATACTAATAAAATATAAAATCTGGTAGAAAAATCTTAAGCTGAGTTAATTAATCGCACTATATTTTCAACACATGTCAATCTTTTCGACGAAATATTAAAACTTATCATTTTTTAAATTAGTATGATTTTAAATGATTTTTAATCAAAATTACATTAGTTTCTCCATTTTTCGTACACATAAGATTCAAACTAATAAACTTTCAATGATTTTTGCAACCAGAATATCACCTAAATTTAGCTCATATCAGGATTGCCACTCTTTGAGTCTAAAAATCTAACCAGAGTGATTATAAACTTTCCTAAGTCAGAATTAGGTTTTTAAAAACCAAAAAAATAAATACTTTAAGCTAATAATTAGTAGAACAGCTAGCAAAAAGTTAAAATTTTAAGTAATGTTTACAATTATGGCTTAGGGAGTTAAACACTTTTTTTACAAGTCGATCTTATTTAATAGAATATTATCTTAGCTACCAGATGATTTTTATAGCTTTAAAATTCAAATTAGTTTTTGAGATATAAGCGGTCAAAACCGGAGAGGTCCATAGGAACCTAATGGAAGGCGCAAACTAAAAACTTGGAAATATCAATTTCACTAAAAATCCATCTCCTCCTAGATATTTTAAGCTAGGTACCTAAAATTTTAAGAAATATTTATTACATAGTTTAAAAGCTTTTAATTGTTGAAACTTCAAAAAAATTGAAAAAAAATACAAGTCTAAGGTCTATAATTCAAAAAAAAAAAACCTATTTGAAAAAAGGGTACTTTTTCACAAAATAAAAAAAAATTCTACATTTAATTGATTTAAAATTTAGTCAAGAGTAAAATTTTAAAATTCTCATAAAATTGCTTAAAAACTGTAGGAGGATGTAGATTTTTAATGAAATGTTTTTTTTTTTGCATTTTTAGTTTGCCCCTTCTATAAGGAACCTATTGAGCTGGCTGGAATTAACCCCTTGTATTTCGAAAACTACTTTGAGTTTTGTTAAGCTGTAAAAAGTATCGGGTAGCTAAGATTAAATCTATTAAATCAAGGAGGACCCCCCTATAGTCTAACCATTCTAAAATCAATAATAATCAAGTTCTTGAACAAAATTAACTAGAAATTCACAAAATATTGAAAACTGAATCAGTTCAAACTAATACAAAATCTAAAAGAAAACTAGCCTGAGATTTTATAAAAAAAAATAGCCTGACACAGCAGAAGGTTTTCATAAATTCTAAAAAAAAATTAAATTAGCAGGATTGCCACTGTTTAAGCCGAAAAAAACTAGCTAGAGATAGGATTCCATCAAAAACTTCAGAAAAAAAATCTAGGAAAAAAAAAAAAAAAAATTTAGGTAAAAATATTAAAAACATGTTTCAAAAATAAAAAATATCTGTAGTATTACATATGGTATTATATTTCCACAAAACTGAAAACTAGACTTTTAAAGTAAAAATTAACAAACAGCCAAATTTTATTATCCTGCGTAATTATGGTATCCCTTTCTTTAAAAAAAATGAAAAAAACATCTTAAAGGTTTTTTTTGCTAAACATCTGAAAAAGATTTTTGTTTTAATTTTTAGAAAAAATCAAAAATGGTTTTGACTTTGAATATCAATTACTATTTTATTTATGCTATATTAAATAATAAAATCATATAATAACTTGTGTTTAAAAATATTTTTTAGTTTACTGTTCTCCATGAAATGAAGAAGCATACAATTTTTTTAAATATTTCTTTTTTAAAGCAATTAAAATTCAAAATTTAGATTTATATATTCAAAAACCAAAAAAATATCTAAAATAAATACATACCTTTTGTAGATTTTCTATTCATTAGAAGTAATCAGAAAAATATAGAATAAAGCTAAAAAAAATTGATGTTGTTTAATTTAATAAATCATGAATCAGTTCAAACTTATCCAAAATCTAAAAGAAAACTAGCCTAAGCTTTTTTTAAAAAAATAGCCTGACACAGCCGAAGATTTTCAAAAATTCTAAAAAGAAATATACTTAATAAAAAAAAAACTAATATTATATATATATATATAGCATAAAAATTTGTCCAGCACTAAAAAAAGTAAAATCCAGAGAAATCTAGGGAAATTCATGATTTTTTCTATTTTATTTTAGAAAAAATAGTTTTTTTTTTTGAAAATTGCAAAAATCTAGGGATATCTAGAGAAATCTAGGGATATTGGAACCCTGAGAGTGAGTTTAAACTAGCCTGAGTCAGAATGAGCTTTTTGAAAACTCAAAAAAGTAATTTAATTTAATAATAAGTAGAACAGCTAGCCACAAGGTTGACAATTTTAGGGAATATTTACAATTAACAATCTGAAATCAAGTTCTTAAACTAAATTAACTAGAAAATCATAAAGTATTGAAAACTGGATCAGCTCAAACTCATTCAAAATCTAAAACAAATCTAGCCTGAGTTTTTCAAAAAATCTTAAAACTAGCCTGAGTTTTTATAAAAAGCTAAACTAGCCTGGAGAGTCTAAGATTTTCTAAAAATCCCAAAAAATTTCAAACTAGCAGGATTGTGCCACTGTTTAAGTCAAAAAAAAAAAACTAGCTAGAATGAGTATAAACTAGCCTGAGTCAGAATGAGGTTTTAAAGACTAAAAAAGATATATTAATTTAATAATCAGTAGAACAGCTAGCCATAAGGTTAACAATTTGGTACTAAAGTTTTTTATTTTATAACATAGGTAAAGAGTTGCATTTCTGAAATGTTTATTTTATTGTTTAAATGTAAACAATTGTTAAATAGTCACGTGTACAAAATGAGCCAAACACGGTAGGTGTTTAATTTTAGCTGACGAAAATGACTTTTTTTTAGCGTACACAGAGTTTGTTTTTGAAAAACTACTTTTCTGTATGGTCATTTTTACTAACTAGATCCGAATCTGTATTAGGATCCGGCAAGAACCGGATCCGAACCTATATTAAAATCAAAATTCAGTCGGAACCGGATCCGTATCTTTTTTTAAATCAAGATTCGGCCGTACCGGATCCGGATCTTTTTTTTCATACAATATCCGGTCAATATCCAAAAATGTCAATATCCGGCCGTACCCGGACACGAATAGTGAGTCTGTTGCATTACTTCTACTGATCAGCTTTACTTATCACTGAGCACTTAAAAGTGTTTATTTTATTGGTTAACATACTATATACATAAAATAAAGTTTTAGTGCTCTAATATAAGGTATGGATGTTGGCACATTTAGTTTATTGATACTACTCATCATAATTTAACCCTACCTTATTCAGTTACTTTACTATAAATACTAAATAATATTTATTTTTTTTTATTAATCAGACAACACAATCTAGGCTATGTATCTATTTTAAAAAAGAACCACAAATCACTGATATAACAACACTATTTTAAATATAACTATATTAGTAATAATAATAAGTAACTTTAAATATTCAAACCTCAAAAGCAATTTAAATTAAAATCTAAATACAATTATAAACTTTATATAATCTAATATTAAGAGAACTCTATGAAAAATAAGTATTGTTAACTTTTAATGCTTAATAAAAATACTAAAAAAATAAAAAATGCAGTTCTAAAAAGGTCTAATAATAATTTTTAGCAATGTCTGAATAAAAAGTCTATTTATTTTTAAAATAACTTTACCTCATAAATATGATAATATTGCCTAAGATATTTGTGATCTGGTTGACTGATTTTCTTACACTAAATATAAAAAAAATAAATATGCTTTCATTATTCAACGCTTAAATATCTTTGAAAACCACTTTAGAAAATAAACATTTTTAAATATCTATGATAAAGATTTATAAGATCATTATAAACTTGGAGTTGTTTTTTAAAGATCTAAATTTTTTTTAAAGAATTATAATTGAGTTTAACCTATGCTTAAAGGTAATTCAAATTTTATTATTAAAAGGGTTACAACTTTACCTGGAAACCTAAAAAAACTTGAAAAAGCTGGGATTCGACTATTTATGCAAATAAATCTTGAATTTGAGAAATTTTGAAAAAACCTTAAATTTCGTACAAAAATCACTAAAAAAACTTGAAAAACTTATAATTTAACAATTTTCACATATTTAGTGTAAAATTTCGATTTGACTCAAAAAATCTTTCATATTGATTAAAAAAATTTGTCATCATCTAACTTTTATTTTATCGAAAAACAAATTTAAAGTAGCCTTACAGTATCTTTTCAATGTCTTTATACTATTTAATACATTTCTTTACCTTAAACTTCACTTTAAACTATAAATAGACAGAAAATGTGTACTTTTACAAACCTGAAAGAAATTTGGAAAACCTGGAAAAAAAATTGAAAAAACCAGTGGCAACCCTGTTATAAACATATATATTAACTTTAACTGGAATTTTTAAAGCTTTAATGAATTGCAATAGAGAACTTTAACTGTAAACATCACTATAAAACTAAAATGTAATAAATAACAGACTACAAGCTGATTTTAAGAAAAAGAACTATAACTTTATCATCATATAATTTTATCCAAAATCACTGACCTTTGAATAACTTAAAATTATTTAATTGTCTTTTTACTAATGTTGAAAATTTTCCCGGTTTTTTATTTATTTTGGTTTAAAATCCAAGGTTTAATAGTCAATCTTGTTTAAAGTTACAGTTTGTTTCAGAATTTCCCAAACTCCAAGTTTTTTTAGCTGAAATTGTTAAAATCCAGGTTTTTCGAGGTTGTTTAGCAACCTTGGGTTGTGAAATTAGCAAGGAAAGATTTTTGATATTCTATTAAAAAAATACCCAAACTAAGGAAGTTACTACAAAAGCATATTTTTGTTAAGATAAATACATAAACTTCTTACTTGCTGTTTTTCATTATATCAGTTATAGTTTCAAATGTTTTCCAACTAAGAAGTTTAGTAACTTTAATTTTTTATTACTATAAAAAATTTGCAAAATGTTTTGACATTTAATGATTAAAGTATATTTCTTACCAATAACAAATTTACCTTGTTTGTTATCAAGGCGAAAAAAGCGCTCAAGATTTTTTCCAAAATTCTAATGTACAAAGGAACTTTACAACTTCCGAGTCGTACACCACTTGGACACAGTTTCTAGTCATTGTTCCAGACTTTTAATATATATCAGTTAATTGCTACTTTATAACAAACTAATTTAGTTTTCGAATACTAGTAGTATTTGTTTATTTAAAACAGTTACAAGTAACTAATTACTTTTTCTCAAGAAGCTTTTTTTTTAAATAAAGAATTTGAACAGTGAATAAACAAATTTTTTCTTGGTCCAAAGTGTCATGCTAGTATAATTTTCTAAGATTTATTTCTAGCAAAATTGGCAAATATGGTTAAAAGTAAGCTTGCCATTTTGATTTATCTTTATTGAATAATTTTCCTCAACCCATAAATATTAGACAAATGAACAATAATAAAGTATTTGATGTTCAATTAGCATTCCAAAATTAGCATTCTGACTATTTTTTTATTTATATCCTTTTAGTTTAATTTTTTTAATGATATTTATTACACTTTAATTAAACAACATCAATTTTTTTTAGCTTTATTCTATACATTTCTGATTACTTCTAATGAATAGAAAATCTACAAAAGGTATGTATTTATTTTAGATATTGTTTAGGTTTTTGAATATATAAATCTAAATTTTGAATTTTAATTGCTTTAAAAAAGAAATATTTAAAAAAATTGTATGCTTCTTCATTTCATGGAAAACTGTAAACTTAAAAATATTTTTAAACACAAGTTATTATATGATTTTATTATTTAATATAGCATAAATAAAATACTAATTGATATTTAAAGTCAAAACCATTTTTGATTTTTTCTAAAAATTAAAAAAAGAAATCTTTTTCAGATGTTTAGCAAAAAAAACCTTTAAAATGTTTTTTTCATTTTTTTTAAATAAAGGGATACCATATATACGCAGGATAATAAAATTTAGGCTGTTTGTTAATTTTCACTTTTAAAGTCTAGTTTTCAGTTTTGTGGAAATATAATACCATATGTTATACTATATATTTTTTCTTAAACATATTTGTTCTAGTTGATTTTTAAATTTTTGCTTGGTTTTTTAAGGTGTTTTAGGTTTTTAACACAACATGTTTAGCAAATTTGAGTAACAATCTTTAGTAGTTTTTCAAGTGATTTTATTTTTTATAACACTTTTGTAAAAACCCCTACTATTTTTTGGTAATTCTGGCTAGTTTTTATTTTCAAAAAAAATGTAAAAACTCTGAATACTCTTACAAAAAGTTAAAATATGGAATTACATTTTGTGTTTGAGTTTTTTATTTATATAAAGTCTTCCTACTAACATATTTTTTCTAGATTAAACAAAAAAATGTTGTTTATTTTAAAGCAGATTACAGCTCTTTTTGGCTATATGTTATAATTTAGGTTCATAGTTTCTTATCGAAATATGTCCATCCAGTTAAAATAGTTGAATTAACAACACATTACTATAAAAAAATTGGACTTTGAAATTTTGAAATTTATACAAAACACATATTTAGTTATGTACAATAAATTTTAATTAATGATAGAATTCTCATCTGGACTAAACATAATTGATTTAAAAAAAATTATTGAAATAAAGTCATTATTTTCAATCAGAAAAATTTTTCAAAAAAAAAAAATAATTAAGGAAGATATATCAAGTTATTACTACAGTGATTACTAAACCCAACTAAAAAAATAATAACTATTATTTTAATTACGTAACAACACTTTTAATATTGACTTAAACAAGATTTATGCTTAATATTTAAGCAAAAAGTATGCTGGATATAATTTCTAATCTAAAACTATAAAAACTATAAAATATAGTTAAGTTCAAAGAAAAAATTGAATTAAACTTAAATAATATGTAAAATTTTTCTCTTAAAGATAACATTTACTTTTTCATAATTTAAAGTATGACAAAATGTGTCATTCTTTTATTCAAAGAGGTAAATATATGTCATAAACTGATTTTATTTTGCTTAGGTAAATATTTCAAAAGTACATATTGTAAACATCTGCATAGATGTGTTTAAACACATTTAAGTAAACTAAATTTTATATTAATTACAAAACAAAATTTAGTCAGAACTGGTTATTATTAGAATTTACTTAAATTTATAACTTTATTCTATTCAGTTTCATCATGTTTATAAGTTTTCGATTTTAGTTCAATAGTGAAATTTTTAACTTAATCAAATATATTTTGTTATTTTTTATAATTTGTTAGCTAACTATTTACTTATTTATTATATTAAATTCATACCATTTTTATTTAACATACCTTAATATAAACATTAACATTTATGATTACTAAATACCAAAAAAAAGCTTAAGTTAAAGTTAGTGATTAAATATTATTTGCCTGATTTTAGTTTTAGGTTAATTATAATATTGTATAAGTTAAACAATCTCGAGCAGAACACATGTTTTTTAGTTTTAATGAATAAATTTTTTTTATATATACTTTTTGAATACTTTCTTATGCTTAAAAACACACAATTTGTTTTTTAAAAGTCTATATCCAAGTGTACCAGTTGAACTTCAAACATTCTATTTATTAGCTTGTTTTACTGAAGAAAATATTTCAATAAATAAACAAGTTTTTCAGCTTATCTCAATTTTCATTCGGAAGAAATAATTAAAATTTTAAATGTTTTAATTTTTTATTGGTTTTATCGCAATAAAAATATTAAATATACTTTTAAAGTTTTTTTCTTTTAACTTTTGTTATTTAGGCATTTTAGTTACTTTCTTTTTAACTTTATAATATTTTTGTGTCCCTGCTTGCATTACTACAATATTACGTACATTTTGCTTTTCTCTGTAATAAAAGACTTTTTTAAACTTAAATTAGCGTTGCGTGTTCTAAAGTCTTGATTTTGTAACATACTTTTTATTTAAAAAAGTATACAATTTTGTTTATCTTATTAAACAGCTTGATAGTCGAAATCTTAAAAAAAACACTGCATAATTAATATTAAGAATACAATAACTATTTTAATTTTTATAATAATAACTTAAAAGTTTATTATTAATACTATTTCTTATTTTACCTTAAATTATTTAGAAATAACATACATGTAAAGTATTTTTGTTTAGACAAATATTAACTGAAGTATCAGTTAGTCAAAATACCGTCTGTAAATCCATTTTGTAATTATTCTTTTCTTAAGTATATCGTAGTTGATTCAAAAAAGTCTTTAAAGATTTGTTTTACGTTTAGTACAGGGAAAATCTTAAGCTACGGAGATAAGGGGTATAAAATTATAAAAAAAAAACTAATACTAGCAATTTAATAAAAAAAATTCTTGTTCAAAACATAAACAGCTTTTTGTTTTACCCTTAGTATACAGTAAGTATGTTTTAAATTTACCATAGTTATAATAAAATATTTTTTACGACGGAGACCGTATATAAAAAAATATTTTTCAAGGTAACATTTTTTGATAATTAAAAATTTTTCAATCACGTTTATCCCTTTGGCCTAAAATGTTTTTTTTTTTGTTTTTTTTTAAGGTAATAAGTAGTAAATGTTATAACTTTCACAGCAAAGTAAAATCAATCATAAATAAGCAGTTCAAAACCAACTACAGGTTTTAATAAGAATAAGTTATTTATCAATCACACATCTTATTAAACTAAGCAATAATTACTCTAAAATGTTAACTAAAAACCTAGAGAATTAAATACTTTAATTCTGTGGTTATGTTTATTATAATAAGTATATTTAAGTAAAAACCGTATTTTTGCAGAATATGAGTTCATACCAAGAATTTACCATCCGAAACTTCGTCAGGACTTTTCTTGACGCTGAGCCTTCAGAAAAAATAAAAAAGGCCATGTTCTTAACCTTCTTCGCCTACTTTGCCACCGCCTTCTTCAGGACCACCGAGTTTGAAGACGTTTACTTCTGGTTCCAAGGATTCTACGTCCTGCTGCTGATGTTCTTGGCGGTGTGCTTTTTCACGAGGATAGTTTTACCACTGTGGCAGGGTTACTCCAGCGCTGCAAAAAATTGGGTGAAAAAATCATATATTGAAGATGAAGCTGAAAAAAGCGCAGAGATCAAGTTTTTTCGCGATATTATTGTAATTGCTTCGTTCATAACTGTAATAGTTATTGTGGGAGTACTTGGTGCATTTTCAATAGAAAACTTGCTAAGGTCAGTAACAGCAGAAGCGGCGTAAAGTTTGACGTTGCGTGGAACCATTATACGTTTAAAAGATTGAATAAAGTGAATTAAAAACATAATACGTGTTTTGTACTGTATAAAGTAGTTGATGTGTTTTTGTAAAATTACTACCTAAAACTAATAACACAAACATTTTGAAGTAACTTGATTAAGTTAAACCAGTTTTTTATAAATATGTTATAGTAGTATTTTAATATTTATAGTGAGCGAGTATTACGCTGAAAAGAAATAGTAAAAAATAATTGAAATCAGTTTTTTTATAACCAAGTTGTAATAAGCAATTTAATATGATTATCATTAAATAACATTTAAAAAACATTTTTTTTTGCAATCTGTACTAGAGTTCTTCAAAATTACAGAGCAAACGAATGAACTGGTTTTCATTTCAACTGTAGTTTTGAAAACGTGCCTATCCCAACATAAAATATTTTTTGAAGTATAAAAATAAATTAGTATGACATTGTATCAATAGTTAAAGTCTTAAAAATCATTTTAATATTTGCTATTTGAGAACACAAAGTGTTGTTGGGGTGCAAATCAATCAGATAAGTAAATCAAGTGGTTAAAATGATAAGTAAGTACAACATAAAAATTTAGACAATATAAATAAAATAATAAAAATAAAAAAATGTGAGCTTGTACGACCCAAAAATAAAATAAAATACAAAATTGTTTTTATATTGGGTTACCACTATCATTCAACACATAATTATAATGCTCTAATTACGTTTAAACAAACTCACTTAAAACGTTGCCCAACTTTTAACGTAGAATATCGAATAGTTACTTTTGCAAATAAAAATATTATAATTGATAGTTAAGCATTTTATAAAATTGCAATATAAATAGTTTGAGACAAATTCATTCAACAAAATATATTTTTCTAAATAATTTACTAAATGTATTTCTAAAGCTAATTACTGTTTAAATAATAAAAACTCGCTCTGTTATTTGGTACAAAATAATTAATAAAAATTCTAAAAACATATTATAACTTTAAAGTTAAAATGAATATATATTTCTATCTAAAAGGCATGCATATTTTATTAATAAAACTCTTTAAGTTTTATTGAAATGTAGTTTTTAAGAAAAATGTAGAGTTTGCTATTACAACTAAATCTTAAATAAAATTACTCAACAAAACTTGTATACTAAAAATATTTTGTAGCAAAAACACTATTTAATTGTACATAATCAGTCTATATCTGCAACAAGCAGTCAAAATAAATGTTTCTTTAAAATACAGTTTATTTATATAGTTAGTTTCTGCAATTTAGTTTCAATGTTTTCACAAACAAGTTTATGATTTTTAGTTAAAGGTGTTTGTGAACCTACAAAACCTTTTTCTCATTTTATACTTATCCAACGTTTGTATTTTAATTTCAACAAAGGTGCTATTGGTGATTTCACTTAGTTTAATGATCGAATTGTCAGCAAAAGAAGCTAAAAAGCAGCATTTATTTGTTTTGTTAAACTTTTTTTTTGGCTAAGATGAACAAAACACAAAATTTCTTGATTTTTTTTTATAATATAACTAAGTACAGCTATAATTAAAAGGTACTGCGTTAACTGTTACTAATTTCACTGTTTTGTTAAGTTGGAGAAGATTGACATTCTTTGCTGAACGATCTAGTTAAATAGATTAAAAGAACAAACATTTGCACTTACGTATAATGATTTGTGGTTTGTAAATAAGTTAAAAACTTTTGACAAATACCTATTTAGAAAGTCTCTTTTTCTAATGTAGGCACAATAATGTAGTTTAATTTATTGTAATAATAGAAAACATTAAAATGTTGATTCAATACATTCAATATATAATAATTTTAAGATAGAAGACGTTTTCATGTTTTGACTAAACAGACTCGTTGATACATGGTGTTTAATCCCTTTAATTTTTTAAAACCTTTAACTAGCTAAATATTATACATTCAGGTTTGAATTATTTTACATATAAAATTTTATAGTCCTTTATAATCGAAAAATTAAATGTATTATATCTAGTAAATTCAAAAGTATATTCTTTAACTAATAGTTATATAAATAGATTTTAGTTAAAGGTTTTGGAATTTTCTTACACTTTTTAAAGTAAAGATTAAGTAGTCATAAATAATTCAACTTACCAACTGTTTATCTTGCTTCTAAAATATTTATTAATTATTATAAACAATAGAACTCAGTAACAGTCGATACTTTAAATTAGTTTTAAATTTACATTTAAATAGAATGGGAGGTTTTTTCTTTGAGTACTTGAAGAATTTAAAACACAAGTATACTATAGTATAAACATTTTGTAAAAGGAAACTAGACTTTGAAAGATTATTCAGTTGTACAATTATAAAGAGGAAAACCGAACATTAGTTTTAAATATGTAAGAATACACATACTAAAAGCAAACTTACAATCTTAAATCTAAATTATATCACATTATGTGGCAATAGGTCAAACATGCACGTAGACAAATTTGAACAAATTAAGTATGCACTAAGAGTCTTTTTTGCGTGGATCACTTGTGCATCAAAACAATTTTCCACAATAGAATTTTTCCAAATGGGTCAATTTCACGAGAATTAAATAAAAGTAGTAAGTAAATAAAATTACCGATCATTGGTAAGGGTTAAGGGTAAGAGTGATGAAAAAGTACCGACCACGTTTAAGGGTAAGAGTTAACATTGATATTTAATAAATAGTTATAATAAAAACAAATAGTTATAAACAACAGAAAATAAATGAAAAACAAGTAAACAAGAAGTGAAAAAATAAAAAATCTATCACAGGTAAGGGTTAAGTTAAACAGTTATAGTAAAAAAACAAAAAGAAAAAGTTTAACCCGTGCAAAAACGTTCTTCTGTGAATTTTTGACACCTAGCCGTATTGTACATCTTATATATACGTATGTATATATATATTTATTTATCTTTACTAAGTTAATATATAATATACATAAAGTCTATCTTATCCAGTAACTGTTAATTGCAAAACTAAAGTTAACCTATTTTCTTTTACTAAAAAACATTTAAAATTGTGTGAACTTTTCAATAAAAAATTTAGATAAAAAAAAAAACATGACTATCTAAAATATTGTAAACAGTATTGATTCAGATTAGATAGTTAAAATATTAGAAGCTGTAAATACCAATGACAGTTACATTTTTGAAATTTTATAAGTTTTTTACCTAAATAATTTTTTTTTTGTTAAGAAAAATATGATATAATATAATAAAATTTTAACTAAAAAAACTATTTGAATTGAAAGTATTTATTAAATATCAAGTGACAAAATGATTGCCAATAGTTATAATAGTGATTGGCTTAAGAAAATTAACTAGTTTAATTCTATATCTTTATGGTTTTATCAATAATACTGAAACTTTACGAAAAGTATACTAGTCAGTTCTTATTTAATTGTTTTACATATTTACTCTTTTATTTCATTTGAAACAAAGAACATTTATTAAACATTCAGTGCAGTGTTCAGCTAGCACACTATTGCTAGTTTTTCGCAACCTAGTTTTAAAGTAGTTTAATAGGCTTAACAGTTAAGTATTACCTAGCTTGAACGTTATCTTTATTGGACGGATATTAAATAGTTTCGTATAAAAACTGTAAAAAGCAATTCTCATTTTAATTTTGAGTACCTTTTTAAAAAAATTGTTTACCTGTTTTAGAAAAAAAATCGAATCTTCTAAAAATATTTGTACAACAAAAATAATAATAAAAAATTTAAAGACGCTGAATTCAATACAATTCACATAAATCAGCTGAAACAGCTTAATTTAAGATTATTATCGTTTTTCTTAATGTTTTACTAAAGATTGTATTTAATACATAATTTTTTTACGAGCGTTTACTTAGCTCGATTAGCATTTTTTTGAAGTTTTTAAAAAATGTACAACCTATACTTTTAGTTATTTTCCTTATCTTTAAAGCCAAATAAGATTTCTTTCATTCCAAAGAACGCTCCTTTGCCATCGATTAATAAAGAAAATCCATTGTATTGTGGTTTGGCTATTTGAGTAGGACCCCATAAAAAAATATTTTTTTTAATATTTTTACTCCGACCGATATTTTAGCCAGAAAATATTATTGTAATTTTTTTTTAATATTCTTACTTTTCTTAGTTTAAAAGGGTCGGTGTTTTTATTTTAGATTATAATATTATAATAGTATAAAGCAATATGCCCGATTGTAACTTTCAAAGACTCCCAATTTTCGAACAATAAAAGTTTTTATAAACTTTTTTAAAACCTTTCATTATGACTTTTTTATGAAAATAAAAAAAAACATGAGTGATATCATGTTCAAATAATGATAGTATTAGTAAAACGCTCATTGATGAAGTCTTACATAAAAACAGTTTAATTAAAAAAAAGGGTGCACATTTTAAAATAGTCTTAGTTAAGTGTAGTAAAAAAAGTTAAAACATTTTTTATTCTACAGTGACAAATTGAAAATTTAGGGTCTTTGAAATTTACAAGCAGCGATAACTATATATATTTCTAAAAAATTATATATTTAAAATAAAAAACACCTATTATTGAAAATACACCAAAGTAAGAACAAAAAGTAAATTAATATTTTCTGGTTAAACCATCGTATGAAGAAAAAACTTTTAACCATTTTTTTTTTAAGGGACTCCACTCAAAAAGTAAAATCTAATACCAAGGGTATTTTTAATTAAAGACAAAGTAACGTTGTTTAGATGAAAAAATATTCTTAGATAGCCTTAAAAATGAGATAATTAATTAGATCTAAAGCTTGGAAATTGTTAAAAGTTGCAAAAGAATGCTGATAAATTTAATTTAAAGGTCGTCACTTTATTCGCATTAATTAACATCTTTAAATTGTATAACTACCAAGTAAATACTTTATTTTAATCAAGTTATAGAAGAAATGATCCGATATGAAACCTTTTAAATTGTCAGAAACTATACAGTATGAAAGAGAATAAGTAAAAGTACCAGAATAAAGACTTTCCAGTACAATGAACTTTTTAATTTTATTCTCGGCTTTAAAGCGTGCAATGTTGATTAGCTAACCATCTAATAATCAACATTAGTTTGTGGCGAATCTAGTGATTTCTTCCAGAAATTTAGTGGGAAAAAATTTTATACTTTTAGGGAGTGTGAAATTCGTGAGAAAATTATAACTTTTCGATAAGTTTTCCCAAAACAATACACTTAAAATTTGATAACAATATCAACATTTTCTGTGGAATTCGTGAGAAAATTATAACTTTTCGATAAGCTTTCCCAAAACAATACACTTAAAATTTGATAACAATATCAACATTTTCCCATAACAAAGTTAAAATTTGAGAAAAAATAAAATGTTTCGAATGCATATATAAGCGGTTGTTTGAAAAAATAGTCGGCTTTTGTTAGTACACGATTGCTAGATCGATTCATCTTAAACAAGTTGCAAAGTTCGTTTCTGTCAATCAAACAGCGCGTAATTCAACTAAACGTCGCGAAAAGAATTTAACGACCAAAGCTACTACGAGGTTCAAAAAGATATCATTCTATTTCGTGTTAGTTGTTCTGTCACTTGCACTTAGTTTAGTTTTAAAAGCACTTTTTATATACCCACTTTAAGCTTGTATAATATAACCAGAAAAGTAAATATAAAACTGAACTAAGTAATGCCTCAACGTGCAAAACCCTCGAAGACGAAAAAGATGTCATTACAGCGTCTACTACGATCGAAGGACAAAGAAGGCAAGCAAGACACCGATACAGGTGACAATGGAGACCACCCAGCGTCCGATAACGACCCGGAATGTTCGCAGCATAGCATAAACTTTACAGAAGAAACTCGTGCAAAATCTAACCTTAGTTCTAATAAATTTGATTCGAATAAGGTTATAAGCGAGGGGGAAAACTTTATCGCGTCAACTAATCCCCAAGACGATCTTGCACTAAAACGATCATTGTACAACCAAAAACTAATAGAGGTCCAAAAGCTAAAAGCGCAAGAAGAATTAGTAAAATTGCGAAATGAAATCAAAAAATTAGATATTAGGTTAAATCAAAACAAAGTACTACAAATACCAGACAATCACTATCGCGATTTTCAACACAAAAGCGAACATTTTTTTGATAACTATGAAATAAACCAAAAAATAAGTAACAATAATTCTAACGATACACTTAGAGCACAAAGATTAAGTAAAAAATTTAAAAGATTAAACGTTGTAAGAAACCCCAGAGATACCATTAATTATTTCGAGGAAGAGCTATACGACGAAAACGTCATTAGCGACTCAGAAAAATACAATTATCTAATAAGGTTTTGGCCAAGAGAAGACATCTCCGATTATTACAAGGTTATAGAACGAGGAGAAAGAAGTTATAACTCGCTTAAAAACTTCTGTTTACACCGTGATAACGAATTAACTGAAATTTTAGACAAAATTCCGACCTGGGAAACCAAAATTATTTTTATTCAAATTTTCTCAACAGCCACAAAATGGGCCGAATGCCCAGAAGATGATAGAATAAAGTTTTTTCTTTCGTACTTAATGCCCTCCGAAATAAATAGTAAAATTAAAGAGTATTACGACGCGGACCTTGATGTTTTCAGGCGTAAAAGTCAAGCGATATGGAATGCCCATAAAGAAAGCGCATTACAAACTAGTCAAGTAAATTACAATAGACTACATAAATTCGGTCCAAATCATGCAACTTTTAAAAAAAACTACCAAGGTAGATATCACTCTAAGCCCCAACGAGAATCTTACCCAAGACATAATAATACGAACAATAACTACAATCATCAAAATCGAAGCAATGTGAACAACAACAACTCGAATCAATCTTTTCAAAAGTACCGAAATAACGAAGACAGAGACCACAATTATTCTAATTCGTATTCACGTCCTAATACTAATACAAACAATCGGAACCGACAACAGGGAAACGATTCCCCGTCGTCCCGACAATAAGAGGAAGAGACGATAGGTACAACAAAAATCCTCTCAACAACACTCTTAATCGCCCAATTAAAATAGCTAACGTAACTCATCGTAAAAATCATAACAAACTTACAAACAAAAATAATAATCCTATCTATAAAGCTAACCTTAAAGATGCTAAAAGGCGTACAAAAAAATCCAAACTGTTTTAAAATAATAAAAAAAACCGCTTGTAAATACTAAACTAATAAACAGTAAAACGTCTACTACAAATAATTCGAAAAGTGATAATGCTTGGAAATTTGAAATAAAAAAAGCTTCACACGTTAGCTTTAAAAAATTACCACAAAATTAACCATTTATATTAGATAATAACTCCGAAGCATTATTTTTAGTAGACACAGGTTGCGAAATCTCTATTCTCCCAAAAAATCTAACAAATGGTATTAATCACTATTTTCGACCACAAAGTAGGACCATACAGGGAATAAGTAATACTCCTGTGCATCCTATAGGGAGTGTTAATGTCGTTTTAAAATTTGGTAACTTAAAAGATATCGAACATAATTTTTGGGTCACACAAGAAAATAGAGATTATGGCATCATAGGAGTTGACTTTTTGAAAACTTATGAATTATCTATTTCGTTAGGGAACTCTAAATTGTATCAAAATAAGACCAAACGCGTAGTTAAATTATATACGGCTAACGAATTGCCAAAATCGGTTGTAGTTACCTCACACAATTTAAAAGTAACTGATAACGAATTTATTTCACACTTTGAGGATAAATGTAAAAACTTACTTAATGAATTTCCAGAACTTACAGAGACACCTGATTACACTCGACCAGTAAAACACGGGCATTCTTTGGAAATTATAGTCGAAAATTTTAGCCATAAAATAGTCAAAGCGCGCCGGTGTAATGGCGTAAGACGAATGAAGGTTAAAGAAAATTTCAATGACCTTATTAATAGGGGTGCAATGTCACGTGGTACGGCAAATATGTGCGCTTCGCCCATTACGATAGTTCCAAAGAAAGACAATTCCATACGCGTGTGTGTGGACTATACAGTTCTTAATGCACACACACGCCCGATGTCTTACCCCTTGCCTAGGATTGATGAACTTGCAGAAATCATCCCTGAAGGAACTAAGTATTTTTCGTGTCTTGATCTTAAGGAAGCTTACTATAGCTTGCCTATCAAGCCTAGTTCTCGAAAATATGCCGCAATTATAGCTCACCATGGGGTATTCATACCCCATCGCACATCTTTTGGACTAAAAAATGCCCCAATTGCATTTCAGTCCATGATGCAAAGTATACTAGCAGGTTGCTCTGAGTATACATTTGTGTATCTTGATGATATTCTTATTTTCAGCAAGTCCGAAGATAATCATTTAAATCATCTCAGAAAAGTTTTACAAACTTTACACAAGAATGGGTTATATCTTAATTTACAAAAGTGTGTTTTTGCCAAACATAAACTAGATTTTCTTGGTCATTCAGTAAGTATCGATGGGGTCGATGTCCTAGAAAATAAAGTAGCAGCAATTAAAAACTTACCTATACCTACGAATCGCAAAGAGTTAAAACGTTTTCTTGGCTTGTGCAACTATTATAACCGGCACATTCCAAAGCTAGCCGAAGTAACTGCTCCACTTAATGAAATCTCAGGGGGCCCTAAATCTACTAATAGGAGACCTTTACATTTAAATGAAACCCAAATTAAATCTTATAACGATACTCTAAATACATTGTCAAACGCAGCGACCCTCGCCTTTGAAGACCATGAGAGGCCATTAATCGTTTATTCAGAAGCATCCGATAATCACATTGGGGCCGTACTCGAACAGGAGGGTAAAAACGGGGAAAAACGTCCACTTGCATTTTTCTCTAAAAAACTTCCAGTTCTAAAAACTGTCAGATCGACGTTTTTTAAAGAATTGCGTGCGTTATACTTAAGTCTAAAACATTTTCAAAGTCGCGTTATAGGTCGAAAATTAATTCTCAGGACTTACAGTCTATCTGTAGCAAAAGCTATCAATAACCCTATGGGGAAACAATCTCCAATGAAACAGAGATACATTGCCGCAATTAAAGAATTTAATCCAATAGTTACTCATGTATCAGGAGATGAAAATAAGGTAGCGGATGCCTTAAGTCGACCCCCATTAGTAATGGCCATGTACATTAAAGTACCGCAAGTAGATTCGGATTACATCTATACCTCCGAAGAGGATGACGAAGATAGTCTATCAGACTACCAATCATCTGAAAGTGAGGAAGAAATCATTACCCCAGAGTCTTTAAACAAAAAAGAGATAGCTAAGTTACAAAGCGACGAGCCTGATTTAATACAGGCAGCTTATGAACATAAAAAAGACGTTCGTTTTTTAAAACCAGAAAATTTAGCGGTAATAGTAGAAGACGACCAACAACGAATTATATTACCTTTTGCTTTAAGATATTCTGCTTACGAGTTAGCACATAGCTACTTACATTTAGGAAAAGAGAAATCTGTTTTAGCAACGGCAACAGATTATTGGTGGCCAACGTTACGGAAAGATGTAGAGTATTACGTGCAAACGTGCTCAACCTGTCAAGCTACGCGAACAACGAGACATAATCGTCCGAAACTGGGTTTCTACCCTCAGAACATTGAACGTTTTCAGTTTGTTCATGTCGACCTCGTAGGTCCAATTGAAAAAGATTCAGGAAGTTTCAATTATATCCTTACAATGAGAGATAGATCAACTGGCTTTCTTTCAACGGCCCAAATCGTAAACAAAAAAGCAGAAACAGTTAGAGATGCGTTTATACAAAACTGGTGTGGACATTATGGTATTCCACAGGTCGTAATGACTGATAATGGGCGTGAATTCTCAAACTTGATCTTAACTCGCGCGTTCGAACAACTTGGTATTGACCATAGATTTACACCTCCTTACAGCCCCCAAACTAATGGTTTTGTGGAAAGGATACATAACCCCATTAACGTAGCACTTAGGGCACTTCCTGATAAAGCAAACTGGCCTTTGCATTTCCCTTTAATAACGATAAACATAAACAACTCGTTTATGGAAGAGTCGCCCTTCACACCTTCACAATATGCGTTCGGAACGTGCGTAAATGTTAGCGGTCGCGTAATGTTGAACGAAGTAAGTGATAACGAACCAGAAAACAATGTTTTTGAAACTAAAATTTTCCTTCATACAATGTCTAAAGTTAGTAAAGTTCATAGAAGGCATGAAAAGAAAAAAGCTTATTATGAACCGGGTTTGTTTGAATGTGAACAGGTATGGTTAAAAAGACAAACTAGAAAAAAACTTAGTTCTTTATACCAAGGGCATTACCCCGTACATTCATTTAGTGAACACTCGGCTATCATTGATAAAAATTCTAAGCTTATAAAGGTTTTTATAAGAAACATTAAAGCATATTTTCCTAGGGAAGATCTTAACAAAAAAGGTGAAAAACTAGGGAAAAATGAAGCGTACAATTTAAGAGAACGTAGAAATAAAATTAATTACGCAGAAAGTTCATCTGATGACGAAACATAAGTTTTGGGCTGAAAATATGAAAAAAAACTAAACTAATAGTTTTAGTCTTTCGGAATCACAAATAGTAATTTTCTAAGTATGAAACTTACTGGTAAAATCAAGAAATATTATTTTCGATAGTGAATATTTTTATACGCTTTCACTTTTTGTTTTAAAAATTGTTTTTGTGAAACAATGTTGAAATTAACTCATTAAAATGTTTAAATACTGTTACTAATAAACTAAGTTTTTGTGTTTAAGCGAATAAAACTTTGACACAACATCCGTTTATTAAAAAACTCACCACTTATCACATTTTAAGTTAACTATTTCCTAAGCTATAAAACGATTGTCAGTTTTTATAACATTAGCAGATGTAAGCGATAAGTTAACGAAGTGTTTCCTTTCACTCCCTAAATGAATTCCATCCGCTATACGCGTAAACTTGCGGTTTTTATTTTTCTCTTGCTTTTAAAGTGGTTCGTGATTAATTTGAAAAAAACTTATACAGCTTTCTTCGTTCCATTACAATTCCGAAATTATTCTTTTCATTATTCATTTTTAAGCCGTAAGTTATTAAACAGTTACTTTTGTGAAACTTGAATGTTTTATAGACATATTAAGTTTTCAAACTTTAAAACGTTAACCAAAACACGCACGTTTAAAAAAAACAAGTCTAAAAAGCGGAAACACCTGCATAAACAAAAATAAATTAATGTTATCTAGATGTTTAGTTTAATTTTAAATCGAACTCTTTTGTTCATAAACAAAATGCATATTTATAAACAGCTATGACGAATTTCTCTTTTCTCCCTTCCGTTTTTTCGATATATAACTAACATCGTTTGGATGCAAACATTCATTTAAAGATGTTCCGTGTAGTAATTTGTTTGATTGTGGTTCACATTATAAAAGCGGATGAGGTTATCCGTAAACAGTTTTTGCCTCTTTGCGAAAATTTTCCAGTAAAAGCCTACAAGTTGACAGACCCAGGCCTTTGCAATTCTTCTAACTCTACACAAAAAATTTTTCCAGTTGACGTTTACAAACCAATAAGCGACACGAAAACATTGAAAGCAATTGCATGTAGAGTTAAGATTGAGCATCATGAATGCACTTATTATGTTTTCTTTTCCCAAAGCTGTGTTTTGAAAAGGGTTGAATATCGACCGGTAGACGCCGATACATGCAAGCGTGCAGAAAGAAATAGGGTAACAAAGCAGGGAATATTATTCCCAAAAGATGATAAAACACTTTCATCCAGAAACATTCTTAAACCAAAGTTTAGATACCCATTTACCACGGTAAATAAGTGCGAGAATTTCATACTCGAATATATAACGGTTAATAAAGAAATATCTTCGAAAACGTTTTCCCACATAACACTCGGAAATTTAGAATGTAAGTCAGAAGAAAAAGTTTGCTCAGCTGATAATTGGATTATCGTTTACGAGGAAAAAATAGAAAACAACTGCAAAGACCCACCAAAAATAAAAAATACCAGTCTTGTTTTGCACACTACGGCAAACGGCGTAATCTACGAGATTAAACGAAGTAATCTCATTTCCACGATTCTTTCTAAATGTGAAGATAGAGTAACTAGATGTATATCTACAAAGGAAGGAGAAAAACTTTTATGTTTTCTTTCTGGTCACGTCATTAAAATCAATGAAAGTGCAAATGTTTCATCGACAGAAGGGTTAATGATGAACACTTCAACAAAATACAAACAATTGTATGCAGCATTAGCAACAGTGGCAAACATAAATCTTCTAAACACGCAATTACTGCAGCGTGTTTTCGAAAACGCATTGTGCAAGAACGCACGAACTAGTTTAGTAAGTATAATGGGGTCTCAAAAACTTAATCCTTCAAAAACTTTAAGCTTCCTGTTGGAAAGGGAAGTTAATGCTGTTTATTCGGCTGGATTATTACGCGAACTTAAGTGCGAGATGGTTGAGGCATATTTACAACCAAGTCTTAATTATAAAGGTCGTATTTCTGATCGACCCCTTTTTCAGGCCTATGTTGGCCTTGGGACGGTAATGACAAGCCTCCGTCAGGGGCGGTTCTTGTCAAAACATATTTCAAATACTGTTTTTACCGCAAAACAAAAAATTTTGAACTCCGTGACAACGTTTCACTTTTTGAAAACGAAACGTTGGTGAATGAGCAACCTTCGATTCATCGAATAACAATTAAAAACTTAAATCTTAAAGAAAATTGTTTGCAATCAATGAAAGTGAAATGGCGAAAGACATTGAACTTATTACTAATTCCGAAGAAGAAAATACAAAAGAGCAATTAAAAAATCTTATCTATTTTACAAAGAAAACATATGAAGCTCAAGGTATCGACATCGAACCTTACCTACTGGAAGGCCAAGGATTCGATTTGTCTTTCATTACAGATATTTTTTCATCAATTACTTCCGGAATGTGGGGGAAGACAGGAAACGTTGTTGATATTCTGACCAAAGTATATACGATTGCTATATTCTTACTTCTGATAGCGGTTATCGTTCAATCAGTACGAGAAGGAATGTCAAAAGTTTGCGGAAGAAGAAGGGAAATACAGATTGAGGCTTAAATAAAAGACATTGAACAATAACTAAATTTACGTATATGCTTTTAATCTTTATCACATTGTTATAACGATTATTTAAACAACTTTAAATGCTATTTTTTGTAACTAAAATTAATTTTTAGATTCATAAAACTTACTGTTTTAACTGTTTTTACAAATTAACAAAAATCACAACCGTAATCTTTATAATAAACCAAGTTATAAAAAATAATGTTTTTAACTTGTTTAGCCAAATATTAAACTTTTATTTAGTTTCATTTTTCAACGTTTCAAATGCGATAATACTATTTTAAACATTTTATATTTTATACATCATTTGCTAAAGCGTTTTTTTTGTGAATACAAGCTAAGTAAAATTGTTTTTTGAAGCGAGTCATGTAATTAAATTATTCAATTTATAAAGTTGTTCACGGAAAATTAACTCTTAAAGCTTTATTTTGTTTTAGGAACTTGCAAAAGACGTGATTTTTCTAAATAAAAGACTTTTTTTTTAAATCACGAATTTGTTTAAATTTTCAACTTGTAATTTTAACAAAATTTTTGACAAACAACTCCTAATTTTGTTTTTGTTCCCAAAACAAATTTGTTAAAATTTCCAACTCGTAAATTTATATCAAATTTTGGACGACAAAGTCTGATAATGTTTTTCTTGATTGCAAAACAAGTTTGTTTTATTCTGTAAAAGCTTATCAATTATTTAACAATCTAACTCCCAATTATTTTGTTCTGTTCTCAAGACAAATCTGTTTTATTGTCAAATCGTTAATTCACATCGACTTTTCGATGAATCAACTTTCGATTAGATTTTTTTCCTCTGCTGGTATATAAGAAGAGTGGACATTGGAAGTTACTATTTTTGAAAAATTGTTTACCCTGATAAAATGATGAATAGAAGAAGGTTTAGTCCACCTAGATATCAGCGTACAAGAAGCAGGTCGCCATCACCAAGAAATATAAAAAGAGAAAGAGAAAGCCCACGTAGATCGGAAATCCGTGACGTTCAAGTGCAAAGAGATAGAAGCCCACGCAGATCAGCGTTTCGCAGCATCAGAATGGAGAAAGATGTTACCCAAGTGGTCAACATTCAAGAAAAAAACGTAAAAGATTGTAAAGTCGATATTATTTTAGATAAGCTCGAAACATGTTACCAAGTGTTTTCGAGGATTCTCGCTGCACTCACGCTTCTCATTTTTTCATCATCGTCTGTAAATCGTTGAACGACGCTTTTTATAGAAATCAATTTTGAGAATGGAAGAAGAGGACACGAACTTGTAAATATAAGAACACTTTTTTGTTAATTATAAAGTTTTTTTTGTGTGTTTTGTTTATGTAATTACTATAGATTCAAATGTATGTACTTGATATCTTTTTGAACCCAGCGTTTGGTCGTTTCGTAATTAAAGAAAGGTAGGGAAAGAGCTAGGATTTCGTAGTTGTATTTAAGCGCCACAAGGTTTATTAAAAACAAGTATTTTGTTGAGGTAGTGTGGCGAATCTAGTGATTTCTTCGAGAAATTTAATGGGAAAATATTTTATACTTTTAGGTAGTGTGAAATTCGTGAGAAAATTATAACTTTTCGATAAGTTTTCCCAAAACAATACACTTAAAGTTTGATAACAATATCAACATTTTCTGTGGAATTTGTGAGAAAATTATAACTTTTCGATAAGCTTTCCCAAAACAATACACTTAAAATTTGATAACAATATCAACATTTTCCCATAACAAAGTTAAAATTTGAGAAAAAATAAAATGTTTCGAATGCATATATAAACGGTTGTTTGAAAAAATAGTCGGCTTTTGTTAGTACACGATTGCTAGATCGATTCATCTTAAACAAGTTGCAAAGTTCGTTTCTGTCAATCAAACAGCGCGTAATCCGACTAAACGTCGGGAAAAGAATTTAACGACCAAAGCTACTACGAGGTTCAAAAAGATATCATTCTATTTCGTGTTAGTTGTTCTGTCACTTGCACTTAGTTTAGTTTTAAAAGAACTTTTTATATACCCACTTTAAGCTTGTATAATTTAACCAGAAAAGTAAATATAAAACTGAACTAAGTAATGCCTCAACGTGCAAAACCCTCGAAGACGAAAAAGATGTCAGTACAGCGTCTACTACGATCGAAGGACAAAGAAGGCAAGCAAGACATCGATACAGGTGACAAGTTTAAAGCACAAAAATTTTTACTGCATATTTGAAAATATCTCAAAATCCTAGTGCAAGAAAAATTCTTGTTTACTTTTAATTTACCAATAGTATAATTTTTTACAACTATAACAGACAGTAGGCTTGTTTGTATTTTTAAATTGTACTGAATATTTTATAATTTATATTATATCTTTAGTATGTAAATTCATAAGTATTTTTAAGTTTTAAATATTAAGTAATTAGTTTAATGAGTGTGATTAAATTTTTAATATCAGTAGACTAGCTTAATGTATAGAAACATTCTTGGACTAGTTGTATAACTTTATAATTAAAAACAAAGTTATACTATCATAAGTTAACACAGTAAAAGTTAGTATTTAAAACAGAAAAATTATTGGAACTGTATTTTATACACCATAAAAAAAAGCTGATTTCTTAGTGAAAAATAAATGTCTGGTTACAACAGTTTTTTTGTATGAAATCTAGCTCCAAACTTTAGCTTTTTTATCATTGTAAACAATTAGAAATGAAAACACAAGCTGTTTAAACATATTTATATACACAACTATAATTAATTAAAATTCAAAGTTTGTCGATTGCTATTACAGCTCCTAATAGAACAAGTTCACATTTAAACTTTCATAGCTCCGTTGAAGTGTTTTAGTTTGAAAAACATAATTACTGTTTAAGTTTGTTACTGTGCAAAACTATATTATTTTATTCTGAGATATATTAAATTAAATCTTGTAATAAGCAGATGTTAAACTATTTGCAATACCTTTACAATATGATGTTTTTCTTATAAGGTGTTTACATATTTTAATTCAAAACACTGTAATTGTAATTAAAAATTTGTATTATTTTTTACTTTTGCTATATGTAGAACATATTATACTATAAAAAATCAATAGAGTTCTTTACACTCATCACATTTGCTTGAAGTATTTTCAAATACATCGCCAGCAATTTAGTGAATCTAATTTTAAAAAAGAGATAAACTTTCAGTCAGTTATTTTATATAATCAAAAGACTAATACTTGATGTTTAAAAAATAATAAATAACACTATTAAGTTTTTAGAGATTAATTAAGTGTCGATATTTTGCTTCTAACTATTTAATAAATGGTAGTTTTTGTGGTAGGATTAAAATATGATTATCCAATTATTAAAACGTTGTAGAAATTCTAATCTTAGCCTCTTGAATAGTTTAGCTAACTAATTTGCATCCTAACTATACTTAATGGTTGAAGCTTTAAGTTTTTTTTAAGACTAGACAATTAAATATGGTAACAATTTCCTTAGTGTTTTAAGAAATATTTTACGTTTAGTACATTGTATGTAAGGTGGTTGGCAACTTTTTAAGTCAGCGAACAAAATTTACAAAAAAGTTCATTTGCAGGATTTGTAAATTTGAAAAAATTATACTGCAGATTTAAAACAACTGCGCAAATAAATGAAAACAAACTGAACTATACTACTTACAAATCTTTTTTATTAAAAATTACTTAATGTTAAATACAAGGAATTTTCAGCTTAATACATCGCTGGCCAGATATTTTTCTTTGACTGCGATTTGGTCGTATGGTCCTTACCTTAGTAAATGTGAAAGTGTACATTTTGCCTTACCTTGTTTTATAAATATGAATAAAAAATACTTTTGTCGTTTATAACTTCACAGACTTCATTAGAGTAATTTCATAATCCTATAAATTTAGTTTTTATAAATTACTACTTGTTATATGCAATTGGTCTTAAAAATAGATAACTTTATACTACTATAAAAAAAATTCAACAGTTTTCTTAACTATATCTGAGAATTTAATTAAAATTCAAATAAAAAGTACACCGGTATACTTTACTAAAAATCAACCGAAAACAAAAAAAAAACAAATGTTTTTATGTATAGTTTATTCAATTTCTGCAAATAAATAGCTGCTTAAAACGGCAAAAAATAAATTACACTACTTCTTTCAGGAATCCAGCTACAATTATTATCACTGGAACTACTGTAAAAAAAAGATTCTTTACCATAAGAATGTCGAGACCAAACTTGATATATGCGTGAACTCTAGTCTTATGTTCACCAAATGCTTTTCTCAACCAATAATTTGCTGCATTCGAGTAACTCTGCCATGCAGGCACAACTATCTCTGTGAAGAAAGCCACCACCAAAGACATTAGCAGTAGGACGAAGAATCCTTGGAACAAGAGGTAAATAGGATCGAAGTGAAATTGCATTGTAAAAAGAAATTTTTTTTTAATTTATAAATACTGAAAATTTGAAGAATATCGTTTTAAGCACTAAAAATATTATTATACTTATGATCATGTTTCAAGTTAACTATAGATTTTTAAAAATGAAGAAATTTTTTGTTTATCCAGTTTCAAATAAAAAAATATTTTTGAAAACCTTGGATGTAAAACAAATTAACTCTTTGTTAAATCTTTTTTCAATTGGATGTATTGAGTTAGTAATATATTTAATCTTTTTTATTTCAATCTAAATGCTAATACACAAGTGAAAAGAAGTTCATCAAAAACTGATATCTATGCATCTTTCGTTTGTGTTGCATAAGAAACATATTCAACTCTATATATTTGCTCTTAATATTTTAGTCGCCTTACCCCTTTTATACTTTTAAGTCACGGTTTCTCATTTTTGTTTTCAAAAGGCTCCGTTTAAAGAAGCTATGGTATCCATTCAGGATAGCCAAGTTTTTTTGAGAAATTTTTTCCAGGTTTTTAAAGTAGACGTTTTCGGGTCTATTTTTGTTTAAAGCTAAATTAAAGTTTAAAACTAAGTTTAGTAATATAACAACTTATAAAAACTGACACTGAAGTTTTTTAAAATCACAAAACTGATCTGACTCAACTTGAAAATTCAAAGTAATTTAGATTGTTCTGAGTAATCATGAATGTTTTTCTATTTTGAAACTATCCTTAGACATTCCAAATGAATCTGAGTTTCTAGAACATTTTAAACTATTCTGAGTTATGCTGACTGTATTTTTTTAGCTTTCCTTTAGGTCATCCTGAGTTTTTAAAAACAATTAAATTCTCTCAACTTGAGTATTTTTGGTTCGAGTCAACCCTGATTTAATGATGTTGCTTCCAGCTGTTACAACTACAACTGATTGTAAAATAAAATATTATTACAATATTAGATTTAACTATAAATTCAAAAATTGAAAAGTCAAGCCTGTCAAGTTAAACTGTGTAGTCAAAAGATTTCCGGTTTATTTAATTTTCCTTGTGTATGTAAAACAGGTTTTTTTTTTTTTTTTGCGAATGGCCCCTATAATGAAATTTAAAAAGCTATGGTCCCCCTGTACTAATATTACTTAAAAACTATCATAAAAACTTTTAAGACTTTATTTTTGCAGTTCATCAGCAATTCTAGTCTATCTAGTGTAAGTTTCAAAACTACCATTTTAAACACATAAGATTTTTTTTACTCTTCATCTGCAACACCAGAATATCTTGTGACCTCATGGCCCCGTTGCTCCTTTACTGCTCATGACCCCTCCCTCTTTGGCCCCTTTGCTGCTCTTAACCCACTGAGTATCTTTCATTGCTTCCAGGGTGATCACTTTGCCCACTTTTGGAAACCCTGATCAAGAGTAAATGGATTTTGCTCAAACTGTACCGAGTTTTCTGTTTTTTTAATCCTTTACATAGTTTTTAAACATATTTTTTTTAAACCTGAAAACGTTTGAATATCATTAGAATTAAGTATTTGAACAAATTTATATTATTTTTAAGTTTGAAGTAACAATAGTTTTATGTAGACTTGATAAAAATATTATTTAAAATACCCTTGAAATATCCTGGAATTTTAATAATAAAACCATCCTAGCCTGAATTATTCCAAATCTATAATAAAAACTAGCATGAGTTACCCTGAGATTTAAAAAATTTCCATCCATCTTGAGTATCTAACTTTTAATCAACAGAATTTGAAAGGTACTTCTTTTCACTATTTCCAGCTAAATTTAATTTTATTGTAATAACTTTAACCTTTAATATCCTGTTGTTATTTAATACTCACTAATCAAAAATCAGTAAAATACCACAAGCATTTCTTTTAATACAATTTGAGTTTTTAATTAAAAAGTTTAATAAGTCTTTTTTCAGATTATGTTTTCTTTTTCTATTAGTAGACTCCAAATTAATACCCTAAAAAGTTAATATTTTTACTACTTAATATTTAAAATTTCCAGAGTTTTTTACAAAGTATCTCAAATTTTAGATTTTTTTAATTTTATTATTTTAAAATCAAACTATTCATGGTTTTTACAAAAATTCCTAAATTCTTTATCATTTTAAGTTTAACATGATTGCTTTTCTTTGATTCCAAAAAACATTTTTCGGTGACTGAAAACTTTCTTTAGTTATTATATTGTTAAAAATTGTGTTTTTTTATACCGATTTCTGCCAATAGTGTCTATGGAAACCAAAGTCAACCATAGGCACCACACCGTCTCCTCTATCAGCTCTATAGGTTCTCTTTTTTCTTGTTGCTCTTTTTACAAGAACAACTACGAAAAATGCAATATAAAGTTTGATAATAACATAAATAAGGAATAAATGGTAAAAATTCAGAGAAAACTAAAAATGTATATATCATCTTTAGATATATAAAAAAGATTAAACATCTTTATAAAACAAAAACTGTAAATCTCAATACACTTTAATAACACCTGTAAATTTTTCTTTGAATGTGCCTGGATGTATTTTGAGATTTTTTTAAATATTTAGTACTTCTAATATATGATATAACTCAGTTATGATTGCTAAATCTCATAACTATAATTCTTGTAAAAACTTAATTTAAGTTTATTAAGTTAAGGAGTTAAGGAAATTTGATTAATGTCTAAGTTAAATTAGATTGTTAATAAAAAGAAAAAAATTACTGAAGTAAATATTATTATGATTGAGCAGAGTGAAAATATTAAAAATCAGGAGCGGCATTTGTCAAAAAAATAAATGGTGAGGCACATTTAAAGTATCTCAAAACTAAACTTTTGAGAAGCTGTATTATTATGCTAAAATTGAGATATTATTTGGATACAAGTACTTTAAAAAAGGTGTACAAAATTTGTTCTATCCGCATATCAAGTTTTGTATATCTGCTTTGTTGAATGCTAGTTGTCATTTAAACCAATTGCTAGTGTGATAAAAATAATTGTCAGATATGTTTGTTGCGTGCCTGCACTGACTGCAGGAAATTCATTGTTTGTGAAAACTAGTACTCTGAAATTTAATAAGTTGTTTAAAAAGTTTCTATAGTGATCTCGAATATTTTGAGAGGATTAGAGGTTGACTACAATTATATCTGTCTGTTTGTTTGCAGTTGTAAGTAATGTTTCTACACACTGTCAAATATATTGTAACATGATATTAAACTGCATTTAATAACTGTTTAAATTTAATAAAGAGATTTAAGTTAAGTTCCTATTCATACAAGCGGTTAATAGAGAGTTTTAAATTAAGCACTTGTTCTCTTAAGGCTACGTGTTGTACTGATGTTAGTTTAGAAAAGGAGAAAATAAAAAGCTGTCACTAGTTTACTGATGCAAGTTTGCATCACTGAATTGCAGCAACATTTAAAGGGTAGGTGTCTAAATTGCGCGAGCGTAAAAAGTTGCACGAGGGGACAAAATTGCACGAAAACACAAAATTGCACGAAGATACTTTTGCACGAAGACTAATTTGCACGAGAGCACAAAGTTGCACGAAGATATAATTGCACGAAGACAAATTTGCACGAAGGCTCAGTTTTGCACGAAGACACTTTTGCACGAGGGTATATTTTTGCACGAACAGACAATTTTGCACGCAGACACTTTTGCACGAAGGGTCATTTTTGCACGAGTGACAATTTAGCACGGAGCGTCAATTTTGCACGGGTTTTGTTTCCTTCCCAGGGACGGGTCAAAATTGTGCGTAGACATTTTTGCACGAGGGGACAAAATTGCACGAGAAGACTATTTTGCACGAATTTTTTTTATAATATTTAAAAAAAAAGAAAAATCTGAATTAAAAAATTTATAACAAAATAATAAAAATACGAAACAAAATTATATGAAATTTAAAAAAATAAAAAAATCTGAATTATAAAATCTAATAGCTAAATAACGAATAATAAAAAAATCAGAATTAAAATATTTATAATCTAATAATAAAAAATACGAAACAAAATTATAAAATATTCAAAAAAATAAAAAAGTCTAAATTATAAAATTTAATAACTAAATAAAAATAAAAAATAACAAATCAATAAAAAATAAAAAATATGAATAAATAAATATTAAGTAAAAAATAAAAAAATCAAATAATGAAAAAAATAAGTAAATAAAAAAATACATATATGGTAAGTATAAAAATATATTTTTAAGTATAAAAAAATTAAATGTTAATTAGATTTGAATAAATAATAAAAACGTCAGAATATAAAAAATCAATTAACAAAATAATAAATATTTTTTTTTAAATCAACAAATAATTAAGATTTATAAAAATTAGAAATTAATAAATCAAACAAAAAATACATAAATAAAAGTCCAAAACAAAATTGATAAAATTAATAAAAAAAGTCTCAATAAATGAAAAAAAAAATTAAAAACATTTAAAAGAAATAATAATAATTATAAAATTCAAAATGAACAATTTAAATAATAAACAAAAATCAATCAAAAAAAATTATATAAATAAAAATAAAAACTAGATTATAAAATTAGACTCTAACCATCATCAAAATATAATTACCAAAAAGTGTTTTGTTTATATTAATTTTTTTTTTGTTAAAAATAGATTTTAACTTATTGTAGCTGTTGTATTATTTTGTTTGTTTCATTTTAGTCAAAAGCTTATATCTCCTTTTTCTTCTAAAAAAGTAAGAAGAAAATTGCTTCTGACGGTGCTTTTTCGCTAGTCTGGGTTAGATAAAGAGAAAATACAGAGCAGGAGAAACTTAAGAGCTAATTAGAGTAAAACGCATGTAAATAGTAATGCAACTAAGATAAAGTTTAGACAAATAGAAAATCATGATATATAAAATAGGTTTAAAACTTTTATATAACACAAAAAAAAACAATTTAAAGTATAATTTATGGAAGTACAATGCCGTAACAGAACTTTCTGTACAATGCACAATAAAAATTTCATAAGACGGGTTTTCTCCTTTCTAAATTTATTTAATTGTTTCACTATTTCGCATGCTCGTTTTTTTCTGTGCAAAAGTATATTCGTGCAATTTTGTCCCCTCGTGCAATTTTGTACGCTCGCGCAATTTTAACACCTACCCATGTAAAATTTTATTTATTTTTTTTAATCTTGAATTATTTCTTATTTAATTTTAGTATAATTATAATATAATTTAAGTTTACATCAATACATGTCTATTTTTAATTAAAAATTATTTTAAGTATAATAAAATTCTAGTTTTATTTTTATTAAATTTTTTTTTAACTTATATTAGTTTTTAAACACATTAATTAAATTTTAATTAAAAAAAGGCTATATATCAAAAAAAGAAAATTAAATAAAATTAATTCAAACCTAATTAAATTAAAATGAACTACACTAGCACATGCTTATTATTATTTTTTATAAAACATAAAGGTTTTAACATATTTTTCATTTAGTTATTTTAAGCTAATATTTTTTGTGCAAAATTGACCCTCCGTGCAAAACTGTCTGTCGTGCAAAATTGACCTTCCGTCCAAAATTGTAACTCGTGCAAAATTGACCTTCCGTGCAAAATAGTCTTCGTGCAATTTTGTCCCCTCGTGCAGTTTTGTGCCCGCGTGCAAACTAGTCTTCGTGCAAAAGTATCTTCGTGCTATTTAGTACACTCGTGCAACTTTGTTCTTGTGCAATTTAGTCCCCGCGTGCAATTTAGTAACCTCGTGCACTTTTGTCTTCGCGCAATTTAGACCCGTTCCCACATTTAAACTGTCAAAAGTTGAAGCTGGAGGCATTTAACCACAGCCTGCTTCATTAAATATGTTGTTCAAGGAAAAAACGTCTTTTTTGTGTTTTTTTTTTGTGTTATATTATGTATAATTAGAAATGTTAGTTTTATAAGTATTTTTTTTACAATGTAAATGGTTAAATCTTTTTTTGTTTTAAACTTTTAAAAGCACAATCCTGTGAGATTAGATTTGTGTTTAAACTTTAAGCACTTTCTGAAGTATGATGTTCTTTATATATTTATAAAGGTTTGCAATTGTTCTTTAATACAATATGTCCAAACATTTCATGCCTAGTTTAAGATAAAGTAGCTTTATTATTTTTTAAATACCAGCTTGTAGTCTAAGTTAAAGATAAATTTATTTATGCTTTATAGTGTAGTTCTACTTTATACTATCACCCTGCAACTATTAAAAAATAATAAATTTATAGTTTAAAGACCTATAAGAGGACTAGGAATATTATTACTATATAAGGATTATGGGTCCTCAGTTGTGTAATAATGTTACAAAAATTGTTTTAACCTAAAAAAGGTGTTAGACTATAAAAATAGAAAAAAAAACCTGTCACTAGTTTTCTGATTCAAGTTTGCATTACTGTTTTGCATCCTTATCTAAACTTTTAAAAATTGGATCAGACGGAGTTCTAATTGCAGCCTGCTGCAGTATACAGGTTGTTCATAGAAAAACATATTTTTTGTTTTTTTGTGTTATACTAAGTGTTTTTAGTAATGTAGTTTTCCAGTTACATTTAAAATGGTTAAAATATATTTTATGTTGTACATTGTGAAAGCATATTGCTGTTAGATTAAATGTATGGTAAAGTTTTTAGTACACTTAAAGTATGATGTGATTTATATATTTGATAGTGTTTGCAATAGTTATTTTTTACAATATGTCTAGACATGTCATTCCTAATTTTATATAAAATAGCATTATTTCTTTTTAATACCAGCAATAAGACTTAGTTAAAAATAAATTTAGTTATGCTTTATAGTGTAGTTGAACTTTACACTATCACTCTACATATCTAAAGATTAGTGAGTTTATAGTTTAAAGAACTAGAACAGGAAATGGCATATTTTTACTATAAAAGGATTTTGGGTCCTATGGTGTGGTAAATGTTACAAAATTTTTTTAAAATCTAAAAAAGGTGTTATATTATAAGAATAAAATTAAAAGCTGTCACGAGTTTACTGATGCAAGTTTGCACTAGTGTTTTGCAGCCACATTTACACTGCCAAATTTTGGAGCAGAAGGCATTCTAACAACAGTCTGCTGCAGTAAACATATTTTTCTAAGAAAAAACCTCTTTATTGTTGTTTTGTGTTATATTAAGTATTTTAATAATGTTAGTTTTATAAGTATTTTTTTTTACATTTTGAATAGTTAAATCTTGTTTTATTTTGTATATTCTGAAAGCACTTTCCTGTTAGATAAATTTACTGGAAAATTTAAAGCACTTTATAAAGTATGATGTTCTTTATATCTATGTTAGTTATTGTAATTGTTCTTTAATACAATATGTCCAATAAAGTCATGCCTGATTTTGTATAAAGTAGCATTTTTATGTTTATAATACTAGCTTTTAGTCTAAGTTAAATATAAAATTAGCTATGTTTTACAGTGTAGTTGTGCTTTACGTTATCACCCTACAACCTTTTAAAAATAATGAAATTATAGTTTAATGACCTAGAACAGGACTTGGCATATTATTGATATATAAAGATTATGGGTCCTAAGTTATAGTGTTACAAAAACTTTTGAAACCTGAAAAGGTGTTATATTGTAAGAATAAAATAAAAAGCTGTCACTAGTTTACTGATGCAAGTTTGCATTACTATATTGCAGAAACATCTGAACACTCATAATTTGGAGCAAAAGGCACTCTAACCAAAGCCTGCTGCAGTAAATATGTTGTTCCAGGAAAAAACATCTTTATTGTTTTTTTTTTGTTTTATATTAGGTATTTTTAGTAATGTTAGCTTTATAAGTATTTTTCATTTACACTTCAAATGGTTAAATCTTATTTTATTTTTTTCATTCTGTAAGCACATTCCTGTTAGAATAAATTTGTGTAAAAGTTTTAAGCACTTTCCAAAGTTTGATGTTCTTTATATAATTTTTAGTGTTTGCAACTGTTCTGTAATACAATATGTCCAAACATGTCATGCCTGGTTTTATATAAAGTAGCTTTTTTTAATACCTGCAATGTATATAAGTTAAATATAAATTTAGTTATGATTTATAGTGTAGTTGTACTTTACATTATCACCCTGGATTATTTAAAATATAATTAATTTACAGCTTAAAGACCTAGAACAGGACTTGGCATATTGGTATTATATAAGGATTATGGGTCCTAAGTTTTGGTATAATGTTACAAAATTTCTCTAAAAACCCAAAAATAGTTCAGTTTGAATAAAGTTAGCAATAATTTCCTGTTGAGTCAGTATGCTGAATAGGTTTGGAATGCATTCGTAGAGTATTTTGTGTTACATGCAGATTTTATTAAATTAGTTTTGGTCTGTACTTGTTATCTGTTAATCTTACTATATGTTTGGTAATTTTTGTGTCTGTTTGTTCTGTTTATGGTTGACTGGTTTTGGTCTATTGATAGAAAAAAGTACTGAAATAGATGTAATTAATAGTTTATTAGCTGTTTTCCAGTTTTTAGTATTTTTTTGTAAGCTGCACATATTGACTAACTTTATATGTATTATTAGGCGTACATTCTACCAAAAATTTCTTCAAAAACTGCATTTTTATCTTAAAGGTGTTTAATTTTGTTATTATTTATTTTATTTTCTGAGCAACGTTTCAGTAAAATAGTTACGTATTATGTTTTAAGTTAGTGTTAAGTTGGTTATTCAATGCTAATGTATTCCTTTGATACTAGTTAATGTATCTTTTCAACAAATGTTCTTTCTCATTTCAGTGATTATTTGATTTATTGTGTGATTTTTCTTTCAGGTCCTGTTAGCAATTGCTCGAGAATTTGAGCTTCATTATTATTCAACAAACCTAGGTTTAAGTGTTGAAATTACGTAACTTCCTTGTGAGTGTTTTCCAATTTGCGTGTCATCAATAGTTTTTATTCTTTTACAGAATTTATTTTTGAATAATAACAGTCAAACAATAAGGGAGCAGGTAAAATCACAAATAGTGTAACACATTCTCTTTTTACGTGATATAATATTTCATTGAATATACTTAATCAACATTAGTTATATTATTGTTAAAACTGATTAAATTAAATGAGCTCGCTAATTTAACAAAAAGATTTTTTTTACTCATTTAGCCATCAAGCATTTTTAAATCTTTTAATTAATTTAAAAAGCTCATTTAATTTCATCAGTTTTAATAAGAATATAACTAGTGTTGATTAGTGTTGATTAGTAGCATCTAAAAATAGTATATATGGCTTTGTCTGTCTTACTTTATAGAGTTTTTAAATCGGGATCTTTGCGTTTGCATGAAACACCGTGTTAAAAAAAACTTTTAATCTGAAATTGTCTATTTAATGTTTATTTGCTCCTTTTCAGTTGAGCTCTTTATTGTGGAACAATAACTCATCATAAAGTTAATAAAACTAAAAAGTTTACAGTCTATAGTTGGAACTCTGTTTTGTTATACACTACTACAATTCTTATTAGTAATAAAGTGAGATGGACAAGGTTACATTTAAACATACAACTAAAGATATTTCTTTTCATTCTAATAAAAGTTACTTAATTAAAATTATGGACATGACATGTAAATTTATCAATAGGAATAATGGAGAATATTTTGGCATTAATAAAAGCAAAATACGGACTTTGAAGCATCTGAATCGGATAGTATTACTATTGACCAATTAAATTCAAACAATAACAAAAATGTATTTCCTTGAAAGAGAAGGGCCCCCATTTCAAGAAAAATTATAGACTTTAAAATTGATTTACTTGACCTGTGCAAAAACGTAATATTTATAAAAAGCAATTCCAAATGCCAAAATGAGTTAAGGAAATAAATTAACGAAATAAAAGAAAAGAGAAAAATCATAGTAAAGGCTGAAAAAACATCAATTACATATATAGAGTTGACATCGATCTCTTCAATAAAACGCTACTGGACAACATAACTGCGAGCTACAAAAAGGCAACAAATGATACCTTAAATAACATAAACAACGAAGCTGCAGGAATAATTTCAAGGAATAAAATTAAAGGAAAAATTAGAAAATTTACTTACAATAATGCATTCATTAATTTTAGACACCACAAGTTTCTTATAACCTAAAATGCAAACTCCTAAATCCAGCAAAATCAAGCATTGGAATAATCAGTAAAAATAATTTAGACGAAATAATCCCTAAAATCAAAGAAAAGACTAAACTACAACAATGAAAAAACACCGATAAAGTTATAACATAGTTTAATAAAATCACCAACATAAGTAGTTACACGTTTATAAAGTTTGATATAGAGGAATTCTATCAAAGTGAATTAAAAAGCCTGTTACTGAAGTATATTGAATTTGCAAAGAAATATACGGAAAAAAATATCTCAGCATAGTTATTATACTATACACTTGTTAGATAGATTTTACACATGACAACGAAGTTTGGATCAAAAAGAATGCATAAGAAGACCTATTCGACGTGCCGTTGGGAAGTTAACATGACGGTGAAGTTTGCGAGTTAATCGGTTTGTTACTATGAAAAATCTGAAACAACTTTTATCTAAAGAAAACTTCGGATTATACAGCGATGATAAACTTTTGATAATAAAAAACTGTTCAAAAAGAATCATGCAAAAGATAAGAAAGAATATCAAAGCAATTTTTTCAAAACAAAACTTAAGATTTAAGATTGAATTAGAGAGCAGAAAGATAGACTTTCTGGATATTTCACTTGATCTACAAAATAATATATACCATCCCCACAAAAAATCTAACGAATTTCTAAAGTTAGTAGACAAACCCTTCCCTAAAAACGGACCCCTCAATAAAACTGCATACAGAAGTACGACCAAAATTGGTTACTCACGAATGCCCAACAAAGAATCCGAAATTAGCAAATCAAATCTTAAAATCATAGAGAAAAGCAAAAACCAGGAGAAAAATGAAACAATTTGCATTTCAAAGTTAAAACATCATGTCCAGTGGAAGGCAAATGCTTTTCTAGAAGTGTTATATACAAAGCCACAGTAACACAAAAATAAAGAATTTTAAAAATCCTCCAACATTTGCTCCCTGTGCAATGTAGAAAGACTAGAAAAAGAATTTACCGACAAAAAATCATTTCTCAACTCAAAAACTAAGTAAATTGGCAAATGCAAACTTTTTGCTAAATTTTAATTAAAATCATAACATTGCCCTGTCCGTATTTACAAATTTTATAAGTATGTTACATTCGTGCTTGCATTTTTATTTTATTTTTATTGTACTATTGTTGTATTTGTATTTTCTAGTTACTCTTTTGTTGGTATATCTATTTAGTTTTTATCAAATAAGTTTTTTTTTACTTATTTAGCAAAAAAGCATTTTGAAATTGTATCGTTAATTCAGTAAGCTAATTTAATTTAATCAGTTTTAATAAAAATATAATTAGTGTTGATTAGTGTTGATTAGTAGAATTTAATAGTAGTATATATAGCTTTGTCTTTATAAAGTTTATAAAGAGATCATTGCGTTTGCACGAAACACCGTTTTAAACAAAACTCTCAATCTAAAATTGTCTAATTAGTGTTTATTTGCTTCTTTCCGTTGAGCTTTTTGTTGTGGAACAATAACTCATTATAAAATTAATCTAAAAATAATTATGAAATTTTAGTATATTCTAAAATATAACATGTATGCAATTAGGTACATCTGTTGCCCCTCCAAAATAAAACTTTTTAGTTGCATGATAAATTTTATTTCGTTTCAGTAAACACATAAAAATAATCTACTTAAAAAGTAGCTTTCCAGCTTTTACCACTGTCGCGCTTTTAAAATTTTTCTGAAAACAAGCTTTATGTAAAAAGTACAGCACCTTCAATTTTGACATTATTGTTTTTAGCTTGAATTTATTAGTACACACCAGTTTAGTTTTCAGGGTACAATCAATAATCTTTTTTAAGTTTCCATACATGACTTTTTTTTATATTTCTTTATTGTTATTTAAAAACATCTAGCTATTTAACTGTTATGCATTAATCTGTAATTAGATTAATTTTATCATTATCTAACTTCATAATTCTAGAAGTTTTATACATTCAGAAATACTGTCAAACTAAATTGGTGTTGAAGTATTTACTTAGACTGTTTTCAAGTACTTTACCTGATTATAAATCAAGTATTTTCTTGTGTTCATTGCTAAATACTAGTTTAGCCATTCTTTTAAACATTGAAATGTATAGTATTCCAATAAAATTTCCATCAGAATTGACGACTCATGAAATTTAGATCAAAATTTATAATGCCGTAACAAATAAATTACATACAATACATGTTTAAAACAGGTCTCATTGTCTCTATTTTTGCAGGTTTAAATAAAGAAAGACAGAAAATGAATCCATACCACAAATTAACAATTCTGAATTTTGTCAGAATTTTTAAAAGTTCATCGCGGTGGGAACAATTTAAGACTACAGTGTATTTATTACTTTTTTTCTTGTTTGTCATTATGTTTTTCGTGGACATATATCTCTGGTTCATAGGACTTCCATTTTTCTTGTTGATGATTTTGTTGCGAAAGATCTATTTAGCATTTATCAAGATCGTTTATCAAGCATTTTTGAAAATTGTTGATTTTTACAAGAACAGCAATAAAGACGATAAGGTCTTAATTAACGTTTCAGGTTTTTTAGACGTCTCCTTCCTTGAAAGCTCTATGGTTGTTATTGTTTGTGACTCTTGAATTCTTAAAGTGTAAGCATTAGCAGCAGCTAAATAATAGTTTGTTTATTTAATTTTCAATATGAAGGTTTGTAGAGAAAACTTATTTGTTGTGCTAATTTTATCGTGAAATCGAATAAACTATTAATAAGTATATTTTTTGTTCTGTCTATAACTAATATATCTACAAATTTTTATTTTTTTTTTTTTAGATGTTTTAAACTTATGCTTTTAACATTACCTCATAAAAGTTATACTTTTTTTTCTTATAGAATATGTAAGTTATTAGGTTAAATGTTTTGAAATGTAATAAGCTGCTGTAATTACTTGCATTGTTTAATGTTTTAACTCTGAATGTTTACTTAATATATATAGAGTTCAAGTATAATTATCATTTTTTGTCAAATATAGAGGATCTTTATACAAAAGTAAACAAGATCTTTATAAACAAAAAAGCACAGTTGTAATTCAACTAAGCTTATAAAATTCCATTACAATACCGGAGACATCGGTACTTTTGCTTAACGTTATAAAAGCTACACCTGAAAAAAAAAACGTTTAATAATGATACTCTAAAACATTAATTTATTGTTAAACAATTTTTTTTATAAACGTAGTTATAAAATTAAGTACTTTTATCTTACTAAATTAGTTTTTAAAAATGTCAAGGTAAGGGTTTTATTACAAACACTCGAAAACTTTCCGCACCCAACTAATTGCTAAATACCATAGATGGCCACCACTCGTAGATTTTTAAGAGATTATAATATAAGTTTTAAATAACAAATAAGAAAATATTTTTCTGAAATTATCTAAATAAAAGTAAACGATTAATGCGGAAACAAAGAATCGGCAGGTCAAAACTGTCGTTAAAATAAAGAAAATTTACTTATGTCATTTAAGGGCGTTTTTTAAGTTTTATTTAATAAAAAAATCTACGAAATGTTAAATATATACTCTAATATAAATCAAATTATTAAGGTAATAAAGATTACTATTTTAACAAAAAAAAAGAGTAATGAAAAAATTAATACTATTTTATACTTTTGTTCTAAACAAGTTATAAAATAAGCTTTTAATTTGTCAATCTTAGAATAGAACACTTACATTTATTCGTAAGTTATAGCAAACAATTTAGTATATAACCCTACTAGCGCAATAAACAGATTTTAAATTGTTTTTGATTAGAAAATTGTAATAATATTATAGATTTAATTATACTTTAACAATTTTTATTTAATTAAGTTTTATGTAAGCAGCTAATTCTTAATGTTTGTTATAACTTGTACTCTATAAGTCGTGTTATTGTCACTATATTAATGTATAGTTTTTGTAGGTTAATTTTTTGTATTGTAAATTCAAATAGTTTTCATCGTGCTAATTGATTTTTTCTTTATCAATCTTTTTATCATTTCTGGTTTATAAAATTAAAATAACATCTATGTTAGCTTTGTATTCTACTAATGAGAATAGCTCGAAAAATGTATGAATTGTAAGTCTGTGTATTCTTCTTAGTTAGTGATCAATAAAGATTCAATAAATTAAAATTACTCTTACGTATTAAAAAAATGCTAATAGTTTTTTTTTTGATAAGTGGTTTTAAATTTCAAGGATTTATTCTTTTGAGGAAAACTTTTCAATTTCGTATCACGCATCACTTATATTTTAGATCTGGGTCAGCAAACTGCGGCCCGCGGGTCAACTTAGGCCCTCGAAGTGTTTTAACAATCGACCAATATTTGTATTTTAAAAATGTTACTTATATTTATGCGCGAACCTAGTTATTATCGGACTTAACGCGTTATAAAAATATCTGTGACGTTATTTAAATGTTTAGAAATGACTTAGCTAAGTTATTTAGCTAAGTCAACTTAATGAAATGCGAATTAACTAAGACTAGAATTTAAGCTTAGCATAATTAAATAGTTAGATTGTTAGAATGCTTAAACTAATTGCACACAAAGAAATCAAGTCTAAGAAACATAAAGCTGTATTACTATGACTAGAAAATGCGATTACACATAAAGCAAACTGTACAAAAATGTACTTCAATTCAAAAGTTCATAAAAAAAATGGCAATCGTACAAAAAGTACGTGGCGAACACAACACTTTGAGCAAACAATGAGTTCAACTACGAAAATAAAAACTTACTCTCCAAAACAAGCGCGTTTTCTGAATTTAAGCGGTTTAAATAGTTTGAAAAAAAATAAAGAAAAGAGAACACTGCTTTTAAATGAGAAAAACAGCGCTAAACTGTTACAGTGTAAATCTGCCGCCCTCGAGCAATATTTTTATTTAAATGGAATGCGGCCTGCGAGAGAAAAAGCTCCGGCTCGCGAGCATGTAAAAGTGACCCGCTGAGCAAAAATATTTTTTGAGTTAATTATTTTCGGTAATTTAGTTTAATTTGATTAATTTCGATTTAAATCGATGAATAACATTTTAAAACAGTTAGAAGACTTGATAGATTAGCATTAGAGCAGTGGTTTTTTTTAATTTTATATCTTTTTTAACAGCAGTTACTTTTTATCTTAAAAAGAATGTTCAAAGTAATTGGACTCAATTATTTTTACAATACCTATATAGTAAATAGACTAAATGCAAATATTTTATATTGTGTACAAAAGTAATGCACAGTAAATAAGTAAAATGTTATATATTTACTGTTTAAGTATTTTGTTTAACATTTAATTTATATTTAAGTTTTCTTTATATATACTTTATCAATATATGTTATGTTTAATGTACAGAAATAAACTTAAAATAGCTTTTTTTTTTTTGACAAATATTTATTGTTTTATATGTTTTTTGTGCACTTTAAGTAGGGGTAGGGAGTACTTGGGTGATGTTTGCTAGACTTTTTTTTCTTTTCGATTTAGATGTGTTTTAGCATTATTAAGAAGAATTTGATATTAAAAAAAAAAAATTTCAAAAAAAAAAATTCCGAACCCAAAAATCACTTATTTTCATGATTTTTAACTTAAATAGTAATAAAATCACTTATACATGTCCTATACTTATAATTTTTATCTTAAATTAAAGTTTACAGTTATAGGCAAACATTTAAAGACATTTTAATTGTGTTTGTAACATTATGACGTCATAATCACACAAAATATGTAAATTTTGACTGTAAGGGTACATTTTATTAAAAAGAGCTAATTTATTCTGCTGTTGTGCTTTTACATTAGTGTAATGAACTAATGCTTGCATCATTCATTGTTGAACTCAAGAGAATATTTAGAGCTTGTTGCAGTTATGAGAAATGAAGTTTAAAATCAATGATGCAACTTTTTATCAGTTTTATTTTAACAGTGCAGTAAAACTGGCTAGTGCAACAAATCATCAATATATTAATTTTGAGTTTTAGATAAAAAGTTAAAGTTAAATTATATGTTATCTGCTTTAATTTATTTATTTTAAAAGTTTAATAGCTATTAAATTTTTTATAGTTTTATTACACACTAGATAGAAATTTATTTAATTTTTAGTTTATTGTTTAAGTGGTTTGAAAAGTATTAGATATCTACAAGATCTTCAAGTGTTTTATAGTTTACTCAAAAAAATTTGATTACTTACTTCTTAGTTGCTTTTGTACTAAAGATTTATAAAGTTCACTATACTGTTAAAGATAAAAAAAACAGTTTTTGTTAATTTTTTTACAAATGAATAATAGTAGTAATTTAAGTATAATTCTGGGAGATTGCCTACCAACAACTTATGATGTTGCTATTAACATTTTTAACATTTGTTCTAACCCAAAATCACAAAAGATGAAAAATTGTGTTAAGGCGTATGCAACAGCTCTCATTTTACAGTGGACCAAAGCATTTGGTGAAGAATATGTTCTGAAAATAAAACAAGTACAATCAAAGTTGTTAACTGTAGTAAATAATTACTTTAGTAAAGTGTATAAGGAGCAGACCCGAGATAAATCAGGTGTCAAAAAGAGTTTTAGGCAGCTCAACAAAGAATGGAGACAATCTAATATATTTACAGGTAGACATAAAAACGTACCTCTAGTTGTTAACAAGTTGTTTGACATGGGCAAAAACATGGATACTCTTACTGGAGATGAGGCATGTTTTTATACTGATCAACTAAGTTCCCGTTGTGGCCGTATAAGTGAAGATGTTGATTTGAAATATGTAACTGAAAAGCAAACTGAGTTAGAATTAGCACAAGCAGTTCTGAAGCGAGACATGTGTGAGAAGTCATACATTTAAAAGTTGATGTTGAACCTTCAGTTTCCAGTTCAAATGATGGTAGAAGTACTATCATTAGCACTAATCATTAACTTAATGATGCCATAAAAAATTATCTTGCCTATAATACATTATAATTTTTTAATGTTTGGTTATTTATTTTGTTGTTATACTACTTGAATAATTATCTAAGAGTTTTTTAAACACTTATGACTAAATGAATTATGACATCAAACATCACGCTAATATACATACCAGTACCACATCATTTAAATGTTTAAAGGTAAGTAAGAAGTTTGTTTAAAATGTTAAAGTAACTGTTACTTTTAGAATAAAAAATTTTAAATAGAGCTATGCTTATTAAATTTTTAAAAAGTACTATTTTATCGAAAACATTTACATATTTTGTGTGATTATGACATCATAATGTAACAAAAACTGTTGAAATGTCTTTAAATGTTTGCCTATAACTGTAAACTTTAATTTAAGATAAAAACTATAAGTATAGGACATGTATAAGTGACTTTATTACTATTTAAGTCAAAAATAATGAAAATAAGTGATTTTTGGGGTCAAAATCAATTTTTGGGTTCGGAATTTTTTTTTTTTTGCAATTTTATTTTTTAATATTAAATTCTTCTTAATGATGCTAAAACACATCTAAATCAAAAAGAAAAATATAAATTTTACAACATGACCAAAAAAATGTGGTGTACTCCCTACCCCTACTTTAAGTAAATTATTTGCACATCCATGTACATAGATGCTCGTTTTTAAACCACTTTTTCATTTAATAATCAAATTAGATTAAGAAAAATATAATCAACACTTTCTATTATAACCTATTTACACATAATGTATAAGTGTTAACAGACAGATTTAAAATAATATATGTGACTAAATTAAAATAGTTTTTATTCGGCAATTATCTTAGTTTTGCAAAAAAATATTTTTGGAAAACTAAATTAGTTTCTATGTGGTGAATACGAATGTAGACAGATGCTCCTTTTTGTAACTACTTATTTAATAAAAACTAGAATTAGTAATGGTAAATTTGTTGACTCTTTTTATTAATAATCAAAACAGTTCAAACTTATTCAAAAAAAAAGTTTACTATCACCACACAGTTGCAAAGTAAAATTATGATATACGTTTTGTTCAAATAAAAATTTTAACAAATCTATTTTGTTCATGTAGAACTTTTTATTCAAATCTCATTCTTTAAGTATTTTATTAAATACGTCATAACTATTTTATTAAGAAATAGAACTATGAATTATTGGTTTTTATTATAGTTGAAACATTACATTCAAAATAAGTTGTTATATTTGGTTACTAAATAAAATTTATAATGCACAATTTATTAAACTTTTTTTTTGATTGAATTTAGAACTTTGGCTTGTTTAAATTTATCTTTTTTTTTTCTAATGAAAGTTGAATTGTAAAGCGTGTTGTGACGTCACGTATAAAATTCGTAGTAATTTCCGACTTAAGCTAATATACTCAAAGCGCAAAGCACTGTAATTAGTACTGTTCAATGATAATCGTCATTACGTTTTCTACTAATTTTGAAAGCTGTTTTCAAACAGCTATGAAGTTTTTATTTCACACTAAGCACATTTATCTCTTCTAGATTTACTTATACTTGAAATTATTTAGAAATCTGATAGTTGATAAACGGCTGAAAAAGATAATTTATGGTATTTTTTAATGTTTGTTCAGCTTTATTAAAAGTTTTATTTAAGACAAATTAAGTAACTATCTTGTCTACATCAATCATTGAAGCCATGAAAATCTATCTTTTATGTTTTTAATGAAAGTACATATATGATTCTTTTCAAAAAAATTCTCATGTTTCTTAAATATCTAACAATTACATAAATAATCTTTTATATAAGAAATATTTTATAACTTTGATAAATACAAAAATTTGTCAATTGAACTTACATTTATATTTTAACTTGAATAAAAAACATGTTAAATGGTTTGTTAAGTTTTTTATTTTTATGTTTACTACTTAGTTGTAAAATTAATATAAAAACAATATTTTTAAAACCAAAAGTTCATACTAAAGTATTATTTGCTTATACTTACTAACTTTTTTTTCTCCATGTGAATATATCATTTTTATAAAAAAATTCAGTATTTTTGTACAAATCAACACTGGGAATGATAATAAATAGCATTTTAAAACGGTTAATTGTCGTCTTTTTAAAAGTTTTAAATAAAGATTCTACAATTAGAAATAAAATATTATTTTAAATATATTTGTAAGCTAAAATAAATATTACATATTATATATCACCTTATATACCATCTAAGTATTACCAAAATATTTTATTAGGTTTCTTTGAGTAAAATATTACAGACAAATATATATGATATTATAAAAACAAGAACAATAGTCTTAAACCAAGTAATAGTAAAGCATTCCGAAAACGAAAAAAAAAAAAAAGCACAACTAAAACATATTAAACATTTAACTCCGAAAAAAATGTTTAAAACTATAATTTAAAAGTATTTTTTAAGTCTATGCATCATTACGAAACAAATTTAATTTTCAAAACATTTAAGTTATTTAAAGAATAACTTAGTACACGATATGGTAAAAGTAATAATAAAAAGCACTATAAAAAAATTAAAGATTTTTTTATTATGTTTATCGAAAAAAATACTTTTTACTTTTGAGACTTTTGTATTCAAACCACGTTTTTGAAGTATATTATTAAAATTGCCATATTTATTTTATTTAAAACTATTAATTATTGATTTAAACTTGAAATGAAACATTACATTTAATTTAAGTTGTGATATTTGGTAGGTAAATAAAACTTTAAATGCAGAAATTATTAAACTAATTTTTATAGATCATAACTAGAATTATAGCTTATTTAAGGTTATCTTTTTTTTTCTACTATAAGTTGGATTGTAAAGCTTGTTGTGACGTATAAAAATCCGTGATACTTATCCGACATCAGCTAATATATTCAAAGCGCAGAAAAATTTAATTAATACTGCTTTAATGATAATCGTCATTATGTTTTCTACTAATTTTGGAAACTGTTTTCAAACAGCTATAAAGTTTTTATTTCACACTAAGCACATATGTTTGTTCTAGGTTTATATATATTCAAAATTATTTAGAATTTTGATAGTTGATAAACAGTTGAAAAAAAAATAAATCAAAATCCTTTAATATTTGCTCAGCTTAATTAAAAGTTTTACTTAAGACAAAATAAGTAACTATCTTGTCTTCTTCAACCATTGAAGCCATAAAAGTCTATTTTTTTTTGTTCTGAATGAAAGTACATATATGATAAAAAAAAAATAAAAATTCTAGTGTTTCTTAATTATCTACCAATTACATAAATAATCTTAGATTACAGAAATATTTTACAACTTTGATAAAAAAAATTGGTAAATCAAACTTACAATTGTTCTTCAATTTTAACTAAAATTATCTTAAATAGATAGTTAAGATTTTTATTTTTATAATTAGTTGTAAAGTTATCGTAAAAAGAATCTTTTTAAAACCCTAAGTTTATACTAAAATATTGTTTGCACGATATAATTTATTTTTTTTTGCATATGTCTATATAATTTTACAAAAAAATTCTGAATTTTTTGTACAAATTAACACTATGAGTGATAATAAATTGCATACAAGAAAGGGATAATTGTCGTACCTTTAAAAGTTTTAATGAAAAATTCTACAATTAAAAAGAATATTTTTCAAAACTTATCTGTAAGCTAAACAAATTTTTACATATTTTATATCACTTTGTAAATTTTTTAAGTTTTATAAAAACAATTTATATAATTTTTGTGAATAAAAAGTTACATACAAATAAATAGGTATTATAATAACTTAAACAATAGTCTTAAACTAAGTAGAAGTAAAACTTTCCAAAAACAAAATAAAAGTTTTTTAGTAATAAAACTAAAACAAATGAGACATAGATCTCCGAAAAAAAATAAAAAAATAAGTACGTTAAAAGTATTACTTAACTCTATGCATCATTACAAAATGTATTTATTCATAACATTTGAAATATGTAAAGAATAAATTTTGTGCACGATATAGTAATAGTAATAATGAAAAACATTATGAAAATATAAAATATTTTTTTTAACACTTGAAACATAAGTCTACTAAACGTTTTACCTATATAAAGAAAAATCAAGTTTTTACCACAAAAAATTTAATATATTTTCACTGCTCATCTTTAGAAACTAACTACAGAATTTTGGAATAGAAAAATAGCTTTTAAAGTAAAAACAATAACTTTAGAAAACTGTTAAAGTAATTAGATCGCTGTAAAAAACCAATCAACAAAATCAATTAATATAAAAAAGTAATTAACGCAATTAATTAGTGTTTTATATTACAAACCAAAACAAAATGCTTAACACAAACAAAGACACTTTTAAATACATAAAATAAACAAGGAATTTTTTAAACAATTTAACCAAAAACACTTTAAAAAAAAAGTTAACTATTTATAGTTATTTCTTTCTGCTTAAACAGTACAGGTCTTTTTAAAAATATTGAGATTGCTTCTAATCTTACAAAACAAATGGGATTTGTACAGTTGTAAATAACCTTAGATCTTAATAAATTATAGTTCTTTGTACAATTAACGTTGTTAATCAGGTGTTCTGCTATCGAAGATCTTTTTGTTGCATTTAAAACAGCTTTCGTTTTGTTATTAGTATTTTCTTTTAAAAAGTTTTATACACATTTCGGTATGTGTTCATTTACTCTCGTTTTTAAATATCTAGAAGTTTGTCCTATATAGCTTTTATTTGCAGAAGCAGTTGAAATTTTATATAATAGAAACTTTGATCAAAATGGGATATTTGGTTTTTCAGTTCCAATCTGAGAACTGGTTGAGAAACAAATAATACTCTAGGCTTAACTTGGTTGTAAGTCGACTGCGTTAGTGCTTGAACTTTTTTCTTAAATAAATATGAAACGTTACTTAAATATAAGAGTTTACTAACCGCGGAAAGTTTCTCCGGTCAAACATTTTAGGTTTCTTACGGTTGTAATCGTGCGACTTTATTACTCTTTTTATTAGCTCTGATGGATAACTATTTCCGACTAGAATTTCATTAATCTTCTCTCTTTACCTCTGATGCATTTCAGGGGAAAAAATCATACGAGCCCGACGGTATAGGGTTTTTATCAATTTTTTTTTTCTTGGCGCAAAAAGATTTAAAATACAAACATTGTCCTGTTAAAGATGGCTTTCTATACATACTGGTGAAAAATTATCTTTACTCCTTTTAACTAATATATTCAAAAATAAGATTTGGTCATTGATCGTCCATGTACCTTAAGTAAAGAACTTGTTATAATGATTCATCAAACAATTTAGATACTAGGTACCCATAAAGATATTAGCAAGAGTAGGCCCTAGAGATGACCCTATAGATACTCCGTCTATTTGACTCATTATCATAACTCATTATCAAAACTAAATTGAACGTCACTTGTAGCTATTTTCATTAACTGTATAAAACTTGTTTTCTTAATACTTAGTTTTCTTAAGCTAAGAACACATCCCAACAAATGTGTATAACCTCATGCAACAGGACACTTGTAAATTGTTTTTTTCACATCAAAGGAAGATAGTTACGTATTTTCTGGGTTGATAACATTAATCTGCTGAATCACTTCGTAGGAATCTTTGACAACGATCGTGAATAATGATTTAGTACTGGTTCAAGTAATAAGTTAAAAAACCTTGCTAGCTTATGTTGGGGAGCATCGTCATTGACAAAATTGGTCTCAAAGGAACTTCCGTTTTATGCAGTTTAGGTAAACCATACTTGGTGTTTTTGAGCCTATATGTTTAATCGCATTAAATGTTTCTTAGCTTACTCTTTATTGGATACCAAGTTTTTTAGTATATTATCAATCCCCCTTAAAATTTTATTTAGATTGTCAAAATCCCTCACTGGTCCCATTTTAACAAATTTTGAATTATCATTAAATATTACAGCATTTTCTCAAATATTCTGTTTTGTCAAGAACCACTATGCTAAAGCCTTTATCAGGCTTTGCTAAAATTTTCTTATAATTTTTTTAAAATATTTATAATGACTTCTGACATTTCATTCGTATCTAAAATCAAGTTTTTCTCTGGTTTAATATTGGCATAGTAGATATTGGCAATAATTTTTTTTTTTTTGTTTAATATAAAAAAAATTTTCATGTAAACTTCTGTATAAAAATATTCTTTTTTTATCTTTTTTATTAAATAGGCTATACTTATTTTATATAGATATAGAAATATGAATTATTGATTTTAACTTTAAATGAAACATTACATTCAAAATGAGTTGTTACATTTGGTAGCTAAACAAAACTTTAAATGCAAAAATTATGAAACTTAATTTTATCGATCATAACTAGAATTTTAGCTTATTTAAACTTATCTTTATTTTCTAATAAAAGTTGCATTGTAAAGCGTGTTGTGACGTCACGTATAAAAATTCGTGGTAATTATCCAACTTCAGTTAAAATATTCATAGCGCAAACCAATGTAATTAATACTGTATTAATATTAATCGTCATTACGTTTTCTACTAATTTTGAAAGCTGTTTTTATTCAGCTATAAAGATTTTATTTTACACTAAGCACATATATTTGTTCTAGGTTTATATATATATAGAATAATTTAGAAATCTAGAAGTTGATAAATGAATATATAAAAAAAAATCTTGAATTCCTAATGTATGTTTATAAATTATTTGTAAGTTAAAATATATATGTTAGCTAAAATAAATTTTCTCATCATAAATCACTTTATATACTCTAAAGGATTACAAAAAAAGTTATCTAGTTTTTGTGAGTAAAATGATACATACACATATATAGGTATTATAAAAAACATGAATAATATTTTTAAGTTAAGTAGTAGTAAAGCATTCTAAAAATAGAAAAAAAAATTATAATAGTAAAACTTAATTGAAATAAACATAGATCTTAAAAAAAAAAAAAAACTTTACGTTATAAGTCTTATTGAAGTCTCTGCATCATTACAAAATGTAGTTGTTTTTTCATAACATTTGAGTTAAGTAAAAAATGAAAAAAATGAAAAAAATTTAGAAAATAATAAAGATTTTACGTTTTGGTAATTTATTAAAAAAAATTTTCTAAAACTTTTGTATTTAAATACTCGTTTTTTTATTTAAATACGTTTACTTATTATATTTAGATATAGAACTATGAATTATTGGTTTTAACTTGAATTAAAACATTACATTTAAAACGAGTTGTCATTTTTTATAGCTAAATAAAACTTTAAATGAACCTATACTAAACTTTTTTTTTTTGATTAAAACTAGAATTTTTGCTTAATTTAGTTTATCTTTTTTTATTAATAGTTACATTGTAAAGCATGTTTCGACGTCAAGTATAAAAATTTGTGGTAATTTTCCGACTTCAGCTAATATATTCAAAATGCAAAGTAATAAAACCAATACTGTCTAAAAGATAATTGTCATTATGTTTTCTACTAGTTTTGAAAATTGTTGGTAAACAGCTATAAAGTTTTTATTTCACACTACGAACATATATTTGTTATAGGTTTACATATATATAGAATATATTAGAAATCTGAAAGTTGATAAACGATTAAAAAGAAAGATCTGGAATTCCTAATGTTTGCTTATCTTTATAGCAAGCTTTATTTAAGACAATTAAGTAACTATCTTTTCTACACCAATCATTGAAGCCATACAAGTCTATTTGTTATCTTCTGAACGAAAATAATAGATAAATCTTTTGAAATAATTACTTTCTTAAGTTTTTTAATTTTCTACCGATTACATAAAAAATCTTAGATAAGAAAAATATTGTACAACTTTGACAAATTCAAAAATTAATTAATCAGAATGACATCATTTTTTAATTTCAACAAAAAATATCTTACATGGTTCGTTAAGCTTTTTATTTTTATAGTTATCACTTAGTTGTAAAACTAATTTAAAATCAACATTTTTAAAACCCTAAGTTTTACTATTATTATTAATATATTATTTATTGTGCAATGTTGGATTCAGACATCAAAACCTGAGCAACTTAAACAGGACACACACAAAAAATAAAAGAAAATAAACTTATATTTAAAACTTTAAGATAAATTGTATATATACATAAACATTATTTGAATATGAGCACAAAGTTAAACACAATATGATATACAAATGAACTAAATTAAAAATTCAATTTTGTAATTTAAACTTTTATATTACTTAGTACACACAACAAAGAAGTTTGTCTAAAATCATCTCTTATAAAACAAAATTCATAATTACAAAATAAATAAGTAAACTAATAGTTTGTAGAGGGGGAGGCCTAGGGAAACGAAACTTTTTCTTTTGTTTATAGTGGAAAATTAGTGAATTTTACTGGTATTTATTGTATTTAAATCAAATCTTTTTAGCTTTAAACAAATTGTTCAACCCGCTCACAAGATAGTATATCCTGAGGTAGTCTGTTCCACATAGCTTTTGCTCTGTGAAAAAATGCGCCTTGCCACTGACTGTTTTGAAAATCATGTTTACAATTTTTTTTCAATTTATTTCCTCTTAGTTGATATTTATTTTGGGAAAATTAAAAAACTGGTTCAAAAACTTTTATGTTTGCCATTGATAATTATGTAAAGAGTTAAAAGATCAAATTCCCATCTTCTATATTCAAGTGATTTCAAGCCAAATTTAATCATTCTATCATTATATGATGTGTAAGATATGTTGCAACGAATACAAATAGTACGGGTAAAACTCCTTTGCACAGATTCAATTTTATTATTATCCTTTTTTAAATGGGGTGACCAAACTTGGATACTAAACTGAAGTATAGGGCGAACGTATGTTTTAAATAGTTTTATCAGAATTAAAGCAGAATTAGTTTTAAAACTTTTTAGTATTTGATAACATGTAGTTTTTGCAATCTTATATAAATAGTTGATATGTTCATTCCATTTTAAATCTTTGGAAATATAAATTACCAAATCTTTAAAAACTTTAATTTCTGGTAACTTGATGTTATTGATTAAGAGGTCAGTTGGAGAAGATTTTTTTTGTTAATGGTTAGAATTTAAGTTTAGTTTTCTTGTTTTTAACCATATTTAAATATTATCTAAAGATAATTGTAATGAAGTATTTGACTGACTAAAGATTTTGGCATCATCTGCAAATAAGCTTAACTCACTTTTAATATCAATGTTTGAACAAATATCATTAATATAAATTAAAAATAGAAGGGGACCAACAACACCACCTAGCGGTACTTCACTGTAAATTGTTAAAGAGTCATAAAGCGTATTATTGATGAGTACTCTTTGTGATTTATTATTTAAAAAATAATCAAACCAATCAATTAAAATTTCATGTGGCCCATACTGAATTAAAATTTCTAATAGTCTTTTATGTGATACTGAGTCAAGGCTTTTTAAATATCCGTATAAATTACTTTAGGAAGCTTATTTTTGAGATAAAGATGTAATTAAGAATGTAAGCATATTTGAAGTTAAATAGTTGATGAACAGTTTTGGACAAAACCAAACTGTTTGTTATTTAACAATTTGTTATCAAAGAGATGATTGAGAATTTTTACAGATACAATATGTTCATAAATTCATGAAAAGCCAATTGTTACAGATATCGCATGATATTGGAGATATGTTTAGAGATACTAAAATATTATTTGCTCGATATATTATCTTTTTTTTCTGCATATGTCTATATAATTTTACAAATAAATTCTGTTTTTTTTTTAGAAATTAACAATATAAATGAAAATGATCTGCATTTAAGAGGTTATTGATCGTATCTTTAAAAGTTTTGATAAACATTTCTACAGCTACAAATAAAATATTTTTCAAAATATATCTGTAAGCTAAAACAAATTTTACATATTATGAGTCACTCTATATACTTTCTAAATATTAGCAAAAAAAAAATTTCTAGTTTTGGTATACCAAGTCATTTGGTATATTATCAATCCCATTTAAATTTTATTTAGATTGTCAAAATCCCTCACTGGTCCCATTTTAACAAATTTCTAATTATCATTAAATATTACAGCATTTTCTCAAATATTCTGTTTTGTCAAGCACCACTATGCCAAAGCCCTTATCAGGCTTTGCTAAGAATTTTTTTATAGTTTTTTTTAAATATTTATAATGACTTCTGACATTTTATTCGTATCTAACATCAAGTTTTTCTCTGGTTTAATATTTGTGTAGTAGATATTGGCAATATTTTTTTTTGTTTATTTAATAAAAATATTTTTTTTTAGGTTAAATTTCTGTATTAAAAAATATCTTTTTTATTTATTTTATTAAATAGGCCATACTTATTTTATTTAGATATAGAAATATGAATTATTGATTTTAAATTCAAATGAATCATTACATTCAAAATATGTTGTTATATTTGCTAGCTAAAAAAAACTTTAAATGCACAAATTATTAAACTAAATTTTATCGATCATAACTAAAACTTTAGCTTATTTAAATTTATCCTTTTTTTCTAGTAAAAGTTGCATTGTAAAGCGTGTTGTGACGTCACGTATAAAAATTCGTGGTAATTATCCGATTTCAGTTAATATATTCAAAATCCAATACTACTGTATTAATGTTAATCGTCATTACGTTTTCTACTAATTTTGAAAGCTGTTTTCAAACAGCTATAAAGTTTTTATTTTACACTAAGCCAGGGGTCGGCAGGCAGTTGGTGCTCGCGGGCCAAATTTCATTTTTCCAAAATCTTCGCGGGCCGCAGTTTTATTTTTAGTGATACTAACAAAAAAAAATAATTTTATTCAGTTTATTATTTTTTAAGACTTCAAGCTACATATAGAATAACTATTTAAATTATACATATTTAATGGAATAAAATTTTCATAAACTAATATACTCAAAACTTGATAACTATGTACTATCTTTTAAAGTTAATAAGGTTTAACTTAATATATTTTTTATTTTACATCCAACCTAACTCTCTATAAAAACCAAGCTTTAAAACCATCTATAAGTCACTTTTATATATTTTTTATATTGTCAACCATTTTTTCATATTTAGAAAAATTTTAAGTGGTTAAAATGGATTTTGTGTTTTAAATAATTTGCACAATTAAAAAAAATCAGTAGTAAGTTAACTAAATGAATTTAATACTTATACGTTTTGTAGAAAAATATAAGAATTTTTTAAACATATTTGATGCTTGAATACTTAAATAAAATACCATATTAATAATTAATTAGTCTTTTACATGATTGCTACTTTGATAGCAAAAATTTCTGAATTACATAAAACCAGCCTGAGTTTATTAAAAGTTAAAAAAGCCAAAAACTTGCTTTGAAAAAACAAAAGCTTTAATACTTAACTAAAGTTTCATCATAAAAAAGTACAAAATTTTTAAAACGAACATTAAAAATTATAGTAAGTTAATTCACTACAGCCATAAAAAATACTCTGAGAATTCAACGATTTATTCAAAGTGTATAATTTAAAATTTCACACGTACACCTAAGTTTTCTAAAATGTCTTAAATAGGTTTAAGCAAGTGTGAGTTTTTCAACTTGTTTATTCGTTTTGCAGCCCTGTTTTAAATAAAACTTACTAATTTTAGAAGATAATTGTAGCAATAATTTATTGCTTTATCTGCAATGAAAATATTGCTTTTTAAAAAGAATATATTAGAAATATTAGACGATTTATAAAAATCACAAAACGTTAATTAGGAGTTGTTGCAAGAAATAAAAAAAAAACAAATCGCTTAAGTCACTTTTAACAAAGCACACTATCACTTTCAGTAACTATAAACTTGTCAGAAAAAATAGTCAACGTTGGTTATACAAAAGCTAAAACAAACACTTTAAAGGAGACACCGTTTAGAATTGAAAACTTTTTTAAAAAGTTTATGTTGGTGGTAGTAAAAGTTTTGTGTTAATTTCTTCAGTGACAACAAAAAGTCGCTTTAAGGTAATTTCTGATATTTCAAAGTCAAATAAATCAAATTAGGACTTTAATCGATCTATCAAGATCAAAGCAACAACAAATGCTGCTCATCTGAAAACATTTATTTGAGGTAGTTTTACTAACTTAAGTATTATTTCGAATGTAGTTTAAAAATGACCATCTCTATACATTGATGTGCATAGAAATAAATTAAAAACACACAGAAAACTTATAAAAAAGTTATGTCAAACTAAAAATACTTGTGCTATTTTTAAGTCTTAGAAAGAATGTAAACAGTTTCAGGGCAATAAAATAGTACCTATTGCTAAAGAAGTCTCATATGACTATAAAAAAGCAGATTTTGAAAGCATCAATGATTTCCTGTCAAAAATTAATTGGACCTCTTTATTTAAAAATTCAGAAAATCTCCAGCATTTCTACGATCAATTCATCAGCTCAATCCAAATCTCAATCAAACGTTTTGTTCCAATTTTTTCTAAAAATAACAAAAGTAAAAAATATCCATCTCATATTAAAAAGTTATTAAAAGAAAAAGCGAATCTATACAAAAAAAGTAAGACAAATAAATCACTTTTGATAAAATACAAAAACAAGTCTAAAGAATATCAATTAGCTCTTAAAAAATACAACTTTGAATATGAAAACAAATTCTGCAAAAACCCAAATTTAAAAAAGTTTTATAGCTACGTGAAATCTAAACTTAAGTTAAATAATTCCATACATCTCTTATATGATAATGATAAAAACAAAACAGTAACCTCAGATTTTGAAATAGCAACACTTTTTAACATAAATTTTCAAAAAGTTTTTAAAAAAGACGAGAGTTACCAGTCTTTTAAGCTACCCCAAAAGAATTGTAGTAAGATGCAAAATTTTTTCATAACCTATGAAGACATAAGTTCAATTAACCACTTAAAAGATAAAATCATAAGAACGCCAGAAAACATTCCACCCTATTATATCAAGCATGTTATCCAATCAATAATATTTCCACTTTCATTAATATTTAATTGCTCTCTAGAACTATCTGATGTTCCTAAACAATGGAAAACATCTTTTATTATTCCTGTGCACAAGAAAGGTAATATACACGATGCATTAAATTACAGACCAATATCTCTAACAAGTGGCTTTTCAAGAATTTATGAACATATTGTATCTGTAAAAATTCTTAATCACCTCTTTGATAACAAATTATTAACTAACAAACAGTTTGGTTTTGTTCCAAACCGCTCATCAACCATTCAACTGTTAACATGCTTACATTCTTGGTTAGTTCCTTATCTCAAAAATGAATTTACTAAAGTAGTTTATACGGATATTCAAAAAGCCTTTGATTCAGTATCACACAAAAGATTATTAAAAATTTTAAATCAGTATGGGCTACATGAAAGCTTAATTGATTGGTTTGATAACTTTTTAAATAATAGATAACAAAGAGTACTCATCAATAATACGCTTTCTGACTCTTTAACAATCTACAGTGGAGTACCACAAGGTGGTGTAGTTGGTCCCCTTCTCTTTTTAATTTATATTAATGATATTTGTTCAAACATTGATATTAAAAGTGAGTTAAGCTTATTTGCAGATGATGCCAAAATCTTTAGTCAGTCAAATACTTCATTACAACTATCTTTAGATAATATTTACATATGGTTAAAAACAAGAAAACTAAACTTAAATCCTAGCAAATGTAAAATTCTAACCATTAACAAAAAAGAATCTTCTCCAACTGACCTCTTAATCAATAACATCAAGTTACCAGAAATTAAAGTTTTTAAAGATTTAGGAATTTATATTTCCAAAGATTTGAAATGGAATGAACATATCAACTTAATATATAAGATTGCAAAAACTACATGTTATCAAATATTGAAAAGTTTTAAAACTAATTCTGCTTCAATTCTGACAAAACTATTTAAAACATACGTTCGCCCTAAACTTGAGTTTAGTACCCAAATTTGGTCACCCCATTTAAAAAAGGATATTAACAAAATTGAATCTGTGCAAAGGAGTTTTACCCGTCATATTTGTAATCGTTGCAACATATCTTACACGTCATATAATGATAGAATGATTAAATTTGGATTGAAATCACTGGAATATAGAAGATGGGAATTTGATTTATTAATTCTTTACAAAATTATCAATGGCAAATATAAAAGTTTTTTTAACCAGTTTTTTAATTTTTCCCAAAATAAATATCAACTAAGAGGAAATAATTTGAAAATAAAATGTAAACATGATTTTCAAAACAGTCAGTGGCAAGGCGCATTTTTTCACAGAGCAAAAGCTATGTGGAACAGACTACCTCAGGATATAGTATCTTGTGAGAGGGTAGAACAATTTCGTTTAAAGCTAAAAAGATTTGACTTAAATACGATAAATACCAGTAAAATTAACTAATTTTCCACTGTAACAAAAGGAAAAATATTCGTTTCCCTACGCCTCCCCCCTAAAAACTATTAGTTTACTTATATATTTTGTAGTTATGAATATTGTTTTATAAGCCATGATTTTAGACAAACTTCTTTACTGTGTGTACTAAGTAATATATAAATTTGAATTTTTTGAACTGAATTTTCAATTTAGTTCATTTGTTTACCATATTGTGTTTAACTTTGTGTTTCCATTTAAATTATGTTTGTATATATATATATGGGTAATTTATCTTAAAGTTTTGAATATAAGTTTATTTTCTTTTTCTCTTTTTGTGTGTCCTGTTTAAGTGGCTCAGGTTTTGATGCCTGAGTCCAACATTGCACAATAAACAATATATAATAATAAAATAATAAATCTAGTTGCATGAAGGTTTGGGAAAATCTGCAAGTGCACTGAAATACCGATTAGGTTTGAGGTTAGCTAATCCTTGTTAAAGTTAATGGTCGGAAATGTTTGTTTTCAAATGTATGAAGTTTCGAACAAAACAACTAGGTTCATGGTCATATTTTGAAGTTGACAAACTTTGGCCCGTTCAATAATACATAAAATCTATCTAAAAATCTACTAAAAGCAGCGATATTGTATGATTGATTTAAATTTTCATATCAAAATATTTAAAAAACAGTTAAACCTAGATAAAAAAATACTTTTACTTAAAATTCTAGTACTTTTACTTTCAAAATATCAAACAGTAATGATCAACTTATGAAACTTAACTAAGTTCTGTACTCAAGAAGAGACATTATCAAACAATTCATCTAAAATATATTTATAAAAGTACTAACATAAAATAACGAAATACTAAATAAAAAGAGATTAATTAATACTAAACATGATAACTATAACAATTTAATAGACTTTTAGACTAAGATCAGTTTCACTAATGAAATTAGTACTAAACGAAAAACTAACATATAAAACTGTCATATTATATATCAAATGTAAAGTTTAAAGAGTTTAGGAGGAATAATTACACTAAAAAGAAGTCAATGAGACATTTGTGGACCATCAAAGTTTTTAACAAGTTGTTTAAAATTTGGAAGTATACAAGAAGTAGATATTCTCAGTAAAAACTGCAGAGTGGTATTAGTAAGACTTGAACGCAGCTAACTTTTGTTTATATACATGGTTGAAAATGTTTGTTCGCAAATATATACAGACCCAAACAGAACAAATAACTTCATTGCCATCTTTTTTAAATTAACAAACTTTGACTTGTTACGTAGGGCATAAAATCTGTCAAAATTTTAAGGTTTGAACTTTTTTTTAGTGTACTGTCACATTTAAGTTTAGCAGTTCTAACTGTATATTACTAGGTGCATTTTCGGTGTCAAACGTCAACTATTATGACACAATATGAAATCCTCCTATTAGTTGTTGAAAGTCTGCAAAACGACGACCAAACTCATTATCAAGTGAAACTATTGTCATCAATTGGTCATCACTAAACTTAACCATAAAGTTAATCAAAAAGTCATTAATAAAACAATTAATAGCAGAAAAGAGTGCAGTTTGTAGTCTCATCTTAAAATATTTTACTAAAATTTAATGTTGAGCAGTTTAATTTTAAATAATTGTCAATGTTTAAAACGATTTTTTTTTACTTTTCTAAACAAGTATAAAAACAACTCACTACACATCTGGGTTTTTTGGACTTTAAATCATCTTGGTTAAAAAAGACAGCAATTTTTAACACGTCCATTTTTTAAAAGTTATTATGGTAGGTAAGATCATCAAAATTAGTTTAGCAAACAATTGTTTTTGGATAATTTGAGAAAGGATTACTTCAACTGACTCGAAACAGAAAAAGGTACTTAAACCGAAGAGTGTTTAGATCACCACAAAAATAAAAAGCTAATTTTACAAACGTTTTCAGGGTCAAAGTCTTACATTTTTGTTTTATTAAAATAATTCTTAAAAGGTTTTGTACAAATTTTGTAATATTTACATTGGTTGGCTGGATTTCATATAAAATTGAAAATGTTTAGCGGGCCGGATCATCTACTCGCGGGCCGGATCAACTTTGTCCGCGGGCCGGATTCCATTGAAATTTTAAAAAGGTTTGGGGGCCGGTCATTTTTACTTTGCGGGCCGGATCCGGCCCGCGGGCCGTACGTTGCCCACCCCTAGTTTAACTAAACTGCATAAAACGGAAGTTCCTTTGAGATAAATTTTGTAAATGTTGAGGTCTCCCAAACATAAGCTAGCAAGGTTTTTAACTTATTACTTAAACCAGTACTAAATCATTATTCACGATCGTTGTCAAAGATTCCTTCGAAGTGATTCAGCAGATTTAGAATATCAATCAAGAAAACACGTAATTATCTTCCTTTGATGTAAAAAAAAACTATTTACAAGTGTCATGTTGCATGAGGTTATAAAATTTTTGAGGATGTGTTATTAGCTTAAGAAAACTAAGTACCAAGAAAACAAGTTTCATACAGTTAATGAAAATAGCTACAAGTGACGTTCAATTTAGTTTTGATAATGATATTTATAGTCAAATAGACAGAGTATCTATAGGGTCATCTCTAGGGCCTACTTTTGCTAATATCTTTATGGGTTACCTAGAATTTAAGTTGGTTGATGAATCATCATCACAAGTTCTGTACTTAAGGTACATGGACGATAGCTTAGTTATTTCACAAACAGAGAAAATTAATAAGGCTTTGTTTTTAATTTAAACATTTTACAAGAAAAAAAAAATCATTTACTAAGGATGTAGAAATCAGTAACCAAACTTTATTTTTGAACATATTAGTTAAAAGGAATAAATATAAATTTCTCACCAGTGTGTATATAAAGCCATCTTTTACAGGACAATGTTTGCATATAAGTTTTCCCTATTCTCCAGTTCCATAATCCATCTGCTGACCTCACTATACAGATCACTACCAATGATTGAGTTAAATTGCTTTTTTGGGAGCAATACTTGTTGTAAAACTCCATCTTGCAATAGATACGTACGTAAGTTGCTGAAGTTTTTGTCTTCAGCTGCTGTGCATAGTATGTAGGCAGACATGTCATTGTTTGGCTAGAGTTCGCGTAAAAGCCAGTATTTTCTGCGTTATCAACTATGCCATGGTCGGCCATTCGTTTTCAAAGTAAAGAAATTGTGCCTTTGCGTCATCAATATCAAATTTAATAACTTCAGCCACTTAAGTCTACTATCACCTAAACTAATAAACTCTGGGTATGAGCTGATTTCCCTATTGAATCTTTTAGTCTGAGTTATTGTTTGTCTTAATGTTTGGTTGTTTCTGGGACTAGTTGAATACCTTAGCGTTTTTTGCCTACAAAGAACTTAATTGTTAGTACAATCAGACTAACTAAATCTCAGAAAAAATCCCATTGTATTGGCTACTGCAAAGTCTAGATACCTTTTTTTTATTTTTGGATTACTTTACTACTATTTAGTGTAAGACTTTTGCTATGTTTTTTATAATACCTATACATTTGTATGAATTATTATACTCACAAAAACTAAATAATGTTTTTTGCTATTATTTAGAAAGTATAAAGAGTGATTCATAATATGTAAATTTTTTTAGCTTACAGATATATTTAAAAAAAATTTTTATTTGTAATTGTAGAAACTTTTAATAAAACTTTTAAAGATACGATAACTAACCATCTTAAATGCAGATCATTATTATTTATATATTTAATTTAAAAAAAAAACACAGAATTTATTTGTAAAATTATATAAACATATGCAGAAAAAAAGATATTATATCGAGCAACTAATATTTTAGTATGAGTTAAGGGTTTTCAGAAGATTGTTTTTTAATAAGTTTTACAACTAAGTGATAATTTTAAAAATAAAAAGATTAACGAATTATATAAGATTTTTTTTGTTTAATTTAAAAAATGATTGTAATTCTGATTAATTAACTTTTGAATTTATTAAAGTTATACAATATTTTCTTGTCTAAGATTTTTTATGTATACGGTATATAATTAAAAACTTAAGAAAGTAATTATTTCAAAAGAATCATATTTTATTTTCATTCAGAAGATAACAAATAGACTTGTATGTAAGTTTTTCTCTGGTTTAGTAATGGCATAGTAGATATTGGCAATAAACTTTTTTTTTGTTTATTTAATTTAATTATTTTTTTCACGTAAAAATTTAGTATTACAAACGTACTGTTATAATTTTTTTTTTTGTTTTTGGAATGCTTTACTACTACTTAACTTAAAATATTGTTCATGTTTTTTTATAATACCTATATATCGGTAAGTATCATTTTACTCACAAAAACTAGATAACTTTTTTTGTAATACTTTAGAGTATATAAAAAGATTTGTAATGTGTAAAATTTTTTTAGCTAACATATATATTTTTGCTTAGAAGTAATAGATAAGCAAACATTAGGAATTCCAGAATTTTTTCTTTTATAATCATTTATCAACTACTAGATTTATAAATTATTCGATATATATGTAAACCTAGAACAAATATATGTGCTTTGTGTGAAATAAAAACTTTATAGCTGTTTGAAAACAGCTTTCAAAATTAGTAGAAAACGTAATGACGATTAATATTGATCAATATTAATTACATTGGTTTGCGCTTTGAATATATTAACTGAAGTTGGATAATTACCACGAATTTTTTTTCGTGACGTCACAACACGCTTTACAATGCAACTTTTATTAGAAAAAAATAGATAAATTTAAATAAGCTAAAATTCTAGTTATGATCGCTAAAATTTAGTTTAATAATTTGTGCATTTTAAGTTTTATTTAGCTACCAAATACACCAACTCATTTTGAATGTAATGTTTCATTTAAAGCTAAGATCAATAATTCATATTTCTATATCTAAAAAAAATAAGTATGGTCTATTTAAAAAAATAAATAAAAAAAATATATTTTAATACTAAAATTTTACGTGAAAAAAATATTTAAATTAAATAAACTAAAAAAAAAGTTTATTGCCAATATCTACTATGCCAATACTAAACCAGAGAAAAACTTGATGTTAGATACGAATGAAATGTCAGAAGTAATTATAAATATTTAAAAAAATTATAAAAAAATCTTAGCAAAGCCTGATAAGGGCTCCAGCATAGTGGTTCTTGTTAAAAAGGAACATTTGAGAAAATGTTGTAATATTGAATGATAATTCAAAATTTGTTAAAATGGGACCAGTGAGGGATTTTGACAACCTAAATAAAATTTTAAATTGGATTGATAATATACCAAAAGACTTGGTATCCAATATAGAGTAAGCCAAAAAACGTTAAATTCGATTAAACCAACGGGCTCATTAAGACCAAGTATGGTTTAACTAAACTGCATAAAACGGAAGTTCCTTTGAGATAAATTTTGTAAATGTTGAGGTCTCCCAAACATAAGCTAGCAAGGTTTTTAACTTATTACTTAAACCAGTACTGAATCATTATTCACGATCGTTGTCAAAGATTCCTTCGAAGTGATTCAGCAGATTTAGAATATCAATCAAGAAAACACGTAATTGTGTTCCTTTGATGTGAAAAAAACTATTTACAAGTGTCATGTTGCATGAGGTTATAAAATTTTTGAGGATGTGTTATTAGCTTAAGAAAACTAAGTACCAAGAAAACAAGTTTCATACAGTTAACGAAAATAGCTACAAGTGACGTTCAATTTAGTTTTGATAATGATATTTATAGTCAAATAGACAGAGTATCTATAGGGTCATCTCTAGGGCCTACTTTTGCTAATATCTTTATGGGTTACCTAGAATTTAAGTTGGTTGATGAATCATCATCACAAGTTCTGTACTTAAGGTACATGGACAATAGCTTAGTTATTTCACAAACAGAGAAAATTAATAAGGCTTTGTTTTTAATTTAAACAATTTACAAGAAAAAAAAATTCATTTACTAAGGATGTATAAATCATTGACTAAATTTTATTTTTGAACATATTAGTTAAAAGGAGTAAATATAAATTTCTCACCAGTGTGTATATGAAGCCATCTTTTACAGAACAATGTTTGCATATAAGTTTTCCCTATTCTCCAGTTCCATAATCCATCTGCTGACCTCACTATACAGATCACTACCAATGATTGAGTTAAACTGCTTTTTTGGGAGCAATACTTGTTGTAAAACTCCATCTTGCAATAGATACGTACGTAAGGTGCTGAAGTTTTTGTCTTCAGCTGCTGTGCATAGTATGTAGGCAGACATGTCATTGTTTGGCTAGAGTTCGCGTAAAAGCCAGTATTTTTCTGCGTTATCAACTATGCCATGGTCGGCCATTCGTTTTCAAAGTAAAGAAATTGTGCCTTTGCGTCATCAATATCAAATTTAAATGACTTCAGCCACTTAAGTCTACTGTCACCTAAACTAATAAACTCTGGGTATGAGCTGATTTCCCTATTGAATCTTTTAGTCTGAGTTATTGTTTGTCTTAATGTTTGGTTGTCTCTGGGACTAGTTGAATACCTTAGCGTTTCTGGCCTACAAAGAACTTAATTGTTAGTACAATCAGACTAACTAAATCTCAGAAAAAATCCCATTGTATTGGCTACTGCAAAGTCTAGATACCTTTTTTTTTATTTTTGGATTACTCTACTACTACTTAGTGTAAGACTTTTGCTATATATTGACTTTGATTTATTTAAAAAAAAATTTTATTTGTAATTGTAGAAACTTTTAATAAAACTTTTAAAGATACGATAACTAACCTTCTTAAATGCAGATCATTATTATTTATATATTTATATTAAAAAAAAAAAAACACAGAATTTATTTGTAAAATTATATAGACATATGCAGAAAAAAAAATATTATATCGAGCAAATAATATTTTAGTATAAGTTAAGGGTTTTCAGAAGATTGTTTTTAAATAAGTTTTACAACTAAGTGATAATTTTAAAAATAAAAAGATTAACGAATTATATAAGATTTTTTTTGTTGAATTTAAAAAATGATTGTAATTCTGATTAATTAACTTTTGAAATTATTAAAGTTATACAATATTTTTCTTGTCTAAGATTTTTTATGTATACGGTAGATAATTAAAAACTTAAGAAAGTAATTATTTCAAAAGAATCATATTTTATTTTCATTCAGAAGATAACAAATAGACTTGTATGTAAGTTTTTCTCTGGTTTAGTAATGGCATAGTAGATATTGGCAATAAACTTTTTTTTTGTTTATTTAATTTAATTATTTTTTTCACGTAAATATTCAGTATTACAAACGTACTGTTATAATTTTTTTTTTGTTTTTGGAATGCTTTACTACTACTTAACTTGAAATATTGTTCATGTTTTTTTAGAATACCTATATATGGGTAAGTATCATTTTACTCACAAAAACTAGATAACTTTTTTTGTAATACTTTAGAGTATATAAAAAGATTTGTAATGTGTAAAATTTTTTTAGCTAACATATATATTTTTGCTTAGAAGTAATATATAAGCAAACATTAGGAATTCCAGAATTTTTTCTTTTATAATCATTTATCAACTACTAGATTTATAAATTATTCGATATATATGTAAACCTAGAACAAATATATTTGCTTTGTGTGAAAAAAAAACTTTATAGCTGTTTGAAAACTGCTTTCAAAATTAGTAGAAAACGTAATGACGATTAATATTGATCAATATTAATTACATTGGTTTGCGCTTTGAATATATTAACTGAAGTTGGATAATTACCACGAATTTTTTTTCGTGACGTCACAACACGCTTTACAATGCAACTTTTATTAGAAAAAAATAGATAAATTTAAATAAGCTAAAATTCTAGTTATGATCGCTAAAATTTAGTTTAATAATTTGTGCATTTTAAGTTTTATTTAGCTACCAAATACACCAACTCATTTTGAATGTAATATTTCATTTAAAGCTAAGATCAATAATTCATATTTCTATATCTAAAAAAAATAAGTATTGTCTATTTAAAAAAATAAATAAAAAAAATATATTTTAATACTGAATTTTTACGTGAAAAAAATATTTAAATTAAATAAACTAAAAAAAAAGTTTATTACCAATATCTACTATGCCAATACTAAACCAGAGAAAAACTTGATGTTAGATACGAATGAAATGTCAGAAGTCATTATATGTTTAAAAAAATTATAAAAAAATCTTAGCAAAGCCTGATAAGGGCTCCAGCATAGTGATTCTTAGTAAAAAAGAACATTTGAGAAAATGTTGTAATATTGAATGATAATTCAAAATTTGTTAAAATGGGACCAGTGAGGGATTTTGACAACCTAAATAAAATTTTAAATGGGATTGATAATATACCAAAAGACTTGGTATCCAAGAAAGAGTAAGCCAAAAAACGTTAAATTCGATTAAACCAACGGGCTCAATAACACCAAGTATGGTTTAACTAAACTGCATAAAACGGAAGTTCCTTTGAGATAAATTTTGTAAATGTTGAGGTCTCCCAAACATAAGCTAGCAAGGTTTTTAACTTATTACTTAAACCAGTACTAAATCATTATTCACGAACGTTGTCAAAGATTCCTTCGAAGTGATTCAGCAGATTTATAATATCAATCAAGAAAACACGTAATTATCTTCCTTTGATGTGAAAAAAAACTATTTACAAGTGTCATGTTGCATGAGGTTATAAAATTTTTGAGGATGTGTTATTAGCTTAAGAAAACTAAGTACCAAGAAAACAAGTTTCATACAGTTAATGAAAATAGCTACAAGTGACTTTCAATTTAGTTTTGATAATGATATTTATAGTCAAATAGACAGAGTATCTATAGGGTCATCTCTAGGGCCTACTTTTGCTAATAACTTTATGGGTTACCTAGAATTTAAGTTGGTTGATGAATCATCATCACAAGTTATGTACTTAAGGTACATGGACGATAGCTTAGTTATTTCACAAACAGAGAAAATTAATAAGGCTTTGTTTTTAATTTAAACATTTTACAAGAAAAAAAAATTCATTTACTAAGGATGTAGAAATCAGTAACCAAATTTTATTTTTGAACATATTAGTTAAAAGGAGTAAATATAAATTTCTCACCAGTGTGTATATGAAGCCATCTTTTACAGAACAATGTTTGCATATAAGTTTTCCCTATTCTCCAGTTCCATAATCCATCTGCTGACCTCACTATACAGATCACTACCAATGATTGCGTTAAATTGCATTTTTTGGGAGCAATACTTGTTGTAAAACTCCATCTTGCAATAGATACGTACGTAAAGTGCTGAAGTTTTTGTCTTCAGCTGCTGTGCATAGTATGTAGGCAGACATGTCATTGTTTGGCTAGAGTTCGCGTAAATGCCAGTATTTTTCTGCGTTATCAACTATGCCATGGTCGGCCATTCGTTTTCAAAGTAAAGAAATTGTGCCTTTGCGTCATCAATATCAAATTTAAATGACTTCAGCCACTTAAGTCTACTGTCACCTAAACTATTAAACTCTGGGTATGAGCTGATTTCCCTATTGAATCTTTTAGTCTGAGTTATTGTTTGTCTTAATGTTTGGTTGTCTCTGGGACTAGTTGAATACCTTAGCGTTTCTGGCCTACAAAGAACTTAATTGTTAGTACAATCAGACTAACTAAATCCCAGAAAAAATCCCATTGTATTTGCTACTGCAAAGTCTAGATACCTTTTTTTTATTTTTGGATTACTTTACTACTACTTAGTGTAAGACTTTTGCTATATATTGACTTTGATATATTTAAAAAAAAAATTTATTTGTAATTGTAGAAACTTTTAATAAAACTTTTAAAGATACGGTACCTAACCTTCTTAATTGCAGATCATTATTATTTATATATTTAATTTAAAAAAAAAACACAGAATTTATTTGTAAAATTATATAGACATATGCAGAAAAAAAGATATTATAACGAGCAAATAATATTTTAGTATAAGTTAAGGGTTTTCAGAAGATTGTTTTTAAATAAGTTTTACAACTAAGTGATAATTTTAAAAATAAAAAGATTAACGAATTATATAAGATTTTTTTTGTTGAATTTAAAAAATGATTGTAATTCTGATTAATTAACTTTTGAATTTATTAATTTTTTGAATTTTTCAAATATATTGAATAAGGTTTTGTAATATAAAATAGTAAATGTCTGTTGAAGCTGAAATTAAAGCATTAGTTGAGTCCTCCAAAATTGGGAAACAGCTGAAAGAAAAACTGATTGCCATTGGAAGCAAGAAGGACAATGAATTTAGTTGTTTTCAAGCTGAGATGCTTAAATTGAAGAAAGATTATAATGAAAAAAGTAGAATTATTGAAAATAACATTGATCAGATTCAAAAAGATGAATTCAGCAGTAAGATAATAGACAATATAGAAAATAGAATTACAGAATTACAGAATTACAGAATTAAGTCTGATTTTTCTTCTAAATTTAACAAGTTTGAAGCTAAATTCTCCAAATATGCTGATTCTATGCAGAAAAGTGAACCAACAGAAATTATCACAAACATTAGTACCAAATTAAATTTAGTAGCAGAAAAAATAGATGCTGAAAATGAACAAAAACTGAAAGAAAAGAAGGCTTTAAATGTAATAATATTTAACATTCCAGAAAGTAAAAATCCAACTCATAATGCACTAGAAAGTTGCAAAAATGATCTAAAAATAATTCAACAAGTATTAGGAGAAAATAAAATGAAAAAAGAAGAATTTAAGTCACTTTATCGAGTTGGTAAAATTGCAGTTAACAAAATCAGACCAATTATAGTCAAATTAAATAATTTAGCATCCAAACAAAGACTGTTAAGACTGAGAGATTTGAAAATGTTTAATGGTGAAATTGAATCAAAAGTCTACATCAACCCTGACAGAACTCTCTTGGAAATTGAAGCTTTCAGAAAATTGAGAAAAGAAGTTAAAATAAAGCAAGCCATCGCTGATGAGAATAAATTGGACATAAAATATGTTATAAGGAACAACAAGATAGTTGAACTGACAAAACAGCCCTTTCGTTACCGCTCCCAGGACATCTGGGATTAGTGGAGGAAATCGTGAGTCAACGGGTATAAACTTATTAAGTGATAGGATTAATTTTAACACTAACAAGTTTTCCTATATAAATTGTAACAACAACTATTTAAAAGTTTGTTACACTAATATAAGATCTGTTTTAAATAAATTTTATATTTTAGAGAACTATATAAATTTTAATAACATTGATTTATTTTTTTTTGACTGAAACATGGTTGACCAATAAGGTCAACGATGCCACAGTGTGTCCTTTTAACTATAACATTTACCGAAGTGATAGGTCTAGTAGGGGTGGAGGTGTTGCTATCCTTTTCAAAAATTCGCTTAAAGTTATTAAAGTTAAAAACGATTCTATCTCTACTAGCAACATCAATTTTGAATACCTATGTGTAGATGTAATTTTTAAAAAGATGAAATTAAGATTTTGTTGTGTCTACCTTCCTCCACTGTCTGCTAGATGCGCACTGACTGTTCAAAATGTAATCGAAATGATTAAAATGGTTTTTCCAAAAGAGTGTTCTTTTTATGTTCTTGGTGATTTTAATATGCCAAATATAGATTGGAGGATTCCTAGCACAGATTTCAATAAACCCCATGAGTGTTTTCTTAATTTTTGTACAGACAATTTTTTAACCCAAATAATTGAAAATCCAACCCATAAGAATGGTAACATTCTTGATCTCATAATTTGCAATCATTTTGGTCTAGATAGAATCATATCACACTCAACTAATTTTCCATTAACAAACACTTGTGACCATAACTTGCTTTCACTAAAAATTAAAATTAAAAATAAAATAGTACCTATTGCTAAAGAAGTCTCATATGACTATAAAAAAGCAGATTTTGAAAGCATCAATGATTTCCTGTCAAAAATTAATTGGACCTCTTTATTTAAAAATTCAGAAAATCTCCAGCATTTCTACGATCAATTCATCAGCTCAATCCAAATCTCAATCAAACGTTTTGTTCCAATTTTTTCTAAAAATAACAAAAGTAAAAAATATCCATCTCATATTAAAAAGTTATTAAAAGAAAAAGCGAATCTATACAAAAAAAGTAAGACAAATAAATCACTTTTGATAAAATACAAAAACAAGTCTAAAGAATATCAATTAGCTGTTAAAAAATACAACTTTGAATATGAAAACAAATTCTGCAAAAACCCAAATTTAAAAAAGTTTTATAGCTACGTGAAATCTAAACTTAAGTTAAATAATTCCATACATCTCTTATATGATAATGATAAAAACAAAACAGTAACCTCAGATTTTGAAATAGCAACACTTTTTAACATAAATTTTCAAAAAGTTTTTAAAAAAGACGAGAGTTACCAGTCTTTTAAGCTACCCCAAAAGAATTGTAGTAAGATGCAAAATTTTTTCATAACCTATGAAGACATTATAAGTTCAATTAACCACTTAAAAGATAAAATCATAAGAACGCCAGAAAACATTCCACCCTATTATATCAAGCATGTTATCCAATCAATAATATTTCCACTTTCATTAATATTTAATTGCTCTCTAGAACTATCTGATGTTCCTAAACAATGGAAAACATCTTTTATTATTCCTGTGCACAAGAAAGGTAATATACACGATGCATTAAATTACAGACCAATATCTCTAACAAGTGGCTTTTCAAGAATTTATGAACATATTGTATCTGTAAAAATTCTCAATCACCTCTTTGATAACAAATTATTAACTAACAAACAGTTTGGTTTTGTTCCAAACCGCTCATCAACCATTCAACTGTTAACATGCTTACATTCTTGGTTAGTTCCTTATCTCAAAAATGAATTTACTAAAGTAGTTTATACGGATATTCAAAAAGCCTTTGATTCAGTATCACACAAAAGATTATTAAAAATTTTAAATCAGTATGGGCTACATGAAAGCTTAATTGATTGGTTTGATAACTTTTTAAATAATAGATCACAAAGAGTACTCATCAATAATACGCTTTCTGACTCTTTAACAATCTACAGTGGAGTACCACAAGGTGGTGTAGTTGGTCCCCTTCTCTTTTTAATTTATATTAATGATATTTGTTCAAACATTGATATTAAAAGTGAGTTAAGCTTATTTGCAGATGATGCCAAAATCTTTAGTCAGTCAAATACTTCATTACAACTATCTTTAGATAATATTTACATATGGTTAAAAACAAGAAAACTAAACTTAAATCCTAGCAAATGTAAAATTCTAACCATTAACAAAAAAGAATCTTCTCCAACTGACCTCTTAATCAATAACATCAAGTTACCAGAAATTAAAGTTTTTAAAGATTTAGGAATTTATATTTTCAAAGATTTGAAATGGAATGAACATATCAACTATTTATATAAGATTGCAAAAACTACATGTTATCAAATATTGAAAAGTTTTAAAACTAATTCTGCTTCAATTCTGACAAAACTATTTAAAACATACGTTCGCCCTAAACTTGAGTTTAGTACCCAAATTTGGTCACCCCATTTAAAAAAGGATATTAACAAAATTGAATCTGTGCAAAGGAGTTTTACCCGTCATATTTGTAATCGTTGCAACATATCTTACACGTCATATAATGATAGAATGATTAAATTTGGATTGAAATCACTGGAATATAGAAGATGGGAATTTGATTTATTAATTCTTTACAAAATTATCAATGGCAAATATAAAAGTTTTTTTATCAGTTTTTTAATTTTTCCCAAAATAAATATCAACTAAGAGAAAATAATTTGAAAATAAAATGTAAACATGATTTTCAAAACAGTCAGTGGCAAGGCGCATTTTTTCACAGAGCAAAAGCTATGTGGAACAGACTACCTCAGGATATAGTATCTTGTGAGAGGGTAGAACAATTTCGTTTAAAGCTAAAAAGATTTGACTTAAATACGATAAATACCAGTAAAATTAACTAATTTTCCACTGTAACAAAAGGAAAAATATTCGTTTCCCTACGCCTCCCCCCTACAAACTATTAGTTTACTTATATATTTTGTAGTTATGAATATTGTTTTATAAGCCATGATTTTAGACAAACTTCTTTACTGTGTGTACTAAGTAATATATGAATTTGAATTTTTTGAACTGAATTTTCAATTTAGTTCATTTGTTTATCATATTGTGTTTAACTTTGTGTTTCCATTTAAATTATGTTTGTATATATATATATGTATAATTTATCTTAAAGTTTTGAATATAATTTTATTTTCTTTTTCTCTTTTTGTGTGTCCTGTTTAAGTGGCTCAGGTTTTGATGCCTGAGTCCAACATTGCACAATAAACAATATAATAACAAAGTTATACAATATTTTTCTTGTCTAAGATTTTTTATGTATACGGTAGATAATTAAAAACTTAAGAAAGTAATTATTTCAAAAGAATAATATTTTATTTTCATTCAGAAGATAACAAATAGACTTGTATGTAAGTTTTTCTCTGGTTTAGTAATGGCATAGTAGATATTGGCAATAAACTCTTTTTTGTTTATTTAATTTAAATATTTTTTTCACGTAAAAATTCAATATTACAAACGTACTGTTATAATTTTTTTTTTGTTTTTGGAATGCTTTACTACTACTTAACTTAAAATATTGTTCATGTTTTTTTATAATACCTATATATGTGTAAGTATCATTTTGCTCACAAAAACTAGATAACTTTTTTTGTAATACTTTAGAGTATATAAAAAGATTTGTAATGTGTAAAATTTTTTTAGCTAACATATATATTTTTGCTTAGAAGTAATAGATAAGCAAACATTAGGAATTCCAGAATTTTTTCTTTTATAATCATTTATGAACTACTAGATTTATAAATTATTCGATATATATGTAAACCTAGAACTAATATATGTGCTTTGTGTAAATAAAAACATTTTCCAGCTGTTTGAAAACAGCTTCCAAAATTAGTAGAAAACGTAATGACGATTAATATTGATCAATATTAATTACATTGGTTTGCAATTTGAATATATTAACTGAAGTTGGATAATTACCACGAATTATTTTTCGTGACGTCACAACACGCTTTACAATGCAACTTTTATTAGAAAAAAAAGATAAATTTAAATAAGCTAAAATTCTAGTTATGATCGCTAAAATTTAGTTTAATAATTTGTGCATTTTATGTTTTATTTAGCTACCAAATACACCAACTCATTTTGAATGTAATGTTTCATTTAAAGCTAAGATCAATAATTCATATTTCTATATCTAAAAAAAATAAGTATTGTCTATTTAAAAAAATAAATAAAGAAAATATATTTTAATACTGAATTTTTACGTAAAAAAAATATTTAAATTAAATAAACTAAAAAAAAAGTTTATTGCCAATATCTACTATGCCAATACTAAACCAGAGAAAAACTTGATGTTAGAAACGAATGAAATGTCAGAAGTCATTATAAATATTTAAAAAAATTATAAAAAAATCTTAGCAAAGCCTGATAAGGGCTTCAGCATAGTGGTTCTTGACAAAAAAGAACATTTGAGAAAATGTTGTAATATTGAATGATAATTCAAAATTTGTTAAAATGGGACCAGTGAGGGATTTTGACAACCTAAATAAAATTTTAAATGGGATTGATAATATACCAAAAGACTTGGTATCCAAGAAAGAGTAAGACAAAAAACGTTAAATGCGATTAAACCAACGGGCTCATTAAGACCAAGTATGGTTTAACTAAACTGCATAAAACGGAATTTCCTTTAAGATAAATTTTGTAAATGTTGAGGTCTCCCAAACATAAGCTAGCAAGGTTTCTAACTTATTACTTAAACCAGTACTAAATCATTATTCAGGATCGTTGTCAAAGATTCCTTCGAAGTGATTCAGCAGATTTAGAATATCAATCAAGAAAACACGTAATTATCTTCCTTTGATGTGAAAAAAACTATTTACAAGTGTCATGTTGCATGAGGTTATAAAATTTTTGAGGATGTGTTATTAGCTTAAGAAAACTAAGTACCAAGAAAACAAGTTTCATACAGTTAATGAAAATAGCTTCAAGTGACGTTCAATTTAGTTTTGATAATGATATTTATAGTCAAATAGACAGAGTATCTATAGGGTCATCTCTAGGGCCTACTTTTGCTAATATCTTTATGGGTTACCTAGAATTTAAGTTCATTGATGAATCATCATCACAAGTTCTGTACTTAAGGTACATGGACGATAGCTTAGTTATTTCACAAACAGAGAAAATTAATAAGGCTTTGTTTTTAATTTAAACATTTTACAAGAAAAAAAAACTCATTTACTAAGGATGTAGAAATCAGTAACCAAATTTTATTTTTGAACATATTAGTTAAAAGGAATAAATATAAATTTCTCACCAGTGTGAAATATGAAGCCATCTTTTACAGGACAATGTTTGCATATAAGTTTACCCTATTCTCCGGTTCCATAATCCATCTGCTGACCTCACTATACAGATCACTACCAATGATTGAGTTAAATTGCTTTTTTGGGAGCAATACTTGTTGTAAAACTCCATCTTGCAATAGATACGTACGTAAGGTGCTGAAGTTTTTGTCTTCAGCTGCTGTGCATAGTATGTAGGCAGACATGTTATTGTTGGGCTAGAGTTCGCGTAAAAGCCAGTATTTTCTGCGTTATCAACTATGCCATGGTCGGCCATTCGTTTTCAAAGTAAAGAAATTGTGCATTTGCGTCATCAATATCAAATTTAATAACTTCAGCCACTTAAGTCTACTGTCACCTAAACTAATAAACTCTGGGTATGAGCTGATTTCCCTATTGAATCTTTTAGTCTGAGTTATTGTTTGTCTTAATGTTTGGTTGTTTCTGGGACTAGTTGAATACCTTAGCGTTTTTGACTTACAAAGAACTTAATTGTTAGTACAATCAGACTAACTAAATCTCAGAAAAAATCCCATTGTATTGGCTACTGCAAAGTCTAGATACCTTTTTTTTATTTTTGGATTACTTTACTACTACTTAGTGTAAGACTTTTGCTATGTTTTTTATAATACCTATACATTTGTATGAATTATTATACTCACAAAAACTAAATAATGTTTTTTGCTATTGTTTAGAAAGTATAAAGAGTGATTCATAATATGTAAATTTTTTTAGCTTACAGATATATTTTAAAAAAATTTTTATTTGTAATTGTAGAAACTTTTAATAAAACTTTTAAAGACACGATAACTAACCTTCTTAAACGCAGATCATTATTATTTATATATTTAATTTAATAAAAAAACACAGAATTTATTTGTAAAATTAAACAAACATACGCAGAAAAAAAGATATTATATCGAGCAAATAATATTTTAGTATAAGTTAAGGGTTTTCAGAAGATTGTTTTTAAATAAGTTTTACAACTAAGTGATAATTTTAAAAATAAAAAGATTAACGAATTATATAAGATTTTTTTTGTTTAATTTAAAAAATGATTGTAATTCTGATTAATTAACTTTTGAATTTATTAAAGTTATACAATATTTTTCTTGTCTAAGATTTTTTATGTATACGGTAGATAATTAAAAACTTAAGAAAGTAATTATTTCAAAAGAATCATATTTTATTTTCATTCAGAAGATAACAAATAGACTTGTATGTAAGTTTTTCTCTGGTTTAGTAATGGCATAGTAGATATTGGCAATAAACTTTTTTTTTGTTTATATAATTTAATTATTTTTTTCACGTAAAAATTTAGTATTACAAACGTACTGTTATAAATTTTTTTTTGGTTTTAGGAATGCTTTACTACTACTTAACTTAAAATATTGTTCATGTTTTTTTATAATACCTATATATGGGTAAGTATCATTTTACTCACAAAAACTATATAACTTTTTTTGTAATACTTTAGAGTATATAAAAAGATTTGTAATGTGTAAAATTTTTTTAGCTAACATATATATTTTTGCTTAGAAGTAATAGATAAGCAAACATTAGGAATTCCAGATTTTTTTCTTTTATAATCATTTATCAACTACTAGATTTATAAATTATTCGATATATATGTAAACCTAGAATAAATATATGTGCTTTGTGTGAAATAAAAACTTTATAGCTGTTTGAAAACAGCTTTCAAAATTAGTAGAAAACGTAATGACGATTAATATTGATCAATATTAATTACATTGGTTTGCGCTTTGAATATATTAACTGAAGTTGGATAATTACCACGAATTTTTTTTCGTGACGTCACAACACGCTTTACAATGCAACTTTTATTAGAAAAAAAAAGATAAATTTAAATAAGCTAAAATTCTAGTTATGATCGCTAAAATTTAGTTTAATAATTTGTGCATTTTAAGTTTTATTTAGCTACCAAATACACCAACTCATTTTGAATGTAATGTTTCATTTAAAGCTAAGATCAATAATTCATATTTCTATATCTAAAAAAAATAAGTATGGTCTATTTAAAAAATAAAATAAAAAAATATATTTTAATACTGAATTTTTACGTGAAAAAAATATTTAAATTAAATAAACTAAAAAAAAAGTTTATTGCCAATATCTAATATGCCAATACTAAACCAGAGAAAAACTTGATGTTAGATACGAATGAAATGTCAGAAGTCATTATAAATATTTAAAAAAATTATAAAAAAATCTTAGCAAAGCCTGATAAGGGCTTCAGCATAGTGGTTCTTGACAAAAAAGAACATTTGAGAAAATGTTGTAATATTGAATGATAATTCAAAATTTGTTAAAATGGGACCAGTGAGGGATTTTGACAACCTAAATAAAATTTTAAATGGGATTGATAATATACCAAAAGACTTGGTATCCAAGAAAGAGTAAGCCAAAAAATGCTAAATGCGATTAAACCAACGGGCTCATTAAGACCAAGTATGGTTTAACTAAACTGCATAAAACGGAAGTTCCTTTGAGATAAATTTTGTAAATGTTGAGGTCTCCCAAACATAAGCTAGCAAGGTTTTTAACTCATTACTTAAACCAGTACTAAATCATTATTCACGATCGTTGTCAAAGATTCCTTCGAAGTGATTCAGCAGATTTAGAATATCAATCAAGAAAACACGTAATTATCTTCCTTTGATGTGAAAAAAACTATTTACAAGTGTCATGTTGCATGAGGTTATAAAATTTGTGAGGATGTGTTATTAGCTTAAGAAAACTAAGTACCAAGAAAACAAGTTTCATACAGTTAACGAAAATAGCTACAAGTGACGTTCAATTTAGTTTTGATAATGATATTTATAGTCAAATAGACAGAGTATCTATAGGGTCATCTCTAGGGCCTACTTTTGCTAATATCTTTATGGGTTACCTAGAATTTAAGTTGGTTGATGAATCATCATCACAAGTTCTGTACTTAAGGTACATGGACGATAGCTTAGTTATTTCACAAACAGAGAAAATTAATAAGGCTTTGTTTTTAATTTAAACAATTTACAAGATAAAAAAATTCATTTACTAAGGATGTAGAAATCAATGACTAAATTTTATTTTTGAACATATTAGTTAAAAGGAGTAAATATAAATTTCTCATCAGTGTGTATATGAAGCCATCTTTTACAGAACAATGTTTGCATATAAGTTTTCCCTATTCTCCAGTTCCATAATCCATCTGCTGACCTCACTATACAGATCACTACCAATGATTGAGTTAAATTGCTTTTTTGGGAGCAATACTTGTTGTAAAACTCCATCTTGCAATAGATACGTACGTAAGGTGCTGAAGTTTTTGTCTTCAGCTGCTGTGCATAGTATGTAGGCAGACATGTCATTTTTTGGCTAGAGTTCGCGTAAAAGCCAGTATTTTTCTGCGTTATCAACTATGCCATGGTCGGCCATTCGTTTTAAAAGTAAAGAAATTGTGCCTTTGTGTCATCAATATCAAATTTAAATGACTTCAGCCACTTAAGTCTACTGTCACCTAAACTAATAAACTCTGGGTATGAGCTGATTTCCCTATTGAATCTTTTAGTCTGAGTTATTGTTTGTTAATGTTTGGTTGTCTCTGGGACTAGTTGAATACCTTAGCGTTTCTGGCCTACAAAGAACTTAATTGTTAGTACAATCAGACTAACTAAATCTCAGAAAAAATCCCATTGTTTTGGCTACTGCAAAGTCTAGATACCTTTTTTTTATTTTTGGATTACTTTGCTACTACTTAGTGTAAGACTTTTGCTATATATTGACTTTGATATATTTTGAAAAAAATTTTACTTGTATTTGTAGAAACTTTTAATAAAACTTTTAAAGATACGATAACTAACCTTATTAAATGCAGATCATTATTATTTATATATTTATATTAAAAAAAAAAAAAAACAGAATTTATTTGTAAATTTATATAGACATATGCAGAAAAAAAAATATTATATCGAGCAAATAATATTTTAGTATAAGTTAAGGGTTTTAAGAAGATTGTTTTTAAATAAGTTTTACAACTAAGTGATAATTTTAAAAATAAAAAGATTAACGAATTATATAAGATTTTTTTTGTTGAATTTAAAAAATGATTAAAATTCTGATTAATTAACTTTTGAATTTATTAAAGTTATACAATATTTTTCTTGTCTTAGATTTTTTATGTATACGGTAGATAATTAAAAACTTAAGAAAGTAATTATTTCAAAAGAATCATATTTTATTTTCATTCAGAAGATAACAAATAGACTTGTATATAAGTTTTTCTCTGGTTTAGTAATGGCATAGTAGATATTGGCAATAAACTTTTTTTTTGTTTATTTAATTTAATTATTTTTTTCACGTAAAAATTTAGTATTACAAACGTACTGTTATAATTTTTTTTTTTGTTTTTGGAATGCTTTACTACTACTTAACTTAAAATATTGTTCATGTTTTTTTATAATACCTATATATGTGTAAGTATCATTTTGCTCACAAAAACTAGATAACTTTTTTTGTAATACTTTAGAGTATATAAAAAGATTTGTAATGTGTAAATTTTTTTTAGCTAACATATATATTTTTGCTTAGAAGTAATAGATAAGCAAACATTAGGAATTCCAGAATTTTTTCTTTTATAATCATTTATCAACTACTAGATTTATAAATTATTCGATATATATGTAAACCTAGAACAAATATATGTGCTTTGTGTGAAATAAAAACTTTATAGCTGTTTGAAAACAGCTTCCAAAATTAGTAGAAAACGTAATGACGATTAATATTGATCAATATTAATTACATTGGTTTGCGCTTTGAATATATTAACTGAAGTTGGATAATTACCACGAATTTTTTTTCGTGACGTCACAACACGCTTTACAATGCAACTTTTATTAGAAAAAAAAGATAAATTTAAATAAGCTAAAATTCTAGTTATGATCGCTAAAATTTAGTTTTATAATTTGTGCATTTTAAGTTTTATTTAGCTACCAAATACACCAACTCATTTTGAATGTAATGTTTCATTTAAAGCTAAGATCAATAATTCATATTTCTATATCTAAAAAAAATAAGTATTGTCTATTTAAAAAAATAAATAAAAAAAATATATTTTAATACTAAACTTTTACGTGAAAAAAATATTTAAATTAAATAAACTAAAAAAAAAGTTTATTGCCAATATCTACTATGCCAATACTAAACCAGAGAAAAACTTGATGTTAGATACGAATGAAATGTCAGAAGTCATTATAAATATTTAAAAAAATTATAAAAAAATCTTAGCAAAGCCTGATAAGGGCTCCAGCATAGTGGTTCTTGTTAAAAAAGAACATTTGAGAAAATGTTGTAATATTGAATGATAATTCAAAATTTGTTAAAATGGGACCATTGAGGGATTTTGACAACCTAAATAAAATTTTAAATGGGATTGATAATATACCAAAAGACTTGGTATCCAAGAAAGAGTAAGCCGAAAAACGTTAAATGCGATTAAACCAACGGGCTCAATAACACCAAGTATGGTTTAACTAAACTGCATAAAACGGAAGTTCCTTTGAGATAAATTTTGTAAATGTTGAGGTCTCCCAAACATAAGCTAGCAAGGTTTTTAACTTATTACTTAAACCAGTACTAAATCATTATTCACGATCGTTGTCAAAGATTCCTTCGAAGTGATTCAGCAGATTTAGAATATCAATCAGAAAAGACGTAATTATCTTCCTTTGATGTAAAAAAATAACTATTTACAAGTGTCATGTTGCATGAGGTTATAAAATTTTTGAGGATGTGTTATTAGCTTAAGAAAACTAAGTACCAAGAAAACAAGTTTCATACAGTTAATGAAATTAGCTACAAGTGACGTTCAATTTAGTTTTGATAATGATATTTATAGTCAAATAGACAGAGTATCTATAGGGTCATCTCTAGGGCCTACTTTTGCTAATATCTTTATGGGTTACCTAGAATTTAAGTTGGTTGATGAATCATCATCACAAGTTCTGTACTTAAGGTACATGGAAGATAGCTTAGTTATTTCACAAACAGAGAAAATTAATAAGGCTTTGTTTTTAATTTAAACATTTTACAAGAAAAAAAAAATTCATTTACTAAGGATGTAGAAATCAATGACTAAATTTTATTTTTGAACATATTAGTTTAAAGAAGTAAAGTAAAAGTTCTCACCAGTGTGTATATGAAGCCATCTTTTACAGGACAATGTTTGCATATAAGTTTTCCTTGTTCTCAAGTTCCATAATCCATCTGCTGACCTCACTATACAGATCACTACCAATGATTGAGTTAAATTGCTTTTTTGGGAGCAATACTTGTTGTAAAACTCCATCTTGCAATAGATACGTACGTAAGGTGCTGAAGTTTTTGTCTTCAGCTGCTGTGCATAGTATGTAGGCAGACATGTCATTGTTGGGCTAGAGTTCGCGTAAAAAACAGTATTTTTCTGCGTTATCAACTATGCCATGGTCGGCCATTCGTTTTCAAAGTAAAGAAACTGTGCCTTTGCGTCATCAATATCAAATTTAATAACTTCAGCCACTTAAGTCTACTGTCACCTAAACTAATAAACTCTGGGTATGAGCTGATTTCCTTATTGAATCTTTTAGTCTGAGTTATTGTTTGTCTTAATGTTTGGTTGTTTCTGGGACTAGTTGAATACCTTAGCGTTTCTGGCCTACAAAGAACTTAATTGTTAGTACAATCAGACTAACTAAATCTCAGAAAAAATCCCATTGTATTGGCTACTGTAAAGTCTAGATACCATTATTTTTATTTTTGGATTACTTTACTACTACTTAGTGTAAGACTTTTGCTATGTTTTTTATAATACCTATACATTTGTATGAATTATTATACTCACAAAAACTAGATAATGTTTTTTGATATTACTTAGAAAGTATATAGAGTGATTCATAATATGTAAATTTTTTTAGCTTACAGATATATTTAAAAAAAATATTTTATTTGTAATTGTAGAAACTTTTAATAAAACTTTTAAAGATACGATAACTAACCTTCTTAAATGCAGATCATTATTATTTATATATTTAATTTAAAAAAAAAACACAGAATTTATTTATAAAATTATATAGACATATGCAGAAAAAAAGATATTATATCGAGCAAATAATATTTTAGTATAAGTTAAGGGTTTTCAGAAGATTGTTTTTAAATAAGTTTTACAACTAAGTGATAATTTTAAAAATAAAAAGATTAACGAATTATATAAGATTTTTTTTGTTGAATTTAAAAAATGATTGTAATTCTGATTAATTAACTTTTGAATTTATTAAAGTTATACAATATTTTTCTTGTCTAAGATTTTTTATGTATACGGTAGATAATTAAAAACTTAAGAAAGTAATTATTTCAATAGAATCATATTTTATTTTCATTCAGAAGATAACAAATAGACTTGTATGTAAGTTTTTCTCTGGTTTAGTAATGGCATAGTAGATATTGGCAATAAACTTTTTTTTTGTTTATTTAATTTAATTATTTTTTCACGTAAAAATTCAGTATTACAAACGTACTGTTATAATTTTTTTTTGTTTTTGGAATGCTTTACTACTACTTAACTTAAAATATTGTTCATGTTTTTTTATAATACCTATATATGTGTAAATATCATTTTACTCACAAAAACTAGATAACTTTTTTTTGTAATACTTTAGAGTATATAAAAAGATTTGTAATGTGTAAAATTTTTTTAGCTAACATATATATTTTTGCTTAGAAGTAATAGATAAGCAAACATTAGGAATTCCAGAATTTTTTCTTTTATAATCATTTATCAACTACTAGATTTATAAATTATTCGATATATATGTAAACCTAGAACAAATATATGTGCTTTGTGTGAAATAAAAACTTTATAGCTGTTTGAAAACAGCTTTCAAAATTAGTAGAAAACGTAATGACGATTAATATTGATCAATATTAATTACATTGGTTTGCGCTTTGAATATATTAACTAAAGTTGGATAATTACCACGAATTTTTTTTCGTGACGTCACAACACGCTTTACAATGCAACTTTTATTAGAAAAAAAAAGATAAATTTAAATAAGCTAAAATTCTAGTTATGATCGCTAAAATTTAGTTTAATAATTTGTGCATTTTAAGTTTTATTTAGCTACCAAATACACCAACTCATTTTGAATGTAATGTTTCATTTAAAGCTAAGATCAATAATTCATATTTCTATATCTAAAAAAAATAAGTATGGTCTATTTAAAAAATAAAAAAAGAAATATATTTTAATACTGAATTTTTACGTGAAAAAAATATTTAAATTAAATAAACTAAAAAAAAAGTTTATTGCCAATATCTACTATGCCAATACTAAACCAGAGAAAAACTTGATGTTAGATACGAATGAAATGTCAGAAGTAATTATAAATATTTAAAAAAATTATAAAAAAATCTTAGCAAAGCCTGATAAGGGCTTCAGCATAGTGGTTCTTGACAAAAAAGAACATTTGAGAAAATGTTGTAATATTGAATGATAATTCAAAATTTGTTAAAATGGGACCAGTGAGGGATTTTGACAACCTAAATAAAATTTTAAATGGGATTGATAATATACCAAAAGACTTGGTATCCAAGAAAGAGTAAGCCAAAAAACGTTAAATGCGATTAAACCAACGGGCTCATTAAGACCAAGTATGGTTTAACTAAACTGCATAAAACGGAATTTCCTTTAAGATAAATTTTGTAAATGTTGAGGTCTCCCAAACATAAGCTAGCAAGGTTTTTAACTTATTACTTAAACCAGTACTAAATCATTATTCACGATCGTTGTCAAAGATTCCTTCGAAGTGATTCAGCAGATTTAGAATATCAATCAAGAAAACACGTAATTATCTTCCTTTGATGTGAAAAAAACTATTTACAAGTGTCATGTTGCATGAGGTAATAAAATTTGTGAGGATGTGTTATTAGCTTAAGAAAACTAAGTACCAAGAAAACAAGTTTCATACAGTTAATGAAAATAGCTACAAGTGACGTTCAATTTAGTTTTGATAGTGATATTTATAGTCAAATAGACAGAGTATCTATAGGGTCATCTCTAGGGCCTACTTTTGCTAATATCTTTATGGGTTACCTAGAATTTAAGTTGGTTGATGAATCATCATCAAAAGTTCTGTACTTAAGGTACATGGACGATAGCTTAGTTATTTCACAAACAGAAAAAATTAATAAGGCTTTGTTTTTAATTTAAACCTTTTACAAGAAAAAAAAAATCATTTACTAAGGATGTAGAAATCAATGACTAAATTTTATTTTTGAACATATTAGTTAAAAGGAGTAAAGATAAATTTTTCACCAGTGTGTATATAAAGCCATCTTTTACAGGACAATGTTTGCATATAAGTTTTCCCTATTCTCCAGTTCCATAATCAATCTGCTGACCTCACTGTTCAGATCACAACCACTGATAGAGTTAAATTGCTTTTTTGGGAGCAATACTTGTTGTAAAACTCCATCTTGCAATAGATACGTACGTAAGGTGCTGAAGTTTTTGTCTTCAGCTGCCGTGCATAGTATATAGGCAGACATGTCATTGTTTGGCTAGAGTTCGCGTAAAAAACAGTATTTTTCTGCGCTATCAACTATGCCATGGTCGGCCATTCGTTTTCAAAGTAAAGAAACTGTGCCTTTGCGTCATCAATATCAAATTTAAATGACGTCAGCCACTTAAGTCTACTGTCACCTAAACTGATAAACTCTGGGTATGAGCTAATTTCCCTATTAAATCTTTTAGTCTGAGTTATTGTTTGTCTTAATATTTGGTTGTCTCTGGGACTAGTTGAATACCTTAGCGTTTCTGGCCTACAAAGAACTTAATTGTTAGTACAATCAGACTAACTAAATCTCAGAAAAAATCCCATTGTATTGGCTACTGCAAAGTCTAGATACCTTTTTTTTATTTTTGGATTATTTTACTACTACTTAGTGTAAGACTTTTGCTATATATTGACTTTGATATATTAAGAAAAAAAAAATTATTTGTAATTGTAGAAACTTTTAATAAAACTTTTAAAGATACGATAACTAACCTTCTTAAATGCAGATCATTATTATTTATATATTTATATTAAAAAAAAAAAACACAGAATTTATTTGTAAAATTATATAAACATATGCAGAAAAAAAGATATTATATCGAGCAAATAATATTTTAGTATAAGTTAAAGGTTTTCAGAAGATTGTTTTTAAATAAGTTTTACAACTAAGTGATAATTTTAAAAATAAAAAGATTAACGAATTATATAAGATTTTTTTTGTTGAATTTAAAAAATGATTGTAATTCTGATTAATTAACTTTTGAATTTATTAAAGTTATACAATATTTTTCTTGTCTAAGATTTTTTATGTATACGGTAGATAATTAAAAACTTAAGAAAGTAATTATTTCAAAAGAATCATATTTTATTTTCATTCAGAAGATAACAAATAGACTTGTATGTAAGTTTTTCTCTGGTTTAGTAATGGCATAGTAGATATTGGCAATAAACTTTTTTGATGTTTATTTAATTTAATTATTTTTTTCACGTAAAAATTTAGTATTACAAACATACTGTTATAATTTTTTTTTGTTTTTGGAATGCTTTACTACTACTTAACTTAAAATATTGTTCATGTTTTTTTATAATACCTATATATGGGTAAGTATCATTTTACTCACAAAAACTAGATAATTTTTTTTGTAATACTTTAGAGTATATAAAAAGATTTGTAATGTGTAAAATTTTTTTAGCTAACATATATATTTTTGCTTAGAAGTAATAGATAAGCAAACATTAGGAATTCCAGAATTTTTTCTTTTATAATCATTTATCAACTACTAGATTTATAAATTATTCGATATATATGTAAACCTAGAACAAATATATTTGCTTTGTGTGAAATAAAAACTTTATAGCTGTTTGAAAACAGCTTCCAAAATTAGTAGAAAACGTAATGACGATTATTATTGATCAATATTAATTACATTGGTTTGCGCTTTGAATATATTAACTGAAGTTGGATAATTACCACGAATTTTTTTTCGTGACATCACAACACGCTTTACAATGCAACTTTTATTAGAAAAAAAAAAATAAATTTAAATAAGCTGAAATTCTAGTTATGATCGCTAAAATTTAGTTTAATAATTTGTGTATTTTAAGTTTTATTTAGCTACCAAATACACCAACTCATTTTAAATGTAATGTTTCATTTAAAGCTAAGATCAATAATTCATATTTCTATATCTAAAAAAAATAAGTATTGTCTATTTAAAAAAATAAATAATAAAAATATATTTTAATACTAAATTTTTACGTGAAAAAAATATTTAAATTAAATAAACTAAAATAAAAGTTTATTGCCAATATCTACTATGCCAATACTAAACCAGAGAAAAACATGATGTTAGATACGAATGAAATGTCAGAAGTCATTATAAATATTTAAAAAAATTATAAAAAAATCTTAGCAAAGCCTGATAAGGGCTCCAGCATAGTGGTTCTTGATAAAAAATAACATTTGAGAAAATGTTGTAATATTGAATGATAATTCAAAATTTGTTAAAATGGGACCAGTGAGGGATTTTGACAACCTAGATAAAATTTTAAATGGGATTGATAATATACCAAAAGACTTGGTATCCAAGAAAGAGTAAGCCAAAAAACGTTTTATGCGATTAAACCAACGGGCTCATTAAGACCAAGTATGGTTTAACTAAACTGCATAAAACGGAAGTTCCTTTAAGATAAATTTTGTAAATGTTGAGGTCTCCCAAACATAAGCTAGCAAGGTTTTTAACTTATTACTTAAACCAGTACTAAATCATTATTCACGATCGTTGTCAAAGATTCCTTCGAAGTGATTCAGCAGATTTAGAATATCAATCAAGAAAACACGTAATTATCTTCCTTTGATGTAAAAAAAAACTATTTACAAGTGTCATGTTGCATGAGGTTATAAAATTTGTGAGGATGTGTTATTAGCTTAAGAAAACTAAGTACCAAGAAAACAAGTTTCATACAGTTAATGAAAATAGCTACAAGTGACGTTCAATTTAGTTTTGATAATGATATTTATAGTCAAATAGACAGAGTATCTATAGGGTCATCTCTAGGGCCTACTTTTGCTAATATCTTTATGGGTTACCTAGAATTTAAGTTGGTTGATGAATCATCATCACAAGTTCTGTACTTAAGGTACATGGACGATAGCTTAGTTATTTCACAAACAGAGAAAATTAATAAGGCTTTGTTTTTAATTTAAACATTTTACAAGAAAAAAAAACTCATTTACTAAGGATGTAGAAATCAGTAACCAAATTTTATTTTTGAACATATTAGTTAAAAGGAATAAATATAAATTTCTCACCAGTGTGTATATGAAGCCATCTTTTACAGGACAATGTTTGCATATAAGTTTTCCCTATTCTCCAGTTCCATAATCCATCTGCTGACCTCACTATACAGATCATTTACTTATTTTTTTTAGATATAGAAATATGAATTATTGATCTTAGCTTTAAATGAAACATTACATTCAAAATGAGTTGGTGTATTTGGTAGCTAAATAAAACTTAAAATGCACAAATTATTAAACTAAATTTTAGCGATCATAACTAGAATTTTAGCTTATTTAAATTTATCTTTTTTTTTCTAATAAAAGTTGCATTGTAAAGCGTTTTGTGACGTCACGAAAAAAAATTCGTGGTAATTATCAAACTTCAGTTAATATATTCAAAGCGCAAACCAATGTAATTAATATTGATTAATATTAATCGTCATTACGTTTTCTACTAATTTTGGAAGCTGTTTTCAAACAGCTATAAAGTTTTTATTTCACACAAAGCACGTATATTTGTTCTAGGTTTACATATATATCGAATAATTTATAAATCTAGTAGTTGATAAATGATTATAAAAGAAAAAATTCTGGAATTCCTAATGTTTGCTTATCTATTACTTCTAAGCAAAAATATATATGTTAGCTAAAAAAATTTTACACATTACAAATCTTTTTATATACTCTAAAGTATTACAAAAAAAGTTATAAGTTTTTGTGAGCAAAATGATACTTACACATATATAGGTATTATAAAAAAACATGAACAATATTTTAAGTTAAGTAGTAGTAAAGCATTCCAAAAACAAAAAAAAAATTATAACAGTACGTTTGTAATACTGAATTTTTACGTGAAAATAATAATTAAATTAAAAAAACAAAAAAAAAGTTTATTGCCAATATCTACTATGCCATTACTAAACCAGAGAAAAACTAACATACAAGTCTATTTGTTATCTTCTGAATGAAAATAAAATATGATTCTTTTGAAATAATAACTTTCTTAAGTTTATAATTATCTACCGTATACATAAAAAATCTTAGACAAGAAAAATATAGTATAACTTTAATAAATTCAAAAGTTAATTAATCAGAACTACAATCATTTTTTAAATTCAACATAAAAAATCTTATATAATTCGTTAATCTTTTTATTTTTAAAATTATCACTTAGTTGTAAAACTTATTTAAAAACAATCTTCTGAAAACCCTTAACTTATACTAAAATATTATTTGCTCGATATAATATTTTTTTATCTGCATATGTCTATATAATTTTACAAATAAATTCTGTGTTTTTTTTTTTTGATATAAATATATAAATAATAATGATCTGCATTTAAGAACGTTAGTTATCGTATCTTTAAAGGTTTTATTAAAAGTTTCTACAATTACAAATAATTTTTTTTTTCTTAATATATCAAAGTCAAAATATAGAAAAAGTCTTACACTAAGTAGTAGTAAAGTAATCCAATAAATAAAAAAAAGGTATCTAGACTTTGCAGTAGCCAATACAATGGGATTTTTTCTGAGATTTAGTTAGTCTGATTGTACTAACAATTAAGTTCTTTGTAGGCCAGAAACGCTAAGGTATTCAACTAGTCCCAGAGACAACCAAACATTAAGACAAACAATAACTCAGACTAAAAGATTCAATAGGGAAATCAGCTCATACCCAGAGTTTATTAGTTTAGGTGACAGTAGACTTAAGTAGCTGAAGTCATTTAAATTTGATATTGATGACGCAAAGGTACAATTTCTTTACTTTGAAAACGAATGGCCGACCATGGCATAGTTGATAACGCAGAAAAATACTGGCTTTTACACGAACTATATCCAAACAATAACATGTCTGCCTATATTCTATGCACAGCGCCTAAAGACAGAAACTTCAGCACTTTACGTACGTATCTATTGCAAGATGGAGTTCTACAACAAGTATTGCTCCCAAAAAAGCAATTTAACTCAATCATTAGTAGTGATCTGTATAGTGAGGTCAGCAGATGGATTATGGAACTGGAGAATAGGGAAAACTTATATGCAAACAATGTCCTGTAAAAGATGGTTTCATATACACACTGGTGAGAAATTTATATTTATTCCTTTTAACTAATATGTTCAAAAATAAAATTTGGTTACTGATTTCTACATCCTTAGTAAATGAATTTTTTTTTCTTGTAAAATGTTTAAATTAAAAACAAAGCCTTATTAATTTTCTCTGTTTGTGAAATAACTAAGCTATCGTCCATGTACCTTAAGTACAGAACTTGTGATGATGATTCATCAACCAACTTAAATTCTAGGTAACCCATAAAGTTATTAGCAAAAGTAGGCCCTAGAGATGACCCTATAGATACTCTGTCTATTTGACTATAAATATCATTATCAAAACTAAATTGAACGTCACTTGTAGCTATTTTCATTAACTGTATGAAACTTGTTTTCTTGGTACTTAGTTTTCTTAAGCTAATAACACATCCTCACAAATTTTATAACCTCATGCAACATGACACTTGTAAATAGTTTTTTTTTACATCAAAGGAAGATAATTACGTGTTTTCTTGATTGATATTCTAAATCTGCTGAATCACTTCGAAGGAATCTTTGACAGCGATCGTGAATAATGATTTAGTACTGGTTTAAGTAATAAGTTAAAAACCTTGCTAGCTTATGTTTGGGAGACCTCAACATTTACAAAATTTATCTCAAAGGAACTTCCGTTTTATGCAGTTTAGTTAAACCATACTTGGTCTTAATGAGCCCGTTGGTTTAATCGCATTTAACGTTTTTTGGCTTACTCTTTCTTGGATACCAAGTCTTTTGGTATATTATCAATCCCATTTAAAATTTTATTTAGGTTGTCAAAATCCCTCACTGGTCCCATTTTAACAAATTTTGAATTATCATTCAATATTACAACATTTTCTCAAATGTTCTTTTTTAACAAGAACCACTATGCTGGAGCCCTTATCAGGCTTTGCTAAGATTTTTTTATAATTTTTTTAAATATTTATAATTACTTCTGACATTTCATTCGTATCTAACATCAAGTTTTTCTCTGGTTTAGTATTGGCATAGTAGATATTGGCAATAAACTTTTTTTTTAGTTTATTTAATTTAAATATTTTCTTCACGTAAAAATTCAGTATTAAAATATATTTTTTTTATTTATTTTTTTAAATAGACCATACTTATTTTTTTTAGATATAGAAATATGAATTATTGATCTTAGCTTTAAATGAAACATTACATTCAAAATGAGTTGGTGTATTTGGTAGCTAAATAAAACTTAAAATGCACAAATTATTAAACTAAATTTTAGCGATCATAACTAGAATTTTAGCTTATTTAAATTTATCTTTTTTTTTCTAATAAAAGTTGCATTGTAAAGCGTGTTGTGACGTCACGAAAAAAAATTCGTGGTAATTATCCAACTTCAGTTAATATATTCAAAGCGCAAACCAATGTAATTGATATTGATCAATATTAATCGTCATTACGTTTTCTACTAATTTTGAAAGCTGTTTTTAAACAGCTATAAAGTTTTTATTTCACACAAAGCACATATATTTGTTCTAGGTTTACATATATATCGAATAATTTATAAATCTAGTAGTTGATAAATGATTATAAAAGAAAAAATTCTGGAATTCCTAATGTTTGCTTATCTATTACTTCTAAGCAAAAATATATATGTTAGCTAAAAAATTTTACACATTACAAATCTTTTTATATACTCTAAAGTATTACAAAAAAAGTTATCTAGTTTTTGTGAGTAAAATGATACTTACCCATATATAAGTATTATAAAAAAACATGAACAATATTTTAAGTTAAGTAGTAGTAAAGCATTCCTAAAACCAAAAAAAAATTTATAACAGTACGTTTGTAATACTAAATTTTTACGTGAAAAAAATAATTAAATTAAATAAACAAAAAAAAAGTTTGTTGCCAATATCTACTATGCCATTACTAAACCAGAGAAAAACTTACATACAAGTCTATTTGTTATCTTCTGAATGAAAATAAAATATGATTCTTTTGAAATAATTACTTTCTTAAGTTTTTAATTATCTACCGTATACATAAAAAATCTTAGACAAGAAAAATATTGTATAACTTTAATAAATTCAAAAATTAATTAATCAGAATTACAATCATTTTTTAAATTAAACAAAAAAAATCTTATATAATTCGTTAATCTTTTTATTTTTAAAATTATCACTTAGTTGTAAAACTTATTTAAAAACAATCTTCTGAAAACCTTTAACTTATACTAAAATATTATTTGCTCGATATAATATCTTTTTTTCTGCATATGTTTATATAATTTTACAAATAAATTCTGTGTTTTTTTTTTTAAATTAAATATATAAATAATAATGATCTGCATTTAAGAAGGTTAGTTATCGTATCTTTAAAAGTTTTATTAAAAGTTTCTACAATTACAAATAAAAATATTTTAAAATATATCTGTAAGCTAAAATATTTACATATTATGAATCACTCTTTATACTTTCTAAATAATAGCAAAAAACATTATCTAGTTTTTGTGAGTATAATAATTCATACAAATGTATAGGTATTATAAAAAACATAGCAAAAGTTTTACACTAAGTAGTAGTAAAGTAATCCAAAAATAAAAAAAGGTATCTAGACTTTGCAGTAGCCAATACAATTGGATTTTTTCTGAGATTTAGTTAGTCTGATTGTACTAACAATTAAGTTCTTTGTAGGCCAGAAACGCTAAGGTATTCAACTAGTCCCAGAGACAACCAAACATTAACAAACAATAACTCAGACTAAAAGATTCAATAGGGAAATCAGCTCATACCCAGAGTTTATTAGTTTAGGTGACAGTAGACTTAAGTGGCTGAAATCATTTAAATTTGATATTGATGACGCAAAGGCACAATTTCTTTACTTTGAAAACGAATGGCCGACCATGGCATAGTTGATAACGCAGAAAATACTGGCTTTTACGCGAACTCTAGCCAAACAATGACATGTCTGCCTACATACTATGCACAGCAGCTGAAGACAAAAACTTCAGCACCTTACGTACGTATCTATTGCAAGATGGAGTTTTACAACAAGTATTGCTCCCAAAAAAGCAATTTAACTCAATCATTGGTAGTGATCTGTATAGTGAGGTCAGCAGATGGATTATGGAACTGGAGAATAGGGAAAACTTATATGCAAACATTGTCCTGTAAAAGATGGCTTTAAATGTACACTAATGAGAAATTTATCTTTACTCCTTTTAATAATATATTCAAAAATAAATTTTGGTCATTGATTTCTACATCCTTAGTAAATGAATTTTTTTTATGTAAAATGTTTAAATTACAAAACAAAGCCTTATTAATTTGATAGTCATTGACAAAATTTGTCTCAAAGGAGCTTCCGTTTTATGCAGTTTAGGTAAACCATACTTGTGCTTAATGAGCCTATTTGTTTAATGCATTAAACGTTTCTTGGCTTACTCTTTCTTGGATACGAAGTCTTTTGGTACATTATCAATTCCATTTTAAATTTTATTTAGGTTGTGAAAATCCCTTACTGGTCCAATTTTAACAAATTTTGAATGATCTTTAAATATTACAGCATTTTCTCAAATATTCTGATTTGTCAAGAACCACTATGCTGGAGCCCTTATCAAGCTTTGCTAAGATTTTTTTATAATTTTTTTAAATATTTATAATGACTTCTGACATTTCATTCGTATCTAACATCAATATTTTCTCTGGTTTAGTATTGGCATAGTAGTTATTGGCAATATTTTTTTTTGTTTATTTAATAAAAATATATTTTTCATGTAAAACTTCTGTATTAAAATAATACTTTTTTATTTATTCTATTAAGTAGGCCAGACTTATTATATTTAAATAAAGATATATGAATTATTGATTTTAACTTTAAATGAAACATTACATTCAAAATAAATTTTTATTTTTGGTAGCTTAATAAAACTTTAAATGTACAAATTATTAAACTAAATTTTATCGATCATGACTAGAATTTTAGCTTATTTAAATTTATCTTTTTTTTTAAATACAAGTTGTATTGTAAAGCGTGTTGTGACGTAACGTATAAAACTTCGTGGTAATTTTCCAACTTCAGTTAATATTTTCAAAGCTCAAACCAATGTAATTAATACTGTATTAATGTTAATCGTCATTACGTTTTCTACTAATTTTGAATGCTGTTTTCAAACAGCTTTAAAGTTTTCATTTCACACTAAGCACATTTGTTCTAGGTTTACATATATATTGAATAATTTAGAAATCTGGTAGTTGATAAATGATTATTAAAAAAAATTCTGGAATTCCTAATGTTTGCTTATCTATTATTTGTAAGCTAAAATATATATGTAAGCTAAAACAAATTTTACACATAATAAATCACTTTATATAATCTAAAGTATTACAAAAAAAGTTATCTAGAAAAATGATACATAGACATATATAGGTATAATAAATAACATGAACGATATTTTTTTGTTAAGTAATAATTAAGAATTCCGAAAACAAAGAAAAAACTTTGATTGTAAAACTTAATTGAAATAAAACATAGATCTTCGATATAAAAAAAAACTGTACGTTATAAGTAACATTGAAGTCTCTGCATCATTACAAAATGTAGTTGTCTTTTCATAACATTTGAGTTCAGTAAAGAATTATTTTTTTGCACAATATAGTATAAAAGTAATAATGAAAAAAATTTAGAAAATAATAAAGATTTTTTGTTTTGTTTATTTATTAAAAATTTGTTAAAGTAAAACTTTTGTATTGAAATATGTATTTTTTAATTATTTTATTTAATTAGCCATGTTTATTATATTTAAATATATAACTATAAATTATTGGTTTTAACTTGAAATGAAACATTACATTTAAAACGAGTTGTTATTTTTGGTTGCTAAATAAAACTTTAAATGAACAATTACTAAACTAAATTTCTTTAATTATAACTAGAACTTTTGCTTAAATAAATTTATCTTTTATTTTTGATAATAGTTACATTGTAAAGTATGTTTGGACGTCAAGTTTAAAAATTTGTGGTTATTATCCGATTTCAGCTAATATATTCAAAGCGCAAAGTAATGAAGCCAATCTTGTCTAAATGATAATTGTCATTATGTTTTTTACTACTTTTAAAAGTTGTTGGTAATCAACTGTAAAGTTTTTATTTCACACTAAGCACATATATTTATTCTAGGTTTACATATATAATATAATTTAGAAATCGATAGTTGATAAACGATTAAAAAGAAAAATCTGGAATTCCTTATGTTGCTTATCTTCATAACAAGCCATTTTTAAGACAACTATATAACTATCTTTTCTACACCAATCATTAAAGCCATACAAGTCTATTTGTTATCTTCTGAATAAAAATAATATAGGATTCTTTTGAAATAATTACATTCTTAAGTTTTTTAATTATCTACTGATTACATAAATAATCTTAGATAAGAAAGATATTGTACAACTTTGATAAATTCAAAAATTAATAATTCAGAATGACAATCATTTTTTAATTTCAACAAAAAATATCTTATATGGTTCGTTAAGCTTTTTTTATTTTATAATTATCACTTAGTTGTAAAACAAATTTAGAAACAATATTTTTAAAATAATAAGTTTATAATAAATTATTATTCGCTCGATATATTATCTTTTTTTCTGCATATGTCTATATAACTTTACAAATAAATTCTGCGTTTTTTTAAAATTAACCATATAAATGATATTGATCTGCATTTAAAGAGGATAGTTATCGTATCTTTAAAAGTTTTATTAAAAATTTGTTTACATATATATAGAATAATTTAAAAATCTCGTAGTTGATAAATAATTATAAAAAAAAAATTTTGGAATTCCTAATGTTTGCTTATCTATTACTTGTAAGCTAATATATATATGTAAGCTAAAACAAATTTTACAAATTATAAATCACTTTATATACTCTAAGTATTACAGAAAAATTTATCTAGTTTTTGTGATTAAAATGATACATACACATATATAGCTATTATAAAAAAACATGAACAATATTTTTAAGCTAAGTAGTAGTAAAGCATTCCAAAAACAATAAAAATATTATAATAGTAAAACTTAATTAAAATAAAACATAGATCTCCAAAAAATAAAAAATACTGTATGTTATAAGTATCATTGAAGTCTCTGCATCATTACAAAATGTAGTTGTTTTTTTCATAACATTTGAGTTCAGTAAAAAATAAATTTTTTGCACAATATAGTATAAAAAAAATAATGAAAAAAAAATAGAAAACAATAAAAATTTTTCGTTTTGTTTATTCATTAAAATTTTTTTAATGTAGACATTTGTATTTAAATAGTTTTTTTTATTATTTTTTAAATAGTCCATATTTTTTATATTTAGATATAGAGTTTTAAATTATTGGTTTTACCTTGAAATGAAACATTACATTTAAAACGAGTTGTTGTTTTTGGTAGCTAAATAAAAATTTTAATGACCAAATACTAAAGTTTTTTTTTTTAATTTAACTAGAACTTTTGCTTAATTAAATTTATCTTTTTTTTCAATAATAGTTACATTTTAAAGCATGTTTCGACGTAAAGTATAAAAACTTGTGGTAATTATCCGACTTTAGCTAATATATTCAAAGCGCAAAGTAATGAAACCAATCTTGTCTAAATGATAATTGTCATTATGTTTTTTACTACTTTTGAAAGTTGTTGGTAAACAGCTATAAAGTTTTTATTTTATACTAAGCACATATATTTATTCTAAGTTAACATATATATAGAATAATTTAGAAATCTTATAGTTGATAAACGATTAAAAAGAAAAATCTGGAATACCTAATGTTTGCTTATCTTCATAACAAGCCTTATTAAAGACAATTAAGTAACTATCTTTTATACACCAATCATTAAAGCCATACAAGTCTATTTGTTATCTTCTGAAGGAAAATATTATATGATTTTTTTCAAAAAATTACATTCTTAAGTTTTTTAATTATCTACTAATTACAAAAATAATCTTAGATAAGAAAGATATTGTACAACTTTGATAAATTCACAAATTAATTAATCAGAATGACAATCATTTTTTAATTTCAACAAAAAATATCTTATATAGTTTGTTAAGCTTTTTATTTTTATAATTATCACTTAGTTGAAAAACTATTTTAAAAACAATCTTTTTAAAACCCTAAATTTTGATAAAATATTATTTGCTCGATATATTATCTTTTTTTTTTCTGTAAATGTCTATATAATTTTACAAATAAATTATTTGTTTTTTTTTTAATTAAATATATAAATGATAATGATCTGCATTTAAGAAGGTTAGTTATCGTATCTTTAAAAGTTTTATTGAAAATTTGTGCAACTACAAATAAAATATTTTTCAAAATATATCTATAAGCTAAAACAAACTTTACATATTATGAATCACTATATATACTTTTTAAATATTAGCAAAAAACATTATCTAGGTTTTGTTAGTAAAATAATACATACAAGTATATAGGTATTTTTAAAAACATGAAAAAAAGTCTTAAACTAAGTAGTAGTAAAGTATTCCTAAAACAAAAATAAAAGTATATAGACTTTGCAGTAGCCAAAACAATGGGATTTTTCTAAGATTCTGTTAATCTGATTGTACTAACAATTGAGTTTTTTGTAGGCCAGAAACGCTAAGGTATTCAACTAGTCCCAGAGACAACCAAATATTAAGACAAACAATAACTCAGACTAAAAGATTTAATAGGGAAATTAGCTCATACCCAGAGTTAATCAGTTTAGGTGACAGTAGACTTAAGTGGCTGAAGTCATTTAAATTTGATATTGATGACGCAAAGGAACAATTTCTTTACTTTAAAAACGTCTGGCCGACCAATGGCATAGTTGATAACGCAGAAAAATACTGGCTTTTACGCGAACTCTGGCCAAACAATGACATGTCTGCCTATATTCTATGCAAAGCGCCTAAAGACAGAAACTTCGAACCTTACGTACGTATCTATTGCAAGACGCAGTTTTACCACGAGTATTGCTCCTAAAAAAGCAATTTAACTTTATCAGTAGTTGTGATCTGAACAGTGAGGTCAGCAGATGGATTATGGAACTGGAGAATAGGGAAAACTTATATGCAAACATTGTCCTGAAAAAGATGGCTTTATATACACACTGGTGAAAAATTTATCTTTACTCCTTTTAACTAATATGTTCAAAAATAAAATTTAGTCATTGATTTCTACATCCTTAGTAAATGAATTTTTTTTTCTTGTAAAAGGTTTAAATTAAAAACAAAGCCTTATTAATTTTTTCTGTTTGTGAAATAACTAAGCTATCGTCCATGTACCTTAAGTACAGAACTTTTGATGATGATTCATCAACCAACTTAAATTCTAGGTAACCCATAAAGATATTAGCAAAAGTAGGCCCTAGAGATGACCCTATAGATACTCTGTCTATTTGACTATAAATATCATTATCAAAACTAAATTGAACGTCACTTGTAGCTATTTTCATTAACTGTATGAAACTTGTTTTCTTGGTACTTAGTTTTCTTAAGCTAATAACACATCCTCAAAAATTTTATAACCTCATGCAACATGACACTTGTAAATAGTTTTTTTCACATCAAAGGAAGATAATTACGTGTTTTCTTGATTGATATTCTAAATCTGCTGAATCACTTCGAAGGAATCTTTGACAACGATCGTGAATAATGATTTAGTACTGGTTTAAGTAATAAGTTAGAAACCTTGCTAGCTTATGTTTGGGAGACCTCAACATTTACAAAATTTATCTCAAAGGAACTTCCGTTTTATGCAGTTTAGTTAAACCATACTTGGTCTTAATGAGCCCGTTGGTTTAATCGCATTTAACGTTTTTTGGCTTACTCTTTCTTGGATACCAAGTCTTTTGGTATATTATCAATCCCATTTAAAATTTTATTTAGGTTGTCAAAATCCCTCACTGGTCCCATTTTAACAAATTTTGAATTATCATTCAATATTACAACATTTTCTCAAATGTTCTTTTTTGTCAAGAACCACTATGCTGAAGCCCTTATCAGGCTTTGCTAAGATTTTTTTTTAATTTTTTTTTTTAATATTTATAATGACTTCTGACATTTCATTCGTATCTAACATCAAGTTTTTCTCTGGTTTAGTATTGGCATAGTAGATATTGGCAATAAACTTTTTTTTTAGTTTATTTAATTTAAATATTTTTTTCACGTAAAAATTCAGTATTAAAATATATTTTTTTTTTTTTTTTTTTAAATAGACCATACTTATTTTTTTTAGATATAGAAATATGAATTATTGATCTTAGCTTTAAATGAAACATTAAATTCAAAATGAGTTGGTGTATTTGGTAGCTAAATAAAACTTAAAATGCACAAATTATTAAACGAAATTTTAGCGATCATAACTAGAATTTTAGCTTATTTAAATTTATCTTTTTTTTTCTAATAAAAGTTGCATTGTAAAGCGTGTTATGACGTCACGAAAAAAAATTCTTGGTAATTATCCAACTTCAGTTAATATATTCAAAGCGCAAACCAATGTAATTAATATTGATCAATATTAATCGTCATTACGTTTTCTACTAATTTTGAAAGCTGTTTTCAAACAGCTATAAAGTTTTTATTTCACATAAAGCACATATATTTGTTCTAGGTTTACATATATATCGAATAATTTATAAATCTAGTAGTTGATAAATGATTATAAAAGAAAAAATTCTGGAATTCCTAATGTTTGCTTATCTATTACTTCTAAGAAAAAATATATATGTTAGCTAAAAAAATTTTACGTATTACAAATCTTTTTATATACTCTAAAGTATTACAAAAAAAGTTATCTAGTTTTTGTGAGTAAAATGATATTTACACATATATAGGTATTATAAAAAAACATGAACAATATTTTAAGTTAAGTAATAGTAAAGCATTCCAAAAACAAAAAAAAAATTATAACAGTACGTTTGTAATACTGAATTTTTACGTGAAAAAAATATTTAAATTAAATAAACAAAAAAAAAGTTTATTGCCAATATCTACTATGCCATTACTAAACCAGAGAAAAACTTACATACAAGTCTATTTGTTATCTTCTGAATGAAAATAAAATATGATTCTTTTGAAATAATTACTTTCTTAAGTTTTTAATTATCTACCGTATACATATAAATTCTTAGACAAGAAAAATATTGTATAACTTTAATAAATTCAAAAGTTAATTAATCAGAATTACAATCATTTTTTAAATTCAACAAAAAAAATCTTATATAATTCGTTAATCTTTTTATTTTTAAAATTATCACTTAGTGGTAAAACTTATTTAAAAACAATCTTCTGAAAACCCTTAACTTATACTAAATATTATTTGCTCGATATAATATCTTTTTTTCTGCATATGTCTATATAATTTTACAAATAAATTCTGTGTTTTTTTTTTTAATTAAATATATAAATAATAATGATCTGCATTAATAAGGTTAGTTATCGTATCTTTAAAAGTTTTATTAAAAGTTTCTACAATTACAAATAAAATATTTTTTTTAAATATATCTGTAAGCTAAAAAAATTTACATATTATGAATCACTCTATATACTTTCTAAGTAATATCAAAAAACATTATCTAGTTTTTGTGAGTATAATAATTCATACAAATGTATAGGTATTATAAAAAACATAGAAAAAGTCTTACACTAAGTAGTAGTAAAGTAATCCAAAAATAAAAATAATGGTATCTAGACTTTGCAGTAGCCAATACAATGGGATTTTTTCTGAGATTTAGTTAGTCTGATTGTACTAACAATTAAGTTCTTTGTAGGCCAGAAACGCTAAGTTATTCAACTAGTCCCAGAGACAACCAAACATTAAGACAAACAATAACTCAGACTAAAGGATTCAATAAGGAAATCAGCTCATACCCAGAGTTTATTAGTTTAGGTGACAGTAGACTTAAGTGGCTGAAGTTATTTAAATTTAATATTGATGACGCAAAGGCACAGTTTCTTTACTTTGAAAACGAATGGCCGACCATGGCATAGTTGATAGCGCAGAAAAATACTGTTTTTTACGCGAACTCTAGCCAAACAATGACATGTCTGCCTACATACTATGCACAGCAGCTGAAGACAAAAACTTCAGCACCTTACGTACGTATCTATTGCAAGATGGAGTTTTACAACAAGTATTGCTCCCAAAAAAGCAATTTAACTCAATCATTGATAGTGATCTGTATAGTGAGGTCAGCAGATGGATTATGGAACTGGAGAATAGGGAAAACTTATATGCAAACATTGTTCTGTAAAAGATGGCTTCATATACACACTGGTGAGAAATTTATATTTACTCCTTTTAACTAATATGTTCAAAAATAAAATTTAGTCATTGATTTATACATCCTTAGTAAATGAATTTTTTTTTTTGTAAATTGTTTAAATTAAAAACAAAGCCTTATTAATTTTCTCTGTTTGTGAAATAACTAAGCTATCGTCCATGTACCTTAAGTACAGAACTTGTGATGATGATTCATCAACCAACTTAAATTCTAGGTAACCCATAAAGATATTAGCAAAAGTAGGCCCTAGAGATGACCCTATAGATACTCTGTCTATTTGACTATAAATATCATTATCAAAACTAAATTGAACGTCACTTGTAGCTATTTTCGTTAACTGTATGAAACTTGTTTTCTTGGTACTTAGTTTTCTTAAGCTAATAACACACCCTCAGAAATTTTATAACCTCATGCAACATGACACTTGTAAATAGTTTTTTTCACATCAAAGGAAGATAATTACGTGTTTTCTTGATTGATATTCTAAATCTGCTGAATCACTTCGAAGGAATCTTTGACAACGATCGTGAATAATAATTTAGTACTGGTTTAAGTAATGAGTTAAAAACCTTGCTAGCTTATGTTTGGGAGACCTCAACATTTACAAAATTTATCTCAAAGGAACTTCCGTTTTATGCAGTTTAGTTAAACCATACTTGGTCTTAATGAGCCCGTTGGTTTAATCGCATTTAACGTTTTTTGGCTTACTCTTTCTTGGATACCAAGTCTTTTGGTATATTATCAATCCCATTTAAAATTTTATTTAGGTTGTCAAAATCCCTCACTGGTCCCATTTTAACAAATTTCGAATTATCATTCAATATTACAACATTTTCTCAAATGTTCTTTTTTAACAAGAACCACTATGCTGAAGCCCTTATCAGGCTTTGCTAAGATTTTTTTATAATTTTTTTAAATATTTATAATGACTTCTGACATTTCATTCGTATCTAACATCAAGTTTTTCTCTGGTTTAGTATTGGCATAGTAGATATTGGCAATAAACTTTTTTTTTAGTTTATTTAATTTAAATTTTTTTTTTACGTAAAAATTCAGTATTAAAATATATTTTTTTTTTTTTTTTTTTAAATAGACCATACTTATTTTTTTTAGATATAGAAATATGAATTATTGATCTTAGCTTTAAATGAAACATTACATTCAAAATGAGTTGGTGTATTTGGTAGCTAAATAAAACTTAAAATGCACAAATTATTAAACTAAATTTTAGCGATCATAACTAGAATTTTAGCTTATTTAAATTTATCTTTTTTTTTCTAATAAAAGTTGCATTGTAAAGCGTGTTGTGACGTCACGAAAAAAAATTCGTGGTAATTATCCAACTTCAGTTAATATATTCAAAGCGCAAACCAATGTAATTAATATTGATCAATATTAATCGTCATTACGTTTTCTACTAATTTTGGAAGCTGTTTTCAAACAGCTATAAAGTTTTTATTTCACACAAAGCACATATATTTGTTCTAGGTTTACATATATATCGAATAATTTATAAATCTAGTAGTTGATAAATGATTATAAAAGAAAAAATTCTGGAATTCCTAATGTTTGCTTATCTATTACTCTAAGCAAAAATATATATGTTAGCTAAAAAAATTTTACACATTACAAATCTTTTTATATACTCTAAAGTATTACAAAAAAAGTTATCTAGTTTTTGTGAGCAAAATGATACTTACACATATATAGGTATTATAAAAAAACATGAACAATATTTCAAGTTAAGTAGTAGTAAAGCATTCCAAAAACAAAAAAAAAATTATAACAGTACGTTTGTAATACTGAATATTTACGTGAAAAAAATATTTAAATTAAATAAACAAAAAAAAAGTTTATTGCCAATATCTACTATGCCATTACTAAACCAGAGAAAAACTTACATACAAGTCTATTTGTTATCTTCTGAATGAAAATAAAATATGATTCTTTTGAAATAATTACTTTCTTAAGTTTTTAATTATCTACCGTATACATAAAAAATCTTAGACAAGAAAAATATTGTATAACTTTAATAAATTCAAAAGTTAATTAATCAGAATTTTAATCATTTTTTAAATTCAACAAAAAAAATCTTATATAATTCGTTAATCTTTTTATTTTTAAAATTATCACTTAGTTGTAAAACTTATTTAAAAACAATCTTCTTAAAACCCTTAACTTATACTAAAATATTATTTGCTCGATATAATATTTTTTTATCTGCATATGTCTATATAATTTTACAAATAAATTCTGTGTTTTTTTTTTTTTAATAAAAATATATAAATAATAATGATCTGCATTTAAGAAGGTTAGTTATCGTATCTTTAAAAGTTTTATTAAAAGTTTCTACAAATACAAGTAAAATTTTTTTTTTAATATATCAAAGTCAATATATAGCAAAAGTCTTACACTAAGTAGTAGCAAAGTAATCCAAAAATAAAAAAAAGGTATCTAGACTTTGCAGTAGCCAAAACAATGGGATTTTTTCTGAGATTTAGTTAGTCTGATTGTACTAACAATTAAGTTCTTTGTAGGCCAGAAACGCTAAGGTATTCAACTAGTCCCAGAGACAACCAAACATTAACAAACAATAACTCAGACTAAAAGATTCAATAGGGAAATCAGCTCATACCCAGAGTTTATTAGTTTAGGTGACAGTAGACTTAAGTGGCTGAAGTCATTTAAATTTGATATTGATGACACAAAGGCACAATTTCTTTACTTTGAAAACGAATGGCCGACCATGGCATATTTGATAACGCAGAAAAATACTGGCTTTTACGCGAACTCTAGCCAAAAAATGACATGTCTGCCTACATACTATGCACAGCAGCTGAAGACAAAAACTTCAGCACCTTACGTACGTATCTATTGCAAGATGGAGTTTTACAACAAGTATTGCTCCCAAAAAAGCAATTTAACTCAATCATTGGTAGTGATCTGTATAGTGAGGTCAGCAGATGGATTATGGAACTGGAGAATAGGGAAAACTTATATGCAAACATTTTTCTGTAAAAGATGGCTTCATATACACACTGGTGAGAAATTTATATTTACTCCTTTTAACTAATATGTTCAAAAATAAAATTTAGTCATTGATTTATACATCCTTAGTAAATGAATTTTTTTTTTTGTAAATTGTTTAAATTAAAAACAAAGCCTTATTAATTTTCTCTGTTTGTGAAATAACTAAGCTATCGTCCATGTACCTTAAGTACAGAACTTGTGATGATGATTCATCAACCAACTTAAATTCTAGGTACCCCATAAAGATATTAGCAAAAGTAGGCCCTAGAGATGACCCTATAGATACTCCGTCTATTTGACTATAAATCTCATTATCAAAACTAAATTGAACGTCACTTGTAGCTATTTTCATTAACTGTATGAAACTTGTTTTCTTGGTACTTAGTTTTCTTAAGCTAATAACACATCCTCACAAATTTTATTACCTCATGCAACATGACACTTGTAAATAGTTTTTTTCACATCAAAGGAAGATAATTACGTGTTTTCTTGATTGATATTCTAAATCTGCTGAATCACTTCGAAGGAATCTTTGACAACGATCGTGAATAATAATTTAGTACTGGTTTAAGTAATGAGTTAAAAACCTTGCTAGCTTATGTTTGGGAGACCTCAACATTTACAAAATTTATCTCAAAGGAACTTCCGTTTTATGCAGTTTAGTTAAACCATACTTGGTCTTAATGAGCCCGTTGGTTTAATCGCATTTAACGTTTTTTGGCTTACTCTTTCTTGGATACCAAGTCTTTTGGTATATTATCAATCCCATTTAAAATTTTATTTAGGTTGTCAAAATCCCTCACTGGTCCCATTTTAACAAATTTCGAATTATCATTCAATATTACAACATTTTCTCAAATGTACTTTTTTAACAAGAACCACTATGCTGAAGCCCTTATCAGGCTTTGCTAAGATTTTTTTATAATTTTTTTAAATATTTATAATGACTTCTGACATTTAATGAAACATTACATTCAAAATGAGTTGGTGTATTTGGTAGCTAAATAAAACTTAAAATGCACAAATTATTAAACTAAATTTTAGCGATCATAACTAGAATTTTAGCTTATTTAAATTTATCTTTTTTTTTTCTAATAAAAGTTGCATTGTAAAGCGTGTTGTGACGTCACGAAAAAAAATTCGTGGTAATTATCCAACTTCAGTTAATATATTCAAAGCGCAAACCAATGTAATTAATATTGATCAATATTAGTCGTCATTACGTTTTCTACTAATTTTGAAAGCTTTTTTTCCAAACAGCTATAAAGTTTTTATTTCACACAAAGCACATATATTTATTCTAGGTTTACATATATATCGAATAATTTATAAATCTAGTAGTTGATAAATGATTATAAAAGAAAAAAATCTGGAATACCTTATGTTGCTTATCTTCATAACAAGCCATTTTTAAGACAACTATATAACTATCTTTTCTACACCAATCATTAAAGCCATACAAGTCTATTTGTTATCTTCTGAATAAAAATAATATAGGATTCTTTTGAAATAATTACATTCTTAAGTTTTTTAATTATCTACTGATTACATAAATAATCTTAGATAAGAAAGATATTGTACAACTTTGATAAATTCAAAAATTAATAATTCAGAATGACAATCATTTTTTAATTTCAACAAAAAATATCTTATATGGTTCGTTAAGCTTTTTTTATTTTATAATTATCACTTAGTTGTATAACAAATTTAGAAACAATATTTTTGAAATAATAAGTTTATAATAAATTATTATTCGCTCGATATATTATCTTTTTTTCTGCATATGTCTATATAACTTTACAAATAAATTCTGCGTTTTTTTTAAATTAACCATATAAATGATATTGATCTGCATTTAAAGAGGATAGTTATCGTATCTTTAAAAGTTTTATTAAAAATTTGTTTACATATATATAGAATAATTTATAAATCTCGTAGTTGATAAATGATTATAAAAAAAAATTTTGGAATTCCTAATGTTTGCTTATCTATTACTTGTAAGCTAATATATATATGTAAGCTAAAACAAATTTTACTCATTATGAATCACTTTATATACTTTAAAGTATTACAGAAAAAGTTATCTAGTTTTTGTGATTAAAATGATATATACACATATATAGCTATTATAAAAAAACATGAAGAATATTTATAAACTAAGTAGTAGTAAAGCATTCCAAAAACAAAAAAAAATATTATAATAGTAAAACTTAATTGAAATAAAACATAGATATCCAAAAAGTAAAAAAAACTGTATGTTATAAGTATCATTGAAGTCTCTGCATCATTACAAAATGTAGTTGTTTTTTTCATAACATTTGAGTTCAGTAAAAAATAAATTTTTTGCACAATATAGTATAAAAAAAATAATGAAAAAAAATTAAAAAATAATAAAAATTTTTCGTTTTGTTTATTCATTAAAATTTTTATAATGTAGACATTTGTATTTAAATAGTTTTTTTTATTATTTTTTAAATACCCCATATTTTTTATATTTAGATATAGAGTTTTAAATTATTGGTTTTACCTTGAAATGAAACATTACATTTAAAACGAGTTGTTGTTTTTGGTAGCTAAATAAAATTTTTAATGACCAATTACTAAAGTTTTTTTTTTGATTTAACTAGAACTTTTGCTTAATTAAATTTATCTTTTTTTTAATAATAGTTACATTTTAAAGCATGTTTCGACGTAAAGTATAAAAACTTGTGGTAATTATCCGACTTTAGCTAATATATTCAAAGCGCAAAGTAATGAAACCAATCTTGTCTAAATGATAATTGTCATTATGTTTTTTACTACTTTTAAAAGTTGTTGGTAATCAACTGTAAAGTTTTTATTTCACACTAAGCACATATATTTATTCTAGGTTAACATATATAGTATAATTTAGAAATCGATAGTTGATAAACGTTTAAAAAGAAAAATCTGGAATTCCTAATGTTGCTTATCTTCATAACAAGCCATTTTTAAGACAACTATATAACTATCTTTTCTACACCAATCATTGAAGCCATACAAGTCTATTTGTTATCTTCTGAATGAAAATAATATAGGATTCTTTTGAAATAATTACATTCTTAAGTTTTTTAATTATCTACTGATTACATAAATAATCTTAGATAAGAAAGATATTGTACAACTTTGATAAATTCAAAAATTAATAATTCAGAATGACAATCATTTTTTAATTTCAACAAAAAATATCTTATATGGTTCGTTAAGCTTTTTTTATTTTATAATTATCACTTAGATGTAAAACAAATTTAGAAACAACTTTTTTTTAAATAATAAGTTTATAATAAATTATTATTCGCTCGATATATTATCTTTTTTTCTGCATATGTCTATATAACTTTACAAATAAATTCTGCGTTTTTTTAAAATTAACCATATAAATGATATTGATCTGCATTTAAGGAGGATAGTTATCGTATCTTTAAAAGTTTTATTAAAAATTTGTTTACATATATATAGAATAATTTAAAAATCTCGTAATTGATAAATAATTATAAAAAAAAAAATTTGGAATTCCTAATGTTTGCTTATCTATTACTTGTAAGCTAATATATATATGTAAGCTAAAACAAATTTTACAAATTATAAATCACTTTATATACTCTAAGTATTAGAGAAAAATTTATCTAGTTTTTGTGATTAAAATGATACATACACATATATAACTATTATAAAAAAACATGAACAATATTTTTAAGCTAAGTAGTAGTAAAGTATTCCAAAAACAATAAAAATATTATAATAGTAAAACTTAATTAAAATAAAACATAGATCTCCAAAAAATAAAAAATACTGTATGTTATAAGTATCATTGAAGTCTCTGCATCATTACAAAATGTAGTTGTTTTTTTCATAACATTTGAGTTCAGTAAAAAATAAATTTTTTGCACAATATAGTATAAAAAAAATAATGAAAAAAAATAGAAAACAATAAAAATTTTTCGTTTTGTTTATTCATTAAATTTTTTTTAATGTAGACATTTGTATTTAAATAGTTTTTTTTATTATTTTTTAAATACTCCATATTTTTTATATTTAGATATAGAGTTTTAAATTATTGGTTTTACCTTGAAATGAAACATTACATTTAAAACGAGTTGTTGTTTTTGGTAGCTAAATAAAATTTTTAATGACCAATTACTAAAGTTTTTTTTTTTAATTTAACTAGAACTTTTGCTTAATTAAATTTATCTTTTTTTTTAATAATAGTTACATTTTAAAGCATGTTTCGACGTAAAGTATAAAAACTTGTGGTAATTATCCGACTTTAGCTAATATATTCAAAGCGCAAAGTAATGAAACCAATCTTGTCTAAACGATAATTGTCATTATGTTTTTTACTACTTTTGAAAGTTGTTGGTAAACAGCTATAAAGTTTTTATTTTATACTAAGCACATATATTTATTCTAAGTTTACATATATATAGAATAATTTAGAAATCTTATAGTTGATAAACGATTAAAAAGAAAAATCTGGAATACCTAATGTTTGCTTATCTTCATAACAAGCCTTATTAAAGACAATTAAGTAACTATCTTTTATACACCAATCATTAAAGCCATACAAGTCTATTTGTTATCTTCTGAATGAAAATATTATATGATTCTTTTCAAAAAATTACATTCTTAAGTTTTTTAATTATCTACTAATTACAAAAATAATCTTAGATAAGAAAGATATTGTACAACTTTGATAAATTCACAAATTAATTAATCAGAATGACAATCATTTTTTAATTTCAACAAAAAATATCTTATATAGTTTGTTAAGCTTTTTATTTTTATAATTATCACTTAGTTGAAAAACTATTTTAAAAACAATCTTTTTAAAACCCTAAATTTTGATAAAATATTATTTGCTCGATATATTATCTTTTTTTTTTCTGTAAATGTCTATATAATTTTACAAATAAATTATTATTTTTTTTTTAATTAAGTATATAAATGATAATGATCTGCATTTAAGAAGGTTAGTTATCGTATCTTTAAAAGTTTTATTGAAAATTTGTGCAACTACAAATAAAATATTTTTCAAAATATATCTGTAAGCTAAAACAAACTTTACATATTATGAATCACTATATATACTTTTTAAATATTAGCAAAAAACATTATCTAGGTTTTGTTAGTAAAATAATACATACAAGTATATAGGTATTTTTAAAAACATGAAAAAAAGTCTTAAACTAAGTAGTAGTAAAGTATTCCTAAAACAAAAATAAAAGTATATAGACTTTGCAGTAGCCAAAACAATGGGATTTTTCTAAGATTCTGTTAATCTGATTGTACTAACAATTGAGTTTTTTGTAGGCCAGAAACGCTAAGGTATTCAACTAGTCCCAGAGACAACCAAATATTAAGACAAACAATAACTCAGACTAAAAGATTTAATAGGGAAATTAGCTCATACCCAGAGTTTATCAGTTTAGGTGACAGTAGACTTAAGTGGCTGAAGTCATTTAAATTTGATATTGATGACGCAAAGGAACAATTTCTTTACTTTAAAAACGTCTGGCCGACCAATGGCATAGTTGATAACGCAGAAAAATACTGGCTTTTACGCGAACTCTGGCCAAACAATGACATGTCTGCCTATATTCTATGCAAAGCGCCTAAAGACAGAAACTTCGAACCTTACGTACGTATCTATTGCAAGACGGAGTTTTACCACGAGTATTGCTCCTAAAAAAGCAATTTAACTCAATCATTGGTAGTGATCTGTATAGTGAGGTCAGCAGATGGATTATGGAACTGGAGAATAGGGAAAACTTATATGCAAACATTGTCCTGTAAAAGATGGCTTTATATACACACTGGTGAAAAATTTATCTTTACTCCTTTTAACTAATATGTTCAAAAATAAAATTTAGTCATTGATTTCTACATCCTTAGTAAATGAATTTTTTTTTCTTGTAAAAGGTTTAAATTAAAAACAAAGCCTTATTAATTTTTTCTGTTTGTGAAATAACTAAGCTATCGTCCATGTACCTTAAGTACAGAACTTTTGATGATGATTCATCAACCAACTTAAATTCTAGGTAACCCATAAAGATATTAGCAAAAGTAGGCCCTAGAGATGACCCTATAGATACTCTGTCTATTTGACTATAAATATCATTATCAAAACTAAATTGAACGTCACTTGTAGCTATTTTCATTAACTGTATGAAACTTGTTTTCTTGGTACTTAGTTTTCTTAAGCTAATAACACATCCTCAAAAATTTTATAACCTCATGCAACATGACACTTGTAAATAGTTTTTTTCACATCAAAGGAAGATAATTACGTGTTTTCTTGATTGATATTCTAAATCTGCTGAATCACTTCGAAAGAATCTTTGACAACGATCGTGAATAATGATTTAGTACTGGTTTAAGTAATAAGTTAAAAACCTTGCTAGCTTATGTTTGGGAGACCTCAACATTTACAAAATTTATCTTAAAGGAAATTCCGTTTTATGCAGTTTAGTTAAACCATACTTGGTCTTAATGAGCCCGTTGGTTTAATCGCATTTAACGTTTTTTGGCTTACTCTTTCTTGGATACCAAGTCTTTTGGTATATTATCAATCCCATTTAAAATTTTATTTAGGTTGTCAAAATCCCTCACTGGTCCCATTTTAACAAATTTTTAATTATCATTCAATATTACAACATTTTCTCAAATGTTCTTTTTTGTCAAGAACCACTATGCTGAAGCCCTTATCAGGCTTTGCTAAGATTTTTTTATAATTTTTTTAAATATTTATAATGACTTCTGACATTTCATTCGTATCTAACATCAAGTTTTTCTCTGGTTTAGTATTGGCATAGTAGATATTGGCAATAAACTTTTTTTTAGTTTATTTAATTTAAATATTTTTTTCATGTAAAAATTCAGTATTAAAATATATTTTCTTTAATTATTTTTTTAAATAGACCATACTTATTTTTTTTAGATATAGAAATATGAATTATTGATCTTAGCTTTAAATGAAACATTACATTCAAAATGAGTTGGTGTATTTGGTAGCTAAATAAAACTTAAAATGCACAAATTATTAAACTAAATTTTAGCGATCATAACTAGAATTTTAGCTTATTTAAATTTATCTATTTTTTTCTAATAAAAGTTGCATTGTAAAGCGTGTTGTGACGTCACGAAAAAAAATTCGTGGTAATTATCCAACTTCAGTTAATATATTCAAAGCGCAAACCAATGTAATTAATATTGATCAATATTAATCGTCATTACGTTTTCTACTAATTTTGGAAGCTGTTTTCAAACAGCTATAAAGTTTTTATTTCACACAAAGCACATATATTTGTTCTAGGTTTACATATATATCGAATAATTTATAAATCTAGTAGTTGATAAATGATTATAAAAGAAAAAATTCTGGAATTCCTAATGTTTGCTTATCTATTACTTCTAAGAAAAAATATATATGTTAGCTAAAAAAATTTTACACATTACAAATCTTTTTATATACTCTAAAGTATTACAAAAAAAGTTATCTAGTTTTTGTGAGTAAAATGATATTTACACATATATAGGTATTATAAAAAAACATGAACAATATTTTAAGTTAAGTAGTAGTAAAGCATTCCAAAAACAAAAAAAAAATTATAACAGTACGTTTGTAATACTGAATTTTTACGTGAAAAAAATATTTAAATTAAGTAAACAAAAAAAAAGTTTATTGCCAATATCTACTATGCCATTACTAAACCAGAGAAAAACTTACATACAAGTCTCTTTGTTATCTTCTGAATGAAAATAAAATATGATTCTTTTGAAATAATTACTTTCTTAAGTTTTTAATTATCTACCGTATACATAAAAAGTCTTAGACAAGAAAAATATTGTATAACTTTAATAAATTCAAAAGTTAATTAATCAGAATTACAATCATTTTTTAAATTCAACAAAAAAATTTTTATATAATTCGTTAATCTTTTTATTTTTAAAATTATCACTTAGTTGTAAAACTTATTTAAAAACAATCTTCTGAAAACCCTTAACTTATACTAAATATTATTTGCTCGATATAATATCTTTTTTTCTGCATATGTCTATATAATTTTACAAATAAATTCTGTGTTTTTTTATTTTTAATATAAATATATAAATAATAATGATCTGCATTTAAGAAGGTTAGTTATCGTATCTTTAAAAGTTTTATTAAAAGTTTCTACAATTACAAATAAAATATTTTTTTTAAATATATCTGTAAGCTAAAAAAATTTACATATTATGAATCACTCTATATACTTTCTAAGTAATATCAAAAAACATTATCTAGTTTTTGTGAGTATAATAATTCATACAAATGTATAGGTATTATAAAAAACATAGCAAAAGTCTTACACTAAGTAGTAGTAAAGTAATCCAAAAATAAAAATAATGGTATCTAGACTTTGCAGTAGCCAATACAATGGGATTTTTTCTGAGATTTAGTTAGTCTGATTGTACTAACAATTAAGTTCTTTGTAGGCCAGAAACGCTAAGGTATTCAACTAGTCCCAGAAACAACCAAACATTAAGACAAACAATAACTCAGACTAAAAGATTCAATAGGGAAATCAGCTCATACCCAGAGTTTATTAGTTTAGGTGACAGTAGACTTAAGTGGCTGAAGTCATTTAAATTTGATATTGATGACGCAAAGGCACAATTTCTTTACTTTGAAAACGAATGGCCGACCATAGCATAGTTGATAGCGCAGAAAATACTGGTTTTTACGCGAACTCTAGCCAAACAATGACATGTCTGCCTACATACTATGCACAGCAGCTGAAGACAAAAACTTCAGCACCTTACGTACGTATCTATTGCAAGATGGAGTTTTACAACAAGTATTGCTCCTAAAAAAGCAGTTTAACTCAATCATTGGTAGTGATCTGTATAGTGAGGTCAGCAGATGGATTATGGAACTGGAGAATAGGGAAAACTTATATGCAAACATTGTTCTGTAATAATGGCTTCATATACACACTGGTGAGAAATTTATATTTACTCCTTTTAACTAATATGTTCAAAAATAAAATTTAGTCATTGATTTCTACATCCCTAGTAAATATCATTATCAAAACTAAATTGAACGTCACTTGTAGCTATTTTCATTAACTGTATGAAACTTGTTTTCTTGGTACTTAATTTTCTTAAGCTAATAACACATCCTCACAAATTTTATAACCTCATGCAACATGACACTTGTAAATAGTTTTTTTCACATCAAAGGAAGATAATTACGTGTTTTCTTGATTGATATTCTAAATCTGCTGAATCACTTCGAAGGAATCTTTGACAACGATCGTGAATAATGATTTAGTACTGGTTTAAGTAATAAGTTAAAAACCTTGCTAGCTTATGTTTGGGAGACCTCAACATTTACAAAATTTATCTTAAAGGAACTTCCGTTTTATGCAGTTTAGTTAAACCATACTTGGTCTTAATGAGCCCGTTGGTTTAATCGCATAAAACGTTTTTTGGCTTACTCTTTCTTGGATACCAAGTCTTTTGGTATATTATCAATCCCATTTAAAATTTTATTTAGGTTGTCAAAATCCCTCACTGGTCCCATTTTAACAAATTTTGAATTATCATTCAATATTACAACATTTTCTCAAATGTTCTTTTTTGTCAAGAACCACTATGCTGAACCCTTTATCAGGCTTTGCTAAGATTTTTTTATAATTTTTTTAAATATTTATAATGACTTCTGACTTTTCATTCGTATCTAACATCAAGTTTTTCTCTGGTTTAGTATTGGCATAGTAGATATTGGCAATAAACTTTTTTTTTAGTTTATTTAATTTAAATATTTTTTTCATGTAAAAATTCAGTATTAAAATATATTTTCTTTATTTATTTTTTTAAATAGACCATACTTATTTTTTTTAGATATAGAAATATGAATTATTGATCTTAGCTTTAAATGAAACATTACATTCAAAATGAGTTGGTGTATTTGGTAGCTAAATAAAACTTAAAATGCACAAATTGTTAAACTAAATTTTAAAAATCATAACTAGAATTTTAGCTTATTTAAATTTATCTTTTTTTTTCTAATAAAAGTTGCATTGTAAAGCGTGTTGTGACGTCACGAAAAAAAATTCGTGGTAATTATCCAAATTCAGTTAATATATTCAAAGCGCAAACCAATGTAATTAATATTGATCAATATTAATCGTCATTAATTTTTCTACTAATTTTGAAAGCTGTTTATTTTTCTTATCTAAGACTAATCAGTAGATAATTAAAAAACTTAAAAAAGTAATTATTTCAAAAGAATCATATATTTTTTTCATTTAGAAGATAACAAATAGACTTGTATGGCTTCAATGATTGGTGTAGAAAAGATAGTTACTTAATTGTCTTAAATAAGGCTTGTTATGAAGATAAGCAAACATTAGGAATTCCAGGTTTTGCTTTTTAATCGTTTATCAACCATCGATTTCTAAATTATTCTATATATATGTAAACCTAGAATAAATATATGTGCTTAGTGTGAAATATAAACTTTATAGCTGTTTACCAACAATTTTTAAAAGTAGTAAAAAACATAATGACAATTAATATTTAGACAGTATTGGTTTCATTACTTTGCGCTTTGAATATATTAGCTGAAATTTGATAATTACCACAAATTTTTATATTTGACGTCGAAACATGCTTTAAAATGTAACTGTTATCAAAAAAAAGATAAATTTAATTAAGCTAAAGTTCTAGTTATAATCAAAAAAATTTAGTTGAATAATTTTTCATTTAAAGTTTTATTTAGCTACCAAAAATAACAACTCGTTTTAAATGTTATGTTTCATTTCAAGTTAAAACCAATAGTTCATAGTTATATATCTAAATTTAATAAACATGGCTTATAAAATAAAATAACATAAAAAAACATATTTAAATACAAACATTTAACAAAAAAAAATTATTAATAAATAAAAAAAACGAAAAATCTTTATTATTTCATAAATTTTTTTCATTATTACTTTTATACTATATTGTGCAAAAAATTTATTCTTTACTGAACTCAAATGTTATGAAAAGACAACTACATTTTGTAATGATGCAGAGACTTCAATAATACTTAAAACGTACAGTTTTTTTTTTATCGGGGATCTATGTTTTATTTCCATAAAGTTTTACTATCAAATTTTTTTTTTTGATTTCGGAATTCTTTTCTTCTACTTAACTTAAAAATATTGTTCATGTTTTTTATAATACCTATATATGTCTATGTATCATTTAACTAGATAACTTTTTTTGTAATACTTTAGAGTATATAAAGTGATTTAAAATGTGTAAAGTTTGTTTTAGCTTACATATATATTTAAGCTTACAAGTAATAGATAAGCAAACATTAGGAATTCCAGAATTTTTTTTATAATCATTTATCAACTACTAGATTTCTAAATTATTTAATATATATATGTAAACCTAGAACAAATATATGTGCTTAGTTTGAAATAAAAACTTTATAGCTGTTTGAAAACAGCTTCCAAAATTGGTAGAAAACGTAATGACGATTAACATTAATACAGTATTAATTATATTGGTTTGCGTTTTTAATATATTAATTTAACTCAGATAATTACCACGAATTTTTTTACGTGACGTCACAACACGCTTCACAATGCAACTTGTATTTGAAAAAAAGATAAACTTAAATAAGCTAAAATTCTAGTTATGATCGCTAAAATTTAGTTTAATAGTTTTCGCATTTAAAGTTTTATTTAGCTACCAAATATAAAAACTCATTTTGAATGTAATGTTTCATTTAAAGTTAAGATCAATAATTCATATTTCTATATCTAAAAAAAATAAGTATGGTCTATTTAAAAAAATAAATAAAAAAAATATATTTTAATACTGAATTTTTACTTAAAAAAAATATTTAATTTAAATAATCAAAAAAAAAGTTTATTGCCAATATCTACTATGTCAATACTAAACCAGAGATAAACTTGATGTTAGATACGAATGAAATGTCGGGTGTCATTATAAATATTTAAAAAAATTATAAAAAAATCTTAGCAAAGCCTGATAAGGGCTCCAGCATAGTGGTTCTTGACAAAACAGAATATTTGAGAAAATGCTGTAATATTGAATGATAATTCAAAATTTGTTAAAATGGGACCAGTGAGGGATTTTGACAACCTAAATAAAATTTAAAATGGGATTTATAATATACCAAAAGAATTGGTATCCAATAAAGAGTATGCCGAAAAACGTTTAATGCGATTAAACCAATAGGCTCATTAAGCCCAAGTATGGTTTACCTAAACTGCATAAAACGGAAGTTCCTTTGAGACAAACTTTGTCAATGACTATCAAATTAATAAGGCTTTGTTTTGTAATTTAAACATTTTACAGAAAAAAAAATTCGTTTACTAATGATGTAGAAATCAATGACCAAATTTTTTTTTTGAACATATTAGTTCAAAGGAGTAAATATAAATTTCTCACCAGTGTGTATAGAAAGCCATCTTTTTCAGGACAATGTTTGCATATACGTCTTCCCTATTCTCAGGTTCCATAATCCATCTGCTGACCTCACTGTTCAGATCACAACCACAAGTTAAATTGCATTTTTGGGAGCATTACTTGTTGTAAAACTCAGTCTTGCAATAGATACGTACGTAAGGTGCTGAAGTTTTTGTCTTCAGCTGCTGTGCATAGTATGTAGGCAGACATGTCATTGTTTTGCTAGAGTTCGCGTAAAAAACAGTATTTTTCTGCGTTATCAAATATGCCATGGTCAGCCATTCGTTTTAAAAGTAAAGAAATTGTGCCTTTGCGTCATCAATATCAAATTTAAATGACTTCAGCCACTTAAGTCTACTGTCACCTAAACTAATAAACTCTGGGTATGAGCTGATTTCCTTATTGAATCTTTTAGTCTGAGTTATTGTTTGTCTTAATGTTTGGTTGTCTCTGTGACTAGTTGAATACCTTAGCGTTTCTGGCCTACAAAGAACTTAATTGTTAGTACAATCAGACTAACTAAATCTCAGAAAAAATCCTATTGTATTGGCTACTGCAAAGTCTAGATACCTTTATTTTTATTTTTGGATTACTTTACTACTACTTAGTGTAAGACTTTTGCTAAGTTTTTTATAATACCTATACATTTCTATGAATTATTTTACTCACAAAAACTAGATAATGTTTTTTGCTATTATTTAGAAAGTATATAGAGTGATTCATAATATGTAAATTTTTTTAGCTTACAGATATATTTAAAATAAAAATATTTTATTTGTAGTTGTAGAAACTTTTAATAAAACTTTTAAAGATACTATAACTAACCTTCTTAAATGCAGATCATTATCATTTATATATTTAATTAAAAAAAAAAACACAGAATTTATTTGTAAAATTATATAAACATATGCAGAAAAAAAGAAATTATATCGAGCAAATAATATTTTAGTATAAGTTAAGGGTTTTCAAAAGATTGTTTTTAAATTAGTTTTACAACTAAGGGATAATTATTAAAATAAAAAGATTAACGAATTATATAAGATTTTTTTTGTTGAAATTAAAAAATGATTGTCATTCTGATTAATTAACTTTTGAATTTATTAAAGTTATATAATATTATTCTTGTCTAAGATTTTTTATGTAATCGGTAGATAACTAAAAACTTAAGAAACTAATTATTTGAAAAGAATCATATTTTGTTGTCATTCAGAAGATAACAAATAGACTTGTAAGTTTTTCTCTGGTTTAGTAATGGCATAGTAGATATTGGCAATAAACGTTTTTTTGTTTATTTAATTTAAATATTTTTTTCACGTTAAAATTCAGTATTACAAACGTACTGTTATAATTTTTTTTTTGTTTTTTGAATGCTTTACTACTACTTAACTTAAAATATTGTTCATGTTTTTTTTATAATACCTATAAATGTGTATGTATCATTTTACTCATAAAAATTAGATAACTTTTTTTGTAATACTTTAGAGTATATAAAATGATTTTTAATGTGTAAAATTTTTTTAGCTAACATATATATTTTAGCTTACACCTAAAAGATAAGCAAACATTAGGAATTCAAGAATTTTTCTTTTATAATCGGTTATCAACTATCAGATTTCTAAATTATTCTATATATATGTAAACTTAGAAAAAATGTATGTGCTTAGTGTGAAATAAAAAATTTATAGCCGTTTACCAACAACTTTCAAAAGTAGTGGAAAACATAATGACAATTATCATTTAGACAGTATTGGTTTTAGTACTTTGCGCTTTGAATATTTTAGCTGAAGTTAGATAAATACCACACATTTTTATAGTTGACTTCAAAACACGCTTTACAATGTAACTATTATTAAAAAAATATTTATATTTAACCAACCAAAAGATCTATTTATAATCAAAAAAAAGTTTAGTAATCGATCATTTAAAGTTTTATTTAGCTACCAAAAATAACAACTTGTTTTAAATGTTATGTTTCATTTCAAGTTAAAACCAATAATTCATAGTTCTATATCTAAATATAATAAATATGGCGTAATTAAAAAAATAATTAAAAATACATATTTAAATACAAAAGTTTTACATCAAAAAATCTTTAACAAATAAACAAAACGAAAAATCTTTATTATATTAAAATTTTTTTCTCTGTTACTTTTCTACTATATTGTGCAAAAAATTTATCCTTTACTGAACTCAAATGTTATTAAAAAACAAACATTACATTTTGTAATGGTGCAGAGACTTCAATAATATTTATAACGTACAGTTTTTTTTTTTGGAGATCGATGTTTTATTTCAATTAAGTGTTGCTGTTATAATTTTTTTTGTTTTTGAAATATTTCCTACTACTTAACTTAAAAATATTGTTCATGTTTTTTATAACACCTATATATTTGTATGTATCATTATACTAGATAACTTTTTTTGTAATACTTAAGAGTATATAAATTGATTTTTAATGTGTAAAATTTTTTTAGCTAACATATATATTTTAGCTTACAAGTAAAAGATAAGCAAACATTAGGAATTCCAGAATTTTTTCTTTTATAATCATTTATCAACTACTAGATTTGTAAATTATTCGATATATATGTAAACCTAGAACAAATATATGTGCTTAGTGTGAAATAAAAACTTTATAGCTGTTTGAAAACAGCTTTCAAAATTAGTAGAAAACGTAATGATGATTAATATTGATCAATATTAATCACATTGGTTTGCGCCTTGAATATATTAACTGAAGTTGGATAATTACCACGATTTTTTTTACGTGACGTCACAACACGCTTTACAATGCAACTTTTATTAGAAAAAAAAAGATAAATTTAAATAAGCTAAAATTCTAGTTATGATCGCTAAAATTTAGTTTAATATTTTGTGCATTTTTAGTTTTATTTAGCTACCAAATACACCAACTCATTTTAAATGTAATGTTTCATTTAAAGTTAAAATCAATAATTCATATTTCTATATCTAAAAAAATAAGTATGGTCTATTTAATAAAAAAAAAAAAAAAAAAATATTTTAATACTAAATTTTTACGTAAAAAAAATATTTAATTTAAATAATCAAAAAAAAAGTTTATTGCCAATTTCTACTATGCCAATACTAAACCAGAGAAAAACTTGATGTTAGATACGAATAAAATGTCAGAAGTCATTATAAATATTTAAAAAAAATATTAAAAAATCTTAGCAAAGCCTGATAAGGGCTCCAGCATAGTGGTTCTTGACAAAAAAGAATATTTGAGAAAATGTTGTAATATTGAATGATAATTCAAAATTTATTAAAATGGGACCAGTGAGGGATTTTGACAACCTAAATAAAATTTAAAATGGGATTTATAATATACAAAAAGACTTGGTATCCAAGAAAGAGTAAGCCAAAAAATGTTTAATGCGATTAAACCAATAGGCTCATTAAGACCAAGTATGGTTTACCTAAACTGCATAAAACGGAAGTTCCTTTGAGATAAATTTTGTAAATGTTTAGGTCTCCAAAACATAAGCTAGCAAGGTTTTTAACTTATTACTTAAACCAGTACTAAATCATTATTCACGATCGTTGTCAAAGATTCCTTCGAAGAGATTCAGCAGATTTAGAATATCAATCAAGAAAACACGTAATTATCTTCCTTTGATGTGAAAAAAACTATTTACAAGTGTCATGTTGCATGAGGTTATAAAATTTGTGAGGATGTGTTATTAGCTTAAGTAAACTAAGTACCAAGAAAACAAGTTTCATACAGTTAATGAAAATAGCTACAAGTGACGTTCAATTTAGTTTTGATAATGATATTTATAGTCAAATAGACGGAGTATCTGTAGGATCATCTCTAGGGCCTACTTTTGCTAGTATCTTTATGGGGTACCTAGAATTTAAGTTGATTGATGAATCATCATCACAAGTTCTGTACTTAAGGTACATGGACGATAGCTTAGTTATTTCACAAACAGAGAAAATTAATAAGGCTTTGTTTTTTAATTTAAACAATTTACAAGAAAAAAAAATCATTTACTAAGGATGTAGAAATCAATGACAAAATTTTATTTTTGAACATATTGGTTAAAAGGAGTAAAGATAAATTTCTCACGATTGTGTATATAAAGCCATCTTTTACAGGACAATGTTTGCATATAAGTTTTCCTTATTCTCAAGCTCCATAATCCATCTGCTGACCTCACTGTTCAGATCACTACCACTGATAGAGTTAAATTGATTTTTTGGGAGCAATACTCGTAGTAAAACTCCGTCTTGCAACGGATACGTACGTAAGGTTCTGAAGTTTCTGTCTTCTGGCGCTGTGCATAGAAAATAGGCAGACATGACATTGTTTGGCTAGAGTTCGCGTAAAAAACAGTATTTTTCTGCGTTATCAACTATGCCATGGTCGGTCATTCGTTTTCAAAGTAAAGAAATTGTGCCTTTGTGTCATCAATATCAAATTTAAATGACTTCAGCCACTTAAGTCTACTGTCACCTAAACTAATAAACTTTGGGTATGAGCTGATTTCTTTATTGAATCTTTTAGTCTGAGTTATTGTTTGTCTTAATGTTTGGTTGTCTCTGGGACGAGTTGAATACCTTAGCGTTTCTGGCCTACAAAGAACTTAATTGTTAGTACAATCAGACTAACTAAATCTCAGAAAAAATCCCATTGTATTGGCTACTGCAAAGTCTAGATACCTTTTTTAATTATTTTTGGATTACTTTACTACTACTTAGTGTAAGACTTTTGCTATGTTTTTTATAATACCTATACATTTGTATGAATTATTTTACTGACAAAAACTAGATAATGTTTTTTGCTACAATATAGAAAGTATATAGAGTGATTCATAATATGTAAATTTTTTTAGCTTACAGATATATTTAAAAAAATATTTTATTTGTAATTGTAGAAACTTTTAATAAAAATTTTAAAGATACTATAACTAACCTTCTTAAATGCAGATCATTATCATTTATATATTTAATTAAAAAAAAAAACACAGAATTTATTTGTAAAATTATATAGACATATGCAGAAAAAAAGATATTATATCGAGCAAATAATATTTTAGTATAAGTTAAGGGTTTTCAAAAGATTGTTTTTAAATTAGTTTTACAACTAAGTGATAGTTATAAAAATAAAAAGATTAACGAATTATATAAGATTTTTTTTGTTGAAATTAAAAAATGATTGTCATTCTGATTAATTAACTTTTGAATTAATTAAAGTTATACAATATTTTTCTTGTCTAAGATTTTTTATGTAATCGGTAGATAATTAAAAACTTAAGAAACTAATTATTCGAAAAGAATCATATTTTATTTTCATTCAGAAGATAACAAATAGACTTGTATGTAAGTTTTTCTCTGGTTTAGTAATGGCATAGTAGATATTGGCAATAAACGTTTTTTTGTTTATTTAATTTAAATATTTTTTTCAAGTAAAAATTCAGTATTACAAACGTACTGTTATAATTTTTTTTTTGTTTTTCAAATGGTTTACTATTACTTAACTTAAAATATTGTTCATGTTTTTTTATAATACCTATATATGAGTATGTATCATTTTACTCACAAAAACTAGATAACTTTTTTTGTAATACTTTAGAGTATATAAAAAGATTTGTAATGTGTAAAATTTTTTTAGCTAACATATATATTTTAGCTTACAAGTAAAAGATAAGCAAACATTAGGAATTCCAGAATTTTTTCTTTTATAATCATTTATCAACTACTAGATTTCTAAATTATTCGATACATATTTAAACCTAGAACAAATATATGTGCTTAGTGTGAAATAAAAACTTTATAGCTGTTTGAAAACAGCTTTCAAAATTAGTAGAAAACGTAATGACGATTAATATTGATCAATATTAATTACATTGGTTTGCGCTTTGAGTATATTAACTGAAGTTGGATAATTACCACGATTTTTTTTACGTGACGTCACAACACGCTTTACAATGCAACTTTTATTAGAAAAAAAAAAGATAAATTTAAATAAGCTAAAATTCTAGTTATGATCGCTAAAATTTAGTTTAATAATTTGTGCATTTTTAGTTTTATTTAGCTACCAAATACACCAACTCATTTTGAATGTAGTGTTTCATTTAAAGTTAAAATCAATAATTCATATTTCTATATCTAAAAAAAATTGGTATGGTCTATTTTAAAAAATAAATAAAAAAAATATATTTTAATACTGAATTTTTACGTAAAAAATATATTTAATTTAAATAATCAAAAAAAAAGTTTATTGCCAATATCTACTATGCCAATACTAAACCAGAGAAAAACTTGATGTTAGATACGAATGAAATGTCAGAAGTCATTATAAATATTTAAAAAAATTATAAAAAAATCTTAGCAAAGCCTGATAAGGGCTCCAGCATAGTGGTTCTTGACAAAAAAGAATATTTGAGAAAATGTTGTAATATTGAATTATAATTCAAAATTTGTTAAAATGGGACCAGTGAGGGATTTTGACAACCTAAATAAAATTTAAAATGGGATTTATAATATACCAAAAGACTTGGTATCCAAGAAAGAGTAAGCCAAAAAACGTTTAATGCGATTAAACCAACAGGCTCATTAAGACCAAGTATGGTTTTCCTAAACTGCATAAAACGGAAGTTCCTTTGAGATAAATTTTGTAAATGTTGAGGTCTCCCAAACATAAGCTAGCAAGGTTTTTAACTTATTACTTAAACCAGTACTAAATCATTATTCACGATCGTTGTCAAAGATTCCTTCAAAGTGATTCAGCAGATTTAGAATATCAATCAAGAAAACACGTAATTATCTTCCTTTGATGTGAAAAAAACTATTTACAAGTGTCATGTTGCATGAGGTTATAAAATTTGTGAGGATGTGTTATTAGCTTAAGAAAACTAAGTACCAAGAAAACAAGTTTCATACAGTTAATGAAAATAGCTACAAGTGACGTTCAATTTAGTTTTGATAATGAGATTTATAGTCAAATAGACGGAGTATCTATAGGGTCATCTCTAGGGCCTACTTTTGCTAATATCTTTATGGGGTACCTAGAATTTAAGTTGGTTGATGAATCATCATCACAAGTTCTGTACTTAAGGTACATGGACGATAGCTTAGTTATTTCACAAACAGAGAAAATTAATAAGGCTTTGTTTTTAATTTAAACAATTTACAAGATAAAAAATTCATTTACTAAGGATGTAGAAATCAATGACCAAATTTTATTGTTGTATATATTAGTTAAAAGGAGTAAAGATAAATTTCTCACCAGTGTGTTTATAAAGCCATCTTTTACAGGACAATGTTTGCTTATAAGTTTTCCCTATTCTCAGGTTCCATAATCCAACTGCTGACCTCACTGTTCAAATCACAACCACTGATAGAGTTAAATTGCTTTTTTGGGAGCAATACTCGTGGTAAAACTCCGTCTTGCAACAAATACGTACGTAAGGTTTAGAAATTTCTGACTTCAGGTGCTGTTCATCAAATATAGGCAGATATGTCATTGTTTGCCTAGAGTTTGCGTAAAAGCCAGTATTTTTCTGCGTTATCAACTATGCCATGGTCGGCCATTCGTTTAAAAGTAAAGAAATTGTGCCTTTGCGTCATCAATATCAAATTTAAATGACTTCAGCCACTTAAGTATACTGTCATCTAAATTGATAAACTCTGGGTATGAGCTGATTTCCATATTGAATCTTTTAGTCTGAGTTATTGTTTGTCTTAATGTTTGGTTGTCTCTGGGACTAGTTGATAACCTTGGCGTTTCTGGACTACAAAGAAATAAATTGATAGTACAACAGATTAACTTAATCTCAGAAAAATCCCATTGCATAGGCTACTGCAAAGTCTAGATACCTTTATTTTTGATTTTGGAATACTTTACTTAGTGTAAGACTTTTGTTCATGTTCGTAATATTACCTATATATTTGTATGTAATATTTTACTCACAAACACTAGATAATAATTTTTGCTAATATTTTGAAAGTATATAGAGTGATTGATTTATAATATGTAAATTTTTTTTAGCTTACAGATTTTTTTTGAAAAATATTTTATTTGTAATTGTAAAAACTTTTAATAAAACTTTTAAATATACGATTTTTAACCTTTCTTTTAAAAAGATTGTTTTTAAATTAGTTTTACAACTAAGTAATAATTATAAAAATAAACAGCTTAACGAACTATATAAGATATTTTTTGTTGAATTTAAAAAATGATTGTCATTCTGTTTATTTAATTTTTGAATTTATTTAAGTTGTACAATATTTTTCTTATCTAAGATTATTTATAAAATTGGTAGATAATTAAAAAAACTTTAGAAAGTAATTATTTTAAATGAATTATATATTATTTTTATTTAGAAGATAACAAATAGACTTGTATGGCTTCAATGATTGGTGTAGAAAAGATAGTTACTTAATTGTCTTAAGTAAGGCTCGTTATTAAGATAAGCAAACATTAGGAATTCTAGACTTTTCTTTTTAATTGTTTATCAACTCTCAGATTTCTAAATTATTCTAAATATATGTATACCTAGAACAAATATATGGGCTTAGTGTGAAATAAAATCTTTATAGCTGTTTACCAACTACTTTCAAAAGTAGTAAAAAACATAATGTCAATTATCATTCAGACAGTATTGGTTTCATTACTTTGCGCTTTGAATATTTTAGCTGAAGTAAGATAATTACCACAAAATTTTATACTTGACGTCGAAACATGCTTTACAATGTAACTATTATTATAAAAAAAGATAAATTTAATTTAGCAAAAATTTTAGTTAAAATCAAAAAAATAAGTTTAGTAACTGTTCTTTCGAAGTTTTATTAGCTACCAAAAATAACAACTCGTTTTAAGTGTAATGTTTCATTTCATGTTAAAACCAATAATTTATAGTTCTATATTTAAATATAATAAATATGAGGAATAGTTGAACACCTTAACCTTTCTGGTGTACAAAGAACTTAATTGTTAGTACAATCAGATTAACTGAATCTCAGAAAAATCCAATTGTATTGGCTACTGCTAAGTCTAGATACCTTTATTTTTGTTTTTGGAATACTTTAATACTACTTAGTGTATAACTTTTGTTCATGTTTTTTATAACACCTATAGATTTGTATGTATTATTTTATTTACAAAAACTAGATAACATTTTTGCTATTATTTAGAAATTATATAGAGTGATTCATAATATGTTTAATTTTTTTAGCTTACAGATATAATTTGAAAAATTTTTTATTTTTAATTGAAGAAACTTTAAAAAAAATTTCAAAGATACGGTAATTAACCAGCTTATATGCACATCATTATCATTTATATAGTTAATTTAAAAAAAACGCAGAGTTTATTTGTAAATTTATATAGACATATGCAGAAAAAAAAGATAATATATCCTGCAAATAATAATTTATTATAAACTTAGGGTTTTAAAAAGATTGCTTTTAATTTCGTTTTACAACTAAAGGATAATAATAAAAATAAAAAGCTTAACGAACCATTTAAGATATTTTTTGTTGAAATTATAAAATGATTGTCATTCTGATTAATTAATTTTTGAATTAATCAAAGTTGTATAATATCTTTCTTATTTAAGAATATTTATTAAATCGGTAGATAATTAAAAAACTTAAGAAAGTAGTTATTTCAAAAGAATTTTATATTAATTTCATTCAGAAGATAACAAATAGACTTGTATGGCTTCAATGATTTGTGTAGAAAAGATAGTTACTTAATTGTCACAAATAAGGCATTTTATGAATATAAGCAAACATTAGGAATTCCAAATTTTTTTTTTAATCGTTTATCAACTATCAGATTTCAAAATTATTCTATATATATGCAAACCTAGAATAAATATATGTGCTTAGTGTGAAATAAAAACTTTACAGCTGTTTACCAACAAATTTCAAAAGTAGTAGAAAACATAATGACAATTATCATTTAGACAAGTGTTTCCCAAACTCATTTACTAAATCGCCCCCTTTTCAGTAATTTGAAAAAAAAAATCGCCTCCCCTGATTTCACAAAGTAGTTTTTTTTTGAGTACAAACTTTTGAGCTAAAAAAGTTGTGTTCGAAATGTAATTTAGTCTGGGACTTCTTATGCACGCACTTTAGTGTTCAAAGTAGTTAACAGGGCTTGAGAAAATAATTTACAGTTATTTTCTTAGAAGCACATTAAAGTGTTTTACAATACTTAATTATTAAAAAGCCTTGTGTTATCTGTAATCAATCCTGTTTAAATATAAACTGTTTTGAAACTAATGAAACTTTTAGTTCAGTGGTGGACAATTTTTGTAGTTAGCTATTCATATTTACTAAAAATCTTTTCTAGTTTTAACTCGTTAAAAAAATTTAATTGCGGGCTGCTTGATTTAGAAAAAATAACAAATAAGAAAATTTAAAAACTCGAGCAAAATTGTAATTACTTCATCTACTATTATTGTGAACTGAAAACGAAATGAAAGCGTATTTCAAACTATTAAGTATCAAAAAACTAAATTTTATTTATTATGCACAAGTAGTTTTCAATTTAGTTAGCGGGTTGAAATTCGACTGGATCTGCGACTGGATCTGAGCCTTACGTTACCTATCTGAAATCTTAACTGAAACCTGAAATTATAATAATATCTCATATAACAAATTTCGGACATTTAGAAGTTTATACTAAGTAACTTATTTAAGCCGCACAAAATACTTAAACTATTCTATAGATAGGCATATTCTAAAATAACTATACCAGAGATTAAAAAAACTAAAAAAATGAACAGTTTATTATACACATAATAAAAATTAAAAACTAATTTCTGATCTAGTTTGAGGAAGTTTGACCGACTTGTTGATTTTCTCACATGAAAAGTGGTTTAATCAACAGCTTCAGTTAATGCAGTAAATTTATTAATTTCAATACTAAGATATATTGTAAGTAAGTTAGTTTTAAAAATTAAAAATTTAATTTTAAACTTTTTAAACTATTTTTTTCGTAGTAGAATACCATGAAATAGTACTTGACTTGGAATAATCTTTGGGGAACTAAACCTTAATTCTAACAATTTTTTTTCTTTATACAAATTCAAAAAAAATCCAATGTTTTACACTTAATTCTGGGAACAGAAAGTAATCAATTAAAAAAATGTTTTAGCTAGGATAAAATTTTGTTTTGTAACTGTAGCAGTCTTTTTGATGGCTTATTTAATTCTGTTTAATTTTTTTTTCTAGCTATTAGCCCATAATAATTTAACAGAGGAAAATAGTGAAAAACTAAAAGCTAGTGTTAAAGTATTAAAATAAACTAAGTATATTCTAATTGCTAATATTATTGATTTAAGAAAAAACCAAAAATAGTTGTATTAATAGTCTAAAACTCCTTATATAAAAATATTTATTAACAATAATAAATCAAGTTATAAAATAAAATTGAGTTTATGAAACTTTTAAATGAAAGAGTAGAAGTCATTTAAAATAGAGACCTCAAATTTATACTCTTTTAAAACCAAAAAAACATGTTAGAATTTAAAACTTTAATAGTTATCAAAATTTTACAATCAGATAATAGGTATATAGTTATATAAGTTATATACAGATTAAATAAGTAATAACAAAAACCTGTCAAATAAAGGTCTTTCAAACAAATATTTTAATTTTTTCACTATGCTATAAAAACTTTTAGAATGTAATGTAAAACGACGAATATAAACTACAAAATTAACCAGGTCAAAAAAAAACTGTTAACAACTTTAAAACAAAAACCAACTAATAAACATAGTAGACTTCCGCTTAAGTTCGCACTTTGAAAAAAACTAAAAAGTGCAAACTAAACGAATTATTACCATATTTTTTTTTTACAAAATGACAAATTTCAATATGTTATATGCAATAATGTTATGAAAAAATATGAAATCCACTAAAACATAAAACAAACTTTCATTAAACTAAAACAGATCTATATAAGCTAACAAATACTATATATAGTTTGTTTGTTAATATTTGGTTAGTAATAGACTTTACTTTAGTTATATATAAGAAAATATAAATTTGCTTTTTTTATTTGTTTTTTTTTTTTTTAAAGTGCGAACTCAAGAGGAAGTCCACCGTAATTAATATTTTAATTAATATTTTTTAGGCATCATGCTAACCTGTTGTAGAATAAATAGCTTAAAAAATTTGTAATTATAAAAAAATACTTAAATACAATACAAACCAGGTTAAATAAGAAGTTTTCAAAAGATCAAATCAAATTAAAAAACTTTCATAAACTAATGTCTGCTACTGAAGTCTAATATAATGTGAAGGATGAGTTTCATGACTGCTTGCAAGTTTTTCTAATCTGATTCTTAATCAGTAAAATTGAGCCTTAAGTCACCTCCTTTATAAATATCTAGATTAGATCTTTTGCTCAAGATGTTGATAACTGAACTGAAAGCTTTCTCAACAACATAGCTAGAAGGAAAAGCTATAAACAACAATCTAAATTCCTTATAAATGATTGGATACTTGTGCCTTAGTTTTTGTTGAGTCCAAAAGCTTTCATATCGTTGTTTGGAAGAATTTACTTTAAGTTTAAGGTCAGTTTGTAAGTCTGAGAAGTTTTATGTATGTCGTTTATTTCAAAAGTATCTGCCTCGAAGGGATCCATATTTTTATCTATACGATAGCTTTTTTGTGTCAGATCTAAATTTACTACTTAATATGTTAACATCGTTAAAAATTCAAGATTTTTTCCAGGCTTCTTTTTTCCGAACTTGTCAAGGTCCAGGTTTTTCAAGGCTTCTAGGTAAACTGGCAACCCTGTATATTTTTATTTCTTAGTCTAACTTGGTGACTTTTCAAAAAACAACTGGAAATATCATGAGGTGATAGTTATTAAAAGATAACAAAGATTTTTACAAACCATTTATGGTCCTAAATAACATATATCTCAGGTTATAAAATAGTTAGAGGGATTTCAATCATCTATGATATATGTAATTGTTAAACAAGGAAATATATGAATAAAAATATAGTATTTACTTGAAAGTAGGAGTCATAAACACTTGATTTTTTTCTAATTTTTACATTAATAAAATAAACATTTTTGTTTAAGTTTTACCTCAGGGTCATACAATTTAAAGCAAGCTAAAATAAGTAAAATAGCAAGAAAAAAAGTATAAATCTCATGTCAGCACAAAATTTTAAAATCGCCCCCAGGGGGGCGATATCGCCCACTTTGGGAAACCCTGATTTATACAGTATTGGTTTCATTACTTTGCGCTTTGAATGTATTAGCTGAAGTCGTATAATTACCAAAGTTTTTATACTTGACGTCGAAACATGCTTTACAATGTAACTATTATTAAATAAAAAAGATAAATTTAATTGAGCAAAAATTCTAGTTTTAATCAAAAAAAAAAGTTTAGTAATTGTTAATTTAAAGTTTTATCTAGCTACACAAAATAACAATTCGTCTTTAATGTAATGTTTCATTTCAAATTAAAACCAATTATTCGTAGTTGTATATCTAAATGTAATAAACAAGGCTTATTAAATAAAATAATTTAAAAAAACATATTTAAATACAAAAGTTTTACATTAAAAAATTTTTAATAAATAAACAAAACGAAAAACATTTATCATTTTCTCAATTTTTTCATTATTACTTTTATACAAAATTGTGCAAAAAATTTATTCTTTACTGAACTCAAACGTTATAAAAAAACAACTACATTTTGTAATGATGCAGAGACTTCAATAATACTTATAACGTACAGTTTTTTTTTTTTTTTTTGGAGATCTATGTTTTATTTCAAATAAGTTTTACTATTATATTTTTTTTTTGTTTTTGGAATGCTTTACTACTACTTAACTTAAAAATATTGTTAATGTTTTTTATAATACCTATATATGTGTATGTATCATTTTACTCAAAACTAGATAACTTTTTTTGTAATACTTTAGAGTATATACTGTGATTTATAATGTGTAAAATTTGTTTTAGCTTACATATATATTTTTACTTAGAAGTAATAGATAAACAAACATTAGAAATTCAAGAATTTTTTTTATGATCATTTATCAACTACTAGATATATAAATTATTCTATATATATTTAAACCTAGAACAAATATATGTGCTTAATGTGAAATAAAAACTTTATAGCTGTTTGAAAACAGCTTTCAAAATTAGTAGAAAACGTAATGACGATTAACATTAATACAGTATTAATTACATTGGTTTGCGCTTTGAATATACCAGGGGTCGGCAGGCAGTTGGTGCTCGCGGGCCAAATTTCAAGTTTTAAAAATCTTCGCGGGCCGCAGTTTTAGTTTTAGTGATATTTAAATAATCTTTTGGTTATAGTTTTAATAACAGTTTTAAGTTACTTTTATTCAGTTTGTTAATTTAATTTGCTTTTAGCTACACATAGAATGCCTTTTAAATTATAAACATTTAAAGAATTGAATTTACATTGACTAATACAATTAAGTCTTAAAAAAACTATGTACTATCTTAAACAGTTAATAAGTTTAACTTAATATTTTTATTATTTTACTTACAACCTAACTCTCTATAAAAACCAATTTTGAACCACTTTACGGGTCACTTTTATACATTTATTTTGTTATCAACCGCTTTTCATTTTTAAATAGTATTTACCGTTTAAAACAATTTTTGCGTTTTCAATAGTTTGTACTGTTTAAAAAATTCAGTAATTAGTTTACTAAAAAAAACTAATACCTATTTGTATTGTAAAAGTCTAAAACAATTTTTTAAATACAATGATTGTTCGAAGAGCTTATTAGTAATTTATTAGTCTTTTACACGTTTGTCACTTAAACAGAAAAAATTTCTGAGTTATATCAAACCAGTCTAAAGTTAATAAAAGTTGGACAAACTAAAAACTTGCTGTAAATCATTATCATATACCTGACTATAACATCATCATTGTTAAAAAGAAGAAAATATGTAAGTAGCCTAGAAATATAATACAATAAATAAACTACACTAAAGTCAGAAAATCTGTTCTGAGAATTAAAATATTTACTCAAAGTACTTGAAATAAAAGTTTTACACAAACCTGAGTTTAAAAAAAAATTTTAAACAGGTTAAACCAATTTTGAGTTTTCAAATTTTTTAAGTAGCCTGTTTGTTTGGTAACCCTGTTTAAAATATAGTTCACAAAACAAAGAAAAAACAAAGTTAATTAACAGTGAATTAAATGTATACAGCAAAAGAAAGGTATTGTTAAAAGTCAGCTCGAATGGACAATTAAGTTTCTTAAATATTTATAACGAAGATACAAAAATTAATTAAGCCATTAAAGTAGAAAATTTAGTTCTTATTCAGCACTATTACAATTTTTTATCCGCAATAAAAGTATTGTGTTTAAAAATGGTAAATATAAAATATAAGACGAACTCTAAGAAGTTAACTATATCAGTTAGGAGTCGTTGCAAAAATTGAAAAACAAATAAACAAGCTGTTTAAGCCAGTTTTAACAAAGCACATGACTATCTCCAGTAACTACAGACTGACTAGAAAAAGTTGCCAAGGCATTTATGAAATAGCTGAAGTAGTTACTAAAATGGAGATACGGTTTAGAATTTTTTTTTTTTCAATTTTATTGGCGGTAGTAAACGATTTTTGTTTATTTTTTTAATTTCAACAAGAATTGGTAAGGAGGAAATGTCTGAATATCACAAAGCCGCATAAATCAAATTAGACTTTAATCTATCTGTTAAGATGAGAGCACTGGTACAACAAATAGTGCTTATCTGAGAATTTTTATAAGAATGCTTTAATAACTTTGACACTTGAGAAAAATTTATAGATTTAATTTCAATTCAAAACACAGCCATAGGTAAACACATTTTAAAAGCAATGGTGCAGTGCACAATTATAACGGGTGTTGATTTTAAGTTTTTGTGAGAAACAGTGTTGCTACTGCAATTATTGCTAAATATAGTATAGTAATATGACTTTGTTTAAAAACTAGATCTTGGACTTATCTTTTTATCAATTAACTTCATTTAGTAATAAACTAAGAAGTATTATGTGGAAGACAACAAGTTTAATATTTATGAAGTTAACTGTTAAAGTTGTGAACACAGTTTTGTCAAATAAACTTTACCACCTACAGTTTTGAGAAATATTAGAAGAAACGGAAAGTCAATATGTTGTCCTGGTTTGCTTTTACTTTCTTTTTCGCTTAAGTTTTTGCTTGATGTTAAAAAGAGTCTACGAATAAAGGAATAAAATTGGATCTTCACTGAATATAAAAATAAAAACTGTTGCAGCTACAAGACTTAAAATATAAAAATATTATAATTAAAACCAAAACTATGAATATATCAAAACATACATAAAAGTTTTGTTTGCCACTCTTTAAAACAAAAAAGCCAGCATGAGTGACCAAAAACTAGTTTGATACTTTAGATTTAGAATAAATAAAGCAATTCATGCTAAATATTATAAAAAATGCCTAAGTTGGTCTGAGATTTGAAAAGTTTTCAAAACTATGTCTGAATTTGTGGCAATGTTAAGTTGCTAAACTGCTCGAATTTGAACTATTTTGATTACCAATTTGTAGACTTAATAAATTTGCTATCCCTAAAATTAGTACATTTTTAATAGGATTTTTCTAAAAAATAGTATCTGTGTATATTAGTATGCAAACAAGAGAAATAAACATGATTTACTAAAAAATATTGTTAAATAACTTATAAGTTGTACCTATCGAAAATTATTTTAATTTATGTCATACTGTTTTAAAATAGTCTATGTACACACTTACTATTGCATCTTGAAGCAATAATAATAATAAATTATACTTAAATTAAAATTTTTCTAACTAAAAATTAATTATAAAGTGGACAAAAAATGGTTAAAAACATCCTTGTACATTGATGTGAATAGTAATCAATAAAGTTCACAGAAAAATTCTAAACAAAAATTTGTCAAAAACCAAAGTTAAATAAACGTAAATTTTTATTATTTTATTGTTTTAAATGTTTTTGTGTACTCTTAAATACAGCTTGTAGTAAGAATACATCTATATAAAAAACTTAGGTATGAATTAAATGTTAAACATAATACTTAAATTTTAAGGTAAATATATTTAAGTTAGTAAATGGGCATCACTTTTGTACATAATGGAAACATTTGCGTTTAATTTATTTACTAGATATGTATTATAAAATAACTTACTGAATCCAAGCATTTCTCACACTCTTTTTTCAGCTAATAAAGCTAATAACTAGCTGTTTTAATAAGAAAGTTATTATGAAACTGATAGAAAATCACTGGTCGAACGCTACTTTGTCTTTTCTACATTTTTAAGCAAAACCAGTAAATTATCTTAACTGTTTTAAAATTTTGTACAGGGAATTAAAACAATATTAATCAAATTAAACTAAATTACCAAAAGAAATTAACTTAAAATATGTTTTTGCTTAGCGGGCCATATTTACATGCTCGCGGGCCGCAGAAATTTCTCTCGCGGGCCGCATTCCATTCAAAAATAAAACGTGCTCGCGGGCCGCAGATTTACCCTTCGAGGGCCGCAAATGGCCCGCGGGCCGCAGTTTGCCGACCCCTGGAATATACCAACTGAAGTTGGATAATTACCACGATTTTTTATACGTGACGTCACAACACGCTTTACAATGCAACTTTTATTAGAAAAAAAAGGATAAATTTAAATAAGCTAAGATTCTATTTATGATCAAAAAAATCTAGTTTAATAATTTGTGCATTTAAATTTTTATTTAGCTACCAAATATAACAACTCATTTTAAATGTAATGTTTCATTTAAAGTTAAAATCAATAATTGCATTTCTATATCTACATATAATAAGTATGGCCTATTTAATAAAATAAATAAAAAAGATATATTTTAATACAGAAGTTTTACATGAAAAAATTATTTTTATTAAATAAACAAAAAAAAAATATTGCCAATATCTACTATGCCAATACTAGACCAGAGAAAAACTTGATGTTAGATACGAATGAATGTCAGAAGTCATTATAAATATTTAAAAACGTTATAAAAAAATCTTAACAAAGCCTGATAAGGGCTCCAGCATAGTGGTTCTTAACTAAACAGAATATTTGAGAAAATGCTGTAATATTGAATGATAATTCAAAATTTGTTAAAATCGGAACAGGGAGAAATTTTGTCAATCTAAAAAAAATTTAAAATGGGATTGATAATATACCAAAGGACTTGGTATCCAAGAAAGAGTAAGCCAAGAGACGTTTAATGCGATTAAACCAATAGGCTTATTAAGACCAAGTATGGTTTACCTAAACTGCATAAAACGGAAGTTCCCTTGAGACAAATTTTGTCAATGACGAGTTCTCCCAAACATAAGCTAGCAAGGTTTCTTAACTTTTTACTTGAACCAGAGCTTAATCATTATTCACGATCGTTGTCAATGATTCCTTCGAAGTGATTCAGCAGATTAGGAACATCAATTAAGAAAACACGTAATTATCTCCCTTTGATGTAAAAAAAAACTATTTACAAGTGTCCCGTTGCATTAGTGGAATTTGTGGGATTGTGTTATTAGTTTAAGAAAACTAAGTACCAAGAAAACAAGTTTCATACAGTTAATGAAAATAGCTACAAGTGTTGTTCAATTTAGTTTTATAATGAGATTTATAGTCAAATAGACGGAGTATCTATAGGGTCATTTCTAGGGCCTACCCTTACTAATATTTTCATGGGGTACCTTGAAACTGAATTGGTTGATAAATCATCATCACAAGTTCTGTACTTATGGTACATGGACGATCGCTTAGTTATTTCACTAACAGCGAAAATTAATAAGGCTTTGTTTTTAATTTAAACATTTTACAAGAAAAAAAAATTCATTTACTAAGGATGTAGAAATCAATGACTAAATTTTATTTTTGAACATATTAGTTAAAAGGAGTAAATATAAATTTCTCACCAGTGTGTATATGAAGCCATCTTTTACAGAACAATGTTTGCATATAAGTTTTCCCTATTCTCCAGTTCCATAATCCATCTGCTGACCTCACTATACAGATCACTACCAATGATTGAGTTAAATTGCTTTTTTGGGAGCAATACTTGTTGTAAAACTCCATCTTGCAATAGATACGTACGTAAGGTGCTGAAGTTTTTATCTTCAGCTGCTGTGCATAGTATGTAGGCAGACATGTCATTGTTTGGCTAGAGTTCGCGTAAAAGCCAATATTTTTCTGCGTTATCAACTATGCCATGGTCGGCCATTCGTTTTCAAAGTAAAGAAATTGTGCCTTTGCGTTATCAATATTAAATTTAAATGACTTCAGCCACTTAAGTCTACTGTCACCTAAACTAATAAACTCTGGGTATGAGCTGATTTCCCTATTGAATCTTTTAGTCTGAGTTATTGTTTGTCTTAATGTTTGGTTGTTTCTGGGACTAGTTGAATACCTTAGCGTTTCTGGCCTACAAAGAACTTAATTGTTAGTACAATCAGACTAACTAAATCTCAGAAAAAATCCCATTGTATTGGCTACTGCAAAGTCTAGATACCTTTTTTTTATTTTTGGATTACTTTACTACTACTTAGTGTAAGACTTTTGCTATATTTTTTATAATACCTATACATTTGTATGAATTATTATACTCACAAAAACTAGATAATATTTTTTGCTATTATTTAGAAAGTATAAAGAGTGATTCATAATATGTAAATTTTTTTAGCTTACAGATATATTTAAAAAAAAAATTATTTGTATTTGTAGAAACTTTTAATAAAACTTTTAAAGATACGATAACTAACCTTCTTAAATGCAGATCATTATTATTTATATGTTTATATTAAAAAAAAAAAACACAGAATTTATTTGTAAAATTATATAGACATATGCAGAAAAAAAGATATTATATCGAGCAAATAATATTTTAGTATAAGTTAAGGGTTTTCAGAAGATTGTTTTTAAATAAGTTTTACAACTAAGTGATAATTTTAAAAATAAAACGATTAACGAATTATATAAGATTTTTTTTGTTTAATTTAAAAAATGATTGTAATTCTGATTAATTAACTTTTGAATTTATTAAAGTTATACAATATTTTTCTTGTCTAAGATTTTTTATGTATACGGTAGATAATTAAAAACTTAAGAAAGTAATTATTTCAAAAGAATCATATTTTATTTTCATTCAGAAGATAACAAATAGACTTGTATGTAAGTTTTTCTCTGGTTTAGTAATGGCATAGTAGATATTGGCAATAAACTTTTTTTTTGTTTATTTAATTTAATTATTTTTTTCACGTAAAAATTTAATATTACAAACGTACTGTTATAATTTTTTTTTTTGTTTTAGGAATGCTTTACTACTACTTAACTTAAAATATTGTTCATGTTTTTTTTATAATACCTATATATGTGTAAGTATCATTTTACTCACAAAAACTAGATAACTTTTTTTGTAATACTTTAGAGTATATAAAAAGATTTGTAATGTGTAAAATTTTTTTAGCTAACATATATATTTTTTCTTAGAAGTAATAGATAAGCAAACATTAGGAATTCCAGAATTTTTTCTTTTATAATCATTTATCAACTACTAGATTTATAAATTATTCGATATATATGTAAACCTAGAACAAATATATGTGCTTTGTGTGAAATAAAAACTTTATAGCTGTTTGAAAACAGCTTTCAAAATTAGTAGAAAACGTAATGACGATTAATATTGATCAATATTAATTACATTGGTTTGCGCTTTGAATATATTAACTGAAGTTGGATAATTACCACGAATTTTTTTTCGTGACGTCACAACACGCTTTACAATGCAACTTTTATTAGAAAAAAAAAGATAAATTTAAATAAGCTAAAATTCTAGTTATGATCGCTAAAATTTAGTTTAATAATTTGTGCATTTTAAGTTTTATTTAGCTACAAAATACACCAACTCATTTTGAATGTAATGTTTCATTCAAAGCTAAGATCAATAATTCATATTTCTATATCTAAAAAAAATAAGTATGGTCTATTTAAAAAAATAAATAAAAAAAATATATTTTAATACTGAATTTTTACGTGAAAAAAATATTTAAATTAAATAAACTAAAAAAAAAGTTTATTGCCAATATCTACTATGCCAATACTAAACCAGAGAAAAACATGATGTTAGATACGAATGAAATATCAGAAGTCATTATAAATATTTAAAAAAATTATAAAAAAAATCTTAGCAAAGCCTGATAAGGGCTCCAGCATAGTGGTTCTTGTTAAAAAAGAACATTTGAGAAAATGTTGTAATATTGAATGATAATTCAAAATTTGTTAAAATTGGACCAGTGAGGGATTTTGACAACCTAAATAAAATTTTAAATGGGATTGATAATATACCAAAAGACTTGGTATCCAAGAAAGAGTAAGCCAAAAAACGTTAAATGCGATTAAACCAACGGGCTCATTAAGACCAAGTATGGTTTAACTAAACTGCATAAAACGGAAGTTCCTGTGAGATAAATTTTGTAAATGTTGAGGTCTTCTAAACATAAGCTAGCAAGGTTTTTAACTTATTACTTAAACCAGTACTAAATCATTATTCACGATCGTTGTCAAAGATTCCTTCGAAGTGATTCAGCAGATTTAGAATATCAATCAAGAAAACACGTAATTATCTTCCTTTGATGTAAAAAAAAACTATTTACAAGTGTCATGTTGCATGAGGTTATAAAATTTTTGAGGATGTGTTATTAGCTTAAGAAAACTAAGTACCAAGAAAACAAGTTCCTACAGTTAATGAAAATAGCTACAAGTGACGTTCAATTTAGTTTTGATAATGATATTTATAGTCAAATAGACAGAGTATCTATAGGGTCATCTCTAGGGCCTACTTTTGCTAATATCTTTATGGGTTACCTAGAATTTAAATTGGTTGATGAATCATCATCACAAGTTCTGTACTTAAGGTACATGGACGATAGCTTAGTTATTTCACAAACAGAGAAAATTAATAAGGCTTTGTTTTTAATTTAAACAATTTACAAGAAAAAAAAAATCATTTACTAAGGATGTATAAATCAATGACTATCTTTTATTTTTGAACATATTAGTTAAAAGGAGTAAATATAAATTTCTCACCAGTGTGTATATGAAGCCATCTTTTACAGAACAATGTTTGCATATAAGTTTTCCCTATTCTCAAGTTCCATAATCCATCTGCTGACCTCACTATACAGATCACTACCAATGATTGAGTTAAATTGCTTTTTTGGGAGCAATACTTGTTGTAAAACTCCATCTTGCAATAGATACGTACGTAAGGTGCTGAAGTTTTTGTCTTCAGCTGCTGTGCATAGTATGTAGGCAGACATGTCATTGTTTGGCTAGAGTTCGCGTAAAAGCCAGTATTTTTCTGCGTTATCAACTATGCCATGGTCGGCCATTCGTTTTCAAAGTAAAGAAATTGTGCCTTTGCGTCATCAATATCAAATTTAAATGACTTCAGCCACTTAAGTCTACTGTCACCTAAACTAATAAACTCTGGGTATGAGCTGATTTCCCTATTGAATCTTTTAGTCTGAGTTATTGTTTGTTAATGTTTGGTTGTCTCTGGGACTAGTTGAATACCTTAGCGTTTCTGGCCTACAAAGAACTTAATTGTTAGTACAATCAGACTAACTAAATCTCAGAAAAAATCCCATTGTATTGGCTACTGCAAAGTCTAGATACCTTTTTTTTTATTTTTGGGTTACTTTACTACTACTTAGTGTTAGACTTTTTCTATATATTGACTTTGATATATTTAAAAAGAAATTTTATTTGTAATTGTAGAAACTTTTAATAAAATTTTTAAAGATACGATAACTAACCTTCTTAAATGCAGATCATTATTATTTATATATTTAGATTAAAAAAGAAAAAACACAGAATTTATTTGTAAAATTATATAGACATATGCAGAAAAAAAGATATTATATCGAGCAAATAATATTTTAGTATAAGTTAAGGGTTTTCAGAAGATTGTTTTTAAATAAGTTTTACAACTAAGTGATAATTGTAAAAATAAAACGATTAACGAATTATATAAGTTTTTTTTTGTTGAATTTAAAAAATGATTGTAATTCTGATTAATTAACTTTTGAATTTATTAAAGTTATACAATATTTTTCTTGTCTAAGATTTTTTATGTATACGGTAGATAATTAAAAAGTTAAGAAAGTAATTATTTCAAAAGAATTATATTTTTTTTTCATTCAGAAGATAACAAATAGACTTGTATGTAAGTTTTTCTCTGGTTTAGTAATGGCATAGTAGATATTGGCAATAAACTTTTTTTTTGTTTATTTAATTTAATTATTTTTTTCACGTAAAAATTTAGTATTACAAACGTACTGTTATAATTTTTTTTTTGTTTTTGGAATGCTTTACTACTACTTAACTTAAAATATTGTTTATGTTTTTTTATAATACCTATATATGGGTAAGTATCATTTTACTCACAAAAACTAGATAACTTTTTTTGTAATACTTTAGAGTATATAAAAAGATTTGTAATGTGTAAAATTTTTTTAGCTAACATATATATTTTTGCTTAGAAGTAATAGATAAGCAAACATTAGGAATTCCAGATTTTTTTCTTTTATAATCATTTATCAACTACTAGATTTATAAATTATTCGATATATATGTAAACCTAGAACAAATATATTTGCTTTGTGTGAAATAAAAACTTTATAGCTGTTTGAAAACAGCTTTCAAAATTAGTAGAAAACGTAATGACGATTAATATTGATCAATATTAATTACATTGGTTTGCGCTTTGAATATATTAACTGAAGTTGGATAATTACCACGAATTTTTTTTCGTGACGTCACAACACGCTTTACAATGCAACTTTTATTAGAAAAAAAAAGATAAATTTAAATAAGCTAAAATTCTAGTTATGATCGCTAAAATTTAGTTTAATAATTTGTGCATTTTAAGTTTTATTTAGCTACCAAATACACCAACTCATTTTAAATGTAATGTTTCATTTAAAGCTAAGATCAATAATTCATATTTCTATATCTAAAAAAAAATAAGTATGGTCTATTTAAAAAAATAAATAAAAAAAATATATTTTAATACTGAATTTTTACGTGAAAAAAATATTTAAATTAAATAAACTAAAAAAAAAGTTTATTGCCAATATCTACTATGCCAATACTAAACCAGAGAAAAACTTGATGTTAGATACGAATGAAATGTCAGAAGTCATTATAAATATATAAAAAAATTATAAAAAAATCTTAGCAAAGCCTGATAAGTGCTCCAGCATAGTGGTTCTTGTTAAAAAAGAACATTTGAGAAAATGTTGTAATATTGAATGATAATTCAAAATTTGTTAAAATGGGACCAGTGAGGGATTTTGACAACCTAAATAAAATTTTAAATGGGATTGATAAAATACCAAAAGACTTGGTATCCAAGAAAGAGTAAACCAAAAAACGTTAAATGCGATTAAACCAACGGGCTCATTAAGACCAAGTATGGTTTAACTTAGGGTTGGGCAACGTAAATAGTTGACGGGCCGGATCCAAAAAAAAAAGTCCTCAGCGGGCCGGAGCATTTCGAGTTAGTGATCTACCGGATTCAGCTGGATCTATTTTTACATCTGGATCCTAATTTTAAAATATTATCCTGATCCGGCTAAATACTAAGTTTAGACAAAGATCCGGATCCGAACGTATGCTTATTTGAAAAAGATTTGGATACCGCCGGGTGCTAATTTATCGTGTATTTCAGAAATTTGAATCAATATATTAATTACCAAGGTTTTCAAGTATGAAATTTTGTTTTAATTTTTATTAAGTATTCATAACTATATATTTATTATAACTCTGGATCGAATTAATACTAATTAGTCTTATAAAAACAATAATTTACTTTCTAAAAAATACTCGAGCCTAATATTTCAAGCTAAAACATTAAAAAATTGTTAATTACTCGAAATTATATAATTTTGACAATGCTTGGCTGTAGTTATCATTAATAATATTATTAAGAAGTTAACTAACATTACAAAATTAAATTACTACCTTTTTATTTAAACAAACTTATTAAGATTCATTACACATTTTTGCACGTATAAAAGAAACAAAACAACAAATAATTCTGATATAATAAACAGTTTTACCGTAAAAAGCAAAAAAAATAAATTAAAAGATCTTGATGAAACACTTAAGGTCAATCATATATCACAGTTGTTTAATAATAGAAAGGTTTTGTAATATAAAAAAGTAAATGTCTGTTGAAGCTGAAATTAAAGCATTAGTTGAGTCCTCCAAAATTGGGAAACAGCTGAAAGAAAAACTGATTGCCATTGGAAGCAAGAAGGACAATGAATTTAGTTGTTTTCAAGCTGAGATGCTTAAATTGAAGAAAGATTATAATGAAAAAAGTAGAATTATTGAAAATAACATTGATCAGATTCAAAAAGATGAATTCAGCAGTAAGAGAATAGACAATATAGAAAATAGAATTACAGAATTACAAAAAAGTTTCTCAGAATTTAAGTCTGATTTTTCTTCTAAATTTAACAAGTTTGAAGCTAAATTCTCCAAATATGCTGATGCTATGCAGAAAAGTGAACCAACAGAAATTATCACAAACATTAGTACCAAATTAAATTTAGTAGCAGAAAAAATAGATGCTGAAAATGAACAAAAACTGAAAGAAAAGAAGGCTTTAAATGTAATAATATTTAACATTCCAGAAAGTAAAAATCCAACTCATAATGCACTAGAAAGTTGCAAAAATGATCTAAAAATAATTCAACAAGTATTAGGAGAAAATAAAATGAAAAAAGAAGAATTTCAGTCACTTTATCGAGTTGGTAAAATTGCAGCTAACAAAATCAGACCAATTATAGTCAAATTAAATAATTTAGCATCCAAACACAGACTGTTAAGACTGAGAGATTTGAAAATGTTTAATGGTGAAATTGAATCAAAAGTCTACATCAACCCTGACAGAACTCTCTTGGAAATTGAAGCTTTCAGAAAATTGAGAAAAGAAGTTAAAATAAAGCAAGCCATCGCTGATGAGAATAAATTGGACATAAAATATGTTATAAGGAACAACAAGATAGTTGAACTGACAAAACAGCCCTTTCGTTACCGCTCCCAGGACATCTGGGATTAGTGGAGGAAATCGTGAGTCAACGGGTATAAACTTATTAAGTGATAGGATTAATTTTAACACTAACAAGTTTTCCTATATAAATTGTAACAACAACTATTTAAAAGTTTGTTACACTAATATAAGATCTGTTTTAAATAAATTTTATATTTTAGAGAACTATATAAATTTGAATAACATTGATTTATTTTTTTTGACTGAAACATGGTTGACCAATAAGGTCAACGATGCCACAGTGTGTCCTTTTAACTATAACATTTACCGAAGTGATAGGTCTAGTAGGGGTGGAGGTGTTGCTATCCTTTTCAAAAATTCGCTTAAAGTTATTAAAGTTAAAAACGATTCTATCTCTACTAGCAACATCAATTTTGAATACCTATGTGTAGATGTAATTTTTAAAAAGATGAAATTAAGATCTTGTTGTGTCTACCTTCCTCCACTGTCTGCTAGATGCGCACTGACTGTTCAAAATGTAATCGAAATGATTAAAATGGTTTTTCCAAAAGAGTGTTCTTTTTATGTTCTTGGTGATTTTAATATGCCAAATATAGATTGGAGGATTCCTAGCACAGATTTCAATAAACCCCATGAGTGTTTTCTTAATTTTTGTACAGACAATTTTTTAACCCAAGTAATTGAAAATCCAACCCATAAGAATGGTAACATTCTTGATCTCATAATTTGCAATCATTTTGGTCTAGATAGAATCATATCACACTCAACTAATTTTCCATTAACAAACACTTGTGACCATAACTTGCTTTCACTAAAAATTAAAATTGAAAATAAAATAGTACCTATTGCTAAAGAAGTCTCATATGACTATAAAAAAGCAGATTTTGAAAGCATCAATGATTTCCTGTCAAAAATTAATTGGACCTCTTTATTTAAAAATTAAGAAAATCTCCAGCATTTCTACGATCAATTCATCAGCTCAATCCAAATCTCAATCAAACGTTTTGTTCCAATTTTTTCTAAAAATAACAAAAGTAAAAAATATCCATCTCATATTAAAAAGTTATTAAAAGAAAAAGCGAATCTATACAAAAAAAGTAAGACAAATAAATCACTTTTGATAAAATACAAAAACAAGTCTAAAGAATATCAATTAGCTGTTAAAAAATACAACTTTGAATATGAAAACAAATTCTGCAAAAACCCAAATTTAAAAAAGTTTTATAGCTACGTGAAATCTAAACTTAAGTTAAATAATTCCATACATCTCTTATATGATAATGATAAAAACAAAACAGTAACCTCAGATTTTGAAATAGCAACACTTTTTAACATAAATTTTCAAAAAGTTTTTAAAAAAGACGAGAGTTACCAGTCTTTTAAGCTACCCCAAAAGAATTGTAGTAAGATGCAAAATTTTTTCATAACCTATGAAGACATTATAAGTTCAATTAACCACTTAAAAGATAAAATCATAAGAACGCCAGAAAACATTCCACCCTATTATATCAAGCATGTTATCCAATCAATAATATTTCCACTTTCATTAATATTTAATTGCTCTCTAGAACTATCTGATGTTCCTAAACAATGGAAAACATCTTTTATTATTCCTGTGCACAAGAAAGGTAATATACACGATGCATTAAATTACAGACCAATATCTCTAACAAGTGGCTTTTCAAGAATTTATGAACATATTGTATCTGTAAAAATTCTCAATCACCTCTTTGATAACAAATTATTAAGTAACAAACAGTTTGGTTTTGTTCCAAACCGCTCATCAACCATTCAACTGTTAACATGCTTACATTCTTGGTTAGTTCCTTATCTCAAAAATTAATTTACTAAAGTAGTTTATACGGATATTCAAAAAGCCTTTGATTCAGTATCACACAAAAGATTATTAAAAATTTTAAATCAGTATGGGCTACATGAAAGCTTAATTGATTGGTTTGATAACTTTTTAAATAATAGATCACAAAGAGTACTCATCAATAATACGCTTTCTGACTCTTTAACAATCTACAGTGGAGTACCACAAGGTGGTGTAGTTGGTCCCCTTCTCTTTTTAATTTATATTAATGATATTTGTTCAAACATTGATATTAAAAGTGAGTTAAGCTTATTTGCAGATGATGCCAAAATCTTTAGTCAGTCAAATACTTCATTACAACTATCTTTAGATAATATTTACATATGGTTAAAAACAAGAAAACTAAACTTAAATCCTAGCAAATGTAAAATTCTAACCATTAACAAAAAAGAATCTTCTCCAACTGACCTCTTAATCAATAACATCAAGTTACCAGAAATTAAAGTTTTTAAAGATTTAGGAATTTATATTTCCAAAGATTTGAAATGGAATGAACATATCAACTATTTATATAAGATTGCAAAAACTACATGTTATCAAATATTGAAAAGTTTTAAAACTAATTCTGCTTCAATTCTGACAAAACTATTTAAAACATACGTTCGCCCTAAACTTGAGTTTAGTACCCAAATTTGGTCACCCCATTTAAAAAAGGATATTAACAAAATTGAATCTGTGCAAAGGAGTTTTACCCGTCATATTTGTAATCGTTGCAACATATCTTACACGTCATATAATGATAGAATGATTAAATTTGGATTGAAATCACTGGAATATAGAAGATGGGAATTTGATTTATTAATTCTTTACAAAATTATCAATGGCAAATATAAAAGTTTTTTTAACCAGTTTTTTAATTTTTCCCAAAATAAATATCAACTAAGAGGAAATAATTTGAAAATAAAATGTAAACATGATTTTCAAAACAGTCAGTGGCAAGGCGCATTTTTTCACAGAGCAAAAGCTATGTGGAACAGACTACCTCAGGATATAGTATCTTGTGAGAGGATAGAACAATTTCGTTTAAAGCTAAAAAGATTTGACTTAAATACGATAAATACCAGTAAAATTAACTAATTTTCCACTGTAACAAAAGGAAAAATATTCGTTTCCCTACGCCTCCCCCCTACAAACTATTAGTTTACTTATATATTTTGTAGTTATGAATATTGTTTTATAAGCCATGATTTTAGACAAACTTCTTTACTGTGTGTACTAAGTAATATATAAATTTGAATTTTTTGAACTGAATTTTCAATTTAGTTCATTTGTTTATCATATTGTGTTTAACTTTGTGTTTCCATTTAAATTATGTTTGTATATATATATATGTATAATTTATCTTAAAGTTTTGAATATAAGTTTATTTTCTTTTTCTCTTTTTGTGTGTCCTGTTTAAGTGGCTCAGGTTTTGATGCCTGAGTTCAACATTGCACAATAAACAATATATAATAATAATAATAATAAATCTAGTTGCATGAAGGTTTGGGAAAATCTGCAAGTGCACTGAAATACCGATTAGGTTTGAGGTTAGCTAATCCTTGTTAAAGTTAATGATCGGAAATGTTTGTTTTCAAATGTATGAAGTTTCGAACAAAACAACTAGGTTTATGGTCATATTTTGAAGTTGACAAACTTTGGCCCGTTCAATAATACATAAAATCTATCTAAAAATCTACTAAAAGCAGCGATATTGTATGATTGATTTAAATTTTCATATCAAAATATTTAAAAAACAGTTAAACCTAGATAAAAAAATACTTTTACTTAAAATTCTAGTACTTTTACTTTCAAAATATCAAACAGTAATGATCAACTTATGAAACTTAACTAAGTTCTGTACTCAAGAAGAGACATTATCAAACAATTCATCTAAAATATATTTATAAAAGTACTAACATAAAATAACGAAATACTAAATAAAAAGAGATTAATTAATACTAAACATGATAACTATAACAATTTAATAGACTTTTAGACTAAGATCAGTTTCACTAATGAAATTAGTACTAAACGAAAAACTAACATATAAAACTGTCATATTATATATCAAATGTAAAGTTTAAAGAGTTTAGGAGGAATAATTACACTAAAAAGAAGTCAATGAGACATTTGTGGACCATCAAAGTTTTTAACAAGTTGTTTAAAATTTGGAAGTATACAAGAAGTAGATATTCTCAGTAAAAACTGCAGAGTGGTATTAGTAAGACTTGAACGCAGCTAACTTTTGTTTATATACATGGTTGAAAATGTTTGTTCGCAAATATATACAGACCCAAACAGAACAAATAACTTCATTGCCATCTTTTTTAAGTTAACAAACTTTGACTTGTTACGTAGGGCATAAAATCTGTCAAAATTTTAAGGTTTGAACTTTTTTTTAGTGTACTGTCACATTTAAGTTTAGCAGTTCTAACTGTATATTACTAGGTGCATTTTCGGTGTCAAACGTCAACTATTATGACACAATATGAAATCCTCCTATTAGTTGTTGAAAGTCTGCAAAACGACGACCAAACTCATTATCAAGTGAAACTATTGTCATTAATTGGTCATCACTAAACTTAACCATAAAGTTAATCAAAAAGTCATTAATAAAAAAATTAATAGCAGAAAAGAGTGCAGTTTGTAGTCTCATCTTAAAATATTTTACTAAAATTTAATGTTGAGCAGTTTAATTTTAAATAATTGTCAATGTTTAAAAAGATTTTTTTTTACTTTTCTAAACAAGTATAAAAACAACTCACTACACATCTGGGTTTTTTGGACTTTAAATCATCTTGGTTAAAAAAGACAGCAATTTTTAACACGTCCATTTTTTAAAAGTTATTATGGTAGGTAAGATCATCAAAATTAGTTTAGCAAACAATTGTTTTTGGATAATTTGAGAAAGGATTACTTCAACTGACTCGAAACAGAAAAAGGTACTTAAACCGAAGAGTGTTTAGATCACCACAAAAATAAAAAGCTAATTTTACAAACGTTTTCAGGGTCAAAGTCTTACATTTTTGTTTTATTAAAATAATTCTTAAAAGGTTTTGTACAAATTTTGTAATATTTACATTGGTTGGCTGGATTTCATATAAAATTGAAAATGTTTAGCTGGCCGGATCATCTACTCGCGGGCCGGATCAATTTTGTCCGCGGGCCGGATTCCATTGAAATTTTAAAAAGGTTTGGGGGCCGGTCATTTTTACTTTGCGGGCCGGATCCGGCCCGCGGGCCGTACGTTGCCCACCCCTAGTTTAACTAAACTGCATAAAACGGAAGTTCCTTTGAGATAAATTTTGTAAATGTTGAGGTCTCCCAAACATAAGCTAGCAAGGTTTTTAACTTATTACTTAAACCAGTACTAAATCATTATTCACGATCGTTGTCAAAGATTCCTTCGAAGTGATTCAGCAGATTTAGAATATCAATCAAGAAAACACGTAATTATCTTCCTTTGATGTAAAAAAAAACTATTTACAAGTGTCATGTTGCATGAGGTTATAAAATTTTTGAGGATATGTTATTAGCTTAAGAAAACTAAGTACCAAGAAAACAAGTTTCATACAGTTAATGAAAATAGCTACAAGTGACGTTCAATTTAGTTTTGATAATGATATTTATAGTCAAATAGACAGAGTATCTATAGGGTCATCTCTTGGGCCTACTTTTGCTAATATCTTTATGGGTTACCTAGAATTTAAGTTGGTTGATGAATCATCATCACAAGTTCTGTACTTAAGGTACATGGACGATAGCTTAGTTATTTCACAAACAGAGAAAATTAATAAGGCTTTGTTTTTAATTTAAACATTTTACAAGAAAAAAAAAATCATTTACTAAGGATGTAGAAATCAGTAACCAAATTTTGTTTTTGAACATATTAGTTAAAAGGAATAAATATAAATTTCTCACCAGTGTGTATATATCGCCATCTTTTACAGGACAATGTTTGCATATAAGTTTTCCCTATTCTCCAGTTCCATAATCCATCTGCTGACCTCACTATACAGATCACTACCATAGATTGAGTTAAATTGCTTTTTTGGGAGCAATACTTGTTGTAAAACTCCATCTTGCAATAGATACGTACGTAAGGTGCTGAAGTTTTTGTCTTCAGCTGCTGTGCATAGTATGTAGGCAGACATGTCATTGTTTGGCTAGAGTTCGCGTAAAAGCCAGTATTTTCTGCGTTATCAACTATGCCATGGTCGGCCATTCGTTTTCAAAGTAAAGAAATTGTGCCTTTGCATCATCAATATCAAATTTAAATGACTTCAGCCACTTAAGTCTACTGTCACCTAAACTAATAAACTCTGGGTATGAGCTGATTTCCCTATTGATTCTTTTAGTCTGAGTTATTGTTTGTCTTAATGTTTGGTTGTTTCTGGGACTAGTTGAATACCTTAGCGTTTTTTGCCTACAAAGAACTTAATTGTTAGTACAATCAGACTAACTAAATCTCAGAAAAAATCCCATTGTATTGGCTACTGCAAAGTCTAGATACCTTTTTTTTATTTTTGGATTACTCTACTACTACTTAGTGTAAGACTTTTGCTATATATTGACTTTGATATATTTAAAAAAAAAATTTATTTGTAATTGTAGAAACTTTTAATAAAACTTTTAAAGATACGATAACTAACCTTCTTAAATGCAGATCATTATTATTTATATATTTATATTAAAAAAAAAAAAAAACACAGAATTTATTTGTAAAATTATATAGACATATGCAGAAAAAAAAAAATTATATCGAGCAAATAATATTTTAGTATAAGTTAAGGGTTTTCAGAAGATTGTTTTTAAATAAGTTTTACAACTAAGTGATAATTTTAAAAATAAAAAGATTAACGAATTATATAAGATTTTTTTTGTTGAATTTAAAAAATGATTGTAATTCTGATTAATTAACTTTTGAAATTATTAAAGTTATACAATATTTTTCTTGTCTAAGATTTTCATGTATACGGTAGATAATTAAAAACTTAAGAAAGTAATTATTTCAAAAGAATCATATTTTATTTTCATTCAGAAGATAACAAATAGATTTGTATGTAAGTTTTTCTCTAGTTTAGTAATGGCATAGTAGATATTGGCAATAAACTTTTTTTTTGTTTATTTAATTTAATTATTTTTTTCACGTAAAAATTTAGTATTACAAACGTACTGTTATAATTTTTTTTTTTGTTTTTGGAATGCTTTACTACTACTTAACTTAAAATATTGTTCATGTTTTTTTATAATACCTATATATGGGTAAGTATCATTTTACTCACAAAAACTAGATAACTTTTTTTGTAATACTTTAGAGTATATAAAAAGATTTGTAATGTGTAAAATTTTTTTAGCTAACATATATATTTTAGCTTACAAGTAAAAGATAAGCAAACATTAGGAATTCCAGAATTTTTTCTTTTATAATCATTTATCAACTACTAGATTTGTAAATTATTCGATATATATGTAAACATAGAACAAATATATGTGCTTAGTGTGAAATAAAAACTTTATAGCTGTTTGAAAACAGCTTTCAAAATTAGTAGAAAACGTAAAGACGATTAATATTGATCAATATTAATTACATTGGTTTGCGCTTTGAATATATTAACTGAAGTTGGATAATTACCACGATTTTTTTACGTGACGTCACAACACGCTTTACAATGCAACTTTTATTAGAAAAAAACAAGATAAATTTAAATAAGCTAAAATTCTAGTTATGATCGCTAAAATTTAGTTTTATTTAGTTTATACTGAATTTTTACGTGAAAAAAATATTTAAATTAAATAAACAAAAAAACGTTTATTGCCAATATCTACTATGCCATTACTAAACCAGAGAAAAACTTACATACAGGTCTATTTGTTATCTCCTGAATGAAAATAAAATATGATTCTTTTCAAATAATTAGTTTCTTAAGTTTTTAATTATCTACCGATTACATAAAAATCTTAGACAAGAAAAATATTGTATAACTTTAATTAATTCAAAAGTTAATTAATCAGAATGACAATCATTTTTTTATTTCAACAAAATAAATCTTATATAATTCGTTAATCTTTTTATTTTTATAATTATCACTTAGTTGTAAAACTAATTTAAAAACAATCTTTTGAAAACCCTTAACTTATACTAATATATTATTTGCTCGATATAATATATTTTTTTCTGCATATGTCTATATAATTTTACAAATAAATTCTGTGTTTTTTTTTTTAAATTAAATATATAAATGATAATGATCTGCATTTAAGAAGGTTATATATAGTATCTTTAAAATTTTTATTAAAAGTTTCTACAATTACAAATAAAATATTTTTTTTAAATATATCTGTAAGCTAAAAAAATTTACATATTATGAATCACTCTATATACTTTCTAAATTGTAGCAAAAAACATTATCTAGTTTTTGTGAGTAAAATAATTCATACAAATGTATAGGTATTATAAAAAACATAGCAAAAGTCTTACACTAAGTAGTAGTAAAGTAATCCAAAAATAAAAAAAAAGGTATCTAGACTTTGCAGTAGCCAATACAATGGGATTTTTTCTGAGATTTAGTTAGTCTGATTGTACTAACAATTAAGTTCTTTGTAGGCCAGAAACGCTAAGGTATTCAACTCGTCCCAGAGACAACCAAACATTAAGACAAACAATAACTCAGACTAAAAGATTCAATAAGGAAATCAGCTCATACCCAAAGTTTATTAGTTTAGGTGACAGTAGACTTAAGTGGCTGAAGTCATTTAAATTTGATATTGATGACACAAAGGCACAATTTCTTTATTTTGAAAACGAATGGCCGACCATGGCATAGTTGATAACGCAGAAAATACTGGCTTTTACGCGAACTCTAGCCAAACAATGTCATGTCTGCCTATTTTCTATGCACAGCGACTGAAGACAGAAACTTCAGAACCTTACGTACGTATCTGTTGCAAGACGGAGTTTTACTACGAGTATTGCTCCCAAAAAAGCAATTTATCTCTATCAGTGGTTGTGATCTGAACAGTGAGGTCAGCAGATGGATTATGAAACTTGAGAATAAGGAAAACTTATATGCAAACATTGTCCTGTAAAAGATGGCTTTATATACACAATCGTGAGAAATTTATCTTTACTCCTTTTAACCAATATGTTCAAAAATAAAATTTTGTCATTGATTTCTACATCCTTAGTAAATGAATTTTTTTTCTTGTAAATTGTTTAAATTAAAAAACAAAGCCTTATTAATTTTCTCTGTTTGTGAAATAACTAAGCTATCGTCAATGTACCTTAAGTACAGAACTTGTGATGATGATTCATCAACCAACTTAAATTCTAGGTACCCCATAAAGATATTAGCAAAAGTAGACCCTAGAGATGACCCTATAGATACTTCGTCTATTTGACTATAAATCTCATTATCAAAACTAAATTGAACGTCACTTGTAGCTATTTTCATTAACTGTATGAAACTTGTTTTCTTGGTACTTAGTTTTCTTAAGCTAATAACACATCCTCACAAATTTTATAACCTCATGCAACATGACACTTGTAAATAGTTTTTTTCACATCAAAGGAAGATAATTACGTGTTTTCTTGATTGATATTCTAAATCTGCTGAATCACTTCGAAGGAATCTTTGACAACGATCGTGAAAAATGATTTAGTACTGGTTTAAGTAATAAGTTAAAAACTTTGCTAGCTTATGTTTTGGAGACCTCAACATTTACAAAATTTATCTCAAAGGAACTTCCGTTTTATGCAGTTTAGGTAAACCATACTTGGTCTTAATGAGCCTATTGGTTTAATCGCATTAAACATTTTTTGGCTTACTCTTTCTTGGATACCAAGTCTTTTGGTATATTATAAATCCCATTTTAAATTTTATTTAGGTTGTCAAAATCCCTCACTGGTCCCATTTTAATAAATTTTGAATTATAATTCAATATTACAACATTTTCTCAAATATTCTTTTTTGTCAAGAAGCACTATGCTGGAGCCCTTATCAGGCTTTGCTAAGATTTTTTTATAATTTTTTTAAATATTTATAATGACTTCTGACATTTCATTCGTATCTAACATCAAGTTTTTCTCTGGTTTAGTATTGGCATAGTAGAAATTGGCAATAAATTTTTTTTTTGATTATTTAAATTAAATATTTTTTTTTACGTAAAAATTCAGTATTAAAATATATTTTTTTTATTTATTTTTTTAAATAGACCATACTTATTTTTTTTAGAAAAGAAATATGAATTATTGATTTTAACTTTAAATGAAACATTACATTCAAAATGAGTTGGTGTATTTGGTAGCTAAATAAAACTAAATATGCACAAATTATTAAACTAAATTTTAGCGATCATAACTAGAATTTTAGCTTATTTAAATTTATCTTTTTTTTTTCTAATAAAAGTTGCATTGTAAAGCGTGTTGTGACGTCACGTAAAAAAAATCGTGGTAATTATCCAACTTCAGTTAATATATTCAAGGCGCAAACCAATGTAATTAATATTGATCAATATTAATCGTCATTACGTTTTCTACTAATTTTGAAAGCTGTTTTCAAACAGCTATAAAGTTTTTATTTCACACTAAGCACATATATTTGTTCTATGTTTACATATATATCGAATAATTTACAAATCTAGTAGTTGATAAATGATTATAAAAGAAAAAATTCTGGAATACCTAATGTTTGCTTATCTTTTTCTTGTAAGCTAAAATATATATGTTAGCTAAAAAAATTTTACACATTAAAAATCACTTTATATACTCTTAAGTATTACAAAAAAAGTTATCTAGTATAATGATACATACACATATATAGGTGTTATAAAAAACATGTACAATATTTTTAAGTTAAGTAGTAGGAAAGCATTTCAAAAACAAAAAAAAATTATAACAGTAACACTTAATTGAAATAAAACATCGATCTCCAAAAAAAAAAAAACTGTACGTTATAAGTATTATTGAAGTCTCTGCACCATTACAAAATGTAATGTTTGTTTTTTAATAACATTTGAGTTCAGTAAAGGATAAATTTTTTGCACAATATAGTAGAAAAGTAACAGAGAAAAAAATTTTAATATAATAAAGATTTTTCGTTTTGTTTATTTGTTAAAGATTTTTTGATGTAAAACTTTTGTATTTTAATATGTATTTTTAATTACGCCATATTTATTATATTTAGATATAGAACTATGAATTATTGGTTTTAACTTGAAATGAAACATAACATTTAAAACAAGTTGTTATTTTTGGTAGCTAAATAAAACTTTAAATGATCGATTACTAAACTTTTTTTTGATTATAAATAGATTTTTTGCTTGGTTAAATATAATTTTTTTTTTAATAATAGTTACATTGTAAAGCGTGTTTTGAAGTCAACTATAAAAATGTGTGGTATTTATCTAACTTCAGCTAATATATTCAAAGCGCAAAGTACTAAAACCAATACTGTCTAAATGATAATTGTCATTATGTTTTCCACTACTTTTGAAAGTTGTTGGTAAACGGCTATAAATTTTTTATTTTACACTAAGCACATACATTTTTTCTAAGTTTACATATATATCGAATAATTTACAAATCTAGTAGTTGATAAATGATTATAAAAGAAAAAATTCTGGAATTCCTAATGTTTGCTTATCTTTTACTTGTAAGCTAAAATATATATGTTAGCTAAAAAAATTTTACACATTAAAAATCACTTTATATACTTTAAAGTGTTACAAAAAAAGTTATCTAGTTTTTGTGAGTAAAATGATACATACACATATATAGGTATTATAAAAAAACATGAACAATATTTTAAGTTAAGTAGTAGTAAACCATTCCAAAAACAAAAAAAGAATTATAACAGTACGTTTGTAATACTGAATTTTTACGTGAAAAAAATATTTAAATTAAATAAACAAAAAAACGTTTATTGCCAATATCTACTATGCCATTACTAAACCAGAGAAAAACTTACATACAAGTCTATTTGTTATCTTCTGAATGAAAATAAATTATGATTTTTTTCAAATAATTAGTTTCTTAAGTTTTTAATAATATACCGATTACATAAAAAATCTTAGACAAGAAAAATATTGTATAACTTTAATTAATTCAAAAGTTAATTAATCAGAATGACAATCATTTTTTAATTTCAACAAAAAAAATCTTATATAATTCGTTAACCTTTTTATTTTTATAATTATCACTTATTTGTAAAACTAATTAAAAAACAATCTTTTGAAAACCCTTAACTTATACTAAAATATTATTTGCTCGATATAATATCTTTTTTTCTGCATATGTCTATATAATTTTACAAATAAATTCTGTGTTTTTTTTTTAAATTAAATATATAAATGATAATGATCTGCATTTAAGAAGGTTAGTTAAAGTATCTTTAAAATTTTTATTAAAAGTTTCTACAATTACAAATAAAATATTTTTTTTAAATATATCTGTAAGCTAAAAAAATTTACATATTATGAATCACTCTATAAACTTTCTAAATTGTAGCAAAAAACGTTATCTAGTTTTTGTGAGTAAAATAATTCATACAAATGTATAGGTATTTTAAAAAACCTAGCAAAAGTCTTACACTAAGTAGTAGTAAAGTAATCCAAAAATAAAAAAAAAGGTATCTAGACTTTGCAGTAGCCAATACAATGGGATTTTTTCTGAGATTTAGTTAGTCTGATTGTACTAACAATTAAGTTCTTTGTAGGCCAGAAACGCTAAGGTATTCAACTCGTCCCAGAGACAACCAAACATTAAGACAAACAATAACTCAGACTAAAAGATTCAATAAGGAAATCAGCTCATACCCAAAGTTTATTAGTTTAGGTGACAGTAGACTTAAGTGGCTGAAGTCATTTAAATTTGATATTGATGACACAAAGGCACAATTTTTTTACTTTGAAAACGAATGGCCGACCATGGCATAGTTGATAACGCAGAAAAATACTGTTTTTTACGCGAACTCTAGCCAAACAATGTCATGTCTGCCTATTTTCTATGCACAGCGACTGAAGACAGAAACTTCAGAACTTTACGTACGTATCTGTCGAAGACGGAGTTTTACCACGAGTATTGCTCCCAAAAAAGCAATTAAACTCTATCAGTGGTTGTAATCTGAACAGTGAGGTCAGCAGATGGATTATGGAACTTGAGAATAAGGAAAACTTATATGCAAACATTGTCCTGTAAAAGATGGCTTTATATACACAATCGTGAGAAATTTATCTTTACTCCTTTTAACCAATATGTTCAAAAATAAAATTTTGTCATTGATTTCTACATCCTTAGTAAATGAATTTTTTTTCTTGTAAATTGTTTAAATTAAAAATAAAAGCCTTATTAATTTTCTCTGTTTGTGAAATAACTAAGCTATCGTCCATGTACCTTAAGTACAGAACTTGTGATGATGATTCATCAACCAACTTAAATTCTAGGTACCCCATAAAGATATTAGCAAAAGTAGGCCCTAGAAATGACCCTATAGTTACTTCGTCTATTTGACTATAAATCTCATTATCAAAACTAAATTGAACGTCACTTGTAGCTATTTTCATTAACTGTATGACACTTGTTTTCTTGGTACTTAGTTTTCTTAAGCTAATAACACATCCTCACAAATTTTATAACCTCATGCAACATGACACTTGTAAATAGTCTTCTTTTCACATCAAAGGAAGATAATTACGTGTTTTCTCGATTGATATTCTAAATCTGCTGAATCACTTCGAAGGAATCTTTGACAACGATCAATGAATAATGATTTAGTACTGGTTTAAGTAAAAAGTTAAAAACCTTGCTAGCTTATGTTTTGGAGACCTCAACATTTACAAAATTTATCTCAAAGGAACTTCCGTTTTATGCAGATTAGGTAAACCATACTTGGTCTTAATGAGCCTATTGGTTTAATCGCATTAAACATTTTTTGGCTTACTCTTTCTTGGATACCAAGTCTTTTGGTATATTATAAATCCCATTTTAAATTTTATTTAGGTTGTCAAAATCCATCACTGGTCCCATTTTAACAAATTTTGAATTATAATTCAATATTACTACACTTTCTTAAATATTCTTTTTTGTCAAGAACCACTATGCTGGAGCCCTTATCAGGTTTTGCTAAGATTTTTTTATAATTTTTTTAAATATTTATAATGACTTCTGACATTTCATTCGTATCTAACATCAAGTTTTTCTCTGGTTTAGTATTGGCATAGTAGATATTGGCAATAAACTTTTTTTTGATTATTTAAATTAAATATTTTTTTTACGTAAAAATTCAGTATTAAAATATATTTTTTTTATTTATTTTTTTAAATAGACCATACTTATTTTTTTAGATGTAGAAATATGAATTATTGATCTTAACTTTAAATGAAACATTACATTCAAAATGAGTTGGTGTATTTGGTAGCTAAATAAAACTAAAAATGCACAAATTATTAAACTAAATTTTAGCGATCATAACTAGAATTTTAGCTTATTTAAATTTATCTTTTTTTTTCTAATAAAAGTTGCATTGTAAAGCGTGTTGTGACGTCACGTAAAAGAAATCGTGGTAATTATCCAATTTCAGTTAATATATTCAAGGCGCAAACCAATATAATTAATATTGATCAATATTAATCGTCATTACGTTTTCTACTAATTTTGAAAGCTGTTTTCAAACAGCTATAAAGTTTTTATTTCACACTAAGCACATATATTTGTTCTAGGTTTACATATATATCGAATAATTTACAAATCTAGTAGTTGATAAATGGTTATAACAAAAAAAATTGTGGAATTCCTAATGTTTGCTTATCTTTTACTTGTAAGCTAAAATATATATGTTAGCTAAAAAAATTTTACACATTAAAAATCACTTTATATACTCTTAAGTATTACAAAAAAAGTTATGTAGTATAATGATACATACACATATATAGGTGTTATAAAAAACATGTACAATATTTTTAAGTTAAGTAGTAGGAAAGCATTTCAAAAACAAAAAAAAATATAACAGTAACACTTAATTGAAATAAAACATCCATCTCCAAAAAAAAAAAACTGTACGTTATAAGTATTATTGAAGTCTCTGCACCATTACAAAATGTAATGTTTGTTTTTTAATACCATTTGAGTTCAGTAAAGGATAAATTTTTTGCACAATATAGTAGAAAAGTAACAGAGAAAAAAATTTTAATATAATAAAGATTTTTCGTTTTGTTTATTTGTTAAAGATTTTTTGATGTAAAACTTTTGTATTTTAATATATATTTTTAATTATTTTTTTAATTACGCTATATTTATTATATTTAGATATAGAACTATGAATTATTGGTTTTAACTTGAAATGAAACATAACATTTAAAACAAGTTGTTATTTTTGGTAGCTAAATATAACTTTAAATGATCGATTACTAAACTTTTTTTTGATTATAAATAGATCTTTTGCTTGGTTAAATATTATTTTTTTTTTTAATAATAGTTACATTGTAAAGCGTGTTTTGAAGTCAACTATAAAAATATGTGGTATTTATCTAACTTCAGCTAATATATTCAAAGCGCAAAGTACTAAAACCAATACTGTCTAAATGATAATTGTCATTATGTTTTCCACTACTTTTGAAAGTTGTTGGTAAACGGCTATAAGTTTTTTATTTCACACTAAGCACATACATTTTTTCTAAGTTTACATATATATCGAATAATTTACAAATCTAGTAGTTGATAAATGATTATAAAAGAAAAAATTCTGGAATTCCTAATGTTTGCTTATCTTTTACTTGTAAGCTAAAATATATATGTTAGCTAAAAAAATTTTACACATTAAAAATCACTTTATATACTTTAAAGTGTTACAAAAAAAGTTATCTAGTTTTTGTGAGTAAAATGATACATACACATATATAGGTATTATAAAAAAACATGAACAATATTTTAAGTTAAGTAGTAGTAAACCATTCCAAAAACAAAAAAAATAATTATAACAGTACGTTTGTAATACTGAATTTTTACGTGAAAAAAATATTTAAATTAAATAAACAAAATAACGTTTATTGCCAATATCTACTATGCCATTACTAAACCAGAGAAAAACTTACATACAAGTCTATTTGTTATCTTCTGAATGAAAATAAAATATGATTCTTTTCAAATAATTAGTTTCATAAGTTTTTAATTATCTACCGATTACATAAAAAATCTTAGACAAGAAAATTATTGTATAACTTTAATTAATTCAAAAGTTAATTAATCAGAATGACAATCATTTTTTAATTTCAACAAAAAAAATCTTATATAATTCGTTAACCTTTTTATTTTTATAATTATCACTTAGTTGTAAAACTAATTAAAAAACAATCTTTTGAAAACCCTTAACTTATACTAAAATATTATTTGCTCGATATAATATCTTTTTTTCTGCATATGTCTATATAATTTTACAAATAAATTCTGTGTTTTTTTTTTTAAATTAAATATATAAATGATAATGATCTGCATTTAAGAAGGTTAGTTAAAGTATCTTTAAAATTTTTATTAAAAGTTTCTACAATTACAAATAAAATATTTTTTTTAAATATATCTGTAAGCTAAAAAAATTTACATATTATGAATCACTCTATATACTTTCTAAATTGTAGCAAAAAACATTATCTAGTTTTTGTGAGTAAAATAATTCATACAAATGTATAGGTATTATAAAAAACATAGCAAAAGTCTTACACTAAGTAGTAGTAAAGTAATCCAAAAATAAAAAAAAAGGTATCTAGACTTTGCAGTAGCCAATACAATGGGATTTTTTCTGAGATTTAGTTAGTCTGATTGTACTAACAATTAAGTTCTTTGTAGGCCAGAAACGCTAAGGTATTCAACTCGTCCCAGAGACAACCAAACATTAAGACAAACAATAACTCAGACTAAAAGATTCAATAAAGAAATCAGCTCATACCCAAAGTTTATTAGTTTAGGTGACAGTAGACTTAAGTGGCTGAAGTCATTTAAATTTGATATTGATGACACAAAGGCACAATTTCTTTACTTTGAAAACGAATGGCCGACCATGGCATAGTTTATAACGCAGAAAAATACTGTTTTTTACGCGAACTCTAGCCAAACAATGTCATGTCTGCCTATTTTCTATGCACATCGACTGAAGAAAGAAACTTCAGAACCTTACGTACGTATCTGTTGCAAGACGGAGTTTTACTATGAGTATTGCTCCCTAAAAAGCAATTTAACTCTATCAGTGGTTGTGATCTGAACAGTGAGGTCAGCAGATGGATTATGGAACTTGAGAATAAGGAAAACTTATATGCAAACATTGTCTTGTAAAAGATGGCTTTATATAAAAAATCGTGAGAAATTTATCTTTACTCCTTTTAACTAATATGTTCAAAAATAAAATTTTGTCATTGATTTCTACATCCTTAGTAAATGAGTTTTTTTTCTTGTAAATTGTTTAAATTAAAAAACAAAGCCTTATTAATTTTCTCTGTTTGTGAAATAACTAAGCTATCGTCCGTGTACCTTAAGTACAGAACTTGTGATGATGATTCATCAACCAACTTAAATTCTAGGTACCCCATAAAGATATTAGCAAAAGTAGGCCCTAGAGATGACCCTATAGATACTCCGTCTATTTGACTATAAATCTCATTATCAAAACTAAATTGAACGTCACTTGTAGCTATTTTCATTAACTGTATGAAACTTGTTTTCTTGGTACTTAGTTTTACTTAAGCTAATAACACATCCTCACAAATTTTATAACCTCATGCAACATGACACTTGTAAATAGTTTTTTTCACATCAAAGGAAGATAATTACGTGTTTTCTTGATTTATATTCTAAATCTGCTGAATCACTTCGAAGGAATCTTTGACAACGATCGTGAATAATGATTTAGTACTGGTTTAAGTAATAAGTTAAAAACCTTGCTAGCTTATGTTTTGGAGACCTCAACATTTACAAAATTTATCTCAAAGGAACTTCCGTTTTATGCAGTTTAGGTAAACCATACTTGGTCTTAATGAGCCTATTGGTTTAATCGCATTAAACATTTTTTGGCATACTCTTTCTTGGATACCAAGTCTTTTGGTATATTATAAATCCCATTTTAAATTTTATTTAGGTTGTCAAAATCCCTCACTGGTCCCATTTTAATAAATTTTGAATTATAATTCAATATTACAACATTTTCTCAAATATTCTTTTTTGTCAAGAACCACTATGCTGGAGCCCTTATCAGGCTTTGCTAAGATTTTTTTATAATTTTTTTAAATATTTATAATGACTTCTGACATTTCATTCGTATCTAACATCAAGTTTTTCTCGGGTTTAGTATTGGCATAGTAGATATTGGCAATAAACTTTTTTTTTGATTATTTAAATTAAATATTTTTTTTACGTTAAAATTCAGTATTAAAATATATTTTTTTTATTTATTTTTTTAAATAGACCATACTTATTTTTTTTAGATATAGAAATATGAATTATTGATCTTAACTTTAAATGAAACATTACATTCAAAATGAGTTGGTGTATTTGGTAGCTAAATAAAACTAAAAATGCACAAATTATTAAACTAAATTTTAGCGATCATAACTAGAATTTTAGCTTATTTAAATTTATCTTTTTTTTTTTCTAATAAAAGTTGCATTGTAAAGCGTGTTGTGAAGTCACGTAAAAAAAATCGTGGTAATTTTCCAACTTCAGTTAATATATTCAAGGCGCAAACCAATGTAATTAATATTGATCAATATTAATCGTCATTACGTTTTCTACTAATTTTGAAAGCTGTTTTCAAACAGCTATAAAGTTTTTATTTCACACTAAGCACATATATTTGTTCTAGGTTTACATATATATCGAATAATTTACAAATCTAGTAGTTGATAAATGATTATAACAGAAAAATTTCTGGAATTCCTAATGTTTGCTTATCTTTTACTTGTAAGCTAAAATATATATGTTAGCTAAAAAAATTTTACACATTAAAAATCATTTTATATACTCTAAAGTATTACAAAAAAAGTTAACTAATTTTTATGAGTAAAATGATACATACACATATATAGGTACTATAAAAAAACATGAACAATATTTAAGTTAAGTAGTAGTAAAGCATTCCGAAAAAAAAAAAAAAAAAAAAAACAGTAAATTTCCAATACTGAATTTTTACGTGAAAAAAATATTTAAATTAAATAAACAAAAAAACGTTTATTGCCAATATCTACTATGCCATTACTAAACCAGAGAAAAACTTACATACAAGTCTATTTGTTATCTTTTGAATGAAAATAAAATATGATTCTTTTCAAATAATTAATTTATTTAGTTTTTAGTTATCTACCGATTACATAAAAAATCTTAGACAAGAATAATATTGTATAACTTTAATAAATTCAAAAGTTAATTAATTTGAATGACAATCATTTTTTAATTTCAACAAAATAAATCTTATATAATTCGTTAATCTTTTTATTTTTATAATTATCACTTAGTTGTAAAACTAATTTAAAAACAATCTTTTGAAAACCCTTAACTTATACTAAAATATTATTTGCTCGATATAATTTCTTTTTTTCTGCATATGTCTATATAATTTTACAAATAAATTCTTTATTTTTTTTTAAATTAAATATATAAATGATAATGATCTGCATTTAAGAAAGTTAGTTATAGTATCTTTAAAAGTTTTATTAAAAGTTTCTACAACTACAAATAAAATATTTTTTTTAAATATATCTGTAAGCTAAAAAAATTTACATATTATGAATCACTCTATATACTTTCTAAATAATAGCAAAAAACATTATCTAGTTTTTGTGAGTAAAATAATTCATACAAATGTATAGGTATTATAAAAAACATAGCAAAAGTCTTACACTAAGTAGTAGTAAAGTAATCCAAAAATAAAAATAAAGGTATCTAGATTTTGCATAGCCATTACAATAGGATTTTTTCTGAGATTTAGTTAGTCTGATTGTACTAACAATTAAGTTCTTTGTAGGCCAGAAACGCTAAGGTATTCAACTAGTCCCAGAGACAACCAAACATTAAGACAAACAATAACTCAGACTAAAAGATTCAATAAGGAAATCAGCTCATACCCAGAGTTTATTAGTTTAGGTGACAGTAGACTTAAGTGGCTGAAGTCATTTAAATTTGATATTGATGACGCAAAGGCACAATTTCTTTACTTTTAAAACGAATGGCTGACCATGGCATATTTGATAACGATGAAAAATACTGTTTTTTACGCGAACTCTAGCAAAACAATGACATGTCTGCCTACATACTATGCACAGCAGCTGAAGACAAAAACTTCAGCATCTTACGTACGTATCTATTGCAAGACGGAGTTTTTCAACAAGTATTGCTCCCAAAAAAGCAATTTAACTCTATCAGTGGTTGTGATCTGAACAGTGAGGTCAGCAGATGGATTATGGAACTTGAGAATAAGGAAAACTTATATGCAAACATTGTCCTGTAAAAGATGGCTTTATATACACACTAGTGAGAAATTTATATTTACTCCTTTTAACTAATATGTTCAAAAATAAAATTTAGTCATTGATTTCTACATCCTTAGTAAATGAATTTTTTTTTCTTGTAATATGTTTAAATTAAAAACAAAGCCTTATTAATTTTCTCTGTTTGTGAAATAACTAAGCGATCGTCCATGTACCTTAAGTACAGAACTTGTGATGATGATTCATCAACCAACTTAAATTCTAGGTAACCCATAAAGATATTAGCAAAAGTAGGCCCTAGAGATGACCCTATAGATACTCTGTCTATTTGACTATAAATATCATTATCAAAACTAAATTGAACGTCACTTGTAGCTATTTTCATTAACTGTATGAAACTTGTTTTCTTGGTACTTAGTTTTTTTAAGCTAATAACACATCCTCACAAATTTTATAACCTCATGCAACATGACACTTGTAAATTGTTTTTTTCACATCAAAGGAAGATAATTACGTGTTTTCTTGATTGATTTTCTAAATCTGCTGAATCACTTCGAAGGAATCTTTGACAACGATCGTGAATAATGATTTAGTACCGGTTTAAGTAATAAGTTAAAAACCTTGCTAGCTTATGTTGGGGAGACCTCGTCATTGACAAAATTTGTCTCAAAGGAACTTCTGTTTTATGCAGTTTAGATAAACCATACTTGGTCTTAATGAGCCCGTTGGTTTAATCGCATTTAACGTTTTTTGGCTTACTCTTTCTTGGATACCAAGTCTTTTGGTATATTATCAATCCCATTTAAAATTTTATTTAGGTTGTCAAAATCCCTCACTGGTCCCATTTTAACAAATTTTGAATTGTCATTCAATATTACAACATTTTCTCAAATGTTCTTTTTTGTCAAGAACCACTATGCTGGAGCCCTTATCAGGCTTTGCTAAGATTTTTTTATAATTTTTTTATATATTTATAATGACTTCTGACATTTCATTCGTATCTAACATCAAGTTTTTCTCTGGTTTAGTATTGGCATAGTAGATATTGGCAATAAACTTTTTTTTTAGTTTATTTAATTTAAATATTTTTTTCACGTAAAAATTCAGTATTAAAATATACTTTTTTTATTTATTTTTTTAAATAGACTATACTTATTTTTTTAGATATAGAAATATGAATTATTGATCTTAGCTTTAAATGAAACATTACATTCAAAATAAGTTGGTGTATTTGGTAGCTAAATAAAACTTAAAATGCACAAATTATTAAACTAAATTTTAGCGATCATAACTAGAATTTTAGCTTATTTAAATTTATCTTTTTTCTTCTAATAAAAGTTGCATTGTAAAGCGTGTAGTGACGTCACGAAAAAAAAATCGTGGTAATTATCCAACTTCAGTTAATTTATTCAAAGCGCAAACCAATGTAATTAATATTGATCAATATTAATCGTCATTACGTTTTCTACTAATTTTGAAAGCTGTTTTCAAACAGCTATAAAGTTTTTATTTCACACAAAACACATATATTTGTTCTAGGTTTACATATATATCGAATAATTTATAAATCTAGTAGTTGATAAATGATTATAAAAGAAAAAATTCTGGAATTCCTAATGTTTGCTTATCTATTACTTCTAAGCAAAAATATATATGTTAGCTAAAAAAATTTTACACATTACAAATCTTTTTATATACTCTAAAGTATTACAAAAAAAGTTATCTAGTTTTTGTGAGTAAAATGATACTTACACATCTATAGGTATTATAAAAAAACATGAACAATATTTTAAGTTAATTAGTAGTAAAGCATTCCAAAAACAAAAAAAAAATATAACAGTACGTTTGTAATACTGAATTTTTACGTGAAAAAAATAATTAAATTAAATAAACAAAAAAAAAGTTTATTGCCAATATCTACTATGTCATTACTAAACCAGAGAAAAACTTAGATACAAGTCTATTTGTTATCTTCTGAATGAAAATAAAATATGATTCTTTTGAAATAATTACTTTCTTAAGTTTTTAATTACCTACCGTATACATAAAAAATCTTAGACAAGAAAAATATTGTATAACTTTAATGAATTCAAAAGTTAAGTAATCAGAATTACAATCATTTTTTAAATTCAACAAAAAAAATCTTATATAATTCGTTAATCTTTTTATTTTTATAATTATCACTTAGTTGTAAAACTTATTTAAAAACAATCTTCTGAAAACCCTTAACTTATACTAAAATATTATTTGCTCGATATAATATCTTTTTTTCTGCATATGTCTATATAATTTTACAAATAAATTCTGTGTTTTTTTTTAAATTAAATATATTAATAATAATGATCTGCATTTAAGAAGGTTAGTTATCGTATCTTTAAAAGTATTATTAAAAGTTTCTACAATTACAAATAAAAATTTTTTTTAAATATATCTGTAAGCTAAAAAAATTTACATATTATGAATCACTCTATATACTTTCTAAATAATAGCAAAAAACATTATCTAGTTTTTGTGAGTATAATAATTCATACAAATGTATAGGTATTATAAAAAACATAGCAAAAGTCTTACACTAAGTAGTAGTAAAGTAATCCAAAAATAAAAAAAAGGTATCTAGACTTTGCAGTAGCCAATACAATGGGATTTTTTCTGAGATTTAGTTAGTCTGATTGTACTAACAATTAAGTTCTTTGTAGGACAGAAACGCTAAGGTATTCAACTCGTCCCAGAGACAACCAAACATTAAGACAAACAATAACTCAGACTAAAAGATTCAATAAGGAAATCAGCTCATACCCAGAGTTTATTAGTTTAGGTGACAGTAGACTTAAGTGGCTGAAGTCATTTAAATTTGATATTGATGACGCAAAGGCACAATTTCTTTACTTTGAAAACGAATGGCCGACCATGGCATAGTTGATAACGCAGAAAAATACTGTTTTTTACCCGAACTCTAGCCAAACAATGACATGTCTGCCTACATACTATGCACAGCAGCTGAAGACAAAAACTTCAGCACCTTACGTACGTATCTATTGCAAGACGGAGTTTTACAACAAGTATTGCTCCAAAAAAAGCATTTTAACTCTATCAGTGGTTGTGATCTGTATAGTGAGGTCAGCAGATGGATTATAGAACTGGAGAATAGAGAAAACTTATATGCAAACATTGTCCTGTAAAAGATAGCTTTATATACACACTGGTGAGAAATTTATATTTACTCCTTTTAACTAATATATTCAAAAATAAGATTTGGTTTTTGATTTCTACATCCTTAGTAAATGAATTTTTTAATGTAAATTGTTTAAATTACAAAACAAAGCCTTATTAATTTTCTCTGTTTGTGAAATAAATAAGCGATCGTCCATGTACCTTAAGTACAGAACTTGTGATGATGATTCATCAACCAACTTAAATTCTAGGTAACCCATAAAGATATTAGCAAAAGTAGGCCCTAGAGATGACCCTATTGATACTCCGTCTATTTGACTATAAATCTCATTATAAAAAATAATTGAACAACACTTGTAGCTATTTTCATTAACTGTATGAAACTTGTTTTCTTGGTACTTAGTTTTCTTAAACTAATAACACAATCCCACAAATTCCACTAATGCAACGGGACACTTGTAAATAGTCTTCTTTTCACATCAAAGGGAGATAATTACGTGTTTTCTTAATTGATGTTCTAAATCTGCTGAATCACTTCGAAGGACTCATTGACAACGATCATGAATAATGATTAAGCTCTGGTTCAAGTAAAAAGTTAAGAAACCTTGCTAGCTTATGTTAGGGAGAACTCGTCATTGACAAAATTTGTCTCAAGGGAAGTTCCGTTTTATGCAGTTTAGGTAAACCATACTTGGTCTTAATAAGCCTATTGGTTTAATCGCATTAAACGTCTCTTGGCTTACTCTTTCTTGGATACCAAGTCCTTTGGTATATTATCAATCCCATTTTAAATTTTATTTAGATTGTCAAAATTTCTCCCTGTTCCGATTTTAACAAATTTTGAATTATCATTCAATATTACAGTATTTTCTCAAATATTCTGTTTAGTTAAGAACCACTATGCTGGAGCCCTTATCAGGCTTTGTTAAGATTTTTTTATAATGACTTCTGACATTTTATTCGTATCTAACATCAAGTTTTTCTCTGGTCTAGTATTGGCATAGTAGATATTGGCAATAATTTTTTTTTTGTTTATTTAATAAAAATAATTTTTTCATGTAAAAATTCAGTATTAAAATATATCTTTTTTATTTATTTTATTAAATAGGCCATACTTATTGTATTTAGATATAGAAATGCAATTATTGATTTTAACTTTAAATGAAACATTACATTTAAAATGAGTTGTTATATTTGGTAGCTAATTAAAAATTTAAATGCACAAATTATTAAACTAGATTTTTTTGATCATAAATAGAATCTTAGCTTATTTAAATTTATCTTTTTTTTTCTAATAAAAGTTGCATTGTAAAGCGTGTTGTGACGTCACGTATAAAAAAATCGTTGTAATTATCCAACTTCAGTTGATATATTCAAAGCGCAAACCAATGTAATTAATACTGTATTAATGTTAATCGTCATTACGTTTTCTACTAATTTTGAAAGCTGTTTTCAAACAGCTATAAAGTTTTTATTTCACATTAAGCACATATATTTGTTCTAGGTTTAAATATATATAGAATAATTTTTATATCTAGTAGTTGATAAATGATCATAAAAAAAATTCTTGAATTTCTAATGTTTGCTTATCTAGTACTTCTAAGTAAAAATATATATGTAAGCTAAAACAAATTTTACACATTATAAATCACAGTATATACTCTAAAGTATTACAAAAAAAGTTATCTAGTTTTTGTAAGTAAAATGATACATACACATATATAGGTATTATAAAAAACATGAACAATATTTTTAAGTTAAGTAGTAGTAAAGCATTCAAAAAACAAAAAAAAAAATATAATAGTAAAACTTGTTTGAAATAAAACGTAGATCTCCAAAAAAAAAAAACTGTACGTTATAAGTATTATTAAAGTCTCTGCATCATTACAAAATGTAGTTGTTTTTTTATAACGTTTGAGTTCAGTAAAGAATAACTTTTTGCACAATTTTGTATAAAAGTAATAATGAAAAAATTGAGAAAATGATAAAGGTTTTTCGTTTTGTTTATTTATTAAAAATTTTTTAATGTAAAACTTATGTATTTAAATATGTTTTTTTAAATTATTTTATTTAATAAGCCTTGTTTATTATATTTAGATATACAACTATGAATAATTGGCTTTAATTTGAAATGAAACATTACATTGAAGACGAATTGTTATTTTGTGTAGCTAGATAAAACTTTAAATTAACAATTACTAAACTTTTTTTTTTGACTAAAACTAGAATTTTTGCTCAATTAAATGTATCTTTTTTTTTAATAATAGTTACATTGTAAAGCATGTTTCGACGTCAAGTATAAAAATTTTGGTAATTATCCGACTTCAGCTAATACATTCAAAGCGCAAAGTAATGAAACCAATACTGTATAAATCAGGGTTTCCCAAAGTGGGCGATATCGCCCCCCTGGGGGCGATTTTAAAATTTTGGGCTATCATGAGATTTTTACTTTTTTCTTGCTATTTTACTTATTTCAGCTTGCTCTAAATTGTATGACCCTGAGGTAAAACTTAACAAAAATTTTTATTTTATTAATGTAAAAAGTAGAAAAAAATCAAGTGTTTATGACTCCTACTTTCAAGTAAATACTATATTTTTATTCATATATTTCCTTGTTTAACAATTACATATATCATAGATGATTGAAATCCCTCTAACTATTTTATAACCTGAGATATATGTTTTTTGGGACCATAAATGGTTTGTAAAAATCTTTGTTATCTTTTAATAACTATCACCTCATGATATTTCCAGTTGTTTTTTGAAAAGTCACCAAGTTAGACTAAGAAATAAAAATATACAGGGTTGCCAGTTTACCTAGAAGCCTTGAAAAACCTGGACCTTGACAAGTTCGGCAATAAGAAGCCTGGAAAAAATCTGGAATGTTTAACGATGTTAACATATTAAGTAGTAAATTTAGATCTGACACAAAAAAGCTATCGTATAGATAAAAATATGGATCCCTTCGAGGCAGATACTTTTGAAATAAACGACATACAGAAAACTTCTAAGACTTACAAACTGACCTTAAACTTAAAGTAAATTCTACCAAACAACGATATGAAAGCTTTTGGACTCAACAAAAACTAAGGCACAAGTATCCAATCATTTAAAAGGAATTTAGATTGTTGTTTATAGCTTTTCCTTCTAGCTATGTTGTTGAGAAAGCTTTCAGTTCAGTTATCAACATCTTGAGCAAAAGATCTAATCTAGATATTTATAAAGGAGGTGACTTAAGGCTCTATTTTACTGATTAAGAATCAGATTAGAAAAACTTGCAAGCAGTCATGAACCTCATCCTTCACATTATATTAGACTTCAGTAGCAGACATTATTTTATGAAAGTTTTTTAATTTGATTTGATCTTTTGAAAACTTCTTATTTAACCTGGTTTGTATTGTATTTAAGTATTTTTTTATAATTACAAATTTTTTAAGCTATTTATTCTACAACAGGTTAGCATAATGCCTTATAAATATTAATTAAAATATTAATTACGGTGGACTTCCTCTTGAGTTCGCACTTTAAAAAAAAAAAAAACCCAAATAAAAAAAGCAAATTTATATTTTCTTATATATAACTAAAGTAAAGTCTATTACTAACCAAATATTAACAAACAAACTATATATAGTATTTGTTAGCTTATATAGATCTGTTTTATTTTAATGAAAGTTTGTTTTATGTTTTAGTGGATTTCATATTTTTTCATAACATTATTGCATATAACATATTGAAATTTGTCATTTTGTAAAAAAAATATGGTAATAATTCTTTTAGTTTGCACTTTTTAGTTTTTTTCAAAGTGCGAACTTAAGCGGAAGTCTACTATGTTTATTAAATGGTTTATGTTTTAAAGTTGTTAACAGTTTTATTTTGACCTGGTTTATTTTGTAGTTTATATTCGTCGTTTTACATTACATTCTAAAAGATTTTATAGCCTAGTGAAAAAATTAAAATATTTGTTTGAAAGACCTTTATTTGACAGGTTTTTGTTATTACTTGTTTAATCTGTATATAACTTATATAACTATATACCTATTATCTGATTGTAAAATTTTGATAACTATTAAAGTTTTAAATTCTAATATTTTTTTTTCGGTTTTAAAAGAGTATAAATTTGAGGTCTCTATTTTAAATGACTTCTACTCTTTCATTTAAAAGTTTCTTAAACTCAATTTTATTTTATAACTTGATTTATTATTGTTAAAAAAATATTTTTATATAAGGAGTTTTAGACTATTAATACAACTGTTTTTGGCTTTTTCTTAAATCAATAATATTAGCAATTAGAATATACTTAGTTTACTTTAATACTTCAACACTAGCTTTTAGTTTTTCACTATTTTCCTCTGTTAAATTATTATGGGCTAATAGCTAGAAAAAAAAATTAAACAGAATTAAATAAGCCATCAAAAAGACTGCTACAGTTACAAAACAAAATTTTATCCTAGCTAAAACATTTTTTTAATTGATTACTTTCTGTTCCCAGAATTAAGTGTAAAACATTGGATTTTTTTTTGAATTTGAATAAAGAAAAAAAATTGTTAGAATTAAGGTTTAGTTCCCCAAAGATTATTCCAAGTCAAGTACTATTTCATGGTATTCTACTAAGAAACAAATATTTTAAAAAGTTTAAAATTAAATTTTTAATTTTTACAACTAACTTACTTACAATATATCTTAGTATTAAAATTAATAAATTTACTGCATTAACTGAAGCTGTTGATGAAACCACTTTTCATGTGAGAAAATCAACCAGTCGGTCAAACTTCCTCAAACTAGATCAGAAATTAGTTTTTAATTTTTATTATGTGTATAATAAACTGTTCATTTTTTTAGTTTTTTTAATCTCTGGTATAGTTATTTTAGAATATGCCTATCTATAGAATAGTTTAAGTATTTTGTGCGGCTTAAATAAGTTACTTAGTATAAACTTCTAAATGTCCGAAATTTGTTATATGAGATATTATTATAATTTTAGGTTTCAGTTAAGATTTCAGATAGGTAACGTAAGGCTCAGATCCAGTCGCAGATCCAGTCGAATTTCGACCCGCTAACTAAATTGAAAACTACTTGTGCATAATAAATAAAATTTACTTTTTTGTTACTTAATAGTTTGAAATACGCTTTCATTTCGTTTTCAGTTCACAACAATATTTCCTTGATCACAATAATAGTAGATGAGTTAATTACAATTTTGCTCGAGTTTTTTAATTTTCTTATTTGTTATTTTTTTTAAATCGAGCAGCCCGCAATTAAATTTTTTTAACGAGTTAAAACTAGAAATGATTTTTAGTAAATATGAATAGCTAACTACAAAAATTGTCCACCACTGAACTAAAAGTTTCATTATTTTCAAAACAGTTTATATTTAAACAGGATTGATTACAGATAACACAAGGCTTTTTAATAATTAAGTATTTTAAAACACTTTACTGGGCTTCTAAGAAAATAACTGTAAATTATTTTCTCAAGCCCTGTAAACTACTTTGAACACTAAAGTGCGTGCATAAGAAGTCCCAGACTAAATTACATTTCGAACACAACTTTTTTAGCTCAAAAGTTTGTACTCAAAAAAAAAAACTACTTTGTGAGATCAGGGGAGGCGATTTTTTTTTCAAATTACTGAAAAGGGGGCGATTTAGTAAATGAGTTTGGGAAACCCTGGTCTAAATGATAATTGTCATTATGTTTTCTACTACTTTTGAAATTTGTTGGTAAACAGCTGTAAATTTTTTATTTCACACTAAGCACATACATTTTTTCTAAGTTTACATATATATAGAATAATTTAGAAATCTGATAGTTGATAACCGATTAAAAAGAAAAATCTGTAATTCCTAATGTTTGCTTTTCTCAATAACAAGCTTTATTTAAGATAACTAAATAACTATCTTTTCTACACCAATCATTGAAGCCATACAAGTCTATTTGTTATCTTCTGAATGAAAATAATATATGATTCTTTTGAAATAATTACTTTCTTAAGTGTTTAATTATGTACTGATTACATAAAAAATCTTAGATAAGAAAGATATTGTACAACTTTGATAAATTCAAAAATTAATTAATCAGAATGACAATCATTTTTAATTTCAACAAAAAATATTTTATATGGTTCGTTAAGCTTTTTATTTTTATAATTATCACTTAGTTGTAAAACTAATTTAAAAACAATCTTTTGAAAACCCTAAGTTTATAATAAATTATTATTTGCTCGATATATTATCATTTTTTCTGCATATGTCTATATAATTTTACAAATAAATTCTGTGTTTTTTTTACAAATTAACAATATAACTGATAATGATCTGCATTTAAGAAGGTTAATTATCATATCTTTTAAAGTTTTATTAAAAATCTACAATTACAAATAAAATATTTTTTTAGATATATCAGTAAGCTAAAATAAACTTTACATATTATGAATCACTCTATATACTTTCTAAATACTAGCAAAAAATATTATCTAGTTTTTGTGAGTAAAATAATTCGTACAAATTTATAGGTATTATAAAAAACATGAACAAAAGTCTTCAACTAAGTAGTAGTAAAGTATACCAAAAACAAAAATAAAGGTATCTAGACTTTGCAGTAGCCAATACAGTGGGATTTTTCTGAGATTCAGTTAATCTGATTGTACTAACAATTAAGTTCTTTGTAGGCCAGCAACGCCAAGGTTATCAACTAGTCCCAGAGACAACCAAACATTAAGACATACAATAACTCAGACTAAAAGATTTAATAGGGAAATCAGCTCATACCTAGAGTTTATCAATTTAGATGACAGTATACTTAAGTGGCTGAAGTCTTTAAATTTGATGTTGATGACGCAAAGGCAGAATTTCTTTACTTTGAAAACGAATGGCTGACCATTGCATAGTTGATAACGCAGAAAAATACTGGCTTTTACGCGAACTCTGGCCAAACAATGTCATGTCTGCCTATTTTCTATGCACAGCGACTGAAGACAGAAACTTCAGAACCTTACGTACGTATCTGTTGCAAGACGGAGTTTTACCACGAGTATTGCTCCTAAAAAAGCAATTTAACTCTATCAGTGGTTGTGATCTGAACAGTGAGGTCAGCGGATGGATTATGGAACTTGAGAATAAGGAAAACTTATACGCAAACATTGTCCTGTAAAAGATGGCTTTATATACACAATCGTGAGAAATTTATCTTTACTCCTTTTAACCAATATGTTCAAAAATAAAATTTGGTCATTGATTTCTACATCCTTAGTAAATGATTTTTTTTTCTTGTAAATTGTTTAAATTAAAAAACAAAGCCTTATTAATTTTCTCTGTTTGTGAAATAACTAAGCTATCGTCCATGTACCTTAAGTACAGAACTTGTGATGATGATTCATCAACCAACTTAAATTCTAGGTACCCCATAAAGATATTAGCAAAAGTAGGCCCTAGAGATGACCCTATAGATACTCAATCTATTTGACTATAAATCTCATTATCAAAACTTAATTGAACGTCACTTGTAGCTATTTTCATTAACTGTATGAAACTTGTTTTCTTGGTACTTAGTTTTCTTAAGCTAATAACACATCCTCACAAATTTTATAACCTCATGCAACATGACACTTGTAAATAGTTTTTTTTTCACATCAAAGAAAGATAATTAGGTGTTTTCTTGATTGATATTCTAAATCTGCTGAATCACTTTGAAGGAATCTTTGACAACGATCGTGAATAATGATTTAGTACTGGTTTAAGTAATAAGTTAAAAACCTTGCTAGCTTATGTTTTGGAGACCTCAACATTTACAAAATTTATCTCAAAGGAACTTCCGTTTTATGCAGTTTAGGTAAACCATACTTGGTCTTAATGAGCCTGTTGGTTTAATCGCATTAAACGTTTTTTGGCTTACTCTTTCTTGGATACCAAGTCTTTTGGTATATTATAAATCCCATTTTAAATTTTATTTAGGTTGTCAAAATCCCTCACTGGTCCCATTTTAATAAATTTTTAATTATAATTCAATATTACAACATTTTCTCAAATATTCTTTTTTGTCAAGAACCACTATGCTGGAGCCCTTGTCAGGCTTTGCTAAGATTTTTTTATAATTTTTTTAAATATTTATAATGACTTCTGACATTTCATTCGTATCTAACATCAAGTTTTTCTCGGGTTTAGTATTGGCATAGTAGATATTGGCAATAAACTTTTTTTTTGATTATTTAAATTAAATATTTTTTTTACGTAAAAATTCAGTATTAAAATATATTTTTTTTATTTATTTTTTTAAATAGACCATACTTTTTTTTTTAGATATAGAAATATGAATTATTGATCTTAACTTTAAATGAAACATTACATTCAAAATGAGTTGGTGTATTTGGTAGCTAAATAAATCTAAAAATGCACAAATTATTAAACTAAATTTTAGCGATCATAACTAGAATTTTAGCTTATTTAAATTTATCTTTTTTTTTCTAATAAAAGTTGCATTGTAAAGCGTGTTGTGACGTCACGTAAAAAAAATCGTGGTAATTATCCAACTTCAGTTAATATATTGAAAGCGCAAACCAATGTAATTAATATTGATCAATATTAATCGTCATTACGTTTTCTACTAATTTTGAAAGCTGTTTTCAAACAGCTATAAAGTTTTTATTTCACACTAAGCACATATATTTGTTCTAGGTTTACATATATATCGAATAATTTACAAATCTAGTAGTTGATAAATGATTATAAAAGAAAAAATTCTGGAATTCCTAATGTTTGCTTATCTTTTACTTGTAAGCTAAAATATATATGTTAGGTAAAAAAAATTTTACACATTAAAAATCACTTTATATACTCTAAAGTATTACAAAAAAAAGTTATCTAGTTTTTGTGAGTAAAATGATACATACACATATATAGGTATTATAAAAAAACATGAACAATATTTTAAGTTAAGTAGTAGTTAACAATTCCAAAAACAAAAAAAAAGTTATAACAGTACGTTTGTAATACTGAATGTTTACGTGAAAAAAATATTTAAATTAAATAAACAAAAAAACGTTTATTGCCAATATCTACTATGCCATTACTAAACCAGAGAAAAACTTACATACAAGTCTATTTGTTATCTTCTGAATGAAAATAAAATATGATTCTTTTCAAATAATTAGTTTCTTAAGTTTTTAATTATCTACCGATTACATAAAAAATCTTAGACAAGAAAAATATTGTATAACTTTAATTAATTCAAAAGTTAATTAATCAGAATGACAATCATTTTTTAATTTCGACAAAAAAAATCTTATATAATTCGTTAATCTTTTTATTTTCATAATTATCACTTAGTTGTAAAACTAATTTAAAAACAATCTTTTGAAAACCCTTAACTTATACTAAAATATTATTTGCTCGATATAATATCTTTTTTTCTGCATATGTCTATATAATTTTACAAATAAATTCTGTGTTTTTTTTTTAAATTAAATATATAAATGATAATGATCTGCATTTAAGAAGGTGAGTTATAGTATCTTTAAAATTTTTATTAAAAGTTTCTACAATTACAAATAAAATATTTTTTTTAAATATATCTGTAAGCTAAAAAAATTTACATATTATGAATCACTCTATATACTTTCTAAATTGTAGCAAAAAACATTATCTATTTTTTGTGAGTAAAATAATTCATACAAATGTATAGGTATTATAAAAAACATAGCAAAAGTCTTACACTAAGTAGTAGTAAAGTAATCCAAAAATAAAAAAAAAGGTATCTAGACTTTGCAGTAGCCAATACAATGGGATTTTTTCTGAGATTTAATTAGTCTGATTGTACTAACAATTAAGTTCTTTGTAGTCCAGAAACGCTAAGGTATTCAACTCGTCCCAGAGACAACCAAACATTAAGACAAACAATAACTCAGACTAAAAGATTCAATAAGGAAATCAGCTCATACCCAGAGTTTATTAGTTTAGATGACAGTATACTTAAGTGGCTGAAGTCATTTAAATTTGATATTGATGACACAAAGGCACAATTTCTTTACTTTGAAAACGAATGGCCGACCATGGCATAGTTGATAACGCAGAAAAATACTGTTTTTTACGCGAACTCTAGCCAAACAATGTCATGTCTGCCTATTTTCTATGCACAGCGACTGAAGACAGAAACTTCAGAACCTTACGTACGTATCTGTTGCAAGACGGAGTTTTACTACGAGTATTGCTCCCAAAAAAGCAATTTAACTCTATCAGTGGTTGTGATCTGAACAGTGAGGTCAGCAGATGGATTATGGAACTTGAGAATAAGGAAAACTTATATGCAAACATTGTCCTGTAAAAGATGGCTTTATATACACAATCGTGAGAAATTTATCTTTACTCCTTTTAACCAATATGTTGAAAAATAAAATTTTGTCATTGATTTCTACATCCTTAGTAAATGAGTTTTTTTTCTTGTAAATTGTTTAAATTAAAAAACAAAGCCTTATTAATTTTCTCTGTTTGTGAAATAACTAAGCTATCGTCCGTGTACCTTAAGTACAGAACTTGTGATGATGATTCATCAACCAACTTAAATTCTAGGTACCCCATAAAGATATTAGCAAAAGTAGGCCCTAGAGATGACCCTATAGATACTCCGTCTATTTGACTATAAATCTCATTATCAAAACTAAACTGAACGTCACTTGTAGCTATTTTCATTAACTGTATGAAACTTGTTTTCTTGGTATTTAGTTTTCTTAAGCTAATAACACATCCTCACAAATTTTATAACATCATGCAACATACACTTGTAAATAGTTATTTTCACATCAAAGGAAGATAATTACGTGTTTTCTTGATTGATATTCTAAATCTGCTGAATCACTTCGAAGGAATCTTTGACAACGATCGTGAATAATGATTTAGTACTGGTTTAAGTAATAAGTTAAAAACCTTGCTAGCTTATGTTTTGGAGACCTGAACATTTACAAAATTTATCTCAAAGGAACTTCCGTTTAATGCAGTTTAGGTAAACCATACATGGTCTTAATGAGCCTATTGGTTTGATCACATTAAAAATTTTTTAGCTTACTCTTTCTTGGATACCAAGTCTTTTGGTATATTATAAATCCCATTTTAAATTTTATTTAGGTTGTCAAAATCCCTCACTGGTCCCATTTTAATAAATTTTGAATTATAATTCAATATTACAACATTTTTTAAATATTCTTTTTTGTCAAGAACCACTATGCTGGAGCCCTTATCAGGCTTTGCTAAGATTTTTTTATAATTTTTTTAAGTATTTATAATGACTTCTGACATTTCATTCGTATCTAACATCAAGTTTTTCTCTGGTTTAGTATTGGCATAGTAGAAATTGGCAATAAACTTTTTTTTTGATTATTTAAATTAAATATTTTTTTTATGTAAAAATTCAGTATTAGAATATATTTTTTTTATTTATTTTTTTAAATAGACGATACTTATTTTTTTTAGATATAGAAATATGAATTATTGATCTTAACTTTAAATGAAACATTACATTCAAAATGAGTTGGTGTTTTTGGTAGCTAAATAAAACTAAAAATGCACAAATTATTAAACTAAATTTTAGCGATCATAACTAGAATTTTAGCTTATTTAAATTTATCTTTTTTTTTCTAATAAAAGTTGCATTGTAAAGCGTGTTGTGACGTCACGTAAAAAAAATCGTGGTAATTATCCAACTCCAGTTAATATATTCAAAGCGCAAACCAATGTAATTAATATTGATCAATATTAATCGCCATTACGTTTTCTACTAATTTTGAAAGCTGATTTCAAACAGCTATAAAGTTTTTATTTCACACTAAGCACATATATTTGTTCTAGGTTTACATATAAATTGAATAATTTACAAATCTAGTAGTTGATAAATGATTATAAAAGAAAAAATTTTGGAATTCCTAATGTTTGCTTATCTTTTACTTGTAAGCTAAAATATATATGTTAGCTAAAAAAATTTTACACATTAAAAATCACTTTATATACTCTAAAGTATTACAAAAAAAAGTTATCTAGTTTTTGTGAGTAAAATGATACATACACATATATAGGTATTATAAAAAAACATGGACAATATTTTAAGTAAGTAGTAGTTAACCATTCCAAAAACTAAAAAAAAATTATAACAGTACGTTTGTAATACTGAATTTTTACGTGAAAAAAATATTTAAATTAAATAAACAAAAAAACGTTTATTGCCAATATCTACTATGCCATTACTAAACCAGAGAAAAACTTACATACAAGTCTATTTGTTATCTTCTGAATGAAAATAAAGTATGATTCTTTTCAAATAATTAGTTTCTTAAGTTTTTAATTATCTACCGATTACATAAAAAATCTTAGACAAGAAAAATATTGTATAACTTTAATTAATTCAAAAGTTAATTAATCAGAATGACAATCATTTTTTAATTTCAACAAAAAAAATCTTATACAATTCGTTAATCTTTTTATTTTTATAATTATCACTTAGTTGTTAAACTAATTTAAAACAATCTTTTGAAAACCCTTAACTTATACTAAAATATTATTTACTCGATATAATATCTTTTTTTCTTCATATGTCTATATAATTTTACAAATAAATTCTGTGTTTTTTTTTTTTATTAAATATATAAATGATAATGCTCTGCATTTAAGAAGGTTAGTTATAGTATCTTTAAAATTTTTATTAAAAGTTTTTACAATTACAAATAAAATATTTTTTTTAAATATATCTGTAAGCTAAAAAAATTTACATATTATGAATCACTCTATATACTTTCTAAATTGTAGCAAAAAACATTATCTAGTTTTTGTGAGTAAAATAATTCATACAAATGTATAGGTATTATAAAAAACATAGCAAAAGTCTTACACTAAGTAGTAGTAAAGTAATCCAAAAATAAAAAAAAAAGGTATCTAGACTTTGCAGTAGCCAATACAATGGGATTTTTTCCGAGATTTAGTTAGTCTGATTGTACTAACAATTAAGTACTTTGTAGGCCAGAAACGCTAAGGTATTCAACTCGTCCCAGAGACAACCAAACATTAAGACAAACAATAACTCAGACTAAAAGATTCAATAAGGAAATCAGCTCATACCCAAAGTTTATTAGTTTAGGTGACAGTAGACTTAAGTGGCTGAAGTCATTTAAATTTGATATTGATGACACAAAGGCACAATTTCTTTACTTTTAAAACGAATGGCCGACCATGGCATAGTTGATAACGCAGAAAAATACTGTTTTTTACGCGAACTCTAGCCAAACAATGTCATGTCTGCCTATTTTCTATGCACAGCGACTTAAGACAGAAACTTCAGAACCTTACGTACGTATCTGTTGCAAGACGGAGTTTTACTACGAGTATTGCTCCCAAAAAAGCAATTTAACTCTATCAGTGGTTGTGATCTGAACAGTGAGGTCAGCAGATGGATTATGGAACTTGAGAATAAGGAAAACTTATATGCAAACATTGTCCTGTAAAAGATGGCTTTATATACACAATCGTGAGAAATTTATCTTTACTCCTTTTAACCAATATGTTGAAAAATAAAATTTTGTCATTGATTTCTAAATCCTTAGTAAATGAATTTTTTTTCTTGTAAATTGTTTAAATTAAAAAACAAAGCCTTATTAATTTTCTCTGTTTGTGAAATAACTAAGCTATCGTCCGTGTACCTTAAGTACAGAACTTGTGATGATGATTCATCAACCAACTTAAATTCTAGGTACCCCATAAAGATATTAGCAAAAGTAGGCCCTAGAGATGACCCTATAGATACTCCGTCTATTTGACTATAAATCTCATTATCAAAACTAAATTGAACGTCACTTGTAGCTATTTTCATTAACTGTATGAAACTTGTTTTCTTGGTACTTAGTTTTCTTAAGCTAATAACACATCCTCACAAATTTTATAACCTCATGCAACATGACACTTGTAAATAGTTATTTTCACATCAAAGGAAGATAATTACGTGTTTTCTTGATTGATATTCTAAATCTGCTGAATCACTTCGAAGGAATCTTTGACAACGATCGTGAATAATGATTTAGTACTGGTTTAAGTAATAAGTTAAAAACCTTGCTAGCTTATGTTTTGGAGACCTGAACATTTACAAAATTTATCTCAAAGGAACTTCCGTTTAATGCAGTTTAGGTAAACCATACATGGTCTTAATGAGCCTATTGGTTTGATCACATTAAACATTTTTTGGCTTACTCTTTCTTGGATACCAAGTCTTTTGGTATATTATAAATCCCATTTTAAATTTTATTTAGGTTGTCAAAATCCCTCACTGGTCCCATTTTAATAAATTTTGAATTATAATTCAATATTACAACATTTTTTAAATATTCTTTTTTGTCAAGAACCACTATGCTGGAGCCCTTATCAGGCTTTGCTAAGATTTTTTTATAATTTTTTTAAATATTTATAATGACTTCTGACATTTCATTCGTATCTAACATCAAGTTTTTCTCTGGTTTAGTATTGGCATAGTAGAAATTGGCAATAAACTTTTTTTTTGATTATTTAAATTAAATATTTTTTTTACGTAAAAATTCAGTATTAGAATATATTTTTTTTATTTTTTTTTTTAAATAGACGATACTTATTTTTTTTAGATATAGAAATATGAATTATTGATTTTAACTTTAATTGAAACATTACATTCAAAATGAGTTGGTGTATTTGGTAGCTAAATAAAACTAAAAATGCACAAATTATTAAACTAAATTTTAGCGATCATAACTAGAATTTTAGCTTATTTAAATTTATCTTTTTTTTTCTAATAAAAGTTGCATTGTAAAGCGTGTTGTGACGTCACGTAAAAAAAAACGTGGTAATTATCCAACTTCAGTTAATATATTCAAGGCGCAAACCAATGTAATTAATATTGATCAATATTAATCGTCATTACGTTTTCTACTAATTTTGAAAGCTGTTTTCAAACAGCTATAAAGTTTTTATTTCACACTAAGCACATATACTTGTTCTAGGTTTACATATATATCGAATAATTTACAAATCTAGTAGTTGATAAATGATTATAAAAGAAAAAATTCTGGAATTTCTAATGTTTGCTTATCTTTTACTTGTAAGCTAAAATATATATGTTAGCTAAAAAAATTTTACACATTAAAAATCACTTTATATACTCTTAAGTATTACAAAAAAAGTTATCTAGTATAATGATATATACACATATATAGGTGTTATAAAAAACATGAACTATATTTCAGTTAAGTAGTAGGAAAGCATTTTAAAAACAAAAAAAATTATAACAGTAACACTTAATTGAAATAAAACATCGATCTCCAAAAAAAAAAACTGTACGTTATAAGTATTATTGAAGTCTCTGCACCATTACAAAATGTAATGTTTGTTTTTTAATAACATTTGAGTTCAGTAAAGTATAAATTTTTTGCACAATATAGTAGAAAAGTAACAGAGAAAAAAATTTAATATAATAAAGATTTTTTGTTTTGTTTATTTGTTAAAGATAGCTAAATAAAATTTTAAATGATCGATTACTAAACTTTTTTTTTGATTATAAATAGATCTTTTGCTTGGTTAAATATAATTTTTTTTTAATAATAGTTACATTGTAAAGCGTGTTTTAAAGTCAACTATAAAAATGTGTGGTATTTATCTAACTTCAGCTAATATATTCAAAGCGCAAAGTACTAAAACCAATACTGTCTAAATGATAATTGTCATTATGTTTTCCACTACTTTTGAAAGTTGTTGGTAAACGGCTATAAATTTTTTATTTCACACCAGTGTCGTCGCGTGGTATTTTTTTAAGGTGGTGCGGAATTTAAAAAAAAATCCCTAACTTTAAAACTCTTTTTTTATCTTAAATAAAGACTTTTTTCTAGAACAATTACATTAAATTGCTAATGTAACTTTGAAAATTTTGTTTAAAAATAAAACATTTATTTCTTCAAAAAAAAAAATTATTTAAGAAAACAACTTAAAAAAAAAAGTAAATACTTTGAAAATTAAAGCAAATATAGGAATATTAAAAAAAAAATTAATCAATTTAAAAGACTCAAAAAAATTTAGCTCACTTATGAGTATTGATTTTTAAGAAGACTTTAAAGTTAAAACTAACAGTAGAAAAAATTTAGACAAAACAAATTGTTATTATAATGAAAATACAGCAACTTTAATAGTTTTTTTTATTTTGCCTCAACTTTAATTAAAAAATATTTGATTAAACATCATACTAAGAATGGTTATTTCATTAATATTTAACTTAACAAAAAAATAAATGTCTTATCAGACTTGGCAAGGAAATTAAAAAGTCTACAAACAAAAAAAATTTCTTCACTACAAAAAAAGAAACACTTTCTTCACAACTTGATCTTATTTTATGTAGTTTTTACAAAGCTACAAGATGCTTTTTACAGATTTTAAAAATTCAATATATTTTTTTAGATATAGCTTGTCAAAGTCAAAGGCAATAAAAGGTTCCTTATGGGAGGCACAAACTAAATCAGCGCTTAAAAAAAGTGTTTTACCCCCCCCCCCCTCTTTTATGCCCTTAACATCTACTTTAGAATTATTTGTTAGAAATTATTTTATAAAGTTTTAATTTTACTACAACTCATCTTTTATAAATATAAAAAATTCATATTAACTTTTGAGATATGGTAACTCACAGTCAGAGGTACAAAAGAATCCTTATTAATATAATATAAACTCAAACAGCAAATAAATCAAATCACTAAAACCATATTTTTTTTTTTATAAGTTGGCCTCAAAATCATTAGATGTTTCTTTTATAAAAAAAACAAATTGCTGAAATAGATATTTGATACACTAAGAAAAAAAAATAACAAAAGTTTTTTTTTTGTATATATAAAAATATATATTGATACTTAAAAATTTAAATTTCTTTTTAACAAAAGTAAACAAATTTTATAAAACTTAGGATTAAAAAGTTTGATAAAAATTGCTTTAAGAATGATGGAGAATATAGGTTTTTAGTAAAATTGTATTTTTTTGCTGTTTTGATTTGCTCCTTGTATAATAAATCATTGTACTCTCTGGCTTTGACCGGTTGTAACTAAAAGTTTAATTGGAAATTTCAAGTTTATTAAAGAGTAACTATTAGCTTTTTGAAAAAGTTAAAATAACAACAACATGTAAAAAAGTGCCTATAAACCTTCCCCCCCCCCCACTTACCCCTCACTATTTTGCACTTTTTTTTTTACAAACATTAAGATTTTTATTAACTTTTTTTCTAATTTTAATGTTTTTTTTTAGAGGTTTAAAATTCAAAAGATTTTAAGGGTATCTTTTCTTTATTTAATTTTAATATGTTTTTCATTTTGATGACAGTATTTTTCTCAGGAGCTCAACTTTTAAAGTTTAGTTGGTGAGGCTTTTGAATTTTTAAAGAATTTTAAAGATAATTTTTAAAAAAGTAACCCTTATAGCAGTAAAAAAATGGTTAGTTAGTTTTCATGTGGCCATAGGGGTAAAACACTTATTTTTTAATTTTAAATAAGCTTGTTATTTTCAGAGTAAAAAACTAAAACTGCTTTAGTCAGCGTTAATATTTTTATAATTTAGTCTGTTTTAATTTATCTTGGGTCATCTTGAGTTTTTAACATTTCTAAGTTATCCTGATTATGAGGCAAGGCAACCATGTTTCAACAATTTTATTTAAAACTTTTGCTTTGTTTATGAAAAAATTAAACCAAAAGTCATATAAAGTAGACTAAATTTTCCTAAAATGTTAAACTACTCTAAGTTTCTAAGTTTAAGGCTATTTACTTTATTTAAATATGTGACTGTTTCAATAATACTAATTTTCATTTAATATAAATCTAAATTATTTTTCTGTAAGAGTGAACTAGAAGTTTATATTAAACTTCTTTTTTTTTTTTCAGAACTTAAATTTTACATTTAAAAATAATTTAATTAAATATTTTATTAATTCTATGATAACTATAATCAGTTATAATTAAGTTTATGTATGCAGATTAAAATAAAAAATCGAATTTCTTAGACTTTAGTGATTTAAGGTTCTTATCTTTTTTTTCTTTAAATATTTCATTCATGACAAGTTTTGTTCTTTTATTGTCAAGTTTTAATAGAAGTGATCTGTTAAATTTAAAAAATCATGTGGGTACATAAACTCAAGTTTAATCCTTTGCAGTAGCTTAGCTTTGTTTTTATTTTATGTTTACAATAGCTTGTAGATGATACTTAAGCATGTCCTGTTTTAGGGAATTTTAAATTTAGTTTACTTACCGCAAGATATTGATTTTGCGGTAATTCTTGAAGAAATTTTGCTTTTTTGAGTTCATTTGCGGCAGTCAGCTAAGAGTTTGCGGCAGTGAAGTGGGCAAAATGGTCGTTTTCAAAAAATGGAAGTTTTTAAAGAGATTTTGTTCTAAAAAATAACGAAAACGCTACAGATACTTTTTTTTCTTACAAAATTTCAAGGTGGTGCAGTTGCGGCAGTGCAACACCCCACGCGACGCCCCTGTTTCACACTAAGCACATACATTTTTTCTAAGTTTACATATATATAGAATAATTTAGAAATCTGATAGTTGATAACCGATTAATAGAAAAATCTGTAATTCTTAATGTTTGCTTTTCTTAATAACAAGCCTTATTTAAGATAACTAAATAACTATCTTTTCTACACCAATCATTGAAGCCATACAAGTCTATTTGTTATCTTCTGAATGAAAATAATATATGATTCTTTTGAAATAATTACTTTCTTAAGTGTTTAATTATGTACTGATTACATAAAAAATCTTAGATAAGAAAGATATTGTACAACTTTGATAAATTCAAAAATTAATTAATCAGAATGACAATCATTTTTAATTTCTACAAAAAATATCTTATATGGTTCGTTAAGCTTTTTATTTTTATAATTATCACTTAGTTGTAAAACTAATTTAAAAACAATCTTTTTAAAACCCTAAGTTTATAATAAATTATTATTTGCTCGATATATTATATTTTTTTTCTGCATATGTCTATATAATTTTACAAATAAATTCTGTGTTTTTTTTACAAATTAACAATATAACTGATAATGATCTGCATTTAAGAAGGTTAATTATCATATCTTTTAAAGTTTTATTTAAAATCTACAATTACAAATAAAATATTTTTCAAAATATATCAGTAAGCTAAAATAAACTTTACATATTATGAATCACTCTATATACTTTCTAATACTAGCAAAAAATATTATCTAGTTTTTGTGAGTAAAATAATTCATACAAATGTATAGGTATTATAAAAAACATAGCAAAAGTCTTACACTAAGTAGTAGTAAAGTATACCAAAAACAAAAATAAAGGTATCTAGACTTTGCAGTAGCCAATACAGTGGGATTTTTCTGAGATTCAGTTATTCTGATTGTACTAACAATTAAGTTCTTTGTAGGCCAGCAACGCCAAGGTTATCAACTAGTCCAAGAGACAACCAAACATTAAGACAAACAATAACTCAGACTAAAAGATTTAATAGGGAAATCAGCTCATACCTAGAGTTTATCAATTTAGATGACAGTATACTTAAGTGGCTGAAGTCTTTAAATTTGATGTTGATGAGCAAAGGCAGAATTTCTTTACTTTGAAAACGAATGGCTGACCATTGCATAGTTGATAACGCAGAAAAATACTGGCTTTTACGCGAAATCTGGCCAAACAATGTCATGTCTGCCTTTTTCTATGCACAGCGACTGAAGACAGAAACTTCAGAGCCTTACGTAAGTATCTATTGCAAGACGGAGTTTTACCACGAGTATTGCTCCCAAAAAAGTAATTTAACTCTATCAGTGGTTGTGATCTGAACAGTGAGGTCAGCAGATGGATTATGGAACTGGAGAATAAGGAAAACTTATATGCAAACATTGTCCTGTAAAAGATTGCTTTATATACACAATCGTGAGAAATTTATCTTTACTCCTTTTAACCAATATGTTCTAAAATAAAATTTGGTCATTGATTTCTACATCCTTAGTAAATGAATTTTTTTTCTTGTAAATTGTTTAAATTAAAAAACAAAGCCTCATTAATTTTCTCTGTTTGTGAAATAACTAAGCTATCGTCCATGTACCTTAAGTACAGAACTTGTGATGATGATTCATTAACCAACTTAAATTCTAGGTACCCCATAAAGATATTAGCAAAAGTAGGCTCTAGAGATGACCCTATAGATACTCCGTCTATTTGACTATAAATCTCATTATCAAAACTAAATTGAACGTCACTTGTAGCTATTTTCATTAACTGTATGAAACTTGTTTTCTTGGTACTTAGTTTTCTTAAGCTAATAACACATCCTCACAAATTTTATAACCTCATGCAACATGACACTTGTAAATAGTTTTTTTCACATCAAAGGAAGATAATTACGTGTTTTCTTGATTGATATTCTAAATCTGCTGAATCACTTTGAAGGAATCTTTGACAACGATCATGAATAATGATTTAGTACTGGTTCAAGTAATAAGTTAAAAACCTTGCTTGCTTATGTTTTGGAGACCTCAACATTTACAAAATTTATCTCAAAGGAACTTCCGTTTTATGCAGTTTAGGTAAACCATACTTGGTCTTAATGAGCCTGTTGGTTTAATCGCATTAAACGTTTTTTGGCTTACTCTTTCTTGGATACCAAGTCTTTTGGTATATTATAAATCCCATTTTAAATTTTATTTAGGTTGTCAAAATCCCTCACTGGTCCCATTTTAACAAATTTTTAATTATAATTCAATATTACAACATTTTCTCAAATATTCTTTTTTGTCAAGAACCACTATGCTGGAGCCCTTATCAGGCTTTGCTAAGATTTTTTTATAATTTTTTTAAATATTTATAATGACTTCTGACATTTCATTCGTATCTAACATCAAGTTTTTCTCTGGTTTAGTATTGGCATAGTAGATATTGGCAATAAACTTTTTTTTTGATTATTTAAATTAAATATTTTTTTTACGTAAAAATTCAGTATTAAAATATATTTTTTTTATTTATTTTTTTAAATAGACCATACTTATTTTTTTTAGATATAGAAATATGAATTATTGATCTTAACTTTAAATGAAACATTACATTTAAAATGAGTTGGTGTTTTTGGTAGCTAAATAAAACTTTAAATGCACAAATTATTAAACTAAATTTTAGCGATCATAACTAGAATTTTAGCTTATTTAAATTTATCTTTTTTTTTTCTAATAAAAGTTGCATTGTAAAGCGTGTTGTGACGTCACGTAAAAAAAATCGTGGTAATTATCCAACTTCAGTTAATATATTCAAAGCGCAAACCAATGTAATTAATATTGATCAATATTAATCGTCATTACGTTTTCTACTAATTTTGAAAGCTGTTTTCAAACAGCTATGAAGTTTTTATTTCACACTAAGCACATATATTTGTTCTAGGTTTACATATATATCGAATAATTTACAAATCTAGTAGTTGATAAATGATTAGAAAAGAAAAAATTCTGGAATTCCTAATGTTTGCTTATCTTTTACTTGTAAGCTAAAATATATATGTTAGCTAAAAAAATTTTACACATTAAAAATCACTTTATATACTCTAAAGTAGTACAAAAAAAGTTATCTAGTTTTTGTGAGTAAAATGATACATACACATATATAGGTATTATAAAAAAACATGAACAATATTTTAAGTTAAGTAGTAGTAAACCATTCCAAAAACAAAAAAAGAATTATAACAGTACGTTTGTAATACTGAATTTTTACGTGAAAAAAATATTTAAATTAAATAAACAAAAAAACGTTTATTGCCAATATCTACTATGCCATTACTAAACCAGAGAAAAACTTACATACAAGTCTATTTGTTATCTTCTGAATGAAAATAAAATATGATTCTTTTCAAATAATTAGTTTCTTAAGTTTTTAGTTATCTACCGATTACATAAAAAATCTTAGACAAGAAAAATATTGTATAACTTTAATAAATTCAAAAGTTAATTAATCAGATTGACAATCATTTTTTAATTTCAACAAAAAAAATCTTATATAATTCGTTAATCGTTTTATTTTTATAATTATCACTTAGTTGTAAAACTAATTTAAAAACAATCTTTTGAAAACCCTTAACTAATACTAAAATATTATTTGCTCGATATAATTTTTTTTTTTCTGCATATGTTTATATAATTTTACAAATAAATTCTGTGTTTTTTTTTTAAATTAAATATATAAATGATAATGATCTGCATTTAAGAAGGTTAGTTATAGTACCTTTAAAAGTTTTATTAAAAGTTTCTACAACTATAAATAAAAAATTTTTTTTAAATATATCTGTAAGCTAAAAAAATTTACATATTATGAATCACTCTATATACTTTCTAAATAAGAGCAAAAAACATTATCTAGTTTTTGTGAGTATAATAATTCATACAAATCTATAGGTATTATAAAAAACATAGCAAAAGTCTTACACTAAGTAGTAGTAAAGTAATCCAAAAATAAAAATAAAGGTATCTAGACTTTGCAGTAGCCAATACAATAGGATTTTTTCTGAGATTTAGTTAGTCTGATTGTAATAACAATTAAGTTCTTTGTAGGCCAGAAACGCTAAGGTGTTCAACTAGTCCCAGAGACAACCAAACATTAAGACAAACAATTAACTCAGACTAAAAGATTCAATAAGGAAATCAGCTCATACCCAGAGTTTATTAGTTTAGGTGACAGTAGACTTAAGTGGCTGAAGTCATTTAAATTTATATTGATGACGCAAAGGCACAATTTCTTTACTTTGAAAACGAATGGCTGACCATTGCATAGTTGATAACGCATAAAAAATACTGTTTTTTACGCGAACTCTAGCCAAACAATGACATGTCTGCCTACATACTATGCACAGCAGCTGAAGACAAATACTTCAGAACCTTACGTACGTATCTATTACAAGACGGAGTTTTACAACAAGTATTGCTCCCAAAAAAGCAATTTAGCTCAATCAGTGGTTGTGATCTGAACAGTGAGGTCAGCAGATGGATTATGGAACTGGAGAATAGGGAAAACTTATAAGCAAACATTGTCCTGTAAAAGATGGCTTTATATACACACTGGTGAGAAATTTATCTTTACTCCTTTTTACTAATATGTTAAAAAATAAAATTTTGTCATTGATTTCTACATCCTTAGTAAATGACTTTTTTTCATGTAAAATGTTTAAATTACAAAACAAAGCCTTATTAATTTTCTCTGTTTGTGAAATAACTGAGCGATCGTCCATGTACCTTAAGTAAAGAACTTGTGATTATGATTCTTCAACCAATTTAAATTCTAGGTACCCCTAAACATCTTAGCAAGAGTAGGCCCTAGAGATGACCCTATAGATACTCCGTCTATTTGACTATAAATCTCATTTTCAAAACTAAATTGAAGGTCATTTGTAGCTATTTTCATTAACTGTATGAAACTTGTTTTCTCGTTACTTAGTTTTCTTAAGCTATTAACACATCCCCAAAAATTTGTATAACCACATGCAACGGGACACTTATAAATATTTTTTTCATTTTAAAGGAAAATAATTATGTGTTTTCTGGATTGATATTCTTAATCTGCCTAATCCCTGATCTGATATTCTTAATCTGCCTGAAGGAATCTTTGACAACGATCGTGAATAATGATTTAGTACTGGTTCAAGTAAAAAGTTAAAAAACCTTGCTAGCTTATGTTGGGGAGACTTAGTCATTGACAAAATTTGTCGCAAAGGAACTTCCGTTTTATGCAGTTTAGGTAAACCATACTTAGTCTTAATAAGCCTATTAGTTTAATCGTATTAAATGTTTCTTGGCTTACTCTTTCTTGGATACCAAGTCTTTTAGTAAATTTTTGATCCCATTTTAAATTTTAATTAGATTGTCAAAATCCCTCACTGGTCTAATTTCAACAAATTTTGAATTATTATTCAGTAGTGCAGCATTTTCTATAATATTCTGTTTAGTTAAGAACCACTATGCTGGAGCCCTTATCAGGCTTTGCTAAGATTTTTTTATAATATTTTTAAATATTTATAATGACTTCTGACATTTCTTTCGTATCTAACATCAAGTTTTTCTCTGGTTTAGTATTGGCATAGTAGATATTGGCAATAAATTTTTGTTTTGTTTATTAAATAAAAAAAATTTTTTTATGTAAAACTTTTGTATTAAAATATATTTTTTTTATTTATTTTATTAAATAGGCCATACTTATTTTATTTAGATATAGAAATATAAATTATTGATTTCAACTTTAAATGAAACATTACATTCGAAATGAGTTTTTATATTTGGTAGCTAAATAAAACTTTAAATGCACAAATTATTAAACTAAATTATATCGATCATAACTAGAATTTTAGCTTATTTAAATTTATCTTTTTTTTCTAATACAAGTTGCATTGTAAAGCGTGTTGTTACGTCACTTATAAAAAATCGTGGTAATTATCCTACTTCAGTTAATATATACAAAGCGCAAACCAATGTAATTAGTACTGTATTAATGTTAATCGTCATTACGTTTTCTACTAATTTTGAAAGCTGTTTTCAAACAGCTATAAAGATTTTTTTTCACACTAAGCACATATATTTGTTTTAGGTTTACATATATATAAAATAATTTAGAAATCTAGTAGTTGATAAATGATTATAAAAAAAAATTCGGGAATTCCTAATGTTTGCCTATCTATTACTTGTAAGCTAAAATGTATATGTAAGCTAAAACAAATTTTACACATTATAAATCACTTTATATACTCTAAAGTATTACAAAAAAAGTTATCTAGTTAAATGATACATACACATATATTGGTATTCTAAAAAAAAAGGACAATATTTTTAAGTTAAGTAGTAGTAAAGCATTCCAAAAACGAAAAAAAATTATAATAGTAAAACTTGATTGAAATAAAACATAGATCTCTGCAAAAAAAAAAAAAAAAAAAAAACTGTACGTTATAAATTTTATTGAAGTCTCTGAAATCTTTGAAATTCATATCATTACAAAATGTAGTTGTTTTTTCATAACATTTGAGTTCAGTAAAGAATAATTTTTTTGCAATATATAGTATAAAAGTAATAATGAAAAAAATTTAGAAAATAATAAAGATTCTTCGTTTTGTTTATTTATTAAAAATTTTTTAATGTAAAACTTTTGTATTTAAATATGTTTTTTTAAATTATTTAATTTTATAAGCCATGTTTATAATATTTAGATATAGAACTATGAATTATTGGTTTATACTTGAAATGAACCATTACATTTAAAACATGTTGTTATTTTTGGTAGCTAAATAAAACTTTAAATAAACAATAACTAAACTAAATTTTTTTGATTATAACTAGAACTTTTGCTTAATTAAATTTATCTTTTTTTTTAATAATAGTTACATTGTAAAGCATGTTTCGGCGTCGAGTATAAAAATTTGTGGTAATTAACCGACTTCAGCTAATATATTCAAAGCGCAAAGTTATGACAACAATACTGTCTAAATGATAATTATCATTATGTTATTTACTACTTTTAAAAGTTGTTTGATAAACAGCTGTAAAATTTTTATTTCACACTAAGCACGTATATTTATTCTAGGTTTACATATATATAGAATAATTTAGAAATCTGATAGTTGATAAATGATTAAAAAGAAAAATCTGGAATTCCTAATGTTTGCTTATCTTCATAACAAGCCTTATTTAAGACAATTAAGTAACTATCTTTTCTACACCAATCATTGAAGCCATACAAGTATATTTGTTATCTTTTGAATGAAAATAATATATAATTTTTTTGAAATAATTACTTTCTTAATTTTTTAAACTAACTACCTATTAAATAAATAATCTCAGATGAGAAAGATATTGTACAACTTTGATAAATTCAAAAATTAATTAATCAGAATGACAATCATTTTTAATTTCAATGAAAAATATCTTATATGGTTCGTTAAGCTTTTTATTTTTAATTATCACTTAGAATCAAACATTAGGAATTCCAGATTTTTTTTTATATAATCATTTATCAACTACCAAATTTCTAAATTATGATATCTATATATGTAAACATTTAACAAACATATGTGCTTTGTGTGAAATACTTATTTTACTTGAAAACTAATTCAAAATTAATCTTTTTGAAACCCTAAGTTTATACTAAAATATTTTTTGCTCGATATACTTTCTTTTTTATCTGCATATGTCTATATAATTTTAAAAATGAATTTTGTGTTTTTTGTACAAATTAACAATATAAATGATAATGATCTGCATTTTAGAAGGTTAATTGTCGTATTTTTTTAAATTTTATTAAAAATTTCTACAAATACAAATAAAATATTTTTCAAAATATATCTGTAAGCTAAAAAATTTTACATATTATGAATCACTCTATATACTTTCTAAATATTAGCAAAAAATGTTATCTAGTTTTTTAGTATAACTATGTAGTAACTATGTAGTTTAAAAATTGTGAACAAAAGTCTTACACTAAGTAGTAGTAAAGTATTCCAAAAACAAAAAAAAGGTGTATAGACTTAGCAGTAGCCAATAAAAAGGGATTTTTTCTGAGATTCAGTTAATCTGATTGTACTTACAATAAATTTTTTTGTAGGCTACTGGTTTAGGAGAACGATACACGGGAAAATTAGAAGTTAATAGCTTATATTATCTTTTTTATAATTCATTCCAGTCACTAACTAATTGGCTACTACTAGACCTAGAAAAATTTAATTATGACTATCAGATTAAATTGTAGGCTAACTTTAAGTCTTCATAAAACTTAAAATTATGTTAGGTCACCATCTACAAACGTAGAAATTAAAAACGAGAAGGTAACGGAATTAGTTATGGTTGAGTGTGCAACCAAAATTGTATTTTGTTATTAAAATCTTTGCCTTGTGGCGCGAGATGGTCAATATTTACTTGGCTACGTAATCTTTTACTAAAAACAACTTTTAAAATGCACTTCACTTCTAATTTTCTAGTTGTCACAATTACACATACTTTTGTCATCAGAAATTATTTGCTTTTTATGGTTTATTCGCAGTTTTGTCTATTCACCATTACAGATTTAGCTGTGTTCTTTAGCTTGAATAAATTCACATCACTTTTAAACTATATTGATTAAGTTTGTTATTAATTTCATTAAAGTTATAATTAACGATTTGAGTTCAGAAAAATCAGGAAACCCATTCCTTAATATTGTAAGTAGCTTACTGACACCAGGTTTAAAATGGTCCAAACGCTTAGCATAAAAAAGAGACTCAGGCAAAAGCATCTTCTTTACCTAGTAGCTCACACATAGAACCGACAAGTTCTGGCTCACTTCCATCTAACTTAGACGCGCAACCCCCCGTAGATATTAACAGTAGCTTCTTTAGGCCCTCGAGGACTACAATTGGTGACCTTGGCACACGACCGGACACAAGACCTTCTAATACAACTGAGGCTAACCAAGATGCGGTGACATTGCCAAACAATCCTAGCTCAAGTAATATTGATAGACCGACTATGACTGAACAGCAAGGTGACAGTCAAATGTTAGGAAGAAGATTACCGGCTTTCAATACGGTAAAGGACGAATCTCCTACTACTAGTGGACTTACTAGCTTTGTAGCCGAACAATGAGAGCTTAGGTGTCAAAATCAGGAATTTTATAGACAGGCCTTACAAACACAAATTAGAAAGGAAATAGAGAGACTTAGGATAAATCAGGATAGAATTAGATTTGACATAGAGTCACCTCAGTACATGCCTGCAAGAGAAACCTTTCGCCACACAGAAACGCCAAGGTATTCAACTAGTCCCAGAGACAACCAAACATTAAGACAAACAATAACTCAGACAGAAAAATTCAATAAGAAAATAAGCTCATACACAGAGTTTATCAATTTAGGTGACAGTAGACTTAATTGGCTGAAGTCATTTAAATTTGATATTGATGACGCAAAGGCACTATTTACTTTGAAGAACGAATGGCCGACCATCGCTTGATAACATGTTGATAACAGTTGATAACGCAGAAAAATACTGGGTTTTACGCGAAATCTGGCCAAATAATGAAATTTCGGCCTATATTCTATGCACAGCGCATGAAGACAGAAACTTTAGAACCTTACGTACGTATTTATTGCAAAAAGACGGAGTTTTACCACGAGTATTGCTCCGAAAAAAGCAATTTAACTCTATCAGTGGTTGTGATCTGAACAGTGAGGTCAGCAGATGGATTATGGAACTTGAGAATAAGGAAAACTTATACAAATTCCTTTATTTACATCTCATACCTATCCAGTTAAAAACTATGGTGTCTAGTAGCCTTTTACTGGGATTGGTAGATTTCAAAAGAAGTGTGATGGACTGCTGCGATGCTGATCTTAGAAAAACAAGGGATGCGTCAAAAGAAGTCCGATATTTCAATTGATCACCGAGAAACCAGCAATTTCAACCCCAGAAGAGTAATGAACCGTCAATGAGACAGGACAATTATCTCATTGTACAGAGAACCAAGAAACGCATTTGAGAACAATCAGTTCCGAAACTACGGTCACAGACGTTATAGAAACCAGGGAAATGACTATCTTTGTTATCGACAACGAACTCAAGGTTACAATACAGTACAATGCGTTAGACCTGATTTTTTCCCAATGAGGGATGTAATTGCGCCCTACCAACCAAAAAACGGGCTCCCGTCCTCCTCACAATGAGAGAAGGAGAGGATGGGGGCAAAAATCCTCTCTTAAAGACTGTTAAGGCTAAAAAGAAAAACAAACGAGCCAAATCACAGTCTAGTAGTTCCGACAATAACGTCATAAGCCTCTGTGACTTCACAAAAAAAACCACAGTCCAAATCGCACGTGCAGCCTACAAAGTTGAGGCAAATGGAAGTAAAAACGTCCATACACGAGCTGCCATAGCCCCTAGAGGTAAGGTAAAAAAGTCAACGTTTACGATGAATAAGACTCCAGCCATCAATCCTAAAGACTGGCGACAGAATTTGCAATTCGTGTTGGATACCAAAACCAACGTAGTCTTTTTGAAAGACACCGGTAGAGAAATATCTTAGCTTCCTAAGAAATTCAATAACAGAGTCAACAAATACTTCCTACCTCAAAGTAGAGCGATTTTAGGAATAGGAAACAGCGTAGTCCACCCTATAGGTAGGCAGATGTTACCGTTCACCTGGGAAATCTAAACCCGATTAAGCATAAATTAGGCTTAGACGTCCCTATGAGCCATCGTCTAACAATCTCACCGGCTACAGCAGAGTTATGCAAAATAGAATCCGACCGAGTAGCCAAACTGTCATTTCCAAACGAGTTAACTTCAAAAATGGTAGTGTCAGTTAACAAAATAGCGGTCTCCGGCGATGAATATTCCTCATTAGAAGAAAAATGCAAGAAATTGGTAAGATAATTCCCAGAAATCACCAGAGAACCAAACTACACTGAAAGTCCAAAACACAATCACAGTCTGGAGATTGTAGTGGATAACTATGAGCCTAAAATTGTGAAACCCAAAAGATTTTGGGGCAAAAGAACCGAGATAAAAAAGCACTTCGACAACCTTCTTGAAAGAGGGGTTTCTAAGCGAGGTAGTGGAGACACATGTGCCTTCCCAATCACTTGTGTGAAAAAGAAAGATGGAAATATCCGGGTTTGCGTGGATTATAAACGACTAAACTCTTTCACAAGACCTTTATGCTATCCACTTCCAAAGATTGATGAGTTATCAGCTATCATTCCAAGAGGGACTAGCTTCTTTACAAATCTAGACCTAAATGAGGCTTACTTTAGCCTACCTATCGAAGTCGGCTCTAGAAAGTACGCATCGGTGATAACACACTATGGGATTTTTATCCCATCACGTTGTCAGTTTGGGCTGAAAAATGCCCTCATGCGCTTTCAGAGCATGATGGAGAGTCTACTACGAGGATGTGAAAACTTCACGTATGTATACTTGGACGATATTCTCATTTATTCCAAAACTGAAAATGACCACATCATGCACGTGAAAGACGTGCTAAAAGTAATATTAAAAAATGGGTTATTCCTTAATACATCAAAGTCTACCTTTGCCAAACCGCAGCTTGAATTTCTTGGTCACTGCATCGGTGTAAATGGAATAAACGTGTTAAGCACAAAAGTACAAGCTATCAGGGAGTACCCCTTGCCAATAACCCGTATAGATCTGAAAAGATTTCTCGGGTTATTGGCATTAATTCATCCCAAAAATGGCAGAAATAACAGCACCGTTGAGCGAGATCTCCATGGGCCCAAAGAAGACTATCAGAACAGTACTTCAATTAAATGAAGCACATGTACAATTATTTGAAAAAGCAAAGTTTGCATTTGCCGAAGCAGCAACTTTGGAGTATGAAGATCACAACAAACCCTTGATACTTTCGTCGGACGCCTCTGACACCCATGTTGGGCAGTCCTTGAACAAGAAAAGGAAAAGGAAAAAATGATTCCACTGTCGTCTTTTTCAAAAAGTCTACCAAGACTTAGTAGAGTACGCTCAGTCTTTTATAAAGAGCTGCGAGGTCTTTCATTAAGTATGAAACACTTTCATGCAAGGATATTGGGTCGAAGACTCATCATTAGATCTGATTGTTCAGCGTTGGTACAAGCCGTAGAAAACGAGCTAAAAGACCAACTACCTTCAGAACAAAGAAACCTTCAAAGAATCAAAGAGTACGACCCTGAAATCGTACATATACCAGGAACTGAAAATTATGTGGCTGACGCACTCAGTCGACCACCCCAAGCAACGTCAATGTACCTAAGACATTATGAATCGGACTAAGAGTACGAAGACTTGGTTGATCCAGAATCAGGAGCTGAAGAAGAGTTCCTTTCTGAAACAACAGACGACAACAAGAAAATAATTTCTTCAAAGATCATTAATACGGAGTCTATTGCATTACTACAAGGAAACGAGCCCAACCTTGTGGAAGCAGCCCGAAATTTAAATAAGAAAGTTAAATTTCTTCAACCAGAAAACCTTGCTGTTATAGTTGAAGAAAATAACAACAGAATAATCTTACCGAAAGAATTACGGCTGGCAACTTTTAATGTAGCCCACCAACTACTACATCTAGGAAGAGACAAATCTACAACAATAGTTGCACAAGACTACTGGTGGCCCACTTTAAGAAAGGATGTGGAACATTGGATCCATTCATGCATCGAATGTCAAGCTATAAAAGTAACACGTCACAACAAACCTAAGCTTGGGTTTTTCCCAAGCGGATAGAACGTTTCCAATTTGTTCACATAGACACCGTTGGCCCAATGGATGTGGCTTCAGAAAACAACAAATATATTCTCACGATGAACGATAGGGGCACGTGTTTTTTAGTCACAGCTCAAAAACCAAATAAACGGGCAGAAACAATAAGAAACGCGTTCATTCAACGTTGGTGCGGATACTTCAGAATCCCACAGGTTATCATTAGCGACAATGGAGGAGAATTCAAAATTGGCTCACTAGAAGAAGCTTGTGAGCAGTTAGGAATAGAACATCGATTAGTAGCGCCATATAGTCCCCAGACAAATGGGTTTATTGAAAGACAGCATCGTGTACTAAATCAAGCCCTTCGCGCAGAGACATTCAAGACAAACTGGTCATTAAGGCTACCCTTAATAACTGTAGCTATCAATAATACGCCCATAGAGGGGACACCATTCAAACCATCACAATACGCACTTGGAACGTGTGTGAATCTACCCGGACAAATACTCATGAACAAGCCCATGGTGAAATGGTAAACTGCTCACAATCCGATATGCGGCTTTTACTTAACATCATGACCAACTTTTGTAAGAAGAGCAGACGTTATGAGAATAATAACGTCTACTATGAAACAACACTGTTCACTTGTAAGAAAGTGTGGCTCAAACGAGTCAATAAAAGAAAACTAAATTCACTCTATCATGGACCATACGAAGTGTTGGATACATCGGAATATAGTATGCACATATTAAAAAATAATCGAGTAGAAAAGTTTTCACTCAAAAATTTCAAAGCCTTTATTCCACGGGAAAATTCAGAGACATATGATGAAAAAACTAGAAAAAACATTCCCTACAATCATAGAAAACGAAAAGAAAGAGTAAATTATGCAGAAAGTTTAGACTCTGAAGAATTTTAAAAGGCAGCATAATTTGTAAGTGCATTAAAACATAATTTTCAACTAGTGAAATTTAAATCAAAAAAAAAAAATTTAATTGAAATTTTTTTTTTAGTCCTAGTTTTGTATAGAAAATAAGAGTAATTAATGAAAGTGGTAATTATAAATGGTTTTACAAAAAAAAATTAGTTGAAAATTTAAATTGTGATGGCTTGAAGGTTTTTTTTTTTTTGTTGAAACAAAACACTTAAATAATTAATTTTAGTAAATCATAAAGCTTTTTTATAAGAGTACATGTAAGTTGTCAGTTTTTTTTTTTTGAATTCTTATAGTTAAAACTGTTTTCTAATCATACTAAAAATGCAAAGAGATCAATATAATCAGTTGTAGCAAACTTGTGAGAATATTATTAACAAACTAATATAAGTGAAAATATTACTGAATGATTCTTTAAATTAAACAATATTTTAGAATATTAGAACATCATTGTGAACGAGAGATATGGTTTTATAAACAAATTTTCCAAAATTTAATGTTTATTTAATAATTCTATCTAGTTTTCAAAGCTTTTTATTTTGGTTATACTGGTGGACATGTTTGAACAGGTTAAATTGTGAGAAATAAAGTTTTTAAAAAAAAATTAACAGATGAAACATCTTAGCATTTATTATAAACAAAATGTTGCTTTGTGCTTACAAGTGCAAGTAAATTTTACAGTTAAAATAAGATAAATCTTCAAAAAAATTTTCACTATGTTTTTTACAAAATAGCAACTCAGTTTGAAATGTTAAGCAACTTATTAAAAAGTATTTTATGTAAATTTGAAGTGAAATTTACGACCATAAATAGACATTAAATTTTGTTTTGGTAAGCTATTTTGAGAATTAAACTAGGTTCATTTCTAAAAAAAAACAACAATAAAAAAAAATTACACTTTGCTTTGTTAACTATTGCTTTTTAAGTTTTTTTAGGTCAATTTTTACAACCGTGTTAAAATTTTTTTAGCTAATTAAGACCAAATTTGGCTTCAAATTGTCTGTTTTTCTTAGTATTTTTTTCGTTAACTTTATAAAACTTGGCTTCAAAGTATTTTAAGGTCAGTTTTAAACATAAAGTGAAACATGTTTGCTATTTTAAAAATAAATTTAAGTTGAAATTGTCTGATTTTTCTATTTTTATTTTTTAATTAACCTTATTACACTTGACTTTAAAGTTTGTTAGGTCAAATTTTTACAACTTTGAATATAAACATGTGTAAATTTATTTTAAACACTTAATTAATCTGTTCTCTTAAAACAATATCCTTTTGACCTATAAAACTTAACATGATATAGAACAAATTCAAACTTCGTTTCTATAAACTTGCTTAAAACTGTTTCGGAAAGTGTGCTTTAAAACTAACTTAACTAATTGCTTTTTTGATTAACGAACTGGAAAGACCTAAAAGTTTTACAGTTGAACATCACGTATTTTAAACTTGAGTAAATAAACTTGATTTGTAGCAAAGTTAAAAAAAAAAAGCACTAATTCACGGTTTAAAAACGATAAAAATATATAAATAAATAAAATGTTTATGCTTCATGTACATGAAAATGTAAACTATTATTATTGCCACTATAATAAATCAATTGCTTAGACATGCTGTTTTTATATCTTGGTTAGAACTAAATCGTTTAGATTAAGCAGTAAAGTTAAGAGGTTAATATTTTATTGTCTAATAGAACAACTTTAATAACTTTTAATACCTTTGTTTCTTTTTGATAATTAAAATTTTAATAACGTTGTTTTTGAGCAAAGCTGTTAGCTATTACAAAATGAATAATTGTTAATATTTGTTTTTAAACTTAACAACCTTTGTACCCATCTAACGTTTAAAATTCTCTCAATTATCGCTCTATAAATTTTTTCTTTTGTTTTTTTGTTTTTTTGAACAGTATATAAGGAACTGTCGCATGTATAACTTTATTTGTAACTAAAAGCCAAGTAGGTTAACATGTTTATTTGACTTATAATTATAATAGTTGGTGCTTACTGCGAGGAAGCCGAAATAGTTCGAAAATACAAGCTTCCACTTTGAAGTGGAAGCGTTAAGGGCCATTATTTCACGAACGAACCACACCAGTGTTCGACGAAAGGAGATGAAATCAAGCAGATCGAAGTGGATGTCATCCTACTTCTACAACAAAACATTGACATGAACGTGTTCATGTGCCGTAGGAGAGAAGAGAAATATAAACTCACATTCTACTTCTGGGGATCTCAATCTTGTCTTCTAAAATCCAAAGTCTATGCTAGCGTTAGCATCGATGAATGTTTAATAACTGAAAAGACATTCCAATTTCCCATAGGCACTCTAGTACCGGTCAACGAGAATTCTCTTAGTACGTCAAATATTCTGGTACCAAAATTTAATTGGCCAATGACAAACAATATAATGGTCGAAAACTTTGAATTAACTTATACAAAGGTTATTGCTGACCTTAAGTCAGGACAAATATCTCATGTAAGCCTCTCTAGGATCAAGTGCGTAAATGATACAAAAATATTGACCTGCTTGACTGCTAGCTGGCGCTTAATCGCACCGAAAGTAGACACATCTAAATGTCATAAACCAAATACTATAAAGAATGCTTCGATGGAAGTATTTCCTTTGGAGAACGGTCATTTATACAAAATCCAATAAGCACAGATCATAACAACAAGATTAATACGATGTCACAAAATTGCAGCAACCTGCTTTCGTAACAACCTAAACAAAACTGTATGTAGCCGTTGTGGGCACATAATTCATTTAAAGGACAACGTAGCAGTCAACGCAGAAAATACAGAGGTAATGACACTACCAACGGAAATTAATATACTGGAAGCAGCGATTGCTTCTACTGCACTGGCGAAATAAAATATTATCTAAATATTTTTTTAAAACGTTTAGAGTTTGTTCTTAAAACTATATTTTTATCAAAGCTACTAAACAAAACTTATATACTATCAATATTTTTTAACGAAGGTAATACTCAGTTATAAATGATATTTTCTGAGAATAAATGTTACTTTTAAAAACAGTTTATTGTTAACGAGTTTTTTTAGTTGGCACTTTAAAAAATTCAAGCGTCATATTTGTACCAATATTGATAGTAATGTTCTTAGTTAAAATGTTTAAATATTATATATAACACAAAGTAGAGATACAAGTAAAGGTAAAAAATATATAAATCTAGGGTAAGCTATTAATTTGTGTTTTTTAAGCAAGAACTTCTTACAAGTATAATTATATGTATATATATTCTTGAATGATTGCAGAACTGTATATAACTTGTTTTTTTAGTGAATCTTCGTGGCTGATTTTTAGTATTTTAAAATCATTATTTTTACATATCTAAAGTATTTAATATCCATAAACTTTGTAGCTTACTTCTGTTTTTGCTATCTTGGTTAGAAATATTCAAGTTTGAACAATTTCTTTTTAGTCTTTTACCACTTTTTAAAAAGTTAATTTTTGTATTAAGGCTGGAGTTATTTTACAAAATCGCAATCATAGAAATTAGATATCGAATTTTATACAGACTAACTAACTTAGAAATCTATTGAAATATCAGCAAGATTAAATAGTTAAAATTTAGTTTTAGAAACATTAAGTATACTCTGATTATAAAAGTTTTATTTAACTACAGATAACTAGTAATTGTTTAGTAACTGTTATACAGAACATAAATGATGTATACAAAATATTTGTAGTTAAAACAAACGAATATTCTTTATTCAGAGTTTTAAAGCTCTTAGTTTTTAATTTTATGCTAGCTAAAATATAATAATTTATTTAAGCTCAGCGAATCACTAATAGTTAAAAAGCCTATATACTTATATAAAAAATATAACAAAATCTTCTGTAAAAAAACAATATTTTATTATAACTAAGTGAAATTTTTTGTTTAGTTACAAAGAAAATGAGATCTTTATAAAATGAAATGTAAGTCGTTACTAAACTGTTTACTACACTTCTCAACTGTGCATTTTTTCGAAGCAGCCAGACGGAAGTAAAAGTTGTCTTTGTCTTTTTCTAAAGAAGTAAAATATTTTTGAGAGACAAATTTCTCATCTTCTTCTGCAGTACTTTGCTGAAATTCTATGATGTATTTTCCCATTTTTAAACGTGCTCGTAATGATGAAGCTAAAGAAGTATTAGTTTTAAAACACTTTACTTTTCCAAACGTGGCTTCAATAAAAACTTGATATATTGATATATGCTTAAGGACGTCATTGTAGTCATTCGTGATTAAATTGATAAGAATCTCAGTATCATCTTCTTCTACTGTTAATCTGTAGTAAACCCATGAAATCTTGTTATAAACATGTAATTCTTTGAAAGTGTCGGAAAATTCATTTACAGTTTTAATAAATGGTATATTGAAAATTTTGTTTTTTGTATACGAAATAGCCAGTCGACAATTTCCAGTGCAAACATTAAACGGTATAGTTAAGTATTTTCCATGAGGATCGTACAAACTCACCGTATCTTTTGTGCAACCAGTTAAAGTGTAAGCATGTTCAGACATTATATTATGGTAAATACTTTTAGTTTTAAAAGCTATCATTATTAAAGATCTATTTTTTACACCTTGAATAATTACATCTTGAAGCTTGTAACCTAAATCGCTAAGATCACTTTCAACTATTACTTCAAAAAAATTGTTTGAAAAGCATGAAAAAACCTTGACCGCACTAACGCCGTATGCAAGTTTATATTTACCATTAAAAAGCAGTTCTACTAATGCTTTTTCGAGAATTGGTCCTATAAAATTGTTATTGCAGCTACGACTGTAAAACAACTTCTTCCATCCGAAAGGAAAACTCGAGGAACTTTCGAACATCAAAGACTCATTTACAACAATTTTATGAGGCTTGCCGTTTTTGAAAAGATTAAAAGCAAAGTTTGACTGTTTCTTAGGAAAGAAAAAACAATTTTTATTGAACTTTTGATTTACAGGTACTACTTTTTTTAGAAGGTCACGGTTGGTAGCCAGTGAAGCCATTGAAGAAATCATTCCACAATTTCCCAAACTCCCTTGTATGAAGTTTAGTTCAGTGACGTCATTGACATCAAAATTTGCGTTTGAGTGAACATCTGAAAGCTTTTCTTGACGACGATACTTCTTTTGTGACATTTTGTAAACTACAAAAGCCCATACGACTATGATAACCGCTATGATAATCGTGAGTAAAACTATTAACAATATAGTTTCATTTGTTTCCATTGCTTTCCTTATATAGTTTTATAATTCTGTATATGTCTATAGTATTCAATAGACTCTTGTTATAAAAAATGTACACATAAAACATTTTAAACTTCTTAAAGTAATAAAATAACCTAAATACATTTAGCTACTACAGAACATATATTTAATATAAATCAGACGCATACTTTGACTTGTTGCCTTTTCGTCCCCTGAAAAAAAAACTAAACAAAAACAGCCTAGTTTATCCAGAAAAAAAATGTTTTTAATCAGAAACTAACAAGTTTATAGATTAGGTTACACTTATTGCTAAATATCTAAATAGTAAAGATGAAGAAATTTTGTAAAGGTAAAGATAAAATTATGTTTTGCTAAGGGTCAGCTACAAGTTTTTAGATAGTTAGTTTAGTTATTTTATCATAAAAAGTATATGATTTAAAATTACCTGTTGTAAAAATAAAACCAAGCAGCTTAATTTAGTAATTAGTAATGCTTAAAAAACTAATGCATGGTAATAATGTGTCCATGTTTGGCTAAAAATTTAAATATTAGTTTAAAGCTAATCAAAAACAATTAATAATTTTTATGTTTACCAGGGATTTCAAAAGCGGGTCATTAGAAAATTCAGGGGACATCAGCCTTCAAAGGGACTAAACGATGTAACGAGGTCATGAGGCCATAATTTAAAACTTACACCAAATTTTCTGAAGTTTACGGTGAATAGCAAAATAAAAGTTTTTCAGCATATTTTATTTTACCATTTTTTTAGAAATTGGGGCGTTAGCTTAATTTTCTTAAAGGGGCCTTATAACAAATTGTTTTAAAAACCCTGATCTACACTTAGTTGTTTGTATAAACTACTTTTATTTGAAGAAACATTTAATTTAGTTTGGTTATATAGTATTTAATATATCGCTTAATATTAAAGCAAACTACTCAAGTTTTTCAATATAAAACTTTTAAAAAATAAATAGTTTTATACTTAAACTTTTAACAAATATCTTTTGATACTTACAGTATATCAAATTCTAACTAACACTATAAAGATATTTCAACAGTAATGTAAAGCAAAAATAATTAATAATTTTTATTTTTTTTTTATCACTATTATTAAAGTTTAGTGCAACAGCAATTATCTTTTTAAAAACGTTGTTAAAATGATAGTTTGTTTTTTCATGGAAATGAAAAAAATCATTCAAAAGTAATCAACTACACAAGGCATAAGTCAAAAGTAGAAATAACTTAATTATATTTACATTAAGGAGTTGCAAAAGTTTATAGTAAAACAATTGCAAACTTTATTGATTCATGAAAAAGATGTAATTAAAATAAAGTTTTCAAATGTAAGCTCACTATTTTAAAAACATTTAAAAGTGTTTTAAACTATTATCATATTATAACAAAACTAAAAATCAAACAACATTTAAAGTTATTTGTATAAGAATTTGGATATATATATAAACATAGAAGTATTTTATTTCAATTCATTGATTTTACAAGCTTCACTGGCTATTGCTTACGATTAAACTTCTTAAACCTAAGCGACCTTTTTAGTAAAACTATTTAGTTAAATATACTTAAAACAAAGCAGTGGTTATAATTGATACTAATTAGGAGGTAGTGAATACTAAAAATTAATAGAAGCATAGATTTGTCTACTTTAAAAAAAATTTAATCATGGATTCAAAAAAAAATAATGTTTTGTAGTTTAAGAAAATTATTATGATAAGGTAACATTGTAAAAAGAGTTTTTACCTCTAAATACTGTTATAAAAACACAATGACTTAATAAAAGCAAATATTAAAGAAAAAAAGATATTAAGTCCTACAAAACTAGTTTATAGTTTAGGAATAAAACTTAATTTTTAATAAAGTTCAAATTAGATTTTGTTGGCTTTAATTTTCAATTAGATTTAGCTAGTCTGTTGAGCCTGAAATTAAAAAAACCATCTTGAGATGCTTTAATCTGTTGAAAACTTGAATAAGGTTTTTTTAATAAACAGGTTATTTATTAGTTTTAGTTAAAATTATTTGATTATGACAATATGAAATTGTTATACTACTTTATATTTTAATAAAATATTAAGGCTAGTTTTAGAACAGTAATTTACTTAAATTATTTAATAATGATCAAGTCAATTTCATTAAATATCGAAAAAAAAACTAGACTGAGGTCTTTAAAAATTATTAAAAGTATGCAGAGTCTAAAGATTAAAAATTTGTAGGACCTATCCTGTAATTTAAAAAATTCAATATAGCCTGGTTTTATCCTGACTATTCATTAAATTTTAATGGGAAGAAAAAATATCCTGAGTACCCTAATTTTAAAACTTTCCTAATTCAATGTTGTTGCTCACTAATTTTCAATTTTTAATTAAAACTTTAAAAATATTGCATATACAGAATTAACAACTTTTTAATATAAAGAATTACAATTCTAATTAAATATGATAAATTTAAAGTATTAAATATCTCACATTTAATTTTCCAAAAATTTTTATACACACAACTCTGATTTTTACTGATATTATTAAAACAATCCTGAGTTCTTTTACTAAAACACAAAACATGACATTTTTCTAAAATTTTATTTTTATCTTAATTTATGGAAATCCTAATTCAATGTGTTCTCAGCTCTATTAGCTACAACAGTTAGTTATCTTCTGACATCAAGCTTTGATATCATGCCATTTAATGTTCACTATTCAAAAATCAATGAAACACTACAAGTGTTGAGTATGTTCATACTTAAAAAACACTTTTTTAATACCATAGTTGCATAAACTCTACGAGAAAATCGCGGTCAGTTATTTGAGCAATAACTTTTTAGTTCAAGAAGATATTTACTTTTAATATTATGTTAAGTTTTAAATTCAAAACTTGTTTCAGAAAATTACAAAAAGTTATTAAACATAATTAATAAAAATTGTAATGAAACTAAAACGACTAAATCTCATTTGAGATCTAAAAAATTAACTTAATATTTACAAAAAAAAAAAATTAAATGCTTTGAATTTCTATAAAACAACCAAATTGGCCTGAGTCGTTCTGAGTTTGTTTAAAAATTTAAACATGCTTGAGTTAAACTGTGAAGTCTTGAGACTTTCAAAAAATTAAGACTATTTTGAGTTTCAAAAGCAGCAGTTCTTAAACTGGTATAAATTCCCTTCTTTTACAGGTTAAATATTCTTCATTACATGTTATGTAAATTAATGCTTACCATTTGTATTTGTAGTCTATTAGTTAGTGTTTATCTGTAATGTTTTTAAAATTAAATTAACTCATTATTTTTTATGTTTATTTTTATATAATATACGCTTAAAGTTCTTAAAATCTAGTTTTTTTCCTGAAATTAAAACTTATTTTGTAGATTTTGGGTAACTTTGGTAAAAATCTTCCAAAAAGGGGTAAACATTTTTAATTAAAAGTCTAAGAACCGCTGATATACAGTTTGTTGACTGTCGATGTTGCTAAAATCTGATTAATGTGACCTTAAACTGTACTGAGTCACCCTGATGTTATTTTAATGTTTAAAATAATTCTAAGTTATATATTTTAATTCTATAAATTTTTCAACGTCACTAAAAAAAGTTTTGAACAAATTGGACGATAATATATCATATTATTAAATATAGAACAACATTATCTTGTTCGTCACTAGTTATATAAAAGAATCTTAAATTACTTTTCAAATTACTCTGAATTTTTTATATAACACCGTACTGGTCTGATTTAGACTAAATATGTAAAATGAAACAAGCATTAGTTAGCCTGAGATTAAAAAAAAAATCAGACTATCCTGCTTATCTAACTTTTAATCAAACATATTTCAATGTTAATGCTTTAAGCTCAACTAGATACTATAGATTGTATTGTAATGACATTAAACATTTATATCCAGTTGTTATTTCAAAATTCACTAATCAAAAAAATATTAAAATGCCACATGCATTTATGTTAACAAAATCGTAGTTTTTATTTAAACAAAGTAAATTAAAGTTGATATTTTTAATTATAGACTCCAAGAAATAATCTACTTACTAACTAACACGTAAGAATTGTTGAACAGCTTGATTATAAAGTACTAACATATATAATGATAATAAGCAGTCGCAAAAAAATTTGGCTAACGTCTTTGAAGGTTAACAAAAGTATTCAGAGTCTTTTATAAAGATTACAAATTTGTATGACTTATCCTCAAATTTAAATAATTCAATCTAGCCTGAATCACCTTGACTAAGCATAAAATTAAAAAAAGAAGAAAAAATATCCTGAGTACCCTGAGTTTAAAACTTTCCTAGTTCAATATTGTTGCTCACTGCTGTTCAACGATTAATTTAATGTTTATAATATTACACATACAAAATTAATAAATTTTTAATATAAATGAATTACAATTCTAACTTAGTATAATACATTTAAATACATTACAATATCTACATACTTAATATGTCACATTTACTTTGTCAAAAGTTATTATACATAAAACTCTGATTTTTACTGATATTATTAAAATAATCTTAAGTTTTCTATTAAAACACAAAACTTGCCAGATTCAGTTTGACATTTTCCTAAAATTTAATTTATATCCTAATTGATTGAAATCCTAACTTACTGTGTTCTCAAATCTATTAGCTACAACTGTTAGTTATCTTATGACATCAAGCTTTTATATGTTTTATTCTAATGTTCACTATTCGAAAATCATTAAAACACCACAATTGTTGAGTATGTTCATACTTAATAAACACCTCCTTTATACCACAGATGCAAGAATTCTTTGAGAAAATCACCATCCAGTTTTTAAGCATTATACTTTTAGTTCAAAAAGTATTTCTTTATTATACTAGGTTAAACTTTAAACTCAAAACTTGATTGAAAAAACTTTAAGAAGTTATTAATCATAATTGATCAAATTAGTAATGAAACTAAAACAACTAAATCTCATTTGAGGTCTAAAAAGTTATCTTGATGTTTTCAAAAAATCATTCTCACATTCTCGAGTATCTGGAGTGTGTAGATCCTGCTTAAATCAGTCCCAAGTTATCTTAAACTGTACTAGGTCATCCTGATATATTTTAATCCTTTACATAGTTCTTATTTATATATTTTTTAAATCTAAACCTATTTTAATATCAAAAAAAAATTAGTTTTTCAACAAATTTTGATATATCAGGTTAAAGGATAGATAATTTTATTATTGTGTATAGTACGTTAATACTTTATTCTTCAAAATACGAATTTAAAATCTCTTAAAATTACCCCGGATTTTTTTTTAATATCACGATACTGGCCTGATTCATCTTGAGTGTACAAAAAATCTAGCCTGAGTTACCCTGAGATTAACATTAAAATTTAAGTTATCCTGAACACTTTACTTTTCATCAACCCTAACTCAATGTTATTGCTTTAAGCTATTCCAGCCACATTTATATGTATTGTAGTGACATTGAGCTTTTATAGCCGGTTGTTATTTCAATATTCATTAATTAATCCATTATTTTAACAAACTTGTAAATTTTAATTTAAAAATTTATTAAGTAAAACTATTTTCATATTTTTACCTTTCAATGGTAGACTTTAGAAAAGACTCTAGGAATTAAACCGTTCTAGTTTTTAACATGTGAAAATTGTTTAAGACTCCAGGTTTTTTAGTTATTTTATTCAAAATTCTTGGTTTTTTCTCCAATTGCTCAAACTTTAGGATTACAAGTTTTGTTTATTTAAACTTTTTCGCAAATCAAACTATACTTGATTTTTACAAAAAATCTCCTATCCTTTATTAGTTATACATTTAACATTTTTTCTTCTCTTTGAGTCCGAAAAACTATCCGTGATAACTAGAAACTGTCTTGAGTTATCATTAATTTTAAAAAAATAATTAAAATATCCTTTTTTCTTTTTAATTACCTTTCAAATTTAAATATTTAGTTTTAAAACAGTTTGGTTGTTCAATACTAAAATATTTAATAATGAACTAGTAAATCTCATGAAAATAGATAAATTATACTGACAGTTCTGAAAGTTCTATTCAGAACCTTTTTTATAATACTACAAAGTTGTCTAAATCATACGTAGGTTTTAAAAGTTATAACTAGCCTAATTTATCCTAAATAATCATAAAACTAAAGAAGAAATAAAATCTCTTGATTACCCTGAGTTTGAAAGTTTCGTAGTTTAATGTTGTTGCTCACAAATCTTCAATGTTTAGGGAATAACGTTTAGTATATTTATAATATTTTACACAAAAAACTACGGATTTTTTCAATCTAAAACAATTAAAATTCTTACTTAAAATAAGCATTTATAGTATCTACATTCTCAATATCTGACATTTTATTTGGCAATATTTATTATAAATCTAATTCTGATTTGTACTGAGATTTTTAAAACAAACTTAAGTCTTTTACTAAAGCTTAAACTTTGTTTATTCCAATTTGACAATATCAAAAATTTTATTTACATCTTTAGTGAATGGAAACTTTAATTCAATGTTTTCTCAGATTCTATCAACTACAACTGATTCTTATGATTGACCTAAATATTTTATATTGTATTGTGTAAAGTTCACTATTCAAAATACAGTAAAAAACCACAAGTGTAGATCATATCAAAATTATAAAATTCTCCCTTAATACCATAGCTGCATAAGATCTACGAGAAAATTGCCACCTAGTTATTTGAGCACTATTTTTTGGTTCATAAAAAGTTTAATTATAATATTACAACAAACATCAAATTTAAAACTTGTTTTAAAACCTTGCTAAAGGTTTTTGATCATGATTGGTAAAAAAAATCAATATATCAATTAACAAGGTAGACTTGTTTAAAAGTTATGAACAAACTCCGAATGACTCAGACTAGGTTTGTTGGTTTATAAAAACTCAAAACATTTTAATTGTTTTTTAAAATCATTATCCTAACTATTTAGATTTAAAGTGAGATTTAGTTGTTTTGATTTCAATATTTTGACATTTATTATTAATCATGATCAAACACTTTTGCATAGTTTTGAAACAAGTTTAGAATTAGATGTTTATTGTTATTTTGTAATTGAATGTTCATTGAAACAAAAATTTAATGCTCAAATAAATGGGTGGCAATTTTCTCGTAGAACTTTTGCCACTATGCTATAAAGGGAGTGTTTTCTAATTATAATGTACTCGACATTTTTGTATTTTACAGTTTTTTGAATAATGTACATTAAACAACAACATGTAAAATCTTGATGTCAATCATAACTACAAGTGTAAAGTTAGCTTGGTAATGTTTTTCAAGAATTTCAAAAAAATGTCTAAACTTTAGAACCAATTGTTTTCCTTAACTTAATAGCTAAATAAAAACTTTTTTTTATCTTAAAGTTCAATTGGATTTGGGTTTGTCTTTTAAAGTTGGGCCCCTTAGAATAAATGAGTTTTTTTTATGAATTTTTATTTAGCTCAAATTAAAAAAAAATATTATTTAATTATTTAATATTCATATTTATTACTGAATAAAATCTGTACAACAGTTATTTTTTCAACTGTTTATATTTTGTACTATTTAGCCTTATTCTAGATTTCCTTATTCCGAAATAAGGCGAAATAGTATGAAATACGAGTTTTGTTATCGATTTTTACTTAGCTCTTATTAAAAAAAATATTTGTTTTTGTTTTAATTTCTTATATTTATATGTGAATATTGTTCTACAGTTTTGTTTTCGACTGTTAATGTTTTGTTTAATTTAACCTTATTTTTGAATTAGGAAATCTTGAATAACGCTAAATAGCACAAAATATTTACCGTTAAAAATAAAAGTTATTGTACAGATATTTATCATTTAATAAATATGATAATGAAAAAAAAAGTCTTTTATTTTTTTGAATTCAAGTTTAGGAAAAATTGATAAAAAAAACTCATTTTTTCTAAAGGGCCACACACAAAAAATCACAACCCAATCCATTGGATTTTTTTCACTAGACATAAATGACCGTTCTCTAGAATAAATAAAAAAGTTTTTATTTAGCTATTATTATAAGAGAAATGATTGGATCTAAAGTTTGGAATTTTTAAAATATTCTTTAAAATGTTACCAAGCTAACTTCACACTCGTATAATAACTATCAGTTGTATCTAGTAGACATAAAAGTACATTGAATTATAGTTTTGATACACTTATGACACGAAAAAAAATTACAAATGTAAAACTTAAATAGGCAAGTTTTGTGTTTTAATTAAATACTTGGGATTGATTTGAAAATCTAAATATAAATTAGAATTAGATCTATAATAAATGTTGCCAAATAAAATGTTAGATATTGATAATGAAGATACTTTAAATTTTTATGTTAGATTAGAACTCTAATTATTTTAGTTAAAAAAGAAAAAAGTTTCAAGTGAAAATATTGTAAATATTCTTAATATTTTTTTAAACATCGGAGAGCAGTGACCAACAGCATAGAACTAGGAAATCTTCAAACTCAGGGTACTCACAATATTTTTTATCCTTTTAAAATATTATGATTAGTCAAGATTAATTAGGCTAGTTTTTTGTTTTTAATGAATATGTTACAGAACTTTCAAAAGTCTCAGTATAGTTTCTCAATTTTTATGATATTAACTAGTTGTTATGTTAGTATTTAATTGCCAAACAGTTCAAAAACTATATATTTAAATTTATAAGTCTACTGAAAAAAAATCTTTGTAAGGTTTCTTTAATAGTGTTTAAAAACTGATTATAACTCAGGGCAGTTTCTAGTTACCACGGATATTTTTAAGCCTTAAAGATTAGGCAATAGTGTTAAATGTAAACTGATAAATAATTGGATATTTTTCGTAAAAACCAAGTATAGTCTGATTTACGAAAAAATTAAAATAAATAAAACTGGAAAAAGTAAAATTTAAGGAAAAAAAAACTTGGAATTTTATATGAAAATTACTAAAAAACCTGGAATCTTAAACAATTTTTACATGCTAAAAAGTAAAAAGGTTTATTATCTGGATTCTACCATTGATAAGATAAAAGAACTCTGAAATTAGATTCACTTAATAAATTTTTAAATCAAAAACTACAAATTTGTTAAAATGAATGTTTAAATAGTGAATATTGATATAAAAACAGGGTCTTAATGCTTAATCTAACTACAATACATTTAAATGTAGCTGTTATAGCTCAAAGCAAAAATATTGGATTAGGGTTTCATCAAAAGTAAGGTGTTCAGGATAATTTTTTTTATTAAATCTCTGGGTAGCTCAGGCAAGTTGTTTATGTATTGTCAGAATAAATCAGGCCAGTATGGTGTTATTAAAAAAAAATTCAGGGTAATTTTTAAAATATTTCAAAATCTTTTTGTTCTAGTTATTAATAAAATTTTTTAGTTCCATTACAATTTTTTAGAATGCTTAAAATCTTTGTAAAAAACCAAATTAAACATTCTCAAACCTAAAATTAATTGATCAAACGCCTTTTATGTTGAAAAAACTAAAAAGTCATTATTATTTGTTTACTAATAATATTTAATACTAAAAATATTTAAATTTTATTGAAAAACAATTAGATTGGATCAACACGCACAATGTAAAAATCTAATAGTAAAATATCAGCCTAAGTCTACTATTATAATTCAAATGTTCTTATAAAAATTCTAGTATGAGAAAATTTAATATATTAAATAAGAAAAAGTTTGGAAATATTCTGCTTTTAACTTTTATACAAAAAATATCTTTAGATTGATATAATAGATTCAACATGTTATATAACATTTAAAGATAAAAAAAAACGATTCTTTATTCTTCTTTACTTTGTAACTTATGAAAGATGTTTTTTAACATATAAAATTGCAATTTAGGTAATTCCGAGTGCACCCAGCAAGCTAGTAGTAAAAATGTCATAACATCAGACATTATTTAGTTAAGTACCGAAAAGTTATAATAAGTCATTAATAAAAAACTTAAGTACATAACAAATTATATTAGCTTAGTGATTTTCTACATAAATAAGTAGAATTAAAAAAAAAGACGAAATTCTCTAAAACTAAATAATTATTTAAGAACATTAGAATATACGTAATTATACAACCACTCATACTATGACGTCATCATATGTTAACAACAAGTGGTAGTTTTACAAACAACCGACGCGTATATATATCAGTTTTGTATTGTTACCCTACGTATGTGATTGGCTCTGTTCCACTATTATGTGATGTGAAACAGAGCCCTTTACATACCTACAATATTGCAAAAATATCAAATAAACAAGTAAAATTGTTTCTACATTATAATATTAACAAATTATAAAGTATCCTAAAAAACCTTACAGCCTCTACTTACTTTCCTTGCAAGAAGCCTTAATCGAAGTATAAAATATATAAAAAAATTATTGGTTATATTGCGATAAAAAAATATTTTAGATATGATTTAAAAAATACTTTTTTTTTACGATTTAGACTTTTAGGAATTTTACTTACTTACGTTATATTTATTAGGCATAAAAAGCTTTATAATTTTTTTTTTTTAAAAACTATATTTTTTTAACTGGTTGCGTTTATACTTAGTTTTTATAACTTTTTACCGATAAATATAGAATTTTAAAAAACTTATCGTTTCGTGTTCTAAAGTTTCGATTTAGTAGCATATTTTGTACTAAGAAAATTATAAAATTTAAGTTTTTTATAACAAAGTTTGATAACCGAAATCATAAAAAATAAATATAATAGCAATATTAAGAATATATGAAATTTTTTTGATTCTTATAATAACAATTCAAAAGCTTATAAATACTACTTATCATTTTACTTTAAATTATTTAAAGATAACATATTTGTGATATATTTCTACTTTGACATATAAATAACTGAAATATCAGTTTGACTAAATACTGTCAGAATTTTTTAATAAACCCTTTTGTTATTATTTATTTATTTTTTTTTTATATGTCATAATATTCTAAGATTATTTTTCTTTAAATACTTTAAAAATGAAGTATTATTAAATAACTAATAATTTTTTTAAATTTAAAGTTACATTGATAAAGGAGGATGAAATTGAAGTATATTTACAAAAACTAACATTTGTTCTTCAAATACAATTTTATATGTTTATAACATAACATAGTTTTTGTAAAGCATTAATAGTTTATTTTTATATATAAAGTGTTCATAAAAAAGTGTTTTCTGTGCAAAACATAAACTGATTTTTGTTTTCAACTTAATTTACAGTGAACAGTGAGTCTTTTAATTTTACCAAAAGTATACAAACATAACTTAGTTCCAGGGAGATAGCTCATTAAATTATATGTTTTTAAGTTAACAGTTTTTGTTAATTTGAATCTTCTAGTCACGTTTGTCCTTACGCCTAATAAGTTTTACGTTTTTTTTAAGTATTCAAATAATAAATGTTTTACGGGTATCAATATATTTCACAGCAAAGTATTATCAAACATGTGTTGTTACTTGGCAGTAAAAAATCAGTAACAGTTTTCAATGAAACTAACTGAATATCAAAGTGTATACGTGAGAAAATATTTTATTAAATTAATAGTTTCCTTAAAGTACATGCAGAAAGCCTAAAAAAACATCCTGAAAACTTTTATTTTGTTAATATGTGTATTAAAATAAATTAATTTTAAATGAAACGGTATTTCGCAGTATATGAGTTCATACCACGAGATTACCATCCGAAATTTCGTCAAGACATTTCTAGACACAAGGCCTTCCGAAAAAAATCAAAACGACCATGTTCCTATTCTTCTTCGCCTACTTTGCTACCGCCTTCTTCTTCAAAGTACTTACAGAAAACAAAAGAATTCTATATTATAACATTTTGTAAATGGAATCTTGACTTGTAAAGTTAATTTAATTGTACAATTATAAATATGAAAACCGAAAATTAGTTTTAAATATGTATTAATACACATACTAAAAGCTAACTTACAATATTAAATCTAAATTATATCAAAATATGTTATATTAGGTCAAAAATGCACGTAGACATTTTTGAGCTAATGGTTAAATATTCACCAAGAGTCTTTTTTGCATGAATCACTTATGCATAAAAACAATTTTCTACAACAAAAGTTTACCTCGGAGGCACAAAAAAAAAACAATAAACAACTACAACGTGCTAAGACTATATACACTTATAAAATAGTATTGGTAAATTAAAATGTTTAAATAAAAATTTTTTTTTTAAGATGTTTCTAAAGCTTAACAAGTTTTAAAACGTAAAGGCTCCTAAATAACATAATTTGTTCTTATTTCGTATTTTCTTAATAAATTAGATAAAACTTTAAAAAAAATAACTAGTTTTACAAAAAATAATTATAATTTTACAGAAAAAATAGAAGAGTTATGATTTTTGTTCAACTAGTTATGTACTAGTTTTGTATACTTATATGTTTTTTCTTTCTTTTAATTACATCTATATATATTTGTACACTAACTACATACTTCGATTTTATTATTTTATTGATAAGCTCTGACTATAGGCAGTGAACAAAATTTGCCTCATTACTGCACTATTGGGTTTTAAAAGTCAGAAGTTTTATAAATATATATTTTATCATGTTGTAACCGTCATCAATAATGATATTGATCAGATAGGAATTGGTACAGATAGAGCTACTCTTATATTAGATTTCTAAATACGGTAATTTTAAGTTTAAAAACGTTCAGATGGAACACAGGCTTAGTTTAATATACTAGAACTTACTATTATAATAATTTATCAAACAAGTTAGTAGTGAACGTGCTTTATATATGAAGAAGATTAGTTATCACATTGTGAGATAAGTGAATTAAAAGAAATTAAACGAAAAACGTTTCTTTTTCTCATTTTCTATTCTCAATACGAAATCTGACATCACATAAAATATTTAAATTCTCCCACTTTAATTCTTTTGAAATGATTAATTAAAACGAAACAGTCAATGTAATGAGTGGTTAGTTTTAATGTTTTTTACTTTTTTCTGTACTAATGAATCATATTTAGTTTCTGACACAATCTTTGCAGTATTTTTTATATAAATTTGCAAAAAAGTGCGTTTATTTTTTTTTCATAAAAGCAAACTAAGTTCATAAAATTTTGATTAAAAATTAAATAAGAATATTATGTGTTTTGAAACTATGTTTTCTTGGTACAGTTTTGTCAGATTATAGCTATAAGGCTTGTACAAAGTGTTGTACAAAGAAACCTTTCGGTTATCAAGTCGTACAAAATAGGCTTATAAAATTTATTTTAAGCAAATATACACAATTTTTTTTATCATCTAAAAACTAAAATTTTCAACATAAGTTTCTCTGAAACAGTTATCTCAGCTTATTATATAATTACTTAATTTTCTGTAAAAGTTACACATGCATGGTAAAAAAAAAACAAAAAAGCAAAAGTTTGCAAGTATTCTAAACAAGATTAATATAATATTCTTAAAAAAAGTCTACTGAATGACGATTAATCTAGATCTCAATAAAAGTTCTTTATCTTTCTACAACACTTGATTTATGAATTTTCAAGTTATCAATTTTTTACTTAATTTGTAACATATCTCATAGTTCCATTTACTTTTATACCTTAAAAACTTAATAAAACTTCAAGTTTATTCTGTTTTGTGTAACTTTATTACATTATTGTAAAAAAAAAAAAAAAGATAAACCTTTTTTAAATGTACATATAACTCTTGTTTAATCATTTTTAAGTTAATTGCATATCTAAAGCAGGTTTTAATTATATAACTTATATAATTTATTATTATAACTTAAAACTTATAAATGCATGTGCAAAAAATAGTTATTCTTTAAGTATTTGTACTAACTGTATTATATCTTTTTTCATGCATTTGTCTTTAAAGTAAATGTAAAAAGTTTTTTTTTACAATCTGTTTAATTAACATCAATCTTAAATTGTCAACTTATATTTTTGTACAAAATATTTAAATGATAAAACTATAATAGTTTGTTTGTTTTACTTATATGAATAAACTTGTTAACTGGACGGTTATTAAGTCTTTGGAATAATTTAAAAGGATTAATTAGAAAAAGTTACAAAACAAATATAAAGTTAAAACCAACGAAACTTAAGATTACTTTAAAAAAACACGAAAGTAAACTTAGCTTGATTAGCTGTTTTTGCAATTGTTTAATAATTTCCTAACTTTAGATTCAATCATTTTCCTTATCTTTGAAGCTAACTTTTTTTTTATTCTAGTGAACGCTCATTAATCTTTAGTTAAAAAAGTCCACTAGATTTGGGTTGAATTTTTGAATAGGGCTCCTTAAAAAACATTTTTTTATTTTATAATTTTTTACTCTAACTGATATTTTAGCAAAAAAAAATTAATTTAATATTTTTTCTTTGCTGTGTTCTTAAGGGTCTTTGTTTAATAACATATACAAATATGTACGATTGTAAATTTCGAAGACCCTCAGTTTTTTAACGGTCACTGTAACAAAAAGATGTTTTAACAGAATTAAAGTAACCTCTCGCTTATTTACGCACATTATGTCCACAGAAAAAATGCATGAAATACAAGAGATCGTAGAGATAGGAGAGGTATCAAATATACTTACTGTAATGGCTGTTTTTTGATATTGATTCTAATTAAAGGAAGACTGGGGACTATCCCACTTTTAACAGTTTGTTTACTTTATTTATGAATATGAAAAAAAAACTATACATATGTTAAAAAATACAAATAAATTTATATAAAATAGTTATACTTGTAAAAATATTTTACTAATTTTAATAATAAGTAGATTTTACCTTTATCTTTATATATGTGTGACTTATTTGATACTTAACATTTATATTCTATTATACTTAGTATATTCAATTTATAATTAAGCATTTGTTTACAGTTAAGGTGTGGTGTCTATATTGTAGTGTAATGGTGTGGTGTCTATATTAAATCTTGTTTCTACAGCCTTTTTAAAAAATATGCATTTGGTGCTGTAATGGAATTATTCTTTTGAACAAAAATATAAAAATTATAAGAAAATGTTCATTAAAAATAAAAGTTCTTGTGTTACTACAATTTTTTTTAATTTGACCTTTGCCCACATATGGATAAAACAATTGAGATTTGTGTTAATTGTAAGCTCTATATAAGTTAAGTATCACTGCTACTTTGTGCTAGGAAGTTTGATTAAATTTTCTTGATAGATGTTTATTCATATATAGGGCAAAAGTGCTGTATTATTAATTTGTGTTTTAAACTTTCATTATTTCATTATACTTTCACTATTCAATAAAGTATATTTCTTTCAGAACTTTAATTTAATTTTTTACTGTTAACAAAACTTTTGATATTATGAAGTACAACTAAATATTTATCACTAAGTCAAAGAAAATCAGTTTACAAAGTCTAAAGATATAGAGATTTGAGTTAGCATTTAAAAACATGTTTCAAATTAAAAATATACAATAAACCTAATATGTGCAAAATAAAAGTAAAAAATATTTTTCAAAATTTTAGAACTCTAAAATGCATAACAAAATGAAAGTTCGTAACGTCATAAGTGCGTAAAATGCGAGAGGTCACTGTAATTGTGACTGTTTTTAATATTGTACACTTTTTTGATGTAAACTATTTTTATATATGACTTAATACATTTACATTTTACTAAAATAATCATTATTTTAACATGAAATCCTTAACAGAAGAAACTAGTCTAAGTTGACATGATTATTGCAAAAAATTCGAACTATCTCAAACTTTATTCTAGTCTGAATAGTGCTGAATAACCTAAGTCTGTTTTAACCCTAAACATGCTTTTGAAAATTATTTCAAAGTAGTATTAATGTGTACATGTTAAAACATTTAAAAAAAAATTTAAAAGAACATTCTGCCATTAAATGTTTTTAAGGTTGATCAGAAAATAAAACTGGAAATTTAAAATTTTTTTATAAGTATTATAAACACAACTCTTAATGTTTAAACATTTATAGAAAGAGTGAAAAGTGTAAACGCTTACGACTATGGTCAAATGATTGGAAAGTAGAAAAACCTTCAGGTCATTTAGCCTCACACCATACATATTATAAAAACTTTTGAGTAGATTTAACTAAAGCAATAAAAAAGAAACTTAAGATCTATGAAAAATAAATTTTCTTATTTTTGATAGTTAATTCTTTTTTGGGAATTAATATTTATATTAAATTTGAAAAAATATTTTCAAAAAAGAAAAATTGGTGTCTACTCTTTTTTATACCCATTTCTGCCAATAGTGTCTATTGGAAACAATAGTCTTCCATAGGCACCTTCTCGTTCTTTAACTTTCAATTTCACGATCATGTACGTTCTCATTTTTCATATTGCTCTTTTCACTTAAACAACTACGAATAATGCAATTAGTAATAACATAAAAAGTGAGAAGTTGTGAACGTGTTGTGAAAACTAAAAATGCAAATCTCATCTTTAAATGTATATAAAAGATTAAACATCAGTATTAAAAAAAAAAGTGTAAATCGTAATACGCTTCAATAAAACCTGTAATTTTTTTTTGTACGTGCTTAAATGTGTTTTGTTTTTTTTTTTTAATATTAAGTACTTTTAATATATGTTATAATTAGTTATGATTGCTAATTCTAATAACTATAATTCTTGTAAAAACTTAATTTAAGGTTATAATAAGTTTACGAGTTAAGAAATTTTAATGAATGGGTAGGTAAAAGTAATTAGAATAATTTTCTTTTGCAGTTTAATAGAACTGCAAAAAGAGTGTATTTAGTGTTAAAATTAATGTTATTATGACTGAGCAGACTGTAAATATTAAATATTTAGGTGTATTACTAGTCGACAAATGAATTGGAAGGCACATTTAAAGTATCTTAAATCTAAGCTATCGAGAAGATGATTTATGATGTCAAAGTTTAAACAGTATTTGGATACGAATACTTTGTAAATGACGAGCGTCATTCCATTTACGGTACAACTTTTACGGTTTTTACTAAAGTTCTTTAGCTTTGACGCTCATCCACATCCTTATCTTTACTTCCACAATAATGTTTTATACATCATCTTTTAGCTTAGAGTATCTAGTTTGTGAACTATTATTTTATTTTTATATTGGGTTGGTATAAATGGTGCTGTAGCCCATAGAAAAAGTGGTACATTATGGCTTTTTTTCAGTTTTTTTAGAAAATCTAACGATAAACAAATAGTTTTGACTTGATATTTTTTTTATGCATATAAAATAATATTCTGCTCATTCTCTATGTACGATTTTTTATAAAACAAATTATTTTGCAAGAAAATAGGTGATTTATTGTTTTCATTATATTATGGTTTATCTCAATAAATATTCAACTAAAAGTAAAATGAATAAAAGATTCACATAGTACTAACTATTCTGCATTGTTACCATGCACAGTTTTTATTTTAACGAATTACTTTTTGAAATATTAAGCATTGAAATTTTCCTTTTTTTTAATAACTGTAAGCTACTTAGTCTTTGAAGTACAAAACAAACGCAAATAATTTGTTTGAAACTAATTTTTTTAGGTGGCGCTACAGATTATTAAACTAATTTAATATATAATTTGATGCAATTTTTTATCAACATATTAGCAAATAGTTTCTTAAAAAATTTATTTTATATTATGTCAGTATGAATGGTGCTGTGGGAACGGGTCAGAAAAGAACAGGCGTAACTTTAGTACGGAATGACACATAAACACAAAGTGAAACTTTAGCAAAGAGTGACACTTTAGCACGGCGTCACTTTAACTCAGGTAACATTTTAGCACGGAGTGTCATTTTAACACAAAGTGAAACTTTAGCAAAGAGTGACACTTTAGCACGGAGTGACATATTAGCACGGCGTCACTTTAACTCAGGTAACATTTTAGCACGGAGTGTCATTTTAACACAAAGTGACACTTTAGCATAGAGTGACACTTAGGCACGGAGTGACACACTCACACAGAGTGACACTTTCTGTGACACTTTAGCGCGAAAAGACACATTAATACTAAGTGACACTTAAACACAAAGGGAACTTAGCAAACAGAGACTCTTTAGCACGGAGTGACACATAAGCACGGTGTCACTTTTGCACAGCTAGCATTTTAGCACGGAGTGTCATTTCAGCACAAAGTGACACTTTAGAACGAAGTGACACACTAGCACAGACTGACTTTTTATGTGACATTTTAGCACGAATTGACATATTAGCACAAAGTGTCACTTAAACACAAAGCGACACTTTAGCAAAAAGAGATTTTTAGCACGGAGTGACACATTAGCACAGAGTGACACATTAGCACGAAGTGACACAACAGCAGAAAGTGACACTTTAGCACGAAGTGACACATTAGCATAGAGTGACACTTTAGCACAGAGTGACACATTAGCACGAAGTGACACAACAGCAGAAAGTGACACTTTAGCACGGCGTCTATTAACTCATTTTACTAAAACATTTTAACGAAGGTATTTTAACACTTTTAGTTTTATATTTTCAACAAATAACTTTTTGTATAAAACTAGCAACGTAACAAGCTCCAGGCCTTTTATAACATCATAATTAGCTTAAATTAGTTTTGGTTAGTAAATTAAAAATATTGCTATTATTGATAAATAAACTGACTTTGTTTCAAAGCTCCGATAAATCAATAGATTATTAAAATTGTACTTAATTGATTTTTATAATACACAAGGTTTTAACATCGTCAAACAAAACGATGCGAAGTTCCTCTTATTTCTATATCTAAGTGTGTCGCAACTTTTTAAAACGTATGCAGGTGTTAAAATTTATATATATAGACTACTGCAAATGTAAATAAACTTATCTCACTTATTTTTTATCTATTTAGCTTTTTTATATTTTTAAACTTTTAAGAAACAGCACAACTTAAAGTTTTACAAGAAAAACTTTTATTTGATTGTTTTATAAGTTTTCGGACTCATGTTTTGCCTTTCTTTTTAAGGTTATTAGATATACAAAGCTAAACATCATTTAGATATACAGTTTAAATCTATTAACATAAAATAACCAATTTTTCATAATTTATGGATAAAAAAGTTCTCTAATTACCTAAATAAAAACAAACAAACCTTAATTTGATCTGTCTACTTGAAAATTGTAATTAAGAAGCTTTTGACAAATCTGACTGTGAATTAAAAAAAAAGAATCAGAAAGGGTATGTAGCTCAGAATTTATTTTTTAAGTTTTTATTTTTTGAAATATTAATGTTAATATTTTATTTTATTTAAGTTACAATTTTTTATTTCAAAAATAAGTATTTTTTTAAATGATTTTAGACTTAAAGAGTTTTTTTTAATTTTCATATCTAGCTATTTTGTTTTAGCATGGTTTGTTTCAGTATAGTATTTTTGGATTTAGAGTTATATTTATAATATTAGTTTTCAATAGACTTCATTTTTAATAAATTTTTCAATAAAATACTGAAAAATACATATATTATTTAAACATATATTTTTTTCTAAACTATTAGCAGTTGTTTATATTTCATTAACAAAATGGAACTTATTTTTTAAAAGTATTTGAATATTTGTGTTTTTTTTCTCTGTTTTGCTATAAATAATCAATAGTTGGTTCACATAGGTGGGTGTGTTCACACTGTTGAATTATTTTTTTTTTGTTCAGCGCTAGTAGACACTTTGTTTTAGCCACATGATTTTCCCACACTTAGTGGTTTTTATTGTGGCAACTTTAATTAAGTAAGTGTCTGGTATGCGTCCACCAAAAGGTTTTTTTTAATTTTTGTTGGTTAGTTAAATTTAAAGAGGGTAAAGAAGGAACAAATGATGAAGCTTAGAATTTGTTAAACAACATCAATTGTTGAGACAGCTAGCATTATTTTCTGATGTATTTCTTCTTTTAAAATTTATTTAAAACTCTTTTTAAATGTATAAAATGCAGTTTATTTCTAAAGCCTAACCAAGTAGTAAGATTTTTCATTCTAATGAAGAAATTTTGCGAAACTAAAAACCTGGCTTTTTTAAAATAAAAGCATTTTATAACTTTTAATTTAAGCCCATGTAGGAAGTGATTAAGTATGTATGGGATCTAAACCATAATTTAAATATGTGCTCAGTAAGTATGTGTCTGTGTAAGGTAAGCACCCACATAAGGTACGCACCTTAAGAAATTTGTGTCCGTGTAAGATACGCACCAACTTAAAGTACCCATTTTAAGAAGTATGTAAGTTTCCATTGTACTGTGGTTGTAACTATTTGATTTGTTGTGAAAAGTTGTATAGCTAATTCAAAATAACTTTTTTCAACAGTCATACAGTTACAAACACACAATCAACAGTATTTTATAACCAAAAGTAAGTCAGTATGATTGTAAAAAAAGCAATTCTGATTGAAAAAAAAAATAGTTATTATTTTTTTTTGTTGATACTAAGTACCAAAATTTAACCATTCAAAAAACAATTATTTGTGCTCTTTTTATTTGTTGTTATTCTCATTATATCACAACTTTTGTTTGTTGTAGATAAAAAAACATATATTTTTTGTTTTTGATTTGCAGATGTAGAAACTTTATGTTTTGACCATTGTTTTTCTAACTGCTTACATGTGACCTAAATATGATTACTTGACAACATAGTTTTTTAACTAAAAGTTTGTACAGCATATTTTAGTTTAATGTATTTATGTTAAAAACAATCAATTAAAAATGTTAAAATTAAAAACAATTATCTGTTTTTGTTTTAAGTTCGATTGAAAGATCCTGTAGCCTGTAGAAAAATAGTTATAGGCACAAATGGGTGCCCATGTTACTCAACAGAATTCATAGGTAAATTTTCGATTTTATTTAATTTTGGAAATATTTTTTGGTGTAAGAAATACTTTTTGTATAAAAAAAAATATAAATAATATATATAAAATATAGTTGATTGTGTCGTTGTAACTGTATGATGTTGAAAAAAGTTTTTTTGAATTAGCTTAATAACTTTTTACAATAAATCAATTAGTTACAACCACAGTACAATAGAAACTGAAATATTTAGGAAAATCATCAAGAACAACCATGTTAGCTCTGTTGACAACTTAAAATAAAACACTAGTTCATGGATTAACAAGGGTAAAGGTTACTTTTTTTACAAAAGATGAGACATAGGGTGGGTCCACTTTGATATTTATAAACTTATATATTTTTGTTGAGTTGTTGTAATGTTGTATGAATTTTTAAAATATAGTAGTTTGAGTAAAAAGTTTTCTATAGAAACATGTGGACTGCAATTTTTTATTTATGTTAATTATAAATCAATATCTTAATTTGCTAAGACTTTTTTTGGCTAAGATTTAAAAAAGTTCAGAAAACGTTCTGCTCGAATAACTTCGCGGCTACTTCAAAGACTAAGTAGCTTGAAATTAAAAAAAAAAGGGAAAATTTCAATGCTTAATATTTCAAAAAGTAATTCGTTAAAATAAAAACTGTGCATGGTAACAATGCAGAATAGTTAGTACTATGTGAATCTTTTATTCATTTTACTTTTAGTTGAATATTTATTGAGATAAACCATAATATAATGAAAACAATAAATCACCTATTTTCTTGCAAAATAATTTGTTTTATAAAAAATCGTACATAGAGAATGAGCAGAATATTATTTTATATGCATAAAAAAAATATCAAGTCAAAACTATTTGTTTATCGTTAGATTTTCTAAAAAAACTGAAAAAAAGCCATAATGTACCACTTTTTCTATGGGCTACAGCACCATTTATACCAACCCAATATAAAAATAAAATAATAGTTCACAAACTAGATACTCTAAGCTAAAAGATGATGTATAAAACATTATTGTGGAAGTAAAGATAAGGATGTGGATGAGCGTCAAAGCTAAAGAACTTTAGTAAAAACCGTAAAAGTTGTACCGTAAATGGAATGAAGCTCGTTTGTAAATGGTGTATAATATTTATTCTATCCGCATATCAAGCGTTGTATATCTGCTTTGGAAAATGATGCTAGTTGTCATTTGAAGCCAGTTGTTATAATGGAAAAACGAATTGTCAATTATGTGTTTTGCGTGGTTGCACTGACTGGAACAAACCATTTTTTATGAAAACTGGTACTCATAAATTTTATGAGTTGACAAACAAGTTTGTAAAGTGATCTTAAATATTTTGAGAGGATTAGAGGTTGACTACAGTTATTTTACTTTGTATTTAACATATGTAAGTAATGTTTATACACACCATACAACATATTGTAACAAGATATCAAACTGCATTTGATAACAGTTTAAATTTAATGGAGAGTTTTGAGTTAAGTTCCCGTTCATCCAAGCGGTTAATAGAAAGTTTTGAGTTAAGCACTTGTTCTCTTAATTAAGGCTACATGTTATACTGATGCAAGTTTAAATAAGGAGGAAAAAAAGCTGTTACAAGTTTACTGATGCAAGTTTGCATCACTGTATTGCAGCCTCATCTGAAATTTAACCACAGCCTGCTGCAATAACATGCTGTTCAAGGAAAAACATCTTTATTCTTTTTTTGTGTTATATTAAAAGTTTTTAGTATTTTTACTTTTGTAAGAATTTTTCATTTACAATCCAAATGGTTGAAACTTATTTTAATATTTACATTCTGAAAGTACATTCCTATTAGATTAAATTTGTGTGAAAGTTTTAAGCAGTTTCTAAAGTATGATGTTCTTTATATATTTGTTAGTGTTTGTAATTATTCTGTAATACAAAATGTCTAAACAAGTCATGCCTGTTTTTTATAAAGAAGCAGTATTTTTTTTCTAATACCAGCAATCAGTCTAGGTTAGTATAAATTTAGTTTTGCTATGTAGTGTAGTTGTGCTTACACTTTCACCAAATTAAAAAATAATGAATTTACATTTTAAAGACCCTGAACAGGACTAGGCATAATATTACTATATAAGGATTATGGGTCCTCCTATGTTGTTGTATAGTTTAAAAAAAAAAATTCTCAAATACCTATAAAATGTTTTATATTATAAAAATAGAAAATAAAAAGTTGTGACTAGTTTACTAATGCAATTTTGCATTACATTATTGTATGCCACGTCTAAACTCTCAAAAGTTGGAAACAGGAGACAATCTAACTACAGCCTGCTGCAGTAAACTTTTTATTCCAGAAAAAATATATTTTTTGTTTTTTTGTTATATTTAGTATCTTTAGTAGTGTTTGTTATATTAATTATTTTACATTTACATCACAAATGGCTAAATCTTAGTTTATTTTGTACATTCCTGTTAGATTAAACTTGTGTGAAAGTTTTAAGAACATTCTAAAGTATGTATTCTTTATATATTAATTAGTGTTTTCAATTGTTCTTAAAAACAATATGTCCAATCATGTCTTGCCTGACTTTATGTAAAGTAGCTTTTTTTCTTAAACCAGTATTTAGTCTGAGTAAAAAGTAAGTTTAGTTATGCTTTATAGCGTAGTTGTACATTACATTATCACCCTTTAACATTTAAAAATAATGAATTTAAAGTTTAAAGACCTGGAACAGGACTTGGCATAATGATACTATATAAGGATTATGGTTTATAAATTGTGGTTAAGTGTTACAAAAAATTTTTAAACTTGAAATAGGTGTTATTTTACAAAATGGTAAATAAAATGCTATCACGAATTTACAGATGGAAGTTTACATTACTGTATTGCAGCCACATTTAAAGTTCAAAAAGTTTGAGCAGGAGACATTATAACCACTGCCTGCTGCAGTAATCATGTTGTTCCAAAAAAATTATTTTTTTTTGTTTTTGTGTTATATTTAGTGTTTTTATTAATGTTAGTTTTATAAGAATTTTTCATTTACATTCCAAGTGGTAAGATCTTATTTTACTTAGCACATTCTGAAAGCACATACCTGTTAGATTAAATTTTTGTGAAAATTTTAAGCACTTTCTAAAGTATGATGAACTTTTAATAATTATTTCATTTCATACATTATGTCCTAAAAATGTCATGCTCGGTTTATATAAAGTAGCATTATTATTCTTTAATTCCAGCAGTTATTCTATGTTTAATATAGGTTTAGTTATTCTTTATAGTGTAGTGGTACTTTACTTATCACCCTACAACATTTAAGAATAATGAATACATATTATAAAGACCTAGAACAGGACTTAGCATATTATTACTATATAAGAAAAGTGGGTCCTAAGTTGTGGTATAAGGATACAAAACATTTAAAAAACTTTAAAAAGCTGTTATTTTCTGAAAATAAAAAATAAAAAAAAATGTCATGAGTTTACTGATGCAAGTGTGCATTACTGTATTGCAGCCACATGTAAACTCTCAAAAGTTTGAGCAGGAGGCATTTTAGCCACATACTGCTGAAGTAAACATGTTGTTCCAGAAAAAAAAAACATATACTTTGTTTTTTTGTAATATTTTAAGTGTTTTTATTAATGTTTGTTTTATGATAATTTTTTATTTATATTCCAAATGATTAAATATTATTTTACTTTGTACATTCTGAAAGCACATTCCTGTTAAATTGAATTTTTGTGAAAATTTCACGCACTTTCTAAAGCATAATCAACTTTTAATAATTTTTACATTTAATACAATATGTCCGAAAAATGTCAGGCCTGGTTTTATATAAAGTAGCTTTTTTTTTCTTTAATTCCAGCAATTAGTCTATTTTAAATATAAGTTCAGTTATTCTTTATAGTGTAGTGGTACTTTATATTATCACCCTAGAATATAAAAAAAATAATGAAATTTTAGTTTAAAGACATAAAACAGGACTTGGCCTATTATTACTATATCAGGATTATTATTCTCAAGTTGTGGTAAAGCTTTACAAAACCTTTTAGAAACTTTAAAAAAGGTATTATATTATAAAAATAAAAAATAAAAGCTGTCAGTTTACTGATGGAAGTTTGCATTAAGGTATTGCAGCCACATCTAAACCCGTAAAAGTTGGAGCAGGTGCCATTCTTACCACTGCTTGTTGTAGTAAACATATTTTTCTAGGAAAAAACGCCATTAAAGATTTTTTGTGTTATATAAACTAGTTTTAGTAATGTTAGTTTTATAAAAAATTCTTGGTACATTTTAAATGCTTAAATCTTAATTTATTTTGTTTTTTCTGAAGGAACATTCCTGTTAGATTAAACTTGTGTAAAAGTTTGAAGCATTTTCTAAAGTATGATATTCTTTGTATATTTATTAGTGTTTGCAATTTTTATTTAAAAAAATATGTCCATACATCTCATGCCTGGTTTTATATAAATTAGCATTATTTTTTTATAATACCATTTAGTCTATGTTGAATATAATTTTAGTTTTGCTTTATAATGTAGTTGTCCTTATATTTCCGATCTACAACATTTAAAAAATAATGAATTTAAAGTTTAAAGACCTGAAAAAGGACTTGGCTTTTTATTACTGTATAAAGATTATGGGTCCTAAGTTGTGGTATGGTGTTAAAAATTTTTTCAATGCATAAAATAGGGGTAGGGAGTACTTGGATGATGTTTGCTAGACACATGAGGAGTCTTGATTTGGATGTGTTTTGGTCTAATTAAGAAGAATTTAAAAAAAAAATTCAAAAAATTTTTAAATAACAAAAATGCACCCCAAAAAACTGATCTGGACCCCAAAAATCACATAATTTTTGATTTTTCGACTTAAATAGTAATAAAGTCACTCATATATGTCCTAGACTTAAATATTATATCTTAAATGAAAACTAATAATTATAGACATACTTTTAATGACATTTTAACTACTTTTTATATATTATGACGTCATAATTACACAAAATATGCAAATTTTGTCTGTAAAATGGAATTTTTTCTATTATAAAAAGCAAATTCTTCTGCTGGTTTTACTTTAAGTTTCTATGATTTTGAATGACGAATTCTGAATTCAATCAACCAGAAAGATATTACTAGGTCATTTCAATTGTTTCTTTATAAAGATACAAAAAACACTCAAAACCACTTTTAGATATTATGTTTATTGAGAGCACCTGAGTAAAAGTAAAAGAATTAGACATATATTAAAAGAACTACATGTAAATTTATTAAAATTAGTTGGTTAGTAATGAAGAACTGGTTGGACTCCCAACAAACAACTTGGAATCTGAAAGACACCTTGCTGGTTTTGGAAGGCTAGCATCAGTGGCAAAGTTTAGGAACCAACGATTCACAGAAAAAGGGATAAGAAATGACTGTACATTACTTATATCTGATTCTTTTCAAACTAAACATGAAAAAAATATAATAAAGTTGTTCAATTTCTGAATGAGATGGAGCAAAGGTGGGTAGCAGATCAAAAAAATTTAAAGCTCAAACAGATAAAGGAAAAAATTGAAAAAGGGAAAAAAAGGGATCAATATGTGCAGAAACGTCTCAAACTGTGTAAAAGTTGGGGTGGGCCTGTAGTGAGCGTGTTCTATTTTAAAATCTCATCCTGATCAAAATGAAGTTATTGTTCGTAATGAGTTAATTTACTTTAGAGAGTCTCACAAATCTGAAGTGTTATACAATCCAGAACTTTTTAAAGTTAGTGGTAATACTCACCAAGAAAGACTTCTAAACTTATGTGCTCTTGTTGCAGAAGATGATGAGTGCCCTCAATGTTCTTTACCAACAAACACTGATGCATTATTAATTGTAGGGGGTTCTTCTTCCAATATACAGAAAGAAAAAAATGGAGATATTATGGAAGGGAATTTTTATGTCTTATTAATTAGTGAAGGGTCATCAGACACATGGTATATTGCTATGTGTGAAGGTAAAAATGATGATGGGACTTATAAGATGGACCACCTCATGAGAGTTCAAGACAGAAGAAATTCGAAGTGGAAACACCCACCTAAACGTGATTTGCTAAACTTGCATTTAGATTCTATTCTTGATTGTAAAGTTGATGGGGGATGGGATGTTTCTAATGAAAGATATATTACTTTTTCACTGAGAAACCATGTCCAAATAGATTTAATAGTAGAACAGATGTCTTTTACATTAAGTTAAAAAGTAGTTTTTATGTATTTTTATGAGTATTATGTACATATAGTCAGTTAGATTTTTATCATCATTTGACAGTTATTTTATACTAGTATTTTCAAAAGTATCAGTCATTTTGCAGTAATCTTAAGTGTTAATACTAAATGATACAGTGCAATGTTTGTTTATTATGCAATGTTCTTTATTTCTTTATTATACTAGTCTCTATTTTGCAATCATTAACTTAATGTTTAATGCCATACAACATTATGTTGCCTATAATAAATTATATATTTTTTGTATTATGTTATGTTGTTGTAATGCAAATTGAATAACATTCTTAGGTTATTTTAAATACTTATAGCTAAATGAATTATGAAATAAAATATCCCATTAATATATATACAACATCACCTAAATTTTAAAGGTAAGTAAGTATATCTACAAAGTTTTATTTTAAAATATTTTGCTTTAATTAGATTAGAAAACCAGCTATGCTTCTTAATTTTTCAAAACGTACCATTTTACAGATAAAATTTACATATTTTGTGTGATTATGACGTCATAATATTCCAAAAGCAGTTGAAATGTCATTAAGTGTATGCCTATAATTATTAGCTTTAATTTAAGATATAAAATATAAGTCTAGGACGTGTATGAATGACTTTATTGGTATTTAAGTCAAAAAATCAAAAATTATGTGACTTTTGGAATCCAGATCAGTTTTTTGGGGTGCATTTTTGTTATTTAGGAATTTTTTTTATTTTTTTTTTTAATTTTTCTTAATGATACCAAAACACATCCAAATCAAGACTCCTCATATGGATTTTACAACATGACCAAAAAAATGTGCTGTACTCCCTACCCCTACATAAAAAAGCTTCAGTTTAAATAAAGTAGAAAAAAATGTCATGTTGATTTAGTACACTGGGTAGCTTTGGAGCAGACATGGTAACAAGCGTTGCAAATTGAATATATCACTGTCAAAAAATCTCCGACAGTAGGACTTTTAACCTCAAATGTAAATAAATTTTTAAAAATAGTTTTAATAATTAATTGTTAATCTTAAGATAGGTTTTATTATCATTCTGAGGAAATCAAAATAATTTTAAGCTAAAATCTTTCTAGTATCATCATTTAAACTTGTGATTTATTTTATAACCACAAATTAACACTGAATAGTTATTTCTTATAACAATTTTCAGCCTATAATTAACAACTCTCATTCGTGGACAAAGCATGCACAAAACAAAACTTATTTTTTTGTATACTGTAAGAAAGACATAAATTTATTTCTCTAAAAATGTTGTTTCTAATTTTCATTGATTAATAAAGATATTAAAACATTTAAGTCTAATGTACATTGAAAAACTTATGTATTTAACTTTATTAAAAATCTATACACCAAATAATAATAGTTAATAAATAATAATTTTAAATAGAAGGTTAAGTTACAAAAAAATTATTTTATACTTAATTTTTTATTTATTTTTTTTTTTAACTCTAAGCCAAAAATAATTTAAGAAGAACTTAATTTTTTGTTAATGAAAAAATAATAAGGTAATATGTATAAATATTATTACAAACTGTTTCAGTTTTATAATCAAGGTGTTAAAATTGTTTCAGTACAATGTAAATTAAAACATATGTCATTTAACATTTTAGTAAGTTTATAACAACAAAAGTAATAAAGATTAGCTTATGTAATTTTTTTCAATGTAAAATATGAGAAAAAAAAATAGCTATATTTTGTTACTTTAGCTTTCTGGTTACTATAGCAATAAAACAGCTGTAATTAGTAGTTTTAAAATTTTACCATGCCTGCTTTGGAGTGCTTTGGTAGAATAAGTTCTGTTACTTGCAGATTTTACTAAATTGAATTTGGTTTGTACTTGTTATCTGTTTAGCTTACTATAGGTGTAGTCATTTTTGTATGTGTTTGTTCTAATTATGATTAGTTGGATTTTGGCTATTGATGGGAAAGGTAGTTATATCGGTTTGCTTTATTGTTCATTTTCTGTTTTCCAGTATGTTATTATTTTATTTGTAAGCTGCACGTATTAACTACTATTTCATAACTTAGATAGTGTTTATAGACTTACATTCTACTAAAAATGTCTTTGGAAAATGTTTTTTTTTTTTAAAGTCTTTAACTTTGACATTATTTATTTATTTCCTGAGCTATGTTTCAGTAAAATATTTACTTATTAGGTTTCAAGTTAACTATTAAATGCTCATGTATTTGTTTTAATGTTAGTGTTATATATCTTTTCAACAGTTGATTATGAGTTCTTTCTCATAGCAGTGTTCACATGTTTTATGGTGTGATTTTGTTTTGTAGCTCCGGTTAGTACTTGCTTATACAGGTGCATCTGTTGCTCCTCAAAAATATTTTTTTAGCAGCATGATAATTATTTTTTTAGTTTTGGTAAACACATCAAAGCAACCTAAAATAACGTATTTTTCTAGCTTTTACCATAGTTGCATTTATGATTTTTTTCTGAAAACAAGTTAAAAAAAGCAAAATATGAAAAAACATGAACCCTAAATTTCGCCTTATTTGTTGTTAGTTTGACTTTTCTAATACATACCAGTTTTATATGAGGGTATAATAAATAATATTTTTAAAATTCACATTTATGAGTTTTTCATATTATTATATTATTATTCAATGACATTTAGCATTTAACTTTTACGTATTAAACTGTGATAAGAGTAATTGTATCAATATCTAAAAACAACATTTTAAAAGTGTAATACATTAAGAAATACTACAAAACTTAATTTGTGTTCAAGTATTTACCTAGAATGTTTTTAACTATTTTACCTGATTACAAATCAACTAACTTCTTATGGTAATTGCTAATGACCAAATAAGTCATTCTTTTAAATATTTTAATGTTTAAAACTCCAATAGAAAAATTATGAAAATTAACGAGTCATAAATTTTAAATCAAAATTGATAAGGCAGTAACAAATACGTTACATACAATAAATGTTTAAAACAGTTCTCATAATCTATATTTTTTGCAGATAAAAGTATTAAATAAAACACAAACATAAAATGGATCGATACCACAAGTTCACAATTCAAAATTTTGTCAAAGGTTTTCAGAATTTAACCCTCTGGGAACAATTTAAGACTACAGTGTATTTATTACTGTTTTTCTTGTTTTTCATAATGTTTTTCGTGGACATATATCTCTGGTTAATAGGACTTCCATTTTTCTTGTTGATGATTTTGGTGCGAAAGATCTATTTAGCATTTATCAAGATCGTTTATCAAGCATTTTTTAAAATTGTTGATTTTTATAAGAACAGCAATGAAGATGAAAAGATCTTAATTAACACTTCAGGTTTTTTAGCCGTCTTATTGCTTGTCTTTATTGGTGTTGTTGTTTGTGACTCTAAAAAAATAAACTCTAAAATGTTTTAGTTACATTTAAAGTGTAAGCATTAGCAAAATGGTAGTTTGTTTATTTAATTTTCAAAGTGAAGGTTTGTAGGTAAAACTTATTTGTTGTGCAAATTTTATCGTGAAATTGAATAAATTATTAATAAAAATGTTTTGTTAGTTCTGCCTTTAACTAATATATCTAGAAATTTTCTATTTAATTTTTTTTTACATGTTTTAAACTTATGTTTTTATTTTACTTTGAACTTTTTCACATTACTTCGTAAAAGTTATACCTGTTTTCTAATAAAATATGTAAGTTATTAAGTTTAATGCTTTGAAATGTAATAAAATACTTCAACTACTTGCATTGTTTAATGTTTCAACTCTGAAAATTTAGCGAATAAATGGAGTTTAACTATAATTAACATTTTTTTGACAAATAAAGAGGATCTTTATACAAAAGTAAACAAGTTTAAAAAAAAAAAAAAGTAAAGCACAGTTGTATATAAACAAAGCGTAGTAACTAAATCTATTACAATCGCTAAATCTATTACAATAAGACATCGGTACTTTGGCTTAACGTTATAAAAGCTGTTTCTGAAAAAAAAACGTTTAATAAAGATACTCATAAATTTTTTTTTGTAAAAAAAAAAACTATTTTTTATATATGTAGTCATGAAATTAAGTACGTTTATCTTACTAAGTTAGTTTTTTTAATGTTAAGGTAAGGTTTTATTAGAAACATTCGATAACTTTCCGCACCTAACTACTCGTTAGATACCACGAGTTGCCACTCCTTGTAGATTTTTAAAATATTATAATATAAGTTTTAAGTAACGAAAAATAAAATATTTTGCTAAAATTTTCTAAATAAAAATAAAAGATTAATGCGGAAATAAAGATTATGCAGGTCAAAACTGTAGTTAAAATAAAAAAAAAAACTTTTGTCATTTTAGCGCGTTTTAAAAGTTTTATTTAATAAAAAAATCTACGATATTTTAAATATACATACCTTAATATAAATCATATCATTAAGCTTATAAAGATTACTATTTTCCCAAAAAAAAAAGGGTAATGAAAAAGTTAATACTTTCTTATACTTTTGAACTAAACAAGTTCTAAAATACCGTTTTTAAATCATCAATCTTAAAAAAAAACACTTTTATTTATTCTTAAATTATAGCAAATAATTTAGTTTATAACGCTACTAGTGCAATTAACAGATTTAAAATTACTTTTGATTTGAAAAATTTATTAATATTATATATTTAGTCATACTTTTAGAAGTTTACATTTGATTAAGTTTTATGTAAGGATCTTGTTCTAAATGTTAGTTATAACTTGTACTCTATAAGTCGTGTTATTGTCACTATATTAATTTATAGTTTTATTGTAGGTTAGTTGTTTGTAAGTAAGTGCAAAAAGTTTCCACCATGCTAATTGATTTTGTTTTTTATCAATCTTTTTATCATTTCTGCTTTAAAGAATTGAAATTTCATCTCTTGTTAGCTTTGTATTCTACTAATAAGAATAGCTCGAAAAATATCAGGTTACTGAGTTGCAAGTCTTATGTATTCTATTTCTTAGTAAGTGATCAGTAATGATTCAATAAGTTAAATATACTTTTATGTATTAAAAAAATGCTATTAGTTTTTTTTTTGATAAGCGGTTTTGGATTTCAAATATTTTTATTTTATTTTTAGGAAAACTCTTTTATTTCATATCACGCATCACTTATATTTAGATCAGGGTCGGCAAACTGCGGCCCGAAGGCCAACTTAGGCTCTCCATGTGTAAATCTGCGGCCCGCAAGCGAGTTTTTTATTTAAATAAAATTCGGCCCGCGAAAAAAAAAGCTGCGGCCCGCGAGCATGTAAATGTGGCCCGCTGAGCAAAAATAAATTCTGAGTTAATTGTTTTCGGTAATTTGGTTTAATTTAATTAGCTTTGTTTTAAGTCGCTATATAACATTTTAAACAATAAGAAGACTTGACAGATTAGCATTAGAGCAGTGTTTCTTTTTTTATATAATAATAATTTTCTTTTTACAGCAGTAACTTTTTATCTAAAAGAATATTAAAAGTAACTGGATTCAATTTTTTTCACAATACCTATATAGTAAATAGACTAAATGCAAATATTTTCTATTGTGTACAAAATTAATGCACAGTAATTAATTAAAATGTCATTTATTTACTGTTTAGGTATTTTGTTTAATTTATATCTAAGTATCCTTTATAAATACTATATTAATATATATTATGTTTTAGTGTGCACAAAAACATTTAAAATAATATAAAATTATTTTTTTTAGACAATTTTTTTTTTGTTTTATAAGTTTTCAGTGAACTTTAAGTAAATTACTTGCACATCCATGTACATTAGGGGTGGGCAAAGTAAATAATTGAAGGGCCGGATCCAAAAAAAGTTATTCCTTAGCGGACTGGAGCATTTCAGGTATGTGATCTACCGAATTCAGTTTGATCCTTTTTTAGACCCGGATCTTTATTCAAAAATGTTATCCGGATCCGGCTAAATACTAATTTTTGACAAGTTTTCGTATCCGAATAAGACTAATTTCAAAAGACTTGGATCCGGCTGGATGCTAATTGATCTGGTGTTTTAAAATTTTGAACCAATTTATTAATTACCAAGGTTCTTAAGTATGCAATTTTAAGTTTATTTCTATTAAGTTCTCAAAATTCTCTATTTATTACAAATCTGGACCGAATTAATACTAGTTAGTTTTATAAAAACAATAATTTACTTACTATAAGTTACTCGAGCCTAAGATTTCAAACTAAAACATTAAAAACTTTTATTGATTCGTAATTATCTAATTTTTTCAATCCTTGGCTCTAGGCTACATTAATAATTTTATTCAGAAATTAACTACCATTACAATATTAAACTAATATCTCTTAATTTTAAAAACTTATAAAGATTCATTCAAAATTTGTTAGATTGAAACTGTTATTACAACATGCACAAATAAGCTTTCTAAAAAATCATACTTAAAGTAAATGATACTGTTTTGAAATATTGTCATCAGTTGGTCATCATTAAACTTAACCATTTAAATTATCAAAAACTCCGTAATTAAAGTATCAATAGCAGAAAAGAGTGCAAACTGTAGTCTCAACTTGAAATATTCTACTAAAATGTAAAATTGAGCAGGTTTAATTAAAGTAGGTGTCAATGTTATTAAAAACTTTTTTTGTTAACATTTATAAGAACAACCCACTACACATCTGGGAAAGATATCAATTTTTACATGTCATTTTTTATGAAAATCATTATGAAAGGTAAAAATATAAAAGTTAGTTCAGCAAACATTTTTTTTTGGTAATTTAAAAAGAGTTAATTCAAGTGACTTGAAATAAAACAAGGTACTATAACAAAAGAGTGTTTTTATTACTACGAAAATTAAAAGCCATTTTTAAAAACGTTTTCAGGTTAAAAGCTTACAGTTTATTTTGTTAAAATAATTTAAAAAGGGTTTTGTTAAAATTTTATAATATTTACATTGGCTTGTAGGACTTTATATAAATTTTGAAAATGTTTAATGTGCCGGATCATCCACTCGCGGGCCAGATAAATTTCGTTCGCGGGCCAGATTCCATTTGTTTGAAAAAGTCATTTGACTCCGGGGGCCGGATCCGGCCCGCGGGCCGTACTTTGCCCACCCCTAATGTACATAGGTGCTCGTTTTCAAACCAATTTTTCATTTAATAATCAAATTAGATTAAATGTAATTTAATCCACACTTTCTATAATAATCTATTTACACTTAATATCTAAGTGTGTACAGATAGATTTAAAATAATATTTATGACATAAATTAAAATGGTTTTTATTCTCCAATTATTTGCGTCTTTCAAATAAATATTTTTGGAAAATTAAATTAGTTTCTATGCGGTGAATACAAATGTAGACAAATGCTACCTTTTGTAACTACTTATTTAATAAAAACTAGAATTAAGGGTGGTAAATTTGTTGATTCAATTCTTTTTATTGTTAATCAAAACAGTTCAAACTTATATAAAACAAAGTTTACCATCACCACACAGTTGCAAAGTAAAATTATGATGTATGTTTTGTTCAGTTCACAATTTTTATTTTAATTATAATATATGTTAACTTTTCAGTCTCGCAGGTGTTAAAATTTTAAATATCTTTATATTATTGTAAACATATAAGTATTTACAATCAGTGTTGCCAAAAAATCTTGAATTATAAAAAACTTCGAATTTGACAATTTGGCTAAAAAAATGTTAAAAAACCTGGAATTTTTAACAACTTCTATATTTAGAGTAATTAAATTTCGATTTTACTTCAAAATCTAAAATATAATTTTTTCTTCATGCTTTCACCAATTTTTCAAAACACCTTTAAAGTAGTTTAATAGTATCTTTCAAATGTTGCTAAACTATGTAAAAAAAATTTTCTTGTTTAATTTATATTAAAATTAGACCCAAGTATATGTACTTTAAAAATCCTTGAAGAATTTCAGAAATTCTGAAAAAATTTCATTCTTTCTAAGTGTTGAAAGTAGCACAAATGCTTTTTGTTCGCCATATATTATGATTATACAACACAGGAAAAACAAGCATTTGCAAAATAAATAATAATGATGGCTTTAAGTATAATGTCTGTTATTTTAATTTTCTTATATTTAATATCCCTTGTAAGTAAACACATTATAACGTTCTTTTATGTAAAAGTTGAAAACCTTAGACAGAATTTATCTTATTCATTATGTTTATGCACAGTAATTAACAAAACTGTCATCTTTTTACAATTTAAGTGGTTTATTTAACATTAATTTATACTTAGTTTCTTTTATAGATGTTTTATCACTATATATTATATTTGAATGTATACAAAAACACTTAAAAATAACAAAAAGTAAGAAATAAGGTTAATTATATTTGCTTTCGATAAATTTTAATTATATAGAAGTTTTATGTGCACACCAATGTACAGAGGTATTCATTTTTAAACCAAACTTTAAAATAATTTTCAAGTTAATACAAAACCTCTAATAAATATTCCCAGGTAAGCAGTATTTATTGTAGCAGTGGTATCATCTTAAAAGATCGATTAAAGTCTTCTTTTTATTTATGCGACTTAATTATCTTCAGACATTTCCTAAATACGACTTTTTGCTGTCATTGAAGAAATAAACAAAATACTTTTACTATGGCCAACACCAAATATTTAAAAACGTTTTGAGTTCTAAACGGTGTCTATTTTTTAGTATTTACTTTTGTTACTTTATAGCTCGCCTTGATACATTTTTCTGACCTGTCTCTAGTTACTGAAGATAATACTTAAGTTACTGCATACTTTAGTAAAACTTATTTACGCGCTTTTTTTTTTTGTTTTCAGAAACAACTCCTAAACAAGTTTTGTAATTTTTATTCGTATTTCATTTCCCATTTTCGGTTTTTTAAATGCAATACTTTTGTTGCAGGTAAAGCAATTGATACTTTCTGCGATAAAAAAGTTCTACTTCATTAATAGCTTAATAAATTTTTATACTTATGTTGAAAGTTTTTAAGAAACTTAACGGTCCATTTAAGTTGACTTATAGTTATATTTTTGTTGTATATTTTTATTTCACTGCTAACACCACTTCGTTTTTTTTATATGAAACAAGGTTTCCAAACAAACAGGCTATCTTGAAAATTAGATTAACTTACACTAGATTGAACCTGTTTTTGACATTTTTGAAAAATCAATTGTGTGTGTGTGTGTGAAATTTCTATTTCAAATTACTTTGAATAAATCTTGGAAATCTCAGAACAGTTTTTGTGACTTTTATTGTATTGTTATTTTTACTAGTTATTTTACATATTATGTACTTTTTTATAATGACAATATTTTATTTAGGTATTTAAGCTTTTTCTTTTAAGTTTTTATATTTTTCAACTTTTAATAAACTTAGGCTCGTCTGATATAACTCTGACATTTTGCTTTAAAAGTTGCTGTAATGTAAAAGACTTATTAATATTTTTATAGAAATCTATTAAAGTATTAAACCATTAGTTTTGTTAGAAAACTGGTTTTAGTTTTTTTAGAAAACAAATAGATAAATTTACTTTCGTTAACTAGGTACTCAATTAAAAAATAACTGAAATATATCTAAACAGCAAAAACTATTTACAACCGTTGATATTTAAAACAAATCTAGTAGATAATATAGAAATATTATAAAAGTAGCTTGTACATGTTTTTTAAGCTCAGTTTTTATTAAAAGATAGGTTGTAATTAAAATGAAAACAATATTAAGTTAAACTAATTAACAGTTTAAGATAGTACAAAGTTTATTAAGACTTAAATATGTTACTTCATGTAAATTTTATTTCACTAAAAATTTGTGATTAAAATATGCATTCTATGTGTAACTGAAAGTCATTTAAAATAATAAATAAAATTAAAGCAATTTTTAAGTTTGACTAAAATTAAAACCAAAAGACTATTTGAAATTCACTAAAACTAAAACTGCGGCCCGCAAAGATTTTGAAAACTTTAAATTCGGCACACCGGCACTATTTTCTTGCATACTCCTGTTTTAGATAATTATTTTATTAGTTACAAAATTCTGATCACGGTCTCGAAACTGGCGATATCGTCCGCTTTTAACGAATTATAGTGAAAATCGAAAATAACTAATAAAGGCGAGTTACGTGTAAAAGTTTCGGTATGTAGTTTACTTTTTTTTTTTTACTAATTTTGACTTTTCAAAATTTTATGCTGAGGTAAAATAAAACAATAGTACACGATATCAATGAAAAATACAACTAAATGTAGAAATAAACGAGCAACTTACTAAAAAAGTGGCGACATAAAATAAATTGGAAGACTATAATTTACACCAAAGGTAGCAATAATTAAAATTAAAGGATTTCTCCATGTGCGCTAATAGCTTGGTGTTTTGGCCACAGTTTTTTAATACAAAATCAAAAATAACTTTTTTTTATTTTCTTCTAAAAGTGGCCCAGTTTGCTTTTGGTAATCTTAAATTAATTTACTTTTCAATTTTATTGAAAATTGATGACATATTCAAATACTCACAGTTATTTATAAAAACAGTCATGTGTTTTTTGCTATCCAAATAATAACAGTGTAATTTAGTTTGCTAATTAGTCTAATAACAAATTATTAAGTTTTCTCTTCGTATAGCAACACTAGCGTAATGGTAACCCTAATAGGGACAAGTTCGTACCTTGTGAAATTTAGAAAACCCTAGTTTACAACACGAGTTTTCAAAATGATGGGAAAGTGAACACCACTAGCTGTCTCTTTTTGTTTTCAAAATATTCAAATAATTGTGGTTAAAATGCTAATGTAAAAACTAAAGTAAAAACTTTACAAGGCATAAACATACTATTCTTGTTTTCGTTTTATATAAACTGTTTACAATGATTTAATTTAAACAGTTTTATATTTTATTATACCAAACTAGACTTTTTAAATCGTTATATTAAGTAATTTTAAAGTAATTAGTTTTCAGTTAAATTTTATTTCAAGGTGTTGTTTTAATTTTAATTTCTATCGCTGGTTTACTTTAGATTGTTTTTAATTTAACGAGTTGTATTAGTAGACCAAAAGTATACAGCATAAACATTTAGCTAAATTTTAACATTAGATTATTACGTCATTTTATCTTTCAAAACTTTAAACTACAGTATAATTTTATTTCAGTGTATACTCATTTTAACTTAGTAAGATACAATTTCTGATGAGCCTTACTACAAAAGTACTAGAATAAATTTAAGAAAACTGATCTGTATTTTGATATTTTTTTATATTTTATGCACCGGAAAAAAAAAATGTTCAAAACTACTTCACTGTCACTTCTTGTTTCAAAAATTTATTAATAAAAACTAATCCATACTCTTAAATTTAAACTTCACGTCTTATTTATACAACAGGGCTTCTAAGAAAATAAGAACTGAAAACAACTAATTAAATATTTTCTTAAAAAAACTTATTCTCGTTTTATAAATTATAAGCAATATAAGTTGTTTGATTTTTTATTATTAATTGTTTCTAGTTATGATTTCTTTTTAGCAATTATCCCTTTATAAAGATTAAGTGAATTTAAAAAAATGATAAATAAACAAAAGCGATAAAAAATTACAAAACTTTTCAAAACTTTTTAAAATATACAAACACCAATACCATGATTGTAGTACCTTGTAACCGTCTTACATTATTTATTTTGCAGTAGGAATTTTCAAGAAGTTGAAAGTAGCAATTAACTAAATAAGTTAGTACTCAAAAGTTCCTAAGTTTAAAAAACTTTAATGGGTCTTAAGTGGCGCCTACATATTAAAGTTAAACCCAGTAAAAGCAATTTTACTCTGAAACTGTGTTGTGTATTATAAATATTTTTGATTTAAAGAAATCTTAAAAAGCAAGTATACATTTTTTCAAGCTTCTAAGCTTTTCAAAAGTTCAACTTTTTTAATTTTTCTAAATTTGTTAATGGTTAAGCTCTAATAAACTAACAGTTGCAGTGAAAAAGTAAATAATAGCTAAAATAAATCAGTTTGTAATATTAACAAAATACTTTCAACTCACTATATTTTTTGTTACAGAATGTTTTCTATAAATTTATTTTAAAAATCTTATTTTATTCAATGAATCTTAAAATTTGAATACTACATGTGTCTCTTTCTATCAAATTTAAACTTAAGCACAGGACAAAAAATGACGTTTATATAGTTAAAATTTACTAAATTTATAATATTTCCTACTTAACATGTATTTATTTGAGCAGCTGTTAAAACTTATTCATTATTGTATACTAAATCCTCATACAAAATTTTCTGATTTATCCAATATACCGTTTACACAAAAATCTAAAAAAAAATATGTACAATACATGATTTTTTTTTTTAATTTTTTTTTTATTTTATTTAAATTTCAAATTGTTTAATAAGCTTAGTATTTGTTACCAATAATAGTCTATTAAAAGTTATTGTTGAATACATTTCTTTAATACTAGTAAAAAGTTTGCTATTAGCTTAATTTTAATATAAAATAAAACCTACGTTAATCTGAAGTACAATAAAACGAGTATAAAAAAAGAATAAATTTTTTAAGAAAGGTATATTGAAATTTATGTTTACAGATGTTAAAAATTGCAGGGTTGCCACTTGTTCAAGTCAAAACCCTAAGTAACTAAAAACTGTCAAAAATTACTATAAACTGTCCTTGGTTATCCTTGTTTTAGAAACACTTTAAAAATATTAAATATATTGAAATGGAATAAAAAAATATTTGCAAAATAAATAATAAATCAGGATTTTGAACCAAATTTGTTATAAAACATAAAAATATTGGTACTAAAACAATCTAATCTCATTAAAGATTTAGGAAAAAAAAACTTAGACTTGAAAAATTCTTAAAAAAGTTTTGAGTTTAAAAAATTAAATAAACATCTAACTTAAGTTATCATGATATTTAAAAATAATTAAACTAGCTTAAGTTATCCTGAGTTATGTTTATATGTTCAAAATTTTTAAATTGTTCTAAGTATACTGAGTATCCTAAGTGTTTAACAACCTTGCAATTTCTAATTGATGGTTTCTAATCAAAAGTTTAGTTAAGTTTTTTTATAAACACATTATATTATAAACTTAGTTACGTCGTTTTTAGATACGTCTATTATAAAAACTATGATATATGATTTCATATTAAGATTAATCTTATTTTATGACCAGAATAACATTTCGAATACAAAACATTTTACACTCACAAACTTTTTAATGATTATGTATTTAATAATCTTTTAATTCATTAAGTTTTTTTTTTTTGTAAAAATTAACTAACAGAAAAAACTCAGTTAAAATATAAAAAATTAAAATTTTGTTCAATTGTACATTTTTTAATTATAACTTTACTGTTTAACTTTTAAATCTTCATCTTAATTTAAATCTATTGATTTTGTTCAAAAATCAAGATTATTTTTCGAAGTTATTCAAATTATAGGATTTTTATTGTTGATTGGTTTTTAGTCAACCCTGTTAAAATGATATCCAAAGCATTTAATTTTATTTTACTTGAACCACACAAACCTTAGTGTTTAAGATAAAATAAAAGTCAAAATCTATGTTAGTACATTATTGTAATACTGCACTGATGAAGTTAGTAGTCATTCAGCTGATTTGTAAGGTTATATTTTAATATCTTATTTGGTACGATGTTAATTTTAAATTGTTAAAAAAAAATTTCACGCAAAGTACTTTCCAAATTTAGATGTTGGTTTTAAGAATTGCCCGAACATTCTATTGTCAATTTTAATAAGCTTAAAACTACACTAATTAAAACAAGTAATAACTACTTTAGTATCTAAAATTTGATAACCTTTTTAATTTCTTTTTTTCTTTGTAAACTAAAATTTTTTATTTTTTATTTCTTTTTTTAACATATCTCTTAAAAGTTGACCTTTATTAGTTTTTTGTTACTATTTATCATTTCCTAAAAAAATGTCAATAAATTTATTAGCAGTAGAGCAAAATGTTTTTTTTTAATTTTTAAAAGCACTTAAACAGTAAAAGTATTTTATAATTTCCAAATCAAATTCAAAAAAGAGCTGTTTAAGAAATTTATATAGGTAGAGCCATAGAAAATATTTTTAAATAAATAACTAACTAAAAATTTTAATCAACATTTGATAATAACTAATTGAAAACAAGAAAAATTACTTCGGTTAAAAATTAAAATTTTGGATAAAGATATCTTAAATAAACGTAAAAAAAACTTACTTTTACATGTAATAATTAAATTACATATAAAAAGAATTAGTTACAATACTAAAAGCTTGATTTATTACTTCCGATAAAATATTTTGGACATTGTTTTTATTTCAATTAAAATTGTTTCGTTAACTTGTAATACAGTAATATTTTGCTATGTTTGTTTTACTTTTTTTTTTTAATGACATACATACAACACAACTGGCTAACTATATTTTGGATTCTAAATCAACAGAACATATTATAAGATAAAATGTAAAATACTAAGCAGAAGAAATTCAAAATTTGATACAAATTTTGGTGCAGACTTGGTAATCTAAAATTAAATCCAAGTATATTAAGTAGACAATACTAAATAACTATACTAGAATATCAAAGGCGAACTATATAAAAGTAGTATCAAAAAATATTTTTAAGAAAAATTAAACACAACTACATTTTTATTTTGCAAAGGACAAAACATTTCAAGTCATCTTTTTTATATAACTTTTCCATAAAGCCATTAATAAATCACAAGTACATAAACTAATAAAAAAAATCTAAAAACAGCGTATATTAAAGCTCAACTTAATACAAAAGTCTTCAACATAAATGATACGTCACAATATTTATAAAATTGCTAAAATCTAAAACTATGTAAAACATGCCAAATAAATTTAAGCTTTTCTGATGGTAAAACAAATAGTAATATCAATATAGTAACAATTGTGAAAATTTGTAGTTTACGGTAAAAACAACTTTGACTTATAAATATGATTTGTATTGTAAATATATACATAAACAGATTATTTACTGATTATTAAAATAAATACAAAAATCTTGTACTCATATCAGGCGAAGACATAATCATTTGAAAGCTTGCTAGAACAATCTGAGGACAGGTAATATTTAGTAAATTGTTTAACTAACTCATGCTTGTAATTACCTTTCTTTTTAATGAAAAACAATCTGGTTTTTTAACTATATAAAAAAATTTATAAAGCAATTTTTTGAACTATAAAATATTTAACAAAATCTAATTGTATGAAAAAATTTCAAAGTAATTTTTTGACATTTATTTTCATATTTTCAAAGACATCAAAACTAAAAATAACATAAATTTGCATTCGAAATCTGGCAAAAACTTTATTGTCGACGAAGTTTTTTAATCTGGCTTATAGCTTTTAGTGCACTATATGATCTTAAACCTAGGGTTTTTGCCACAAAATTTTAATGAAAAAATTTTTGAAAAAAATTGGGAAAAAAGTCAAAAACGAGCAAATTATGAAATTTTGTCAAAATGTCGAGCAAAAAAGTTTCTGGCTACTTGAGCAACAAAATTAAATGCTCGAAATGTTGTTTATACATACATTTGCTCTGCAGATTAGAGCATCCGTTGTATTGAATAGTCATAACGACAAGTATTCCGACGAAATGCAGATCACTGCTGAAAAGATAAAAACAGCGCAAAATCGATAACCTGTTAAGTTGCACACATTATTAAGATTCTGACATCATAAAAAAATAATTTGGAAACGATGTAAGAAGAGCGAAGCTGACTTTACAGCCTTGAATCTATATAGATTTAAGAATTTGACCCAATTTAACTACCCAAATAAAATTAAATAGATAAGCTAAACTACTTACAATTTACAAAATAAAATACCTTCACTCAAGTTGTGCTAGCTAAAATTAAAAATCTGCATTTATTTAAGTTCTATGTTCACACTTTATTATTTTAACTTGATTTTAAATTATTTTTGAACTAAATAAAACGTTAATACTTTCAAAATCATTTCGTACTTATCACTAGAAAATAAAGCTTCGTGTAGTTTTGAAATATTTTTCTAATAAAGATGGATAATTGAAATGAGTATTTTATAAATATTTAATTGCAAATGGTACATAACTTTTTTCTTTTTCTGTACTGTATACTACGTGAATGTTGTTTAATGAACAAAAACACAAAGTGCTTAATAGTTGATTCTAGTTAGGTTAGGTTGAAAACTTTTCGGCTACCAAGTTTAAACCACCTCGTAATATTTTACTGTAAATAAAATACTTACTTAAATTGTTGAACAAACGAAACAAAGTTAGTAGATATCATTGATTTTCTCTATACATGCTACAGTTTGTAAATATGTTCCTTCCATTAACATTAATTTAACTACTGATTAACTCATTTAGCGTAAGACAGTTAAGTTTGATAAAATTTTAAAGTAATAAACTCTGTATAAAATTTGAGCTGAAAAAGCAGCAATCATTTAAAAATATCAACTAGTTTATTGTTTTACGAGTATAATCAGAAACAAAAACCAATTTTTATCTGTTCAATCTACCCTGGAAGTACTCCAACCTTCGACGTCTACAACTTTCAACACTATTTACGCCAGTCAGTTTGGCCACGAAGAAGACGGCAAATCGAGCAACGGATGCAACGATACTTACGAATGTGGAGAAAACTAACTTCACCAGCAAAACAGACTGGTACACAACGAGCAGTAACAAAGACAGTTTGAGCAGGAGAGCAAAATGTGGGTCCATAAAATCCTTTGGAAACACCTTTCTGCTCAAAAAGGCTGGCGTGAAGGAAGAAAAAATGTTAAACATAGTCTGAAAAATATTATAGATATTTAAATTAATAAAAATGTTTTGTAACATTTACATATTAACATAAGTTCTTGGGCTAGACACTGTAAAGTTATTTAGCGTTGGTTTCGAACTTGTAAGCGTCATTAAACAGCTTAAAATGCCTTAAAAAAAATTAATAAAAATGTTTTAAGTATGTGTAATTTTTAAGCGCAGTTTAGCAAAAACAATATTTTCAAAAGACAACATTTCATAACTAAGTTATAAGTTATTGCACTATTTCCCTACTAACTACTAACTTCAGAAATGTTAGATCAGTTTTTTTTCTCAAACTAATTAATCTTCAGCTTTTTTTTTTACTTCCTCACAAAAAAATATTTTGCTACTTATTTTCTTCCACCTTGCTTGTTACTACTTTTTACTATTGAAAGTTTAACATTATTAACTTTGTCCTTTACTGGTGACCCATAACTCTTTAAATAAATTTCTTGATTTAATGAAATTAAATCTTAGAAACCAAAAAGTCAGCCCAACCAAAATATATTTAAAAAACTTAAAATTTATATAAATAATTTATTATAAGTAAAAAATTTACCTAAAAGTATTTGCTTTAGAAATCTTAAAAACCAAGTATGTATAAAATAAAATATATAAACTATACAGAGTATAGATAAGTAATTATAGCTATCGTGAGTCAACTAAACTTTGTAAATCGACCTGACTTTGGTTTAATGGCCAGAAAGTGTGGCAACCTTGATATCATTTTAAAATATACATTTGTCCAAAGTTACAAAAAACTAAAATTGATCACTTATGCATGTTAAATAAAAGCATATAAGGATATTTTGTTGACTAGCATTAACTGGTAAAGGCATACAATAAATAAGAGAAAAGTTTAGTTTTTATCTAAAATAGCCTTTAGAATTTAAATTATAGTTTACAAAAAAAGGTAAAGCTTTATGTCCTCAATTATAGGTAGAAAAATGTTTGTATTGGTTAAGTATGTTTAATTTTAAGTTGTTAGGTTTCTATAAAGTCTAAATATAAAATTAGTTGATAAATTATATGTTTTTAGAAAAAAAGTTTATCTTTCTTTAACCACAAAATTATCTGTAATATTTTCAAATAAAAGTCTTGATATATTTTTTTTAATAGTTTATTTAAATATTTAAAGAAATAGTTTTAAATAAAATTTTAGCTCATTCAATAAGAAAATTAACAAAAATAGCATTAAGCTGACAAATTTAAAAACACAAAATACATAAAAGGACCTTTTAAAACTAAACAACTTTTTTAATAAGTATAAAGTTTCCGGTGGTGACAATTTTGCACGAGCAGACAATATTACACGAGAGAACTATATTTCATGAAGACAAAATTGCACAAAAACGGTTTTGCACGTAGGGTGATTTTTTCTCGAAGACATTTTAGCTAGGGTTAACTTTTTTTTTTACAATAGTTTAATTTGTTTTAATATCACTGTTAGCACTAACCTTACCCTCGGTCTATAACTTACTATTTGTTTTTTGTTGTTATTATTTTTTTTACAGTAATATTGTTAGTTATTACTTGTTTTATGTTTTATTTTAACTATCACTGTTACCCCTATCCCTAACCTACGGTCGGTAATTTTTATGTATAGTTAAATTATTTATTCAATTAATTTTCTTATTTTTCTTTTTTAGTTAATTTTATGAATTAGATTTTTACTTTCACTATTACCCCTAACTCTTACCCTCGGTCGATAACTTTTTGTTATCTCCTTGTATTTTATTTTAACTCTTAGTTTTTTGTTTTACTCTCTTGCAAAAATGACATTCCGTTCAAAATTGACCCTTCGTGCATAATTATCTTTGTGCAATTTAGTCCCCTCATACAATTTAGTCTCCTCGTGCAATTTAGTCGTCATGCAATTTTAACCCGAAAATATCAACCCAGGGTTGTCTATTTTATAGTCAAAAAACTGTACTGAAAGACAAAAAATTGTTCTTAGTGACTTCGAACTGTCTTATGCCGTCCTAGTTTTTTTTTCTTTAAATAAAAAACATGAATATTTCAAAAATAATTAAAAATCAGTTTCTTCAAGAATTGGTTGTAAAATAATAAAATGTTTAAATTAAATTATTTAAATCTTGTTTAAGTTAAGAAAAAAACAGGTTTTTCTGACTTCTTAAAACAATTCTGAAATAAATAAAAAAACTGGCTTGAATAGTCTAGATTTATTTTATTCATAACATTCTGAGTCATCATGATTAGATCTCTATAATTTTCATAATATCTGGTTTGTCCTTAGTGTGTGATAATCCTTATCTCGAGCTGAGATAAAGAACCAAAATAGCACCAGTTTGTATAAAATATTTTCAAGCCACTTAAAGGATTAAGTTAATAAATTTTAAACTTAAAAGAAAAAATATAAACAACTAAGCAGTTTATCCAATTTTTTTATCTAATTAAACTTTCAAACTATTTTTTTTTTCATTTAAAAATACCTATACTATTATTTAATGCCTTTTATTACATCATCTTGGTAAAAAAATTCTGATTTAGAAGCAAAAGAAATAATTTGATAACCACACTAAACCAACAGTTATAAAACAGTAAACAAGATAATCTAGCTTTTGTTAGTGAAAAAACAATAATATATTGTAAATATTTTAAGTCCAATAATAAAGAAGTAAAAATAAGATTTTAATGATAACTGAAATCACTAACTACTTAATTAAGCTGTTTAACAACAACAAAGTTAAAAATAAGTAGAGCTTTTAAATATTTCTTAATTTTTTGCTTAAAATTGTAAACAGTGTTATGATTATAGATATGTTTAACCATATATTTATATAATATTAAATTTAATACTACTTTAAATTATGGTATTGTTTATAACAAACTTTAAAAAAACATAAGCAAAAATAACATAAATGAAACAAAAACATAAATTAGAAATTTGAAAAGAAATTAATAATAAGAACTTCTATATCTCAGGATATGCAAAGGTTTTAAACTTCTTTATATAAGTTTGTAGGTTTGCAATTAAAATTTATTGAAACACTGCACTTATTTAATATTTGACAATATAATAACAAAATTTAATTTTTAAAGAAGATTTAAAATACAAAAAATTATATTTGGCTGTAAAAAACTGCAAAAATATCAAAAAAAAAAAATTTGTAATATTATAAAAATCTTGAAATACATTAAGCTTAAAAGGAACTTCTGTTAATTAATTTCTTATATTTTTTTCGGTAACAGGAGCTTTTAAAGAGTTTACTGTAAATAAATAAGCTTTTATTTAATTATAGAAATAGAGTAAAAGTTTAAAGCCATGTTAAATTTTTTTATAAAAATTTTGTTTACAAATAATGATAGTTTCTATGTGAATGATAAACCTTAATTTGAAATCTAATGTAACTACAAAAGTTTTATTTTAAAAATAGTTTATTATTCCTAAGTTAAGTTTATAGTAATTATAAAATTCTTAAATATACATTGACCATTGTGCAACTTTGTCATACTTAAAAACAAAAAAGCAAGCTTGAGTTTTGAAAAAAAAAGGTAGTGTATATTAGCAAAGAGCGAGTAAACGTTACAAAAACAATACTAAACTATAACAATATGAATTATTAAGTTGGAAAAATCTTAAAAATAATTAATAAAATTTGATAGTAGCTTAAGTTTAAAAAAAAGATTAAATTATTCTATGTAAGCCTGTACATTTAAAAAAGGTTAAAATAGCCTAATATTTTAACAATTTTAAATTAGTCTGAATTACTTTAAAAAGTCTGAGTGTATTTAAATCCTGACTATCTTTTTAATATATTAGTTACACAATAGTTTAAGTAATAATAGTGATTATGTATCAAAAGAAACTATAAAGTTGATTCTGTTCAATACAAAAAAAAAAGTTTTTTTGAGGTAGGTTGAAAAAAAAGTAACTTAGAACTTAAAGGTATACATAAAATATTAATTTAACATATGTAAGTTATAACTTATTTATACTTAGAGGTAAGCATAAGTTACAACTGAAGATGTTTTATTTATTAAACAAGTGTTACTTATTGTTATTTAAAAAACAAACATATATACTTATGTGTAAATACTAACTTTATTCTTGACATTTAATTTTACAGAAACTTCTACTATCCAATTCAGTTTTTTAATTATTTGAAAAACATTAGAAAAATAATTTTCATTATTATTTACATTATCAAGACAACCAAAAAAATATCTTGTTTAAAATATACTTTCTTTAAAAAACTTTTACAACCTCTTATCTGATCTACCATATCCAGATCTATTTTTTAATATAAGATCCGAATCATAAATATTTTAAGCTTGTGTATTTTCGAAAGTAAACAAACTTATAAATTTAATTATTATAACAATATTAATTGATAAAAATAGCAGCATGCTTAGCACAAACTTGAAATATGTTTGCCTCATACGTTTTAAAACAATCCTCAAATCTATACATTTTAACCTAAAACTAGCCTGAGTTATCCTAATTTGTTTATATTCTAAAAACATGGACCTCTTTCTTCATATTATACCTTATAAACTTTTTCATTTAAAAAAATTACAAAAATGTTTAAAATTTACTAATTTGATATTTATTCAACTTATGTTCATAAGATAACGAGAGCGACAAAAAAAATTTTTTAAATCAAGTTTTTCAATAAAGTTGACTTTATTAAACAAAAAAAGTAATAGTAAAGTATTGTTACTGGTTTATTTTTTTCTCATTTAATATCTGAAAATAGTTGTGACGTTTAAAAAAGTCTTAAAACAACCCATAATTTTTTGTAATCAAATTTATTTAGCGTTAATTAGATAAAAATAATTTTAACTAGGTATTAGTGTTTTGATTTATTTAAAGTGTTTAAAAACTAATAAAAAACATTTATAGTGTACTAAGTTTGTGGCTGACATTCTAGTTCAATATCAAAAATATCCTTTAGAAAATACTTTTGATCTATATATATATATATATATGTAGAATTTATAAAGTTTAAATACTTTTACTTATATTATAAACATTTATTTAAACTTTTATGTATTTCAATTTGTTAAAAGTCTATACAACTTTAAGTTAACTATTTTATTTTTATAAAAATGTATTAAACAATGCAAACACTCTACAAATACAACTTATTAAATATTATGTTGCTATAATTTTGATAGGCAGCAAATTAAAAAAAAATTACCTTTTCACAGAGATATTTTATACTATTTTATACTTTTTTGTCAAAACCAGGACTAAAAGGAAATCTATTTTGTAAAATGAAAAAATAAAGAACTTGTGTAACAGTTGCACCCTCTTAAAGTTATAGTAACTAAATATTAAATGAGTTGTATTTGTAGAGTATTACATTATTTAAAACAATCATATGAAAATAAAATAGTTAAGTTAAAGTTGTATAGACTTAAAGAATTTTAAGAAATTGAAATACATAAAAGTTTAAATACATGTTTTAAAATAAAAAAGAGAGTTATTTAATTTTTAAAATAGAACTTTAACATAGAGTCAGTAGAAAAGTCTAATCTGCAACAAACTTAAAACTAACAATTCACTACTTTTAATCTAATGGATTTATTTACCTGTACATTTACAAAAATGATTGAATTACCTAAACATTATTAGTCTGTTCCACTTGACTTATTTTGGAGATATTAAATATTCAACATACAATTGTCTAGGTTAGGTATACTTATTATTTAAATTTAAAAGAAGCTGATCGCGAAAATCAAATTATTTTAAAAGTAACTGGATCTGAATCCGGCCAAATCACAGCTAGGATCCGAATGAAACCAGATCTTTTTTTATACTTAGGATCCGAACCTTTTTTTTAATTACGGTCTGATCTTATCCGTATCCAAGTAAAAAATAGACATTTTTGGCAAAAATGGGATCTAGGTCTTGAATCCGATACATCACTGATCATAACTTAAAATAAAACAAAGGTTGTTAAAGTGGATTTTACCAGTGAGCACATCGAAGCTTAACGGATGTTAAGTACAGAAAGTTACTTTTAAAAACCAAAACATAAAATTATTAAAATATAATTGTTTTATTTAAATAGTATAAAGGTATCTGCTTATAATTTATAAACTAAAAAAAGTATTCTAGTAACAATGTTATTAAAGTATATTATTGAAATCGAGATTAAGTTTTTTTTTATTATATGATCGTGGCAACAAGATTTCCTTCAGATAGTTTAATATCTTAAACTAGATAAGACATTGGTTAACAGTAATTTTTTATCCATTTATTAATTTTACTGTATGCCTTGTCAGCTACTGAAACAACTCTGTTTTTTTAACTTATAATATCATTTTGGAATTTTTTTGACCATTTTTGCTCATCGACATAATGTATTACGCTGAGACAATATAATCAATACCAGTATACATATCATCTTTTTAAATTAGTTTACAACTTCCATAGAAACAGAAATATTTTTTAGGTAACTGCTTATTTGTTTAAAGTGGTTTTTCATCTAGTAAAAATTATTTGAATGAAACATAAATAACATTCGACAAAAATTTGTTACTATTTTTTTTTTAAGAACGGTTATAATAAAGGATCGTTAAATTAAGCTTTTCCAAAACTCTTTTTTTTACACTTATTGTATTAAAAATATATATATGAAGAAGAAAGCTTAATAATTTTGTAAATAAAAATCAGCGAGTAAGAATAGAGTTGTGTATAATTTTGTACGTAAATATAACAAAATTGTTTATAGTTATAGTATTTATTGATAAAAACATATCTTTCAACTAAATTAAATATACGGTTTCTAATAATTATGTATAGTATATCTATAGAATAATCAAAAACTTGTTTGTTGTTTTCATTGTTAAAATATTTTAATCTATTTAGAAAAAAAAAGAAACCAGAATGCAAACTTTTTATTTGCCATCGTTTATCGTTGGTTGCTTTCATATCAGGGGCGTAGCGTTTGGAGGGACGCTGGCGCATGCATGCCACCCAAAAAAAAAGTTTAAAAATTGTAATATCTTTATCCTTTATTGTTTATTTTTTCTACTTAAATTGTTTTTTTTTAAATATTTTTTTCTAGTATTCGAAAAGTAAAACGAAATTTTTAATACCATTTAGTGACAGATAAGGGAAATTACGCAGTATACTGATTCGGTGTGTAATTGCAAATGCGCACCGATGTTGATGAAAAACTCAATAAGGAAAAGTTTTATAACCTCATTAACTTCATAAGAATTTAGACTCAAACAGTACGCAACTAGTTAGTGCACCGCAGTAGTATAAACTTATGACAGATTTTTTTAAAAGGACAAATGCTAACATTTTGTTAACAAACCATGAAGCTAAACTTGTTTTATAGTGATAATGATTCGAGAATAAACAAATTGTTGTAAATATAGCAATAAACAACTGCTAATAAAGTAAAAATAAATTGATAATAAAAATCAAAAATATAAACAACAAAATTTAAAAAATAAATAGCAAAAAACTGGAAAAATAAAAAAATAAATTAAAATAAGTAATAAACAAACAGTTCATACTGTAATTACAGTTTTAATATCACTTTACAAAAAGTATTGTTTAAATTATCTAAACTTATAATTTTTATTAAAAGTAGTTTCTTTTTTTTATTAAGATAACAAACAAATCAAACTTTGTTATACTATCAGCCATAAAGTTTGAAAATAATTATCAATTTTTGTAGCAAGTTATTTACAATTTCTTTAGTCACGTCATGAATAAATTTCTAGCAACTTGTAAAACAGAATTTTTACAATCAATTTATAGTCTAAAAGACATAATTGATTAATTTTAAATTTAAAATTATTTTGTTTTAAATCAAATTTTAAATGGTATTTAAAAAAATATCTTTTTATCAACTGTTCGTAATAATTTAAAAATGCTATTCCCTAAAGATCTTAGAAAAACTGATTTTACGATAAGTGAAAAGTTATATTTCTTGTGAATTTTTGAAAGCATAGAAAAATTTGACCTTAAAAAATTACCTTTTAAACATTTTGTTTTGTATCAGAAACATTTAGTAAAATCTTTCCACACACTCAGAATAAATTGGGATTTTATGAAGTTTTGGAAAACTTTACTATGACTCAGTAAAAATCAGGATAACTCAGAATGTTTTAAGCATTTTTAAGCTCAGGCTGACTAAGGATAGAATTTTTATTTTTTTACTCAGGGTAGATTTAGTGGTTTTAAAAGCTTTGTTATAAAGCCTAGTTTTTATTATTTAAAAAACAATAAAAAAATTCTCTAAAATAATTTAAAATGCTTATGATGACACATGACATTTTTAAACTAGCTTAGGACAGTTATTTTGACTCAAAGAGTTGCAAGGCAATCCTGATATCTTCAAAGTTAATTGTTTTTTGTTTTTTTGTAAAACATTTCAATAATACTAAAGAAAAAGTAAACATTTGTTTTCATTAACTTTTAGATTATTTTTTAATAAAATATGCAAAGTAATATTGTATGGATTGTTGCGAGTCTAAAAATATGTCAGATAGAAAAATTATCTGAAGTTCAAAAGCTTGAATTGAAAAATAGCAGACCAACATCAGATATTGCTATTAATCAAGACTGCAGTTTAAGTGGTATGAAGTTTTTATTTTTAGTTTAGTTTATATTTCAGATTTTCTTCATTTGTTAAGATTTATTTTTACAGTTTTATTTGTAATATAGGTGAAAATGTAGAATTAAAAAAAATACTAGCTCTTTAGATTGATTCTAAAAAAAGTTAGAAAATTTAAAACGTTCAATTTTAATACTGAACATTTAACATTTTTTATAAAAGATAAAGATAGTATATTAAAAACTGCAACAAACTAAAAGTATGAGTTAGTTTGAGTTTAATACAATTATTTTTTTCTTAATATAAAATAGATATTGAACATTATTTAGAAATTGCACAGAGAAAAATGTTGTGAGGTATTAATTGTTAACTTAGTTGACTATTTATTTGTAGTTTAAGGCAAGAGGGGGGAAGGGGGTAAGCAATGTTTTTTAGAAGTTGATCTTATTTTAAAGATTTTTTTAAGCTTTAAGATGCTTTTTATTGTTTTAAAATGTTCGAATAATTTTTTGAGATATGAACAGTCAAAGTCGGGCCGCATAATAGGTTACCTATGGGAATGGTATACTAAAACAGCGAAAAAAAGCTAGTTTGTTTAAAATGTATCTACTCCAACATTTTTTAAGCAATCTTCTTCAAACTTTAACAGTTTAATTTATATAAAGTAAAAAATACATTACTTATGAATTTTAAATTTGTGGTAAAAATGTTAATTTGAAAAAAAAACTTTTTTTTTTAATTTGTTTATAATATTTTTATTTATTTTAATTATCTAAATTTATAAGTAAAGTTTTTTTCTTGTAATGTCAGGAATATTTTCTAAAATTTGAAAAAGATTGCTTGACAAATGAAGTAGGAGAAAGATTTTTATTAATTTTTTTAATTTCCGAGAAAATTGACCCCGAAAAATTTTCCCAAAAAGTTTCAGTTAAAGAGATTTTTTGAGAAAAAAAATTTGCACACCCCCTGACTAAAATACCACGCTACGCCACTGGTACATATCACTTTGATATAAAAGTTTTACAAACCTCGTTAGAAATAGTTTTTTTCTTTTGTTTATAAGTTGATTAAATACAAATAAATACACAACTAAGTTTATATTGTTATTTTTTTATAAAAATATCTATAAAAACACATTAAGTTTATGTAGAAGTATGTGAATTATGATAAAATCAACTTAATACCTTAAATTCATAGACTTTATTTTGCACTGTTTTTAGTTGTAGATAAATAAGATTTAATCAATTTTTTATGTTAAAAGCAACTTAAACATAATTTCTGAGTTTAAACAACATTACCTCAATCTTTACCTAACACTAATAAAAATACTTTTATTAAGAAAACTTTTACAAACCGTAGTGCAAATGATAGAAATGTTCGTGAGATAATCTTTTAAACATGAGTTATCTTGAATGTAAATGAATTAAAAAGTATCTCGGACAGTTAGCTAAAAACTAGTTATCACTTAACTACTGTTTTCAATTTAAAAGTTGTTTGAAATAGAGGAACACTTCTGTTTTAGAAGAAAAAGTCATAAATAAGTTCTACTGTTTAAATTTCTAAACGAAAAATTGTCCAACTTTTTAAATTTCAAAGAGGAAAAATATAAACATTTTTGAAAAAAAAAATCTCGAAAACATTTACCTCTTGTCCTTCTAGTCGTATACTTATAAACATAACCACTGCTAAAATTATAAGAGTACACTCTAAATATAGTAGACTGCAAAACAGAAAATACATTTGGAACACAATTTGTTTAAGTGTATTTTCTTACAATATAATTTATGTTGGTTAAGTAAAGTTTCACGAAAGCATATTTATTATTTTTAATTCATAAACATTTAGAAAGTAAATAAAGTATAACAAGTTTTAAAACCCATTCTTAAATACTTCCTTTTGCATATCATTTAATCTTTTAAAACATGTGTTTCAAACGTTTTAGTAAATACATAAATACGTTAACTTGCAAAAAAATAAGTATATTTTTTTAAGTTACAGACAAAAACTAATATAAAAGGATAACCTGTTTCTATTCTTTAAAATTAGCTTTCAAATATATAGACAAAATTAAAACAGCTAAATTATTGAAACTTTAAATAAAACGGTCATAAAACAACAATTTATAACAAAAATAAATTAACACTCTTCTGTTTAATCTTTTTTTTCATTGGTAATTAATCAAATATCATTGAGAATTGCTCGTCAGATTTTTTAAAACTTATGTTCGTGAAGCAGTAAATTTATATTACTTAATAAGTTTTTAATAAAAACTTTTTTGTAAAGCCTATAAATAATTTTTTCAACTTTATCTCTGCAAGTAATTTAATTTCAGTATGCCATCGATAACTACAAAACAGACTAATACTGTATGTATATTGCCCAATAAAAGTTTCTTCCTTTTTTTTGTCAAATTTAAGACTAAATTTGATGCATGATTTAAAAGTTTGTTTAGTTCTTTCGGTCTGTTTATGTTTAACTATCAAAATATTTTATCAATATATGAAAAGAAACAGTTTAACCAGCAAAAATTTTTGTTTTGCTTTACTAGTGTTTGCTTTAAATTTTTGTAAAGTTTTTTTTTAGACACATAGATAACTATTAACTGGTTTTTAAAACAGTAAAAAACAGATTTTAATATTTTTTTGAACAATGCTTATATTACAAAAAGGAATTGTCAGTACAGAAAGAAAACATTAATCAGTATTATTCATAGTTTTGTGAGCAGTGAACACTTATCATAATTATTATTAAACAACTAAGTTAATTTTCTATTTAAATACAGTAATAACTAATCAATTTTGAAATTGCAGAGTTTCCTAGCTCAATGCATAACTTAGCTAGAATTTTGTAAAAAAAAACGAAATTAAACAATTTAAAAAAATAAAATTAACTAGGTTAATTAGTTAAAAAAAATAAAAGATATATCAAAATTTTAACTATTTTATTTTAAAAACTTAACGTAGATTTTACAAAAACAAAATGTAGCATCAATATATAAAAATTGATGTATTACTAATCGAAAAACATAAATATATCGATTAAAATCATTTTCATTAGCATCAATTATTTTTTACTTTTGTAATTTTTGCATTTATATACTAGAAATTTTTGTTTTTTTATTTAAACAGTAAACTATTGTCTAATAAATTTCAAGTACCTTATTAAACTTTTTTTATTTTTATTTATAAGGTTTTTTATTATTTCTCTTTTCAAGAAATGAATAATTCATGTATTATAGTTTTACAAATAATACAGTATTCTATTTTTATTACACTAAAACATGTTTCTGCGTGTAACGGATTAACACATTTCAACAAAGCTCTGTAAAAAAATAAATACTGTAATGAAAGAATAGAAGTTAAAGTAGGTACATATCTGTGTCTATTAAAAATAAAAATAGTTAAATTTTTATAGGTTAATCGTCATTAGTTGATAAAACACTTATATTAAATCCGACTGTTATGAAATACAAAATATTTGTAATTATTAAGTTTAAATTAAATTAATTCGACTAAAAATACAAAATTAAAACAACAAATCATAATACAAACTATCAATATAAAAATCAAGGTAATACTAATTCTAAATTATTACTGGCTATTAATCATTGAATAAATATATCTAATAATTACGTCACAATATATATGAACATAAGGACTAGCTAGAGAATTTATAGTACAAATTTAAATATTTTTTTTATGTTTATAAAAATTAGAAGATCATTTTAGTTTGAAAAAGTAACATGTAATCTATTGTAAGTAAAAAGTAAAACAACAAACATCAAATATTGAATTAATAAATAATACTACAGCTAAAAAAAGGTATTAAAAGCCACAGAAATTTGTTTAATGTACATATTTTTTTATTCAATGTTTATAACGGTTAAATCTAAGTTATAACAAAACTAAAGTTAAATACAACTAGAAAGTAAATTCAACTAAAATTAAAATTTTAAATTAACAAAAAAAAAAAAAATTTAAATACAATTTTAAATTCAAATTCAATTTGCTTTCTAATTGTATCTAACTTTAATTTGATATAACTTGTATAACTGCAACATAAATAATTTAATAAGAACGAATTCTGGAGCCATGAACCAATATTTATTGAGGAAGAACTGCCTAAGTTAACTACACAAATAAAATTAAATGGAAAAGCTGAACTGCTAGCAGTTGACAAAAGACAATACCTTTACTTAAGTTTTACTATCTAAACTTTAAGATCTGGATTTATTTAAATCATATATTCATACTTTGTTATTTTAACTTATTTTTAAAAATACCTAACAACATAATACTTTCAATTTAACTAATTTATTACTGGAAAATGAAGCTCAGTCTATTTTTTTAAATATTCGCTTAATGAAATAAATTAAATAAGTAATCAGTCCAAGTAATCTTAACATCTTGTCCAGGGGGGTACTTAAATAAACTAATTCTTGTGAAATCAAACTAATTTAATAAAACAATAAGTGTATATCATTTAATTTTTTTATACACACTACAGTTTAAAAAATACATTTCCTCCATTAACACTAAAAATTAAAAAAAGCAATTTTATTAACTACTTACAATATCATTTAGCGAAAGACTGTAAACTTTTTCTTTAGAAACTTTAAAGTATAATAAATTGTATATACAAACATTAGTCAAAAAAGCAACAATGCATAAAAAATATTAACTTGTTTATTGTTTGCGAATAAAATTAGCTGTAAAAACCCCTTTTTATTTTTGTCTGTTCAATCTACCTTGGTACTCGAACTTGCGTCTTCTACGACTTTCAACACTATTTACCCCAGTAAGAGTGGCCACGACAAAGACGGCAAATCGAGCAACGGATGCAACGACACTCAAACATATGAAGCAAATCACCTTAACCAGCAGAATAAACTGGTACGCAGAGAACAGTAACAAGTTCAATTTCAGCAGGAAAGCAAACTGTGGGTCAAGTGAAACCGCCGGGGACGTGCTAAAGAAGCTTGGCTTGGAGAAGGAAAACGTGTTAAACATAGTCTGAAAAACATTATGCTTATTATAAATTTGTTATATTTTTTTATGGTTTTTACATAATAATATAAGTTCTTGGGCTTTGTAACTGGTAATTTGTTTAGTATTGGTCACAAACATCTTATCGTCGTTTACATGTTTTAACTACATAAAAAAATATTTGAGCAAAAAAGTTTGAAAGTTTATAGAATTTTCAAGCATGGTTACCCGAACACTTTTTATTTTGATAGACAACATTTCCAAAAATTTCCCTATTAATTACAAACTTCAGTAGTTAGTTATAAATCAGTTTTATATCTCGTCCTAATTAACCCTCGAACCATTTCACTTTCTTGTAAATCCAGTATTAATTTTATGTTATAGGTTGTCATGTTTAGTGTTGCTTTCTTACTGGTTATCATATTTTACTACCTGTAAGTTAAACATCTTAAAGTGCTTTACTAGATATTAACCTAAAATCACTAAAGCCTACTAAAATTGAAAACACTGATTAAAGTAATTTTCATTTTAAAAACCAAATTATCAGCCTGACCAAAAACTAGCTTAAATGTTATTAAACTAGCCTAAGTTTATAGATTGTTTTTATAAAATAGTAGTATAATTAACAACCTAATTAACATTCAATCATAATATTAGTTAATCAACTAGTTTACTTTAAAAACTATAGATTTAACTAATTAATTTATCATAAAAAATTTAAATAAAAATACTTGCTTTAGAAATGTTGAAAATTAGGTAAAGTACTTAAAAATAATAGTATGAAAATTAGCTAGAGTTTAGAAAAATAGTAATAAGTTTTAAACTATCGTGTTTGTGAGTCAACTAAAGTTTGTAAAAAATCAAGCCTGACTTTGCTTTAATGGCCAGAAAATTTTTCATTTCTGATATCAGTTTAAAATAGGCAATTGTATTTAAGTTTAAAAAAATTTAACATTCAACTATGATACATAAAAGTATACAAGGATATTTGATAAATCACACAACTAGCAATGGCCTTAAATAAATTTAAAAAAATATATCTCAAATAGGTTTTTAAAGCTAATTTTACAGTAAAAATAGAGTGAGCATGTATGTTTGCAATTATGGGTAGCAAAAATTTTAAATTTATGAAAAACAAAATGATTTTCAGTAGCATAAAATAAAAAGACCAAAAGTAGTTGATAAAATAAAAAGTTTTTGAAATATTTTTTTTTAACCACAAAATAATCTGTTTTATGATCCAATTAGTTTTTAAATATTATTATTTAAAATAACAAGTTAGTTAATTGAAGGATTACTTTAAATGAATCTTTTTGACTTTTAAAATAAAAAAATATAATATAAAGTGTTTGTTACAGAAATATTAATCAACTGTCCGAAACCTATTATAACTAACTAACTTTTGTTAAACAGTATCTTTACAGGGTTGTCTAACTTTAAGTGAATTTTTTTATAATAAACTGTCATGAGTCATGCTGTTTTTTTGTGTTACTTTATAGAAAGAAACTGATAATAAAACAAAATAATAAAACTAGGGTTTTTTAACAAAATTGATTATAAAATAACAAAAATTATAAATTAATTTAATTAAATTTACGTCTAATTTATAAAACACTGGCCTTATATCTTTGAATAACTCTTCAAACTATCTTCATTTAAAAGAAAAAAATTAACTGGCCTAAATTATTCTGATTCTTTAACTTATAATATTCTAAGTCATCCTGAAAAATTTCTATTCATTCTGAAGTTTTAAAAAGTTTCAAAATATCCTGATTGTGTAACAACCCTGATCTATAGCTGAGATAGAAATTAAAAAATATTAAAAAATCTTTTTAATACAGCTGAACAAACACCATTTATATAAATACTGAATTTAACAGATAAAAAAAATCAGTGGTATTAGAATATTGTACTTGAAAGAACTTTCAAAATATATATCTTTTTAAATTTAGAATTTACTCCGTTTACTTAATAACATTTTTCACTTTCTTAGTGAAGTAATTTAGATTCAAAAGCAAAAATATTATACATATTAAGAATTTAACAATTATATTAAGAAATCACTAGAAAAAAGTAAACAAGCTAGTCTAGCTTATGAACAGCAAAAAAATATTTTCGATGTGTTGTTAAATATTTAAGTCCTTTATTTATTTTATAAATAATAATTTACTAACTTTTGTAAAAGTTAAATAATCAAAAAAACTGTTAATTTCAACATAGTTAATCAAATTTTTTGTAAAGTTAATAAGATTGCCTAAGTTAATTAAGTTTTTGCATAAAATTTTTAAAATTTCATTTTTATGTTTCATAAATTAGGGATGCAAATTATTTAGGCAAAATTTCTTCCAGGTTTAATTGGTTTTAAAATTACACAACTTAAGGTCTAGTTTTAATTTAAAACTAAATTAAAGATAAAAAATTATGTTAATTAGTGTGAAAATATTGAAAACATACTGTTAACCTACTAAAATATGTTTTAAATACTAGGAGCTTGAAAAACACTCCTGATAATATTAAGATCCTGATATTTTTCTGTTTTTAGATGTTAGGAGATTTTGAAGATCTTTACAGGAATTAAATAAGCTTTCATACATTTACTAAAATCATAATTAGTATTTCAAAGTTTATATCTTATTTTTTATCAAAACAACTGATCAACTTTGTTAAGTAAATCAGAGGTCTTATGTTTTGTTTAGTTAGTTTGTTTAGAATTTTTATGACTTTTATGTTTTGTTTTTTACTTAATTAACTAATTTCTAAAGCAATTTTAAGGCTATATAAATTAAATACTTTCTTTATTTTGTAAAATTGTAACACACTGAAGAATATTGTTGAAATATATTTGTGTTTAGTACAATTTTTTTTTTGTTTTTATAAAGTACAAAAGCAGACTAATGTTTAATAAAAATTTAATAAAAATAATTGTTACTTAATGTGATAAGTTCTATGTAGAAATTTTATTTAATAACTTTTATTTTTAAACTTGAAGTTACAATTTTTTTATAATATAATAAAAGTTCAATAATCTTCTACACTCTAATAATCTTTGTAGTAATTAAAACTTAATTTAATATACAAAGACCATTGTAAAATATTTCAAAGCAAAAAGCAAGCCTGAGTTTTTCAAATCAAGGTATAACATATGAGCAAAACGCTTTGAGAAATCATTAAACCAAAACTAAAACAAAATCAGTTAATAAAATTGAACAACTTGGCAAATTTTTAAGAAAAGATACAATAAAATTAAAAAAAATATTTTATTGAAACTTAAATTTTTAAACAAAAAAAAGAGGTAAAACTAGCCTGAGTTAGCTAGATTATCAAAATAAAGTTAAAACTAGCATAAATTTAAAATAATTTTAAACTAGTTTTATTTACTTTAAATAGCCTGAGTGTATTTTAACCCTAAAAATCTTTATAATTTGTTAGTTACACAATAGTTTAATTAAGTATATTTGATAATTTTTTATAAAAAAATATCTAAGTAATTCTATGTCTTAAAATGACATTTTTATTGAGGTTGCCTAGACAAAAAGTAACTTAGAATTTAAATATATACATTAATTATAAATGTAACACTTATAAGTTATAATTTCTTTTTTTTTTTAAAGCATTAGTTACAATTAAATATATTTTATACATCAAGACATCAATATATTACTTTTTTACTGTGCTATTTAGCACGCAACTTAAAAATAAGCATATTTTTACGTTTCAGTCACAACTTTTTTTTTTAATTTTTATAAGGGATGAAATGAATTGGTTCAGACAAAAAAACTAAAATATCTAGATTTATGTGTAAGTACTATGTCTTTTCTTAACCTTTCTTTTTGCAGAAACTCTTTATGAAAAAAAAATTAGTACTTTTTACATATACTTTTAAATTTTTCATTAGCATTAAAATAAATATCTTCAACAAAACACTTGCCTAGAATAATTTTACACCATGCATCCTATTATAACTAAGAATAAATTAAAAATTACTAAAATGGATTATATAACTTGGAACTTTGGAAGACAGGCTGATTTTAAGCATAAAAAATAAAACTTTCAAAAACAAAACATGTAATTAGTAAAATTAAATGCTATATTTTAATAGTATATAGATCTGCTTGAGGTTTATAAAGTTATAAAAAAACATTTTAGTAAAAATGTAGTGAAAATTTAAAAATGAAGTAGAGATTGAATTATTTTTTGATTGTATGATCGTGACAACATATAAGATTTCAATTAGGTAGTTTTAATTACATTCAGTTACATACTGAATGAAAAAAATATTTTTTCACAGTTTTACGAAAATTCGATTTAGTTTTTTTCTCTTTTTAAATGGGCCCCACTCAAAAAGTCAAACCCCAATTCAATGTATTTTTTTTTAATTAAAGACAAAGGACCGTTTTCCGGAATAATGTAAAAAAAAATGATTAACTTTTAATGTAAAGAAAATAATTGGGTCTTGAGTTTGGACATTTTTATCAAATTCCTAAAAAAATCTATCAAGCTAAGTTCACGCTCATGACTAAGTTAGGCTAGTTTATAAACTTTTCGAATATCAGGCCAGTTTAGGAATTTTTCAGTTTTTGACTGAAATTTTTTTTTTTTTTCTAAAATATAAGGATAGTTTTTTAATCACTTAGGGCAGGATTTTTTGTTTTGAAGAGTGGCAAATTAAACTAATGATGTATGCTTTGTACATTTAACAGTTTTAGTTTAAATATGATATATGTTAAGTTTTAAGTCTTGCAGCTGATATAATTTGAAATATTACTTTTATTATTGTTTACATATAAATTTGAACAATCATTGTTGCCGAAAAACCTTGAACTTTGAAAGAAAATTGACATTTTAGGCTAGAAAAATCAGGAACTTTAAAATTTTCGAAAAAACCTTGAATTTTAAACACTTTTTACATGTGAAGTAATAAAACTTCGACTTTACACAAATAATCTATTATATAAATATGTTTTTTTTTCAACAACTTAATATATTAAAAAACAGATTCAAAATCGCTTTACAGTGTCTTTTTAATGTTGCTATACTATTTTGACAGCTTTTTTTTTACTTAATTTCATACTAAAAGTAGACTAAAAAGCTTGCACTTTAAAAAACATAGAAAAAATTCAGAAAACCTCGAAAAGATTTCTTAAAAACCTTTGGCAACCCTTAAACTGTTTACATTCTTTCTAAGAGTTAAAAATAGCATTTTTTTTGTTTGATATATGTTATGTATATACAACATATTTTTTTTACCAAATAAATAATAATGGTAATTTTAAGTATAATGACCAACTATTTCAATTTTCTTATCTTTAACTTCTCTTGCAGGTAATCAGATTTATATGATTTCGCAGTATAATGTTCTTAACCTTCTTAAAAAAAATTAATGTAAAACTTTTACAGAAATTATCATATTCATTATATCAATCACAGTAATTAACTAATATGTCATTTTTTACAACTTAGGTATTTTGTTTGACTTCTAGTTTATACCTAAGTTTATCTTATAAATGTTTTATTATTACACGTTATATTTGAGTGAACACAAATATATTCAAAATAACAAAGTAATAAGAAATAATGTTTATTTAATTTTGATTTAGCCACCTTTTGAATTTTTTATAAATTTTCTGTGTATTTCTAATTCATTTCTACGCACACCAATGTACAGAGACGCTCATTTCTAAACCACATTTTAAAATAATACTTGAGTTAGTAAAACATCTCAAATAAATGTTCTCAAATGAGCAGCATTTTTTCATCTTAATATATCGATTAAAGTCCTAATTTGGTTTATTTGACTTTGAAATATCAGAAATTGCCTAGAAGCGACTTTTTGTTGTAACTGAAGAAATTAACAAAACACTTTTACTACCATCAACACAAGTTCTTTGAAAAATTTTTCAAATCTATACGGTGTCTCCTTTTAAGTATTTACTTTTGCTACTTTATAACTTACCTTTACAAATTTTTATGTTAATTATATAGTTTATGAAGATAATCATGTGCTTTGTTAAAACTGACTTAAGCGATTTAATTTTTTGTTTATTTTTATTAAAGTATTCAAGTATAAATTATGTTAAAAAGTTGTTATGTTTTTTACATAAAATACAGGTATTAAATTTATTTATTTTAAACTATTTTAAACGCAAAAACTATTTTCGATAGTTAACATTTTTTTCAATATGAAAAAGTGGTTGACAATATAAACAAAAATGACTTATAGATAGTTTTAAGCTTAATTTTTATAGAAAGTTAGGTTGTAAGTAAAATAAAAAATAGATTAATTTAATCTTATTAACTTTTAAAGATAGTACATATTTTATTAAGTCTTGAGTAGATTAGTCTATGAAAATCTGATTTTATTATACACGAATAGTTTAAATGTATATTTTATGTGTAGCTAAAAATAATTTAAAATAAAAACTGAATAAAAACAAAAACTTTGTATTAGTATCATTAAAACTAAAACTGTGGCCCGCGAAGATTTTTGAAACTTGAAACTTGGTCCGCGAGCACCAACTGTCTGCCGACCCCTTGCTTAGAATGAAGCAAAGAACTTAAACAGACAATGTGTATAGTATTCGGTATAACTTAATTAGACTGTTTGTTTTAAAGCTTTAGCTAAACCATTTGTTTAATACTAAATAAATATTAAAATAGTTAACAGGTTGGTTCACTTAAGTTTTTTATCTTTATTTCAATTTACTATATGTCTTGTCAGCTACTGTAATAATTATGTCTGTTTTAACTTAAAGTATCATCATAGAATATTTTTGACATTATGCTCATAGCGGTAATATATTACGCTGAGACAATCAGTCAAACGTTTCATGCTCTCAACGCAAGTATACATATAATCATTAAAAATTATTTTACGATTTCCAAAGAAAAGAGATATATTTATTTAAATTTGTCTTTTTTAATTGAATTTTTTTTTGAGTAAAATTGGTATGAAACCTTACTAATTTTTAGCGGAGTACCTTAAGGAGGGGTTATTGGCCCACTTTTATTTATAATTTAAATAAATAGTATAACCTCAGAAGTTGATTTTAATAGCAACATTAAGCTTTTTGCAGACGACACAAAAATATTTAGCCAATCTAATTTAGTTTTACTAAAATCTTTAGATAAAATTTACCATTGGTTAAAAAAAAATGAACCTAAATCTAAGCAAATGTCATGTTTTAACTATTTACAGAAGTACACCTACTCCTACGTATGTCTTTAAAATAAACAATGTAATTTGCCTAAAACTGAAGTGTTTAAAGTCCTTTAATTTTTTTTCTAGGTAACTTAAAATGGAACCATAACATAAACTATATTTACCGTACTGCAACAAGTTTATCTTTTAAAATTCTAAAAAGCTTTATATCTACGGATTTCGAAACTGTTAAAAAACTTTACTTAGTTTACATCTGTCCTAAGATTGTATACATCACACCTTTATGATCTCTTTGTTCTATAAAAGACATTAACCAACTGAAATCTTAATTCATATACGTCTTACATAGACAGACTAACAAAGCTCAATATAAAAACTTTAGAGTACAGAAGACTTGAATTTAATCTTATTACTTTTTTTATACTAACAACAAAAAACATCGGCGAAAGTCAGCAGAGCAGAAGCCTGGACTTTCGTTTGCTGTGAGACAAGCTCAAGTTTAACAATAGGGTTGATCACGCCAAATCGATCATCCGACCACAAGTTTCGGTAGACTGAGACCGGTTTCGTCCTTATAAAGACTCATCAGTCAGTCACAACCGAAAAACCTGTAGTCGTCAATCTACAAACGGTTTATCATGCTTTCACATGAATCAACCATTTGCTAGCAATTGCAGTGACGTCAGCATTGTCATTTGCCGTGCAACGTTTAAAACATTGTCACTAGGCAAGACATCTGGTACGCTCGTTTTAGTACGATTAACAAACTACTTTCATTAAACTAATTAACAATGAAACTATCACAAGTTCACAAACTTTTTTTTAAATCTTTTTAAAATAATTACGCAGTCAGAGGTAATAATAGAAAATATAAATGCAAATGATATTTCAACATTGTTGGTTGGTAATTTTTTTTCTATCGTTCGGTAAAGTCAGGAACGAACTTCCAAATGAACTAGTATCTTGCAAATATCTTGAACATTTTCGATTAAAGTTAAAAAACTTTTATTTAAATTAGTTATTTACCAGTAAAATAATAAGTTATTAGTTTTTTTATCTCTTTAACCATTGATTTATTTTGTGGTATCTACTTTTTAAGTAGTTTGATTTGTAAGCAACACCTTCCTCTTATAGATCTTAAGTACTTTGTAGTTTTGATTATTTGGCCGGTCCACTGTTAATGTGCTTGGGGCTTCAGATTATAAAATTATTAGATGCTCAGTTGATTTATAAGCTAGATTTATAAATTGTTGCAACCACATATTTGAAGTAATTTCTAACTAAATTTACCGTGGTAAAATTTTAAAATAATTGTTGAGATCAATATTCTACAAGATGAAAATTACTATCTAAAGTTGGAAATAAATGCCGTTTTGAAATTTCTTGTTTGATGACTTATATCTTCAAGATAGTTCCTAGAATTTCGAGCCAGGTTCTGAAAAATTTTAACAAGAGGTGCTTATTTCAAAAAAATATTATTTTGGAACATATAATTGGAAATTAATAGCTTTGGAATCGTTTGAATATTTCAGCTATAAAAGTTTGAGTTTTTCCAGTTTGTACCTTGTTCAATTTTTATGTTTTTATTCACACTGTATTAATTTGTTTCTTCTTTTTATGTTAGTGTCTTTCAGTTTAAGTGGCTTGAGTTTTGATGCCTATGTCGTTCGTTTGACAGCAAACATCAATAATAATAAAAACATAAACACTCTTCGGCAAAAATTTTGTGATTTATTTTTTGAAAGAGAACAGTTATAATTAAGCATCCTTTAATATAACTTTTTCAAAACTTTTTTCTTACACTTTGTTTATTAATAATATGAGCTTAATAAAAGTATAAGTAAAAATAACTCTATGAGTTAAATTGTTAGAAATATTAAAACTATTTTATGACAACTATGATAAGGTACAAAAAGCACAATAACCTGACATAAAGTACTTTGCGAACTGTATACTTAACCAGCTTAATTGGAAAGCTACCTGTATTTGAAGAAAATTTGGTAACATCTTAAAATAAATATTGGTTGGTAAGAATAGAGTATTGTGCAATTTTAAACCTTAGTTTACCCAATTTATTTTAGTTTTTATTGGCTTTAATTATAAAAATAAATAATTTTCAACAACTTTAATTAAATGGTTTTTAACAGTTATCTATATTATACACTGATAATAGTCAAAACCCTTTTATTGTTTTTATTTTTAAAAGATTTTATTGTGTTTACAAAAATAAAAATACAGAATCTATTTTGGGCAAGCACATCTACTTCATAAAATTGTAAAATAAAGGTTTTTATAATTAAACGAAACGTAAAATTGTTACATATTATACTGCACATTTACTTATTAAACATTCTTACATCACTCAACTACTTTTAAGTGGTCTTTAAGCACACAACGATGCGACTATTTGGTGTCAACTGTTAAAGCATCTCAGATTTGGCGACGATAAGCCTAAACAAAATACCAAAAAATTAATATTTAGGCATTTATTGAAAAAAAAATTGCGAATACGACATTATACTTAAATTAATTGAAAAACAAATCAAAATCAAAGTAAAATTTTTGTTAAAATAACAATAAAACTTATCAATGTATTGCAGTCAGTATAAATAAAAAAACTAATTAATAATGAGAGTTATTATACAAAGTTACATACAAAAAATCCTATAAATTGTTTACGTTCAAAAAAATCTTGCAAATAATAAGACCACTTTATTTAACTATTAAAGCTTTAAATTTAGCGAAAACTTTTTCAAAGTTTAGATAAGATAATGGAATGGTAATCTACTAAAAAAAAGTTAAACTATTTCTTTAAAAAATTTAAAGTTCATTGATTTTAATTTTGTACTTAAATTCAGATAAATTGTTTTTTTTTTTGAAAACAAACCTAACAAGATTTGACATACACGATTACCTATTGTAAGTAGGAAACTAACTATAGTAAACAGCAAATCTAAAAACCAACAAATGTCAATTCAAGTAAAAGTATTTTGGACCAAATATAGAGTTAAATGTTAAGGACATTTAAACGTATTCATATTTCTTGACTTAAGGAAAAACGCATACTTTCTACTTCAGCTAATTTTTCATCATATAATACCATTAGTAATAAATCAATGGCATCTGTCTTATATGAAATATATCAAAGTGTTTTCCATGATAAATTAGCACCAGTTGTAGTTTACAATCAACTTTCTTTTTTTTTATACAAAATTCCTATTACTATCCTGTCTTAATGAAGAAAAATACCAGATTAAAATAAAAAAAATTCCGACAACTTGATTTTGCACAAATAAATAAATTATTATCATATGCAGTTATTAAGTGGTTGTATAATGTAAAACTTTTGATATAAAAGTTGTTTGTGAAAGTTTAACAAGTTTTAAAAAGCAAATAATATGTTTCTAATAGACTAACAGTATTCTAATTTGTACTTTTTAACAAACAAAATAAAAAACTAACGTAAAATAGCTACAGTAAACATAATTAGATTTTAACAAAAAAAAAAAAACAGGACAACTAGCTTTGCTGTTTTATTTAATATATAAAACTTTTTTACAGTTTTTTGATGTTATCTTTCTTTAAACTTTCATTATGTATATCTAAATACTAACTATTAGCCTCGATATTATTGCTCTCTTGGTAAAACTTTGACTAAAGGCAGTAAAATATATTTGTTTTTGGTATGAAATTTTTAGAATAGCTATTTTAAGTAAATCTTTGCTTTCTTTTATAATTATGTCGTTATAAAAAAAAAATGAAATAAAATGTTACACTCTGTTACTTAATAACAAATTTTGATGATAATGCGTTAATGTAAAGTCGAAAAAAAATAAACATATAAAAAAGTGTTTCTAATGAAGCTACTTCAGTTTTTTTCTTTAAATATTACATCCTTATTAAAAGGTAGAAATTTTTAATTGAAACTGCTAGAATGGATTACGTATACTAATTACTTAATTTAATTTTGTAGCAAATTAATTTTATTTTAAGATTTTTTTTTTCTTTTGATTATTTTTTTTTTATAGACTTTTTTAAATCTTCAACTTTTGTTTAAACTTCTATGTTTTATTGAAAATTGTTATTTATTAATTTTAGTTGTTAGCTTTATATAGAATTAAAACTAATTTTTTTCTACAGAGTTTAACATTTTGTTTTTGAATATTAATGCACTGATTATAAAATGTTAATCATAGTTAATTAACAACTCCATACTAACTACGTTAAAACAGTTTTTCTATCTTATACATAAAGTTAACTCTACTGAAATCAACTACAACTAGCTGATAATGAAGTTTATGAAATACAAGGTGTTGTTGGCTTTTGTTTTCTTTAAAATTTTATAGTTATTTTTAATTGGGAAATCAAGTATTATCTATTATTTTAATTTTTTTAAGTTCACTAGTTAGAAAAATTAGTATAAGTTTAAAAATATTTTTTTAAACAAAGTGTTAGATTGTTAATTAAAAAATAACTTATTTAGCTTTGTATGTTTATGCTACAGCATGTTATTTTTTTATTAATGAAGTTTTTTTTTGTAACAAGAGTTAAACATCTCTTTATATTATAAATTTAATTTGATATTTTCTATTTTATTCAGCAGAAATTTATATGTAGTTTAATTTAAGAATGATGTTATATACACTTATAAGGTCAAGCTTTTTCCAAACCACAAAAACAAGCATATTGTATTGATATTTCTATCAAAACAAAATGCTTGTTTCTTTAAGATTTCTTTAAAGAATTCGAAATACGAAATTCTTTAAGATTCTTTTGCATTTCAAAAAAAAAAGCTTACTTTTGTATTACATTAACAATAAGCTAATAGTGCATAATGTAAAATGAATTTTTTTCAACACAGGTTGGTTCTAAAGCCAAGAATAATCATGAAAAATTTGCACTATCACTGGTCGTGATGCTAGCTTTTGCAGTAGTGAGTTTTTTGTTTATTTAAAATAGTATAATTATTAGTTGGTTTTTATTTTAGTAGTTGCAGTTATTATAACATTTTATTTTCAACTACTGCCAGAGGTGAAGCTAAACTACACAACAAGGTAAGGAAAAAAACTTTAAAACATCAAGTGAAACTTTTCAGATAATTTTCGTTTAAAGTTGCTCAGCAACCCCTATGATGTCTTAAATTTTCGGCCCTGCTTTTCACTAACTTTGATATTATACAGTTAGATACTATCAGTTTAGTTTAAGTTGTTATAGGTATCATATTAAGCAATACTTAACTTTTACTTACAGTTCCTACCTTTATGATATTGTTCAAGTTTATGAGAAACAATTTTAATAGGTTTTATTTTTATTCAGTTCGCTGCAGTTGTGACGGGTTTCCTGAAACTGATAACATACATCAACACTGTGAGTTTTTTTTTATAATAAAATATATAAAAAAAGTTGATATTTGAAATTCTTATGTAATCGTTAAGTTTAAGTATTAATGTGGCACTTAAACTGTAACTGCACTTTTAATTGTACTAGAAACAAAATAACATTATACTAAATAAACTTTTATAGTTAATTTTATATAGTAGTTTTACATAAAGTACGCAGTAGTTTGAAAGTGTACTGGTTTTTATGACTTAAAATGTTAACAGACCATATTATAAAATATTAAAAGTTCATTTTTTAATTGACTCATATTGTAAACTATAGCAACCTACAAGCAAAATATTAATTGTAATTAGAAAATAAATTAATATAACTTAATAATTCTGTTAAAACAAAATGTCTGACTTTAATAACTTTATTAAGAATTCACGTTTAAATGTATTTTTTTAAGAATTAGTCAAACTCTAACGATGATATAACAAATAAACTAACTAATATAACTAAATACAAACAAAGCAATTTATTGTTTTCCTTAGGAACTGTTACCTGATCTGACTATATTGATGTATTTACTTCTAATTATGTTTGCCATCATTTATCGTTGGTTGCTTTGTAAGTACATAGCTTAATATAAAAATTTTACAAACCGTATTGAAACTAGCATTATTTTTGTTTGTATATAAGTTAAATTGTAATAAAATATGTATAACGTTTACTGTGATTTTATTTTAATAATCTTAATTTAACTACGGAAACTCAAGAATTTGTTTGAAAATTAGTTGTGTAGTAGCTTTATAGGATAAACCGTTTAAACTCGCGTACTTGTTCAAAAAAATATTTTTAAAATCCTTTTTATCACCTAATTTTTTTAAAATCACTATACAAGTTTGAGAAACGCACTTAACAATAAAAAACGTTTAAACAAATAATTCAAAACCAATAAATGTCCAGTAAAAGCTTTCTTCACTTGATATGTTAGGAAACATCTTGAGGTTATCAAGAATAATTATGTAATTGAAATTATACTGATAGGGAAAGTTAAATTCATGTTAGTTGTCCCTAAAAAAACTTTTTAGTTTTGAGTTTTATCTAATTTACGAAAAGTTTAAATTTAATAGCATAACTAATTGTGTTTACTTAAGTTAGTTAATGTTTACACGAGTTTCTTGCTCTTATTCCAATTTTCAAGACCAAAAGCTGATTCAGACCTGTAAGGTCGCTATTTTTTTATTGATCACTGAACTCTATAAATATAAACTACTCAATTTATAAGTAGAAACTGCTATTAATTTTTTTTTTAAGTAATATTTATGAAATACTGTGAATCTGACTGCACTTTATAATCAAAACGTGTAATAACGTGTTTTATATAAATAATGTTTTGTATATAAATTCAATAAAGTTTGTTAAAGTTGTACTGTATTTTTAAAAAATCTGAAATGTTCGCTTAAATAATAAAATTACAATAATAATAAAACAATAAACTATAATAAAAACTTGTGAACTCTTTGTTATAGATATAATTTTAAAGTTTAAATAAATTTGTAAAATTAATTTATTAAGAATTTCATTTCAGTTTAGTAAATTAATTGAAGAAAAACTTTGAATTATTAACAGTTTAGACACAATTAGTTTTAAAACACAGCAACTTTTAAGTACAACCAGCTAATACGTCAAAATTATAAATAAATTATTCTAAAAATGTTTTATTTTTAATATAGTTCTTAATAAACAAATATCTTACGAAAAATTCTAGTTCAAAAGTAATTAATTTTTTTCGGATTTTTAAACTTATATTTGTGAAGCAATAAACTTTCATTACTGATTTACCCAAGTTGTATAACAGTAAATAAGTCGTAAAGCCTATAAATAACTTTTTTAACTTTATCTCTGCAAGTAATTTAATTTCAGTATGCCATCGATAACTACTAAACAGACTAATACTGCATGTATATTGCCCAATACAAGTTTCTTCGTTTTTTTTCTGTCAAATTTATGATAAAATTGGTTGCATGATTGAAAAGTTTGTTTAGTTATTTTGGTCTGTTTAAATTTAGTTATGAGGAGATTTAGTCAACATTTATAAAGATGTAGTATATTTTATTATAAGCTTAGTTTTATTTTACTAGCTATTTACTAGTAGTTTTTTTTTAAGTTTTCAATTTATTCTTCAAGTATATATAAAACTGCTTAAATGTTTTCTAATACAGTAATACAAAACAGGTTTTGATATTATTCTAAAAAGTGCCTTATATTACAAGTAGAAATTGTCAGTACAAAAAGAAAACATTATTCTTTATTTTGTGAGCAGTGAAAACTTATTGTAAAAATTTTTTTAAAACTAAGTTGTTTTTTTATTTAATTACAGTAAAAATCATATATTTTACTTTGAAATTTCAGAGTTTAATAGTTCAATGCATGGCTTACAAAATAACTTTGTTAACAACGAAATAAAACATCTTAAAAAAAATAACGTAAATCACATTAGATAGTTAAAGTATTACTAAATATATTTTATATCTATTAGATAAATAAATAACTTATTTTTTAAATCTTTTAGTAGTTTTTACAACAACTTAGTATAAACATGAGAAAACAAAACTTAATGCACTACTTAATCGTTAAAAAGTAGGATGTTGATTAAATCATTTCCATTAGTTTATTATCAAATTTATTTTTTATAGATATTGCACTTAATTGCTTGAAATTTAACTTCATAGCTTTAAAAACTAAGCTATTGTCTTATAAACTTAAAGTACCTGTTTTAAACTTTAGTTTTTTTTAACCTCTTTTACGTACTAAATAGTTCATATACTAGCAATATTCATAAATATTATAAAACCACTATTATAAAATCTTTTCTACAAACGCAAATTTTGTGTTGAAATAATTTATTTGTTTGTAAGATTTAATATTCAAGTCAAAAACAATAATTCATTAACTAACTAAGGAGCAAAATCAATACTTACTCACCTTTTTTTTGTACAAAATTTAAGTTAAAAATTATTTTCAAAATACATATTGAAAAAATTTAGTTACGCATTACATTTACTTCCGCGTAATTAATTATTTTTAAGAATTTGAACAAAGTTAACTTTTAACTATAAACAATTGTTGAAATATAATGTACTTTTATATTAACTGCTTTCTATTAATTTAACTTTAATTAGTCAAACATAATTAGTGCATTTTTGCATAAACACTATACTTAGTTAATTTATAAGCTTGTAAAAGTTTATACTGTACATGAGCACTATAGCTTTAGTTTTTTATTTGATGAATTAATTTCTTTGTTAGAGGATTATTCAAGAGAAACAAAAGATTTATTTTGTGCTTTAGCTACATGTTTATTTCTTTTTTAATTTATAATTTTGGTTTAGAAAAAAATGTTTTTTTGTTGTTATATAATATTTTTTTAAAGACTAAAACTAAAGTTTAAAACTAGAACTTAATTTAAATACAAAAATCACGTACAGTCAATATACATCAAAATAAACTGCAAACAGTCTCTCAGCACAATTGCATAAGCCGCCAAGCATATTTTTCCGTCAAGAAACCCCTTTTTATTGCAAGTCAGTCAAGCGTCTAGCGTATCTTGATAACAAGCAACGTTAATCAAAAAAAAAGAAAAAAGCTTGTTGCGAAGATGTGTTTGAGCGGCGGACGCTTATTTAAACATGTATTGCAGAGAACGTTCAGTTTCGCAACTTTCAGGCTAGACGCAGTAGACTTTTTGTTGATTAAAGAACTTTGTTAAAAACAACTTAAAATCAATAAATTTACCAAATAAAACTATTTACTTTTATAAAGTGAAACTTATTTTTTGTAGGATTTTTGAAATAGTTGAAAACGTTTTTATTAGTTTAAAATTTTTAATTTGTTTATAAAAGGCTTAAAGAAAGGCTATGAATAAACTAACTACTTAACCGTTAATTTTACTTTGTGTAAAACGTATAAAGTTTTGTTGTTTTAAAGTATTTGCAGTTAGATGTACAATTTGGTTTAGAAGTTTTATATTATTAAGAACTTTTTGTACTTGTTGTTAAAAAGTTGTTATAGTTTTTTTTTTTACCTTCTATACTATTAAAAAGGTTTAAGGTATCAAAGTTTTGATTTGAAACAAAACTACTGAATACATTTTTTTTAACTTTTTGTAGTTAAAGTTTTAAAGACAGCACACACGCATACATTTGTTTTCTTAGAATTGTTTTGATAAAACTTTAGTACAAGATTGTTGATTAGTTATAAACTTTTGTGTGAAATTGTTATTTTAAATGCTTTGTTTTTGTTTTTCTAAAATAGTAAGATATTTTCACATTAAAGTATTAAGCATGTTTTGTTTTAAAAGCAGGAAAGTAGTATTTTTTACGTTGTTTTAGGCTAGACTAGTAATGTAAAATTCAGTAATCTTTTTGTTTACCTGTAGATAATACAACTTTATTATGAAAAAAGTTTTAAAAACTTTTAACAAGCAATTAAGCTTTATACAAACTACTTTAGGAACTTATCTATATATGCTTAATTTTCAATAGTTTAAATTTTCAGTTAGTTTTGATCATGCATTGTTAAATACATTTCTTTTTCGGTCGTAAATACTTTTATTTGTATTTTAAATTTAATTTTTTAAACTGGTTTGTAGGTAAATGTTATATTTTTAATATTTAATATTTTAGTTGTTAGAGTTTTATTGTTTTAATTTTTTTACTAGACAGTTTTTATTTTGCTTATTTACTTTTTCAGACAACATAAAGTTTAATGCTTCAAAAATCTGTATTGTTCAGTGAGAATTTTTTATATCTTAAATTTTGTACAACTGGAACAAATTAATTTTAGCTTTGTTTTGTTTTTAAGTACTAATTCAAAACTTTAAATTTCAAAATTAAACTAAAACAAAATTTCTATAGTATTAAAAACATAAGATTAATCATGTTAATCTGAATATCAAACAAACATATATAGTAATTTCATTTAAATACAACCTTTAAAATATTTTAAAATGTTCGGCTAGACAAGTTTTGCTTGTTGCCAAAACATTAACACTCAGCACAAATGTAAACTTTGAAATATGTTGCACGCTTAATTGATTACTGTATTATGTTTTTGTTGGTTAGACTTTTAAAATGAATAAATATGGCATTTACGTAACATTGTTTTGTAATTTTAATTTAAAAGATTAAATTTTGTGCTTAAACTTAAACAACAGATAAGCACAGTGGAGCGTGATCAAAAGATAAAAGAGCTGTTGATTGTTTTATCATAAAACGTTTTCGAGAATTATTTTTATTGTTGCCAAAATCTAGCTCATAAAAATTAAACGATTTTTTCAGTAATATAAAGTATAAATTGAACTTTTTTAAATTTACTCTGAAAATTGATATTTTTGTATAAAAATTCTTTATATGCAAAATAAGGTTTAGAAAAGTATCTACTTACACTTTATACAAAGCCATTAAAATGTCAAGCAAATAATCAGTTTAAATGTTTGTAGAACAAGCATGTAGTTTTTAATGGATAGTAACTTTTTAAATTACATATTTATCTTATACATATATATCAAATGTGCTGTAAAACTTGATTTGAATATCAGTACAAATGTATATGTTAAGTTGTTGAAAACAAAGTTTTTGATGCCCAAACTTCAAAGCATACTTGCGTGATTAAAATCTTGATGAATATTTTAACCGCCACAACCGCCGAACTTCCGTTTTGATACGTGCGTAATTATTACGTCACACATGACGCTACTCATAGTAGAAGTTCAAGTTTCATTGTTAATTTTTACTTGCTTCGAGTTAACAGCAGCTTTGAGTTAGTAAAAAGAGATGTATTTCAAATTGTGCAGCGGTTGTTTTCAACGTTTAAAATTTTCATTTTTTTCAATGAGTAAGATTTCAATTATAAGCTTGAGTTTTTGAGCTGCAGCTGGAATTTTTAGTCATACTTTGGTTTATTTTGAATTTTTTAAATAACTAAATGTAGAAATTTTATTTTAATTCCGCGATTTCATACATGCTGTGTTAGTCAACTTTTAAATTACATTTTCTATAAACTTATTAAACTTATGCATCATATTTTATTTATTCACTTTTATACAAAAAAAAACTTGATTAATAAAACTTAAAGTCACGTTTTAAAAACATAACACAAAAAACTAATTTATTATACATGTCGAAGTAACTTAATTAGATTAAACATAGAATTAGGCTTATAATAGGAATGAAATAAAAATAGTTGTAAAATATTTTCAAAGCAAATAAGAAACTTATTTAAAGTAATTTAGAAAAAACAATTATAAAGTAACGTTTTTCTTTACTAACCAAAACTAAAACTCTATAGACAATCAGTTAAAAACTCAAAAATTCAAAATTAGCATGGACAAATCAATCGTGTCATCGGAAGAAAATGCAGAAAACGATGACGTCATAACTCCTTTGAGTACGTCATCAAAATCTGAAATGTTTGTTGCAAACTATATTTTATTTAAATTAAACCAAAAACTGATACAAAATAAAAATTAATAGAAATACATGTGGCCAATTGTATACTATGACAAGCGTTTTTAATTTTAATTAGCAAACTTACATTAAAAAAATTTCGTTTTTTTAAGTTTTTTACCTTAGTCACTTTAATTATTTGAATTTTCAAGTATTTAGATAACAAGCAATTAATTTTAAAAGCTTAGACAAAGTCAATTAAAACGATAAGTTTTATATTTTATCTCTCCAGCTCTGTTTAATTAATAGTGTGGTCTACAATTATACATTCACCTAGTTAGTTATGTAATAACTTAGAAAACTTTTATATATAGGCTTTTTAAAAGTATTACATAAGCATTTAATACATCGTGTGTGGTAGCATTGTCAACAAAATAATTAAATTATCCACACTTGAGTTTTCGCTTAACCAAGTGTGATTACTTTCTCTTACGTCAGAGTTTTGAGTCAGAAAATTGTTCAAGTGTTTGAGTGATACGTCATAAAACTTGAAATAACCTGTTTACAAAATTGTTTTTCTCATTTTTTTACTTAAATTTTTTTTGAAAGGCTTAGTAATAAAGTTGTTGAAATACAAGCAAACTATTTTTTTAATATGATGTACTTTTGATATATTGAGTAGCTTAATTTAATAAGTTAAGTAGCCAAATTATACTATTAAACTTTAAAAAATTTAAACAGCTTTTATATTTAAATTTATAAAAAAAAAATATTTTACAAGCAATAAAGTAATACAAGTTTGATTATATTATAGAATTTTAGCTGTTATGTTTTTGTTTTTTATTTAATTTGTATAACTAAAGTAAACATACACTAAAAAATATGATTTTACTTTTTAAATTCTTAAAAGTTTCAATTACCAACACGTTTTGTTTCAAAATAACTTTAGTTCGTGCAAAATATCAGGTGAATAATATGCACTAGTATCACATGTATTTAATTTGAGTCAAGTAATGAATTAATAACATGTTTAAAAACATAAAATGTAAAAAAAATAAATCGGTTATATTAAATTACGTAGAAATTAATTAATAAACTTACTTATTCAATTTTAGCAGTTGTAAACAGCTATTAAAAACCCTTTTTTTATTGTATATTTTGTTAGTTTAACTACTTTATTTTGGCTCATACCATTATTAAGATAAATTAGTTTTTAACGCTTCATCTAAATATTTTAAGATGTATTAGCGGTTGCTTAAACATTATATGTATTCACGCAAAAAAAATCCTTTAGATTTATCAGTGTTACCTAAAAAAAAATAAAGTTAGCTTTTGATCATATATCTTCGACGAAACTACATTTTGTTGCCCAATAAAGGAAGATTTATAATATGAATTTTTAATGAATGTTTTTCATGATAACAGAATAAATATTTTTTAATATGCTGTTATTAAGAGTTTACGGGACGAATTATTTTACGAATTATCTGATAAAAACTTTATTCTGTATATATTCTTATAAAAATGTATTGAAATATTTGTGGAAATTGTGAATTGTTTTGATCTAAAAAAAAACATTTTACTTAACCTTGTTTAGGTATAACTTTCCTGTATATTATATTTTAAAAAGTTAAAATTTATTAATTGAGTTGACATTTTAAAGTACTTAATTTAGTTGTCAATTAAAATTAAAACTTATATTAACTGATCATGATTTTAAAAATACTTTTAAGGTAAATTTTGTTACTCTATTTTTAACACACTGTTTTATGCTTTAATTTAAAGCACAAAAACTTAATGTAAATGCTAAGTTTAAATACCTCTGATATGCACTTTTAAATATACATGTTCTTAATTTGTATAGTTGCATTTTATCTTCATACACTTAAACTAATTAATACATTTTTTATTTAATAAGCTCAAAATAAAACGATTTGAACTTCAAGTATAAAATAAATTTTAAATTGCATGTTTTAAAAATTTCAAAACCTTCTGTGTTGTATTTTTGTTTTAGAATATTTTTTACTCACTTTATGTAAAGAAATAAAATAGTTAATCACAAAATAGTTGATAAGTAGAAATATATTTTAAAAACACTTGAAAAAAAAACTTCTTTTCCAAGACGATTTAATAAAAAACTATTTCTATACAGTATCAAACAACATAAATAAATACAAATACATAAATGCAGTATAAAAATGTCCACCAAAACAGCGTGCTATTTTAATATACTAATAAGACTTTTACGACTAAACATAAACCTAGCAATAATTCTTACGTATTTTCCAACAGTAACGGAAAATCCTGTATGAGAAGATTTTTCACGCCAGCTTGGACATTGACCATCTTGTCCCTGGGTTCTTTCTTGCAGGGATTCATTGTGAACGGGCTTGTTAACGGGGTTATTGCAACTTTGGAAAACAGGTTAGTTTGCTGAAAAACTAAAAGTGTTGTTGAGCAATTTATTGTTAACGCAACTGAAAAATTCAAAATAAAACTAGTTTATCAAACAGTATTAGTCTTTGGTATCTCTATAATTATTCTTAACTGACTAGAACTTAAATGTACTTGCAATAAATATTGATAAAAACTTCAATACTCTTAATTTGTTTTTATTTATTTATTTAAACAGGCTTAACTATGTATAGCTTCAAAGGGTTTTAGTTTGCGGTAAAAGTAATGCCAACTAAATTAAGTTACGTAGTATTTAAATTAATTAAATTTATGTATCACGCTATACGTTACTTGTAAACTTCAATAACCTCAAGTTTAACATAATTTTCAACTGTTCCGAACACGTAGTACTCTTCAAGACTTCTAATTCACCCTGATAAAAATGTAACTCATTTTAAAGCTTTTTTTTTTTTTTACACTTTTAAGTCTAGGTTATAAAGTTAGAGTTATCTAATAATTATTCTTTAAGATTTTAAAGAGCTTTAGTTCTAAAAACTTCTATAAATTTACTTTATAAAATCTGAGAACATACTACTGACTTTTTATAAAACCAAAAAACTATTTCTTTTAAATTGCAAATAAAATGCTATAACATTTTAGTCCGAGTTAAAACAAAAAGCAATCAATAAACTTTATTGTTTTGAAAAATGTTTGAAGTATTAAGCAACTTCAAATTTAGCGATTAAGCTATACAAAATACAAAAAGAAAAATAAATAAATGATTAGACAGCAATAAGTGAAATGTAAAAATAATTTAATCATATTAGAATTAAACTTGTGACTAAGTTCTTACTAAAAAACGAAGCATATAATGTTAATAAAATTTAATCAAAAACGTATAAAACAAAAATTTTATGTGCCCTTTTTTTAATTTTTTGATAAACTATAAAAACTTTAAAACTTTTTAAAAAATTTGATAACCATCTAGCTAGACTATGTATATTTTTTCCACGTTACCAGAATAAAAACCAGAAGTCTGACTAAACCTAAACTTCTTACAGATTCGGTCTTCGTGCTTCTCATTCGGGATACATATCCTCCGCGTACGACCTCGGATTTGTCACCGCCCTTCCGCTGATCACCCTGATCGGGGAAAGCACCCGCAAACCGCTGCTGGTGGGCATGGGGATGATTCTGATGGGGGTGGGCAGTTTGCTGTTCTCGTTGCCCCACTTCATTGCGCCCCACGAGGTGACGTCACGGGAGAGCTTGGGTCTCTGTGACGTCAGTGGTGTTAAAGATGACGTCACTTGCGAAATTGGAGAAGGAGATTTGTCTCATTACAGGTATTGCATCGTATTTAGATTTGTCTTTTATTATCATTTTTCAAGGTTTTATTTTTGATTTTCTACATAATGTCCGTATAATAAGTTGGTACAAACATTGTTTAAACCATATCTAATATTCCATTTAGAATAGAAAAACAAGCAAACTTTTTCGATTTTATTAACACTATGGTTAATATCAAGAATAAAGATTAATTAGGTATAATTTTTTTTAATACTAGTTAGAATTGAAAAAACTTATTTTGGTAAATAACAACTTTCTGAATATTTGTTTTACTCATGTAAAAGTTAGAATAGTAATAGCAAATAAAAGCTGTTTTTTTGAGTTGATAAAAACAAAATAAATGGAAACAGATTTTTCGAAAAGTGTACATGTTTATTTTATATTTTCTATTACAATTTATTTAGTAAGACTTGACAAAACATAAGTCTTTGTTTAACACTAAAACTGACTGAACTTAAAAATAACTTAAGTGTTTGTTGAGCAACAAACGTTCTTTAAATTAATGAGTATAGTAAAAGTTATAACTCAATTAACATTTTTACATACAATTCCTATTTTACATCTCTTAAATGAAAGTTTATCTTATATTAATTTGTTTTATAGTTGAACTTTTGACACTAACCAGTCTGGTGTTGTATTGATAAGAAGTGTCAAAAGTTTAAGCATTTTTCAAATACCTCATTGCTTTGTGAGAAAAAACATTTGCTATACACTTCAATCAAGATTAACTTAGATAAATGCACTCTTAATCAAATTTTCCCAATTATTCTCTTATAGATACTGTATATTAGCTTGATATAAAAAGAAAATATTTTTCTTATAACTTATTTTGTAATTCAAGTTATTTTCAAAGCTAAGTTTTATTTTGAATTAGATTAAAACACTTTCAGTTGTAAATTTTAGCAAGCACTTTTTTGTTACATAATAAACTTAAAAGCGTGTTTTTGTATGAATTTTTTTGTTTTTAAATTACAAATCGACTTCAATTTAATCAAACAATGGTTTCACTATTCACTTAAAAGCCGCAAAGTGTTCTTGATAAAGTTTATGAACTTTTTTCATTCTTGGAAAATAAACAATGTTGCTTTTAATAACATTGATAAAGTTGTGTTTTATAGATTTCGCACATATTTGTAAATCTCTACACGAACTATTTATACTGATTAATTACTTCCTAAGTGTACATTTCTTTGTTAAACATTTGTTTCTATTATAGTTTTGGTACTTTGTTTATTGATAGCATTAAAATTTTATTTTTCTGCCTTTTTAGTTTTATAAAAGCTATTATAACGTGACACTTAGTTATTTACTAATTTTGAAACTGTAGGTTTTTAAAAAAAAACCAAAACAATTACAAGTAAGAAAATTTGTTTTTCAAAACTTTTGAATACAAATTTTCAAAATAAACAAATTTTTTACATATAGTGGTGAAAAATTTTTAGAGAGAAAATACAGTTCTCCTTAATTGCTTTAAGTCTTAAAACACCTATTAACATTTAAAAACACAAAAAACTTCCTACGTGAGTAGAACTAATTAAACTAAAACTGTCAACAATATCCAATTGATCCATAGTATTTCTCGAAAGTTTGCAATTAATATCTACTTAAATGTAGGTGGCCGATGAAGCTGGCCAACCGTGAATATTTCGAAATGTTTTTGATTGCCATGTGGTTTTGAGCTAATCTCATTATGAAACATTTTAAATGGTGATGAAAACTAAAAAGCCGCTATTTGAATATTCTAACATATAATCATGATTAATTGCAGTATTTTACTGAAATTTGTATGAATAACGACTTAAAATGAGGTTTCGATTTGTCCGTTTTATATTCAGGTATATGCTTTTACGTTTCTTAAATAACATTTTTGTTTAGATATGGAGTTTAGAATTTGAAAATTCAATAAAGTATTTCTTTTAATATATGGCTCTTATCAGTCGACATAACATTTATAATGCGCAATTAATTTACATTTTAATTTCTAAACAATTTTTTTGGTTAAATTTTTTTTTTCTTGTTTAAAAACATTTTATATAAAAAAATAACATACAAACATTTTTAATGCTTTTTATCGAAAACTAGTTTAAATTTCTATTCGGACAAAATACTTTTAAACGGTATAACATATTACTGATTAAACAATAAGGTTTTTTGTGCAATTTGTAGTAAGATAAATTCACAAAAATAAACAAATATGTTTAGGATGAATACAAAAAACTAATGGTTTTTCTTTGAAATTTTTCAAATTAAACTCTTGTTCTAGCGTTCAAATTTTTTATTGTGGTTTTATTTAATGCAATCAATAAATATAAGAGTTTTTGCTTTCTTAGAATGCCATATTTTAACATGGTTTAAACATATTTTTCATCAAAAAATGTTGGTTTAGTATTGACACTAGGTACTCTTTTTGTTTTAAAATTTAAGTCTATTGAATTAGCTTAGAAAACTCTCTAATATTTCGTTAATTAGTTTTGATGCATATCTAAATGTTTTTAACTGAATTTATCATTTAATGTAGTTTAATTATAAAGTTTTTAGTTGCTTTTTTTTTTTTTTGTTAAAGCTAACTTCATCGGAAATTGTAAGTATACATCAATAAATGAAAGTTTTTATGTAAGTTTACTGACTACTATTTTTATCATTTTGTTGGTTTTAAACAACAAACTTTTAACTTCCACAGATACATATTTTTCTTCGGTCAGTTCTTAGTAGGATGTGGAGCACTACCACTATTCACACTCGGTATAACTTACATAGATGAAAATGTACAAAGAGTAAAATCTGCTATGTACCATGGTATGTGATTTGTAAAGCTGTTATGTTTAGATCTAAACATTGCTTTTTTTTTCAATATTAAATATATTTAACATCTGATTAATGGTAATAAGTTTTTTACTTTCACTGTACAACAGTGGTACTTTACGATTTTTTTAAAAGTCTACTTTGATTGAGCATACAAAATTGCACGAGGGCACAATATTTCATGAAGATACTTTTGCATTAAGACACTTTTGCACGAGGGGATAAAATTGCACAAAGATGAAATTGCTCGAAGACGTTTTTGCATGAGGGGTCACTTTTGCACGAAGACACTTTTGCACAAGCAGATAATTTTGCACGGGTTAATTTTTTTTTTTCATTGTTTTTATTATTTTATTTATTTTTACTACCACTGTTACCCCTAACCCTTACCCTCGGTCGGTAGTTTTTTTTTTCGTTTTAATCATTTTTTTTATAATAATAATGTTTATTAGTAATTTTTTAACTTTTATTTATAATATTACTGTTGACCCTAACCCTTACCCTTGGTTAATAACTTTTTTATTAATTTATCTTTTTTTTTTTCTATTTATTTATTTTTTTTTTCTGTATTTATATACTGTCGTGCAAAATTGTAACTCGTGAAATTTTGTCATCTTAGCAAATTTGTTTTCGTGCAAATGTATCTTCGTGTAAATGTATGCCTTCGTGCAATTTAGTAACCTCGCGCAATTTTGACCCGTTCCCACTATGTACATATGATTATTGTAGTTTTTTTTATTGTTTTATAAAAGATATACAAAGTTTGCTTCATATAAATTTATTTACACCTACTAAGTTGGAGTTACATATTGTTTACAAAAACAATACTTTCACTATCTTTAAAAAAAGGTTATTTGCAACAAAGTTTGTACAAGTGAGACTGTAATGCAAAAAATAAGAATTTTTTATGTGTTTTTTTTGTTTATTATACTTAAATTGAATAATAAAACTTAATTTGAAAGTAAAACTTAATTATAATGTACTTTTTTATGCACTCTGCTCTTCATGAGTAAATTATAGAGTCAGCTTAGTTTATTTGTTCTAAAACATGTAGTATTGGACAACACTTTGTAAAACACTTTGTGTTTTCTTGTAGTTTTTTTCTAAATAATTATTTTTTAAGGGTTTTTGCGCAAATTACATTATGATAGAACCATTTAAAGGCACATTATTTTGGTCAAGCTGTAAAAAATATAAAATGCCTGTTTTAAATTTTAGCTTTAAGAGTATGATTGAAAACAATCAGTCAATAACTTCCAGTAAATGTTCGTGAAACAAATTAACTTTCAGGAATATTCTACGCTTTTGCCACTATCGGACCAGGTGTTGGTTATTTCGCTGCGGGAGCCTTCCTTAAAATGTACACTAACCTTGGAGAAAAGTTAGTTTGATTTATACAATATTTAATTTTTGCTCTTATTTTTAGAAATTTAGTAATACGCAGAAAGTTTAAGGACTCACAGTTGTGACAAACCAATTGAGAAAATTTCTTTTAATTACAAAACTGTTTGTGTCGTGCAAATTATTTTTTGTTTAACTAAAAAAAAAGGTAAACTATAACTGTTTTATTTTAAACTAACTTGTCTCAGTTTACACTAAAGAACTTAAAGTCATTATACTTATAGTATTTTTAAAAAGCTAGCGGTATACAAAGTCTACAATGTATATTTAAAAGATAGTGTTATTTGTAATTAGGTTTATATCAACTTAAAAACAGTTAGCACCTACTATTTTCGAAAATATTTTAAAAACTATGTACAAATGTAACATTATAATAACATTAAGCCAAATTACAAAATAAGCTATTTTACAAAGTTTACATGAATTTAGATGTATATGTAGTTAAAGTCGAAATATTATGTTTATAAAATTATTTCTCCTTAAAACTTAGACTTGTTGCATCCGGCAATGAAAAAACGTGATTTTAATAACAAAATACACGTGCTTTTTGAATATGTAAAATATATTTTTTTGATGAACTTAAACCTATTTATGAATTAACACTTTCTCATTAAATTAGCTTAGATAAAAAAGCCGGTAGCAGTTAGTTTGGATCTGTAAAAAGTTGTGTATTATAATATAGGCAGTAAAATAATGCGGATAAAACTTTTATAATATATTTCGTGCTTGTATTTCGTTTACATGTGCTTTTTATATTTTACATCTTGTAATATAAAAATCATACATGTTAAAGTAGTTTTTAAAGCTGTTAGAATTTACTTAAGTACTTGTGAAAAAAAAAAATTTAAATAAAGTATTGTTGTAATAAATATTCACCAAATGCTTTTACTAAAGTGACGTAGCAATAAGAAAATGTTGGCAAAAATATGAAACACACCTAATGCAACTTTTAATTGCATGTTGAAACTTGAAAGTAGCATGTTTTGACTTTTTTTCGCAAATTTTGCTATTTTTCCCAAAATCAATTTTTGCCACTTTTAAATTTTAACGCTTTCGACTTCGCAAATTGAAAACTGAAAATCGTCAATCAAATCGTCAATTGAAAATTTAAAATATTTTTTTAAAAATCATTTATTTCAAAAAAGAGTTGAGTCTCGACCTTGGAAATTAAAAAATCAATTTTTGCTTCAGTGTTTTCTTCAGTTTTTTCTGTTATTAAATCAAATCAAAGTAAAAACCAAACAGGTGTTTCAATCTTATATGTAAACATACATTAAACATGTATGAATTACATTTATTCGAGCTTCATTAAGTTTATGACTGTTAAACACTTTCTCGTTAACTTTACTGAAATAAATTTTAAAAGTCTAAAGTCTAAAATCATAAAAAGTTATTTGTATATAAAAGTTTAAAAGTTTAGAAATGTTATATTAGCTTACTCTTTTACTCAATAAAATTTGTTTTATTTAATTTAGAGCTAACAGTACAATAACTATACATACTTAATTTTACTGAATATTTTTTTAATTGCAACGGATTACTAATGTCCATTAAAATGTTCAAATATAAAAATAAAATTATCGGTAAGCAACTTAAATTAGATTTCATTTAAGATAATAACACAAGTAAGTATGTTTGAATTTTGTAAAGTATTTAAAAATAAAAAAGATAAAAATAAATGCCAAACAGCTTTTTACTTAAACGAAAAGTGAGGAAACAAAAACTAAAAACTTCAGTATTGCTTTAGTGCAGGGTTTCCCAAACTTTTTTGCTAATGGCCCCCTTTAAAGAGTTTGAAAAAGTAATGGCCCCCTTCAACATATAGATTACTCCTAAACTACAATAAAATACACATAAAACCTTTTTTTTTTTTTTTGCTTTTTATCTGAAACTCGAGAATATCTAGTGTAAGTTTCTAAATTGCCATAAAATACACATAAGACCTTTTTTTTTTTTTTTGCTCTTCATCTGCAACTCAAGAATATCTAGTGTAAGTTTCAAGTTATGGCCTCATGGCCCCCCCTCTTCCCCCTTTGCTGCTCATGGCCCCCTGAGTATCTGTCATGGCCCCCTAGGGGGCCACTTGGCCCACTTTGGGAAACCCTGCTTTAGTGTTTCTTTCAATTCAGTTTACAAAGATTTGCAAAGCAAAAATTAACAAAAAGCTTTTAACAAGACTGGTCTGTATTTCTTCAAATAAAAAAAAATCTGGACTGAAACTCTTGATTCTTGACTTTACGTAGGTAGTAAATTGAAAATGCAACTTTTTAACAAGCTTTTTGAATTGAAATTTGTTGATTCATGTTGCAAAATTCAGTTAATTTATGTTATTTATTATAAAAAAACTACTGTCTCGAAAAAAATAATTCATTGAAAACAACTTTGTTTAATAACTTTTAGAGTTGACATTAAAGATAAACAAATTTAAGTATTTATACCACACTGAACAACAAAGAAAATAAAAGCCAAACACCTTAGATTTAATCATAAGTTGAGACCGCAAAAATTAAAAATTCCTGTATTACTTAAGTGTTTAATTCAATCTAGTCTAAGAATAACATAAAGCAAATAAGACGGCATAAAGGCAACACAAGACTGATATATATCTTTGCAAAATAGTTCAAAAAATAGTTTACTACACTTTATAACTTACATAAGCAGCAAACAAATGCTACCTTTAAATAAACTTTTTGAATTAAAATCTATTGGTGCGTGTTGCAAAAACCAACTTAATCTTAGCAATAAGTTGTAAATTAGAACTTGGCTAAAAACACAGAGAACAAATTTAAAAGCTTTTCTACAAAAAACCTTGTTCATAAAAGTTTTTAACCCAATACTGATAACAGAAAACTAATACTAAACCATAAAATTCAAATTATTAACCAGTGATAAGTGCAAATTACACTGTTAAACTACTATAACAAAAAGTTAGACCAGTATACCATTAGAACGATATATATTATTTTCATTTATAGTCAACTATGTTTTCTACTGTAATATTACTCACCAAACACAGTTAAAGAAAATCCTACTAAATACTAATCGATTTTAAACACTTCGTTTTTTAGACTCTAAAACTTAATTAACTTGAAAGGTTTTTTTATTTGGTTACAGTTTACTGTAAAATATCTTTTAAGGTTTTGAGTTTTTTTTTTTAATTTATAAAATTCAAACCAGATCAACATACCCGAACGACCATCCTGAATTCATAGGCGCGTGGTGGTTACCCTTCGTAATATCAGGTATATTAATAATACAATAATTATCAGTAATATTATTTACAAAAAAAAGTTACCATCGTGATTTCACATACAACAATTAGCATGATAACTAACAATGACATACGTAAAATAATATAACAAAATAGTCATATCAAGTATAAGAAATATTATATTAACTATCAATATATATAAAATATAACAATTTCATAATATCAGGTACAACAATAAAATAATAACTATCAACCTATCGTAATATCAGGTAAATTAATTAATACAATAATAATATTTATAATAATAAATATAAAGTATGACAACTTCATATTATCAGACACAACCTCTAAAATAATAAATAATAAAAACTAACACTAATAGTATAATAATGATATCATGTAAAACAGATAATGTGAAAACTAAAAACAATAATAATATAACAGCTACGTTGTTTCAAATATGCAATTTAATATATTAGTTAACAGTATATATAGAAGTATAACAACTCCTTCATATCAGGTATAAAGACTTATACAATAACTAACAGCAACGGTTTATATATAATAATATATTAACTTCGTTTTTACAATTGTTGCAATTAATATAACGATATTATATATGATGATTAGTGTAATAAAAATCAGTAATAATAACTTGGTCATACCAGGCATAACAATATCCCTAATGTCATTTCTGCCACTTTCTCTTCCGAGGGTATTACCCGGAACTGAAGAGTTCAGGGAGAACAGAGAAGTTGAACTTGACAGGAGGTTGAGGTACGATGGGAAGCAGTCTGGTAACAAGTAATTGGGAATTTTGTTTAATTTTTTTACTTTTCTATTTTTTTAGCTTTGTTATAAAAAATAACAAATTTTATAGACTTATAGAAAAATAAAATTTTATATTTAGTTCAATGAAAAACCTTTACTTATTGTACAATTATCACTTAGTTTATTTTATATAATACTCGGTTAAAATTTTAATGGATATTAATAAATGTTGAAAAATGGAGTTGTTTTAGGGTACTTCAAAAGTTTTGTTGATTTTTGGACTAAAATCTAATTTAAATTTGTTTACTATGTTTTAAATCTTATATAAAAACTTTTAAGAGTAAGTTAATTAAATTCAAGGTTAATTTTAATAATTCAAGCTTTTAAAAAACTTGTTGATCTAGTTTCAAACCATTTAAATTATACAAATAACCAAAACTTTTTACTTAACTTGCTATGCAATATTTGGAATTTATGTTCGGACTAAGAAGGGTTTTTAAAGTTATAAATGTGGTTTGCGTGTAATTAAGCAAAACCATTAAAGTGCTATATCAACCGAAACGTCTCTTTTTAATATGTCAAAAATCATGCACAGCTATACTTTAAAGTAGATTTATTGAATAAATTATACAAGTTTTTTATATATGAAAGTAGTTATAAAAGTTTTAAATAGCTTTAATTTAAATTACGGACATATCTTATTTTTAGTTAACGATTTTTACCATTTATAAAGCTAAAAAAACATTTTTTGAAAAAAATAGAATAAACCATGTAATTAAAAGTATCAACGATTACAATCTACTAGTGTACAATTGTAAAGTACATTCTGTACAAAAATTCAAAGATTTTGCTTGAAAAAACTTTGTTACGCTTAAATTAATTCAAAAACATTAAGTAAAACAACTTTAACAAATAAAAAATTAATAATTAAAAAAAAATATTATAAATTTGTCTAAGGAGAGAAAATTGTTAACGTAACAAACAACTTAAATCAAAAGTTTGTAAAATTCAGATAAAAAAGTACGATAACACATAAGCTTAAAGTTTTGGAACGTTAATTAACGTTGATTATTGCTTTATTGATTTATAAGTTAAAGCATATGCAGGCTGGTTACAACTGAGTAAAAGTAAAATTTTGACTTAATAGGCAGTTTATCGATAATAAGCAGCTCAAACAAGTTTGAAAAAACAGCTTTAAAGTTGTTTAGAAACTAGATTAAACTAATTAGCACAACATGTTTTAAAAATTTAACACATTTTTTTTTTATATTATTGTTTTACTAAATAGTGTTTTGAAAATGCGTATTCTTTATTAATGTTAGGCTCGAATAGTTTAGGCTAGTTTAAAATATAAAACATTAAAAAGATATATAGTTAAGTGTTGAAAGGATTTTACATTTTTACTTTTGAAACTAAGTATAGTGGCTAGTTCAACTTTTGTTTATAAAACCAAAGAAATTTACAGTTTAGTTTAATTTCAATTCAATTTAAATTATCAAATAGTTTTTTGTGTGTAAATTTTGGCAACCTAGCAACCAAGTTTAGTAATATAAGTTATATGTTTGTAAGTAATTTATTAAATAGAGGTAAAACTATCTTTGCATTTGTAATAAGTTAACTATCAAAACAAATTATTAGTAACTAAACAATACTTTTTTTTTGAAACTTCTAGCCCTTTTGTCTAAACTTTAAAAATATTAAAGTTTAATTATTAACGATTAACCTCAACATTTTTCAAAATGGTTCAGGCTTAAATCATACCTTATTTTTTTTATTAGTTTGTTACATAATGTTTTTTGTTCTGTATAAAGTTCACGTAATAACTGATTAGCACTTTTATGTAACAAGCGGAAGTGATATTACAAAACAATAAAATTGTTTACAATAAAAATTCGCTGATAAAAAATCAAAAAAAATATTATATTTTTTATTTTTTAAACGTTTTATAAAATTTATAACTAGCCTAAGTTTAAATTTTATTATTTACACTATATTCAACAAATTATGTTGTTTTAAAAACAAAATCACCATAAAATCATATCAACAGCTAAGCTTAAGCACGTATGAAAGTCTTTTATTATATTTATTTTTCATTTATATTTTATGGTGAGCTTGCTTGTATTAGTTATTTTATGGTTTAATTTTGTTTACTTACTTATAATTGAGAACTTATGATTATTAAATAAAAGTATTCGATGTTTAAAAATGTTTTAAGAAAAGTACTTTTATCACTGTTACTACTTCTCTAGCCACATTTGACGTAAAATATGTAATAAATGATAAAACTTAACATCTTATCAATAAAACTTATAAAGTTGATAAATGAAAAACAAAAAACTTTTGTACTCCGTCATTAATGATAGTTATCATGACATAAACAAACATTTAATAACAGAGTGGTGAACTACTTCAAAACAAACTGGTCTTTTCTGAAAGTGGCAACGTTCACATTCACAACCATTAAGTCCTCATTGGACTGCATAGTTAGCTTCGGTCTTGCAATATTCGTACCCAAGATTCTGATGAGTTATTTCGGTATTTCCTACTCACTCGCATCAACTCTCACTGGTTTAATGTTGTTTTTAATTATTTGAGTATAAAGACAAAAGTGTTGTTAATTAGAAACGGTCCCTTAGTATTTTTGGTCAAGAAAATAAATGAAGTTTTTATCAAAATTTTTTCTATAGAAAATTTTTTAAAGCTCAAATCGAGCTTTTTCTATGTCAGGAAAGTAGATGATAATTGTTTCTAAATTTCACAAAGATTTTTATTATTATGTAGATTGTTATTTTTATATAGTTTTAATACTCAATCATTGTCACTTTTTACCCTATTGTTATTGTATATTCAACCAGGTTTATTGATTTATCGTTTTTGAAAAATCACGCCAAAGCTAAAGTAGTTTATTTAAAACAAAAATCTTTCACTTTCAACTTAAATAATTATAAAATAACAGTGCATAATTTTTAAGGTTTTATAATCGAACTTAGTCAGTACGCATGAAAGTTCAAACCTTTTTAAGACGAAGAAACATACTTATAAGCTACAAACATATATCAATAAAGCTTTAACTCATTGTTAAATTTAGATTACTTTATAAATTTAATTTGATAAAAGTTTAACTTTTTTTTTAAATACGTATTTTTTTTGGAATTTTGAGTTCATAACTAAAGATAATTTTGATATAAGATATTTGAAATGACAAACGTTTCTTTACAAAGTTTTAAATTTACCACAGGTGGAGTGACGATACTAGGGGCAGCAGGGGGCCAGTTTTTCGGGGGGTTACTGGTAACCAAGTTCAAGATGTCGCTGAGGGGAATTTTGAAACTGAACATTGTGGCCGTTTTGTTTTCCGCCCTCCCAATGTTCCTCTTCCTCGTCCAGTGCCAGAATGAAAGTTTGTTTTGTAACTCGTATTGTATGCTATGTAAAACATAAATAAATATATTTTAATCCGAACAAACAGTTGTTCTGACAAAATTTTGTTTTTGTGAAAACGTACATTGCTCCAACTCCTGTGGTCATTTATATAAATTCAAGTCAGGTTTTAGCTTGTATCTAATAGATGTTGAATAATGAAAAGAAAACTTCCAAATTAAAATGAAAGTAAAAGTGTTAGCTTTATATTAATTCTTTACGTTAAGAAATGAAATGGTTACAAAATAAATATTCCCAATTAAAAAAATTGTGGGTGTTGAAATAAAAAGCCATTACTTTCAAAGTAAACATTTAAACTTTCATTTAACTAACCAAAACAACATTATAAACTTGGGTAACAGTAAAGAAAATCTTGTAAGATATACGTAATGTAAAAAAATATGTTTGATCTTTTTTTTTTTACAACAGACGTTGCGGGTATAGTTCAACCGTACCACGGAACAAACTTCACCGCAACTAACCGGTCGCTGACGACGTCATGCAACCTCAATTGTAATTGTGACGACAGCACTTATGAGCCGGTGTGCGGAAGCGACCTGATGACGTACTACTCGCCGTGCCAGGCCGGATGTAAGGAGAAAATCGACAGCACTACTGTTCGTTTTCTCATTGATTTCAACTGAATATCTTTTAAAGCTTTTTCAGTTTTATACTTTAAGGACACAAGTTTAAAAAGTTTTTGTTTTACAATTAAACATCGTAATACACTACCTCCCATACACAAGTTTGATTTTCATAAATTTAGTAAGGTATTAATAAAATTTAATAAACATTATTGTTATATTTTTGTTCTTCTTTTAGCTTCAGTAACATTTCAAAGTGGCACAAGTTTAATAACTTTATGCAATTTTAGTATTTTTTGATATTGATGATAATAACATAAAACAAGCTTATTGAAATTATGTGTTTTTGTAGCTTATCTAAAACATTTTGCAAGCTAACTAATTAGTAAGAAAATTTTGTTATTAAATAGTACCATAGTAAATGTTTTAAACTACCTATTACCTTAAATTTGAAACGAAATTTTTATAGTATCACAAAAGTTGTTAAAAAAGTAAATTAAATATCTGATTTTATTAACGCTCTTTTGTTTTTTTTTTAAGCTTTTTTTTTTCAGTTCGCAAACTGTTCATGCATAACAAACACCACCGCCCAACACCAGACAGCCAAGGTGGGGGCGTGCCCCAAACCCTCATGTTTTCCCGGGGGCCCGTACACTTACACCCTGCTGTTTCTGTGGTGGGCGTTCTGGACTTTTACGGCGGTGGCGCCCAGCATTCAGGTAGCGATGAGGGTCGTGCCGTTCGATAAGCGAACCATGGCACTTGGGTTGCAGGTTTTAAAGTTGTTCAGATTTTTTTTTCAAGGTAAAAAGAAACTGTTAAAATTTTATTTTATGTGCTTAACTTTTAAAATATTTAGCAAACTTAAAAAATTTTTCTAAAAGTTAAAATTAAATACTAAAATGCCATAATCAGTACCACAGTCAAGCTTTTGATTGTAAAAACCATTAGTTTAACTTAATTTAAAAATTCCTAAGTTGCTTAATATTTACAAGGTAAATTAGTTTTTTACAGAGTTAAATTCATTTAAAAGTCTACATGTTTTTTAGTTTTTATTTTCACTTTATAAAAAATTATATACAAAGTTTTACAAATGTTACTTACAAACAGACAATCATGATTCGGTTGATAGGGACTTTGCCTGGTCCAGTTTACTACGGGTACCTGATAGAGGGGGCTTGCATCCTTAGCAACAAAGTCTGCGGGGAATCAAGCTCATGCTCGTTGCTAGACAACAAGGAGTTAGGGTGGAGACTGTTCGCGTTTAGCATGATTATAAAGGTAGGTGGTTGTGGAAATTAACTTTGTAGCTTTTTTTTATTTTATTTCATAGGTCGAAAAACTGAGGCTCGCAAAGTATAAAAGTCTGTGGTGTACTGTTGTGAAAACAAATGCCATAGTAAAATCGTGCAATTTAAAGAAACATTTAGGAATTTTTATACTACTTCTTTCTCTAATTTTAAACAAGCACTATTATTACAGGTTTTCGCATCGCTATGTGCTGCATTAGCGCTGTTGTTCTACAGACCGAACAAAGAAGAAGAAAACCCAGTTCAACATAACGAAGACGACAGTCTTGAGCTGAGAGCAAGATTGAATGATGAATAAATTGATAATTTAATCGTTAGATGGTGCTGTCACGATACAAGCTGTTGATAATTTTTGAGTGTTTATATATACTGTTCTTAACACTAACAAAGCTTTAGATTCTAAAATTTCTAAAAGTTTAAAAATCTAAAACTTGTTTAACTTTTTTTTGTCCTTTTTTAGAAAACATAAAGTATAATTATTTTAAGTTTTATTATTTTTGTTTATGAATTTAACCTTGCATTTTTTTTGATTGCTACAATTTTATTATAACTCATACTGATACATTGCATTTGACAATCATTCTAATTTTTATTTTTTACACAGCAAAACACAAAAAACAGATAAATCAACAACTAAACAATCAAATCGGAAAAACATAGCTATAATCTTGTCTTTGAAATTAGAGTTTTTATTTTATAATGTTTACTTTTTTTTAACCTTGTTTTTTTGTTAATCAAAGTCCAAGAAATCATGTAAGAAAGCAAATCGACTAATATTTTTTTAATAAAGATCTTCTAATGAGCTTTTAAAAGTAGTTTTAATTTGCTTTTACAACTTTATATTATGTTTTCTAAGTAAAAGGAACTTCAATTTTGATTATATTTTAGTTGAAATTATATTTTGATTTAATCTTTTCTACTGCACTATTCCATATAAACTATATTAAAAAAGTGTGTTTTTAATGTGTTATAGTGTTTATTTTTGATAAACAAATATGAGGTAGACACCTTGTTTTTTAATATCAAAAGTTCAAAAGTAAGTTTTATTGCGGACAATGTAGCTTTTTAAGTCCATGTTATAACTAAAATTAACTTATTTCAAAAACTGCAAATGATTTCTACAAAACTTATTAATTAAACAAACACAGAAATAAACCAACGAGGTAAGTGCTAGACTTATTTAATTTTATTTTTATTTCATTAATTAATCTTACAACAAGCAGCTGTTAAAACTTGTAAAATAGTACTGAAAGTTGTATACAATGGTTTATTTTAAAAAGTTCGATACTTACTGAAAAGCCCGATATAACAGATTTATTGAACATTGTTTCAGAATTTTCAAATGTAGGTACGGTACTTTTTTAGATAACTTGAATTGTGAGCTTTGTCAGGAAATTACTAAAACACTTAAATATCATAAATAGCCTTAATGATCGTAGAATAAAATAAATTCTTTACTATGCTAGTTGCATATAAAATATAGTAAAAGTTTATAGTGACATGTACTACACATACGAACACTAAATATATGATACATTGTTCTGAATACCGAATACATTAATCCGCCTCGTTAGTTCTCATTCCACAGTTTGCGTTGCCGTATGAGATTTCTATTTGTAACCATGTATTTTGTGCGTTAAGAACAGTATTATTTTAAAATAGTTTAAAATATGATTTTCAAGCAACTTAACTCTAACACATGTAGATAGTGAAAAACATAAAGTTCATTTATTAAATAGATGTTAAATATTCCATTTGATTATATGAAAAATTCTATATACTGATTTAATTCACTAGGATTTGTTGAGTTCACACTTTTAGACTGTGTTTAAATTATTTTAATTGTAAGTAATGTTTCTAAGCATAAAATATTATTAATTTTAGTTCAACACTGTTGTTACTTGCTTCTTGACAAGAGATGTAGTAATATGTTTACTTAAAAAACAAATAAACCAACCACATAAACTTACAGTTACTTTATAAGAGACAATTCATAAACATTGTTAGTCAAACATAATGATTTAATTTTTTTACAAGTAGAAATATGTTAAAGATTAAATCCCGCTTCTGATCATAAGTAAATTTTTGAAAACTGTAAATTGTCAAACTTAATTTTCTAGCACTTAATATTTTTTGCTTCTAGTAGCAGGTTTATGTTTGTTTGAATAAACTTAAACTATAAGCAATTGTTAAAGCATTTGATAAAAAAATACAAATTAATTTATTAACTTCTTAACAGAAAATATAACCAAACAATTATTGTAATTGTACAAACTTAGATCAATAAATTTTAAATTAGATAACGTTACCCGTAAACATTTTTTCCTTAAACATGTATCTATTTTATATATTTCTACATAGAAAAATCGTATCAATTAACTACTATTTAGTGTTTACCAACTTTATAAAATGACCTTTATAAAAGTTAGTGTATAAGTAGCAAAGCTTCTTAACATTAATTCTTAAGTACTATTTTATATGTATTTTCAAATATTTAGCTTCAAATCAAGCTTGGTAAACTACGGCCGACGACACCAACTAATAGCTGCTTCTTATATTGTGTTCATCACAAAATATTTTAAGGTGTTGTTGCCCGCGAGAACGTTTTCCCTATAAAAGTGCCGGCGAAGAATTGCTTTAAAAAAGAATGCCGACCTTTATGTTAAAGTATTCTAAAGGGGTGGGTGTCACTTTTGCACGACCGTCACTTTTGCACGAGCGTCACTTTTGCACGAAGGGACACTTTTGCACAAGCGTCACTTTTGCACGAGGGGTCACTTTTGCACGAAGGGACACTTTTGCACGGCGACACCTTTGCACGAGCGTCACTTTTGCACGAGGGGACACTTTTGCACGGCGTCACTTTTGCACGAGGGGACACTTTTGCACAGCGTCACTTTTGCACGGTCGTCACTTTTGCACGAGGGGACACTTTTGCACGGCGACTCTTATGCACGGAGGGTCACTTTTGCACGAGGGGACACTTTTGCACAGCGTCACTTTTGCACGGTCGTCACTTTTGCACGAGGGGACACTTTTGCACGGCGACTCTTATGCACGGAGGGTCACTTTTGCACGAGGGGACACTTTTGCACGGCGACTCTTTTGCACGGAGGGTCACTTTTGCACGAGGGGACACTTTTGCACGGCGACTCTTTTGCACGGAGGGTCACTTTTGCACGAGGGGACACTTTTGCACGGCGCCACTTTTGCACGAGGAGACATTTTTGCACGGCGACATTTTTTCACGATGACAATTTTTTTACGGCAGCTTTGTTGCACAACGACACTTTTGCACGGAGAGTCACATTTGCACGAGATGACTCTTTTGCACGGCGTCATTCTGCACTAGGAGACTTTTCTGCATGTAGGGTCATTTTTGCACGAGGAGACACTCTTGCACGGCGACATTTTTTCACGATGACAAATTTTTATAACAGTTTTGTTGCACAACGACACTTATGCACGGAAAGTCACTTTTGCACGAGGGGACGTTTTGCACAGAGGTACATTTTTGCACGAGGGGACTCTTTTGTACGGCGTCTTTTTTGCACCAGGAGACACTTATGCACGCAGTCATTTTTCTTAGAGGAGACACTTTCTCTAGGCGACATTTTTTCATGATGACAACTTTTTACGGCAGCTTTGTTGCACAACGACACTTTTGCACAACGTCACTTTTTTAAAAAGAATTTTTACACAGCGACATTTTGGCACTATGACTTTTTCGCATGGAACATCAATTTTGCAAGAAGACCAATTAAACGCCTTTTTTAGATTTATAACATATAGAAAAACATAAATCTATTGCGTGCGTTTTTTTATTATATTTAAAAAATTTACTCAGATAAAATTTTATATTTTAATGGATTGATAATATAAATTGAAACCTATTTCTAACTTTTAAATAAAAACTTTTGTATTAATTTTTTTCTTAAAATCTCAATTTAATAACAGTGTACAATATAAAAATCAAAAGAATTGTTTTTTTAGTAGTCTTTAAATTCTAATTGTTAATTTTATTATTATTTTTATTTTACCAATTTAACAATTGTTTAAAATTAAAATATTTGTTTAACAAACATATAATGCTAGTTTTAACATCAGGAGAATAAAAGTAAAACATAATACTTAAGATTCGTGTTTTAAAGCCTTACTAAATTAAGTTTATCTTTTTTTTTTAATTAACGAAATACAGATTGGTTTTGTTTAAAGTATTCTAAATTGTTTATATTTAAATTAAAAAAATCTTATTCATCTGTTTCAATTGTTTAAATGCTATTTTCCATGACTGTCACATATCTTTTTAAATTTATTGAAGCACTGAAGATATAGTTGATCAAAACTTAGTTTGTAAGATAATTTATTGAGAGATTAAATTCATTCATCTAGTTTATTTAAATTCAGATTATAAACATTAATTAAAGAAATGTGGTACGTTACTATATTGTTCTACGTAAAACTTCAAAAAAAAAACTTTATATTTAAATTTCATTATAAAACAACCTTATTTCATTCATTCAGTCTCCGGATATGAACAGTCTTAATAAGCTTTTTTTTCTCTTTTAATTTCGTCCTAAGTTAAAATATAAAACACCAATTTGTTATACATAATAAAATAAAGATATTAACCAAATAGAATCTGTTCAAGGAAAACCGCTGCAATATTTCAACAATGAGGCTTGGTAAAGTTCTTTTTTTTATATTGGTCAGTTGAAATATGGTGCAAACTTCCTAATGAATTAGTATCTTGCAATAATTTTATTTAATTTCGATTAAAGTTAAAAACGTTTTATCTGTGTTATATTATGGTTAACAAAATTTTAAAAGTTCTTAACCGTATTAAAAATAAATTAGTTAAGTAATTTTTATCAACTATTGATTTAATTTTAGGATTTAGCTTAGTTTATAGTTCAATTTTATTAGCAGCACCTTTACTCTATTAATGATGACTCATATATCAATGTATTAATGATTATTTATCCGGCCGGTCTATTGTTAATGTCTTTGGAGCATTAGGTTTTTATTTTTGTTGTTAGTCAATGCATTTAAATATTTGATGTTGATCGTTCTACATCAAAGCGTAAATAAGTATAAGTTTGTGATTAAAATTTTGCTCTCTATTCTAACCTATAAATTTTATATCAAATTATGTTTTTATCTTTGTTTTAATAAATTAAGAATTGTTGTTAATTTTTTTTCTTTTTGTGGACGATAAACTTGTAACCGTATAGTAAACTATATAAAAAGGCATAGTTGTTGATTAGTATATTAAAATTCAAAGTTAACTAGAACAATTTACCTACACTTAATGTATTTTCATATCCTATTTCCTAATTAAATCAAATTTTTTGTCCCTTGTATAAATCTTTTATAAATAACTTTAATTTAGTTTCTCGTTAGTTTGTTTCTAACATCAATTTTTACTGTTTAAAATCTTAAACCTTTAGTTTTTTTCCTTAAATATAGGTATGTTATAAAACTTTAGTTTTCAGTTTATTTTTATGTTACAGATTTGATACTAGCTAAAAAAGACTTTTAATTGGCCTGCATGCAAAATTGATGTTCCGTGCGAAAAAGTCATAGTGCCAAAATGTCGCTGTGTAAAAATTGATCTTAAAAAAGTGACGTTGTGCAAAAGTATCGTTGTGCAACAAAGCTGCCGTAAAAAATTTTCATTATGAAAAAATGTCGCCTAGAAAAAGTGTCTCCTCTTGGAAAAATGACTGCGTGCATAAGTGTCTCCTCGTGCAAAAAAGAAGCCGTGCAAAAGAGTCCCCTCGTGTAAAAATGTACCTCCGTGCAAAAGTGTCGTTGTGCAAGAAAGCTGCCGTAAAATTTGTCATCGTGAAAAAATTTGGCCGTGCAAAAATGTCCCATCGTGCAAAAATGACGCCGTGCAAAAATGACGAAAGTGCAGTAGTGACACCTCGTGCAAATGTGACTCTCCGTGCAAAAGTGTCGTTGTGCAAGAAAGCTGCCAAAAAAATTGTCATCGTGTAAAAATGTCGCCGTGAAAATATGTCTCCTCGTGCAAAAGTGACGCCGTGCAAAAGTGTCCCCTCGTGCAAAAGTGACCCTCCGTGCAAAAGAGTCGCCGTGCAAAAGAGTCGCCGTGCAAAAGTGTCCCCTCGTGCAAAAGTGACCCTCCGTGCAAAAGTGTCGCTGTGCAAAAGTGTCCCCTCGTGCAAAAGTGACGACCGTGCAAAAGTGACGCTGTGCAAAAGTGTCCCCTCGTGCAAAAGTGACGACCGTGCAAAAGTGACGCCGTGCAAAAGTGTCCCCTCGTGCAAAAGTGACCGTGCGTGCAAAAGTGACGCCGTGCAAAAGTGTCCCCTCGTGCAAAAGTGACGCTCGTGCAAAGGTGTCTCCGTGCAAAAGTGTCCCCTCGTGCAAAAGTGACCCCTCGTGCAAATGTGACGCTCGTGCAAAAGTGTCCCTTCGTGCAAAAGTGACGCTCGTGCAAAAGTGACGCTCGTGCAAAAGTGACCCGTTCCCATTCTAAAGATCATATTTATAAAAAAGCAAATAATAACATACAGTTGTATATAATCAAAATTTTGTCATTTTGTTAAAGCAATGTTTTGTACAATGCGATTATTACGTCACTTAAAAAAATAGTATGTGTTTAATTTAATCTCAAATGAACTTCATTAGTAAAGAAAACATTATGTATTTGTTTACAGTTTTAAACTAAACTTGATTGTAACCGAATTGCTGTAATCTTTACTTTTCACCTTTTAATACAGCTATTTAACTTTTTCTAAAATAGCTACACTTGTAAAAACACAAGTAACTTGCTTTTATCAAAAACTTATGTTTTATTATCTTTCATGATTTTAAAATATTCCAGTCTTTCGGATTCAACAATAAACTATTTTTTTTGTTTTTATTTTAAAACCTTCTATTCTCAATCATTAAAAAAAATCTTTAAACAAAGTCATTAGTAAATGAGTTTGTTTTTAGTAAATTTCTGTATTTTACAGTTGTATCTTTTATTTATGAAACTCAGATGCATATATTTTTTGTACACTTTATTTAATGAACTTGATTCAAAAGGAATTGTATAAAATCAAACAACAATCTTCTGGTCAAAGCTAAAAGCAGAAAGCTCTTCGTCAATTTCAGCTAAACTTGAATTAGTTGTCTAGCAATGAATGTAATTAATTTTTATAATTAATGAATTCTCTGAAAGGTTATTTGGAGGACCTTTTTTAACTTCCATTCCTTTTATTGAAATATTTTTTCAGATCTTGTTGTTCTAAAAGAAGTCTAGAAAAATATTTGGACGTATAATCTTATTCCGAGTTTTATACTTATTTTTATTGTTTTCATTTCGTTACATTAAAAGCAAAGCTCACTAAGTATTTTTGCTATAATTTTTAAAATAAATTACTGTTAGTTAATTCATCAAGCTTTTAGATCTGTTTTACGAACTGTCTAAAACTAAACAGTAGTATTTTAATAAGATTTTACATCAGAAAACTTTAGGAAAACAGTATGTACTAGTAAAGTTTTTAAAAACCTTTCTTTTTACTAATTATTACTTTTTTTTTCTATGATTACATCATGCATTTTTAACTATTTTTGTTAAGTAAATTTTACATGCATTGAGAAAAATAGCAGTTTTCTTATGTCAGCTTTTATTTTATAACGAATTTAAATAGTCGTCAAGTTTATTCATAGAAATAACACATATTAAATGTAAGCATCGACAACTATTGTGTCAAAATAGGTTTTTAAATGTTGTCTTGTTTCAATGGCTCATTTATACAAGTCTGGTCTAGTCTTGTCTACGTTGACCGTATGCTGCTAACAAAGATTTTTGTCAAGTATACCTTATTTATACTAATAACATAGTTTGAAAATATTTGTCTGCTAGCTCTTTCTTTTAATTTATAAGCAAATAAAATGTCGAATGATGTTGTTTTCCACACTAGATATTTAGTTAGTTGTAAAAGTAGAAAATATTGTTTTAGTATTAACAACAAAAAATTAAACTACAAAAAACCTTTAAAGTTATTTGAAGACTTTTTATTCTACATATACTTTTCCAAATTAATAGTTAATTTGAGCTGATTTTCAAATAGAAGACATAAAATTATTTAGAGCCATAATCTTGTATTGACTTTCAAACTTTTTTCCAAGTTCTTCCCGGAAATTAATTATCGTAAGAGTGGTTTTACTGTTTAATCTATAATAGTATTGTTTAAACAAAAAAAAAATCCTTTTTCATATTACTGTAATGAATTTGATTTTTCCGATGTATTTAGCCAAGTTTTATTTTTTTTAACATTAACTAAGAAAGTGGTACCTTTTTTAAATCGTAGACGGTCATTTTTAATCTATAGGTTCTGAAATTCAGTTTTTTTATAATTATTGTATAAATATTGTTTGCTTGCTTTAATAAACTGTTAAAAGTGGTAAGATAATCGTATGAAATATAAAATTTATTCTAAAAGTAAGTACAATTTTTATTAAAAAGCAAACTAATTTTAGAAAGCCAAACTAGTAATTTATAAAAGATAGTTAGTTAAGGAAACTGATACAATCGAAGTTAGTTAAAAGTTTTAGATTATAAAAACCTATGCAAACTAAACTGCTAAGAATGTTTATGTGCACTTTAAATTATAAGTTGCTACTGGTATGATCACGTAAATACTTTCAATTTTGTTTATTAAGACGTTAAGGAAATATATGGTTGATATTTTCTTCTAATGTGTAAATCTTCTCTAAATTGAAACTAAAACCTATAAGTAACTTAATCAGTTTATCCTATTTCAATAAAAGTTGTAAATCATTGATTTTACTTCCAAATGAGTATTTCATTAAAGATGTATCACTTCATACATACCAATTAAAAAACATCTTAACAATCACTATTAAAACTCAGTACTCTTAATATGCCTTAATAACAGCTATAGATATAATTCCTTAACTTGAGTTTTTTGATTTTTTATTTGTTGGTTGCAAGTAGTTTATCTTCTGTACTTATAAAAATTTTCAACTGAAAAAAAAATCTCAAGAGAAGTTAATTTAAAAAAAACTTTTGTATAAATATAAATACTAGCTCAAATAATTAAGCCATCATGATTGATTTTCTTAAACTAAACAAACATCTTCAAACTATGTTAAAATAAAAAACTAAAAAAATAAAGCAAAAAACAAAAGCTAAACAAATTTATAGTTGATTAACTTCGAATACCTTAAAAAGACATTATGGTAAAATGTAAAATAAGAAAACAAAAACTTTAGCGAATTAATACAATAACTTAAATGTAGCCTACAGTTTAAAAAAGTAACAAAACAATTTTAAACTTTCAAAAAAAAGAACATTTCAAAAATCTTATTCAGCCTAAAATTTTCATCAAAGTTTATGATAGCTTGAGTTGAATAATTGTTTTTTCAAAATAAAAATACTATGTTTTCATGAGAGAGTGACAACTCTAAAACTATGTAAATTGATTATAAATAAGATTTTTTTTTCAAAAACAAAAAAAAAAAAACAGTCTAAATTACGAAACATTTATTTCTTTATTACATCAAACTAAGCTGAAATTAAAAAAAAATCCGAAAACTTAGAATAATATTGTGGGTTGTTTAAAAAAAAAAAAAAACATTGTACAATCATTAACACTAAATATTTAATATCAATAGAAAATATTTTTTTAGTGAAATATTCTAAAGATAAAAAACTAGCCTAAAATTTAATAAATACTTAACTAATTTAAGTTTTTTGAAAATTATAAACTACCCTAAATGTGTAGTAGCGGCTGCAGGTTGATGATACATACATTAGATGAAAAAATAATTAAAACTTAGTAATTTCACTATGAATTTAAATAGAGGTATTAATTAATTAAAATTCACCTAAAATATATAACTTAGTCTATATCGATATAGATTTATAGCCTAAAAGTTTGATTGTTATTAAAACGTACGATTAAAGATTGTTTTTAAGTACTAGAATAACATATTAATTTAGTTCAAAAAAAAAATTTGCTATAGTTTTTAATAAAAACGTTATTGTTGAAACGAAACTTTTTAATAAAAAATTTCACTATAAGCTAAACATACATTACAATTTTATTTTAGACTTAGTGAAAATTCAAATGTTAGTTTACTAATTAAAAATAATTATTTAATTTCAATACTTTAATTCAAAGTACTCATAAGTATAATAAATTAAATAGTAGCCAAGATATTCTGCACTTATATGATTGCCTAGTTTACGTTTTAAATTTTCTACTTATCAATTTATTTTGAAATTGATATCATTATTAATACAGTTCTGGCTTAAAAATTTCAATAAACTATTTTTATGAGTATGCTTTGCGTAAAGCATTAAAAACCAAAACAATAAAAATTGCATGAATATAGAAAATTTATTCTTTTTTTACTGCGAATTATACTAAAAGTTTTAGAAAAAATATATGTAGTATAGAAATCTACGGTGTTATTCTATAAATGGACATTTAAGGAAAGTTTATAAACACACAAAAAAATCTGGTATTTGGATAAAACTAAAAGTGAGACAATTTGAAAAAGCTGTAGCCTGGAACTATACGTTTACCCTCAACATCTTTCGAGCTGGCTATCATAACTTCTGACCATTCACCGCTCTCCACGTCATAGAAAACCGTTTCCAACGCGTATGCATCGTTGAACACCATAACTTTGCTTCCGTACGCCACTGCTTTTCCCAAGTAGCCGAAACCTCGTAACGGCGGTCGCCCGTGGTCGACTAAAGCGAACTTCCCGCTGCAAAAGTCAAACACTTCGCCCATGTGGTGTCCGCCGAGCACGTACAGTTTGTTTCGCAAAGCCACCGAAATGTAAGGGCACCTGTGTTGGACCATGCTTGGCATTCTTGCCCATTGGTTGCTCGACGGGTCGTAAGCTTCCACAGTTTTGGTTCTCAGGTGGTCATCGTCCAAGGACTCACCGCCCGGAACAACAACCCTGCCTCCAAAAGCTGCGGAGGTCCTCACTCTTCTGAACTCGGTCATCGCTGCTCTTTTTTCAAACTTGCCGCTTTTCACGTCGAAACAGATGAAAGACTGTTTTGGCGTGAAGTTTAACGGCCGGGAAACACAGGAAGTCATGCAAGAGATGTATATTTTGCCCATCAAAGCAAAGAAATTAAAAAAAGTTTGTTTACCAATGAAGCAAGTCTTTGGTTCGGACCACTGTTTCGTGCATAGCGAGAACGACCTTATTGAGATTCCACGCTCGTTTGGGGATATTGCGTACACGAACCTATTTACAGTAACTACTTTGTGACACGACCCAACAAAAGAAGACGTGGTGAGATTGACTGCTTCTTTAAAGTTGTTTCCCTTCAGTTGGAAAACATTTCCAAGTTTGGAACCGTTTCCACACATTACTACATCAAAATATTTTTGGCTGCAATATCGGTTTTGCAAATTTAAAGATGCCGGATCAGTTGATACTTGCTCGTTAAAACCTGAGGCGTTTTTTATGTAGTCAACACATTTTTTACACCTAGAAAATGAGCTTTTTTCGCGTAACAAATTGTTTCTGGCCGCTGGCGACAACAATGGCAAACGGATCTTTTTTATCAATTCAATTGCAAAAATGCTTCTTTCTTTTGGGTTGTGTTTTATCCAAGTTTCGGCAGCATTCAAGATTTCAATCTCCGATGTGGTATTAAGATTGGAGCTTGCACATATATTTTTAAACGATTTAAAGCTCAAACTCAAGTGTTTTCTGTTTTCTATAGCAAGACAAAACCATCGTTCAATGTAATTCAAAGCTTGCACTTTAGCTCTATTATTGATAAAAATAGAACAAATTTCATACATGAGGAAAGCATTGCTAATTTTCAAATTTTCTGTTTCTTTTCTTCCTTCTTTTTCAGTAATTACGAAGTTTAAATTTCTGACAATTTTGTTTACTCTTACCACGTTTGTTTTATTCAGTATTTTTCTACCTGATAATTTTTTTATTATTGCAATACTAACTGTAAGTAATTTGTTAACACTTACTTACTTAAAACACTTTGAAAGTTTATGGATAAATATTTTTTTTATATAACATAGTTAAATAAAATATTTGATAGTTAAATTTTGCAACTAATACTCAACTTAAGTAGGTTTTGTTATATTTGAAAAATTTTAACAATTTAATTATACATAGGTAAAAGACTTAAAAAAAATTATCAAAAACCGTGTAAACCTTTTTCAATTGTTATATTCAACTTTTGTATTGCATGTTGTTTACCGGTATTTAAAACAATGCTATCATCAGTTACTCTAGGTTTTGTGTAGATTATTTTAGAAAGTCCATTAAGCCCATCGTCTGTTATTTGTATCTTTGTACATTCTGTACAAACTACGCTCTTTTTTAAAGATGACATTTTATAAATAAAACTTAATATTGCTGTAAAATTATTAGTTACAACATTATAACTAATAAGTAAATTAATGTATTAATTTAAAACTCTAATCATATCTATTTTAGTATAAAATCATTGTATTTTAGAAAGTAGAACTTTTTTAAAACACTAATAAAAGTTGTTTTATCAACTTTATAACGATATCAAGTGCTCATTCGTAATGTTTTCTTTACGGCGTTGCTGATATATAAATAATTATATAGAAGGGTGCATAAACGCATGAAAAGTGTAAGTAATATGTATTGAAGCTAAGCTAACACTTGACAATCTAGATCATATATTATAGCGGAAAAATTGCGAGTTTTGAGTTTTAGACTAGTTTTTTCATGAAAGTTATGAAGCTTTCAAGGAACTATAAAAGGCTTCCACTCAGGGTTTCCTAAATTGATTTTCTAATAGCTCTCTTCGAAAAAATTTAAAGAAAATGGCCCCCAACAATATGGCTTCTTAAGTTATACTGTGCACATTTTTATGTATTCAAAAATGAATTTGTTCTTTTTAATCAGTACAGGGTCACGCCACTGTTACTAAAAGGCTATTTTTTATAAGTTTTAAGATAGATTTATGCAGATTTCAAGACGTTCTTAAATACATTTTAACCATTACATTTAGTTTTGCTAAATGAATTTTCAAGTAACATTAAAAACTTTGTTTAAATAAAAGCCATTCTATTACAATAAAAGTTAAACAAGTACAATTTTTATTTTAATAGGCACATCATATATGTCAGTGAAAACTAATTAAGTAATTAAAATAGTACCTAAAGTATACCAGTTAAAAAAAACATAAACCAGTGATGTTTTGTTAATATTTTTGATGATTGTACTATAAGAGTTAATTGCAAAGAAATTAATGTTTTAAAGAAAGAGGAAAAAAGCACTTAAAAATAAATGGTCAAATGACCTAGTGTACAAATCTTTCGGTAATCTAGTTGTTCACTACTTGGATATAGTTTAACGTTTTGTTTAGGTCAATGAACTGATTAGTTTTGTTATGAAAATTAATGTAAGGTTATAATGTAGGTTACAACCATTCTTAAAACAATATATAAAATTATATTTAACTTATACTAAATGTTTATACTAAATGATACATGGAAGGACTACTCTATATAAAACTAGGCATGACAATGAATAAACACATTGTATTAAAGAACCATTGCAAACACTAAGAGACATATAAAACACCATTAAAAATAAAAAAAACACATTATGCTTTATAAAATATTTAAATCTTATTAAAACTTTTAAATACATTTAAATCTGAAATCATTTGCTTTGTGAATCTTTAAACTAAAATCGTAACTAACTGCTTCAAACTAAAAATATAAAATATTTTTAAGAAGAAAACATTCCTAGCTTAAAACTTTGCACAAAACAATCAAACTATGTAAATGTCTGGTATTGAATAACATGTTTACTGCAGCATACTGTAGCTAGAATGATTACCTGATCCAACTGATGAGAGTTTATATATGGCATTGATATGCATCAGTAAACTTTTGACTTCTCTTTGATTTCTCCTTATCTAAACTCTATCAAACTTTCATCAGTAAAGCATGTGACCTTGCGAGCTTTCTCTTAAACGCTTGGATGAACAAACACTTTAAATTATAATTTTAATTAAATTAAATCAGTTATCAAATTTAGTTTGATATTGGATTACACTTTCTCTTCTTTAAATTTTAAAAAAGAATATTCACTGAACTTCTCCACTGCTTTTTTTAGGAAGATAAACACTACTTTTCCTTCATAAACAAAAAAATAATATATATCAAAGTTTAACTTTGTCTCAAAACTATTGTTAATAATTGGAAAAAAAAATTAAAAAATATTAGAAATAAAATAATAAAAAAAAATTAAAAAAATAGTCTTTTGGTTCAAAAATTTTTTTTTAATAATAAGAAATGTTTTGTTTTTACCAGAACTAAAACAAATTACTTTAATTTTGAAAAAGTATTAAATATGTGTTATAAACTACCATAAAGATTGCAGCCTTTGAAAAACAGATAAATAATAAAAACACAAAAAAAAATTACAAAAAGTCATGCCTATACTTTTTCTTTGATAAACAGTTCTAAACATTATCAGCATTTTACTGGTCTTTTCTGTCTAACTAATTAGTAAGATTTATTTATTTCTAAAATGCTATCTAGAGCCTTACATAAAATTTAACATGTTTCACTGTGACAGTAAATTGGTCACCACTTTTTACAATTTATTTATAGTAATACTTAGTCTATTCTACTGTGTCTTTGTGGACTAAAACTTGTCTGTTTAACTTTGGTTTTGTGAACTAAATTTTGTCAGTTCCACTTTGATTTTTAGATTAATATATTGCAAGAACTTCTATGACTTTTTGGACTAAACTTTCTCAGTTCTAATTTGACTTTTTAAAACTAAATTTTGTCAGCTTTATATTGACTTTGTGGACTTAAACTGGGCCAATACTCTTTGTAACTTTTTTTACTTAAACTATGTGACCTACTTTTTGAGACTTAAAAACTTAAATGATGTCAATAAATTTTGTTGTTTTCTTTGTAATCTCCCTGTGGTATTTTTTTTATTAAAATTATGCCTTATTACTTAATGTTTTTTTCGAACCCCTATGTCTACTGGTTATTGTTAAACCTAAATGGCTTTTAAACAGGTAGAAAGTTATTGTTAGTATTGCTTCTAAAAAATAAAGTGCAACCTTTCTTGTAAATTTCTCTGAATATTTTGTTAGATTAAATGCATTAAATAATTAAAAGGTAAATAATGTAAGAATACGAGATAATATGGTAGTATATACTGCCTTAAAGTGAAATGTAAAAAAACTATTAAGATTTATTTCAATAAACACTGTTTTGGTTTTTTTAACAATTACCTTAAAAACTTGTGATTATTTACCTGAAGGACGCCTTGAGGGTTATAATATAGCATACAACTATTCTAAAAACCATAATTAAATTTATAATTAATTTTATTTTAAATACTGATACTTAAGGCTACTCTATAAAAAACTAAGCGTGACAATAGTAGCACATAGTGTATCAAAAAACCATTGAAAAAACTGATTTAAAAATTACTTTGAATATTGTTAAAATTTTAAACACAAATTAAATCTAAAAGCATTTACTTTGAAAATCATTAATCTAAAATGGGATTATACTACTTTAAACTAAGATTACAAAATACTTATTAGAATAAAATACATTCTTAAATAAAATTTAAATAGATTATTAAATAAAAACTTTACACAAAACAATCAAACAATATATATGTCTATTCTGGAATAATATGTTTACTGCAGCAGGCTGTGGCTAGAATGATTTCATTATCCAACTGATGAGAGTTTATATATGGCTTTGATATGCATCAATAAATTTGTGACTGCTCTTTAATTTCTCCTTATCTAAACACTATCAAGATTTCATGAGTGAAACACCTGACCTTGCAAGCTTTTTCTTAAACGCTTGGATAATCATACAATTTCAATTAAATTTATACAGTTATCTAATGTAGTTTGATCTCCTGTTACAACAAAACAAATTCAAATTATATAGTGAGATAATAAAAACATTCACGACAGGAAAACTGCTGGTTAGGACTTTAATAGCTAGATTAATTAGATATTTATATTTTCTGCAGACTGGTTAATGTGGCTAGTTTGGTTATTAAAAACTTTTAATAATGTACTTAATTTATAAATCTAGCTAATTCAAATGTCAAATTATGATAAATCAATTATAAAAAAACTAGTCTTAATTAAGTCAGGGTTGCCACTTTTTAAACAAATTAAAATCATCATGAGTGATAACAAACTAAAAGTCAAAGTTCGACAAATACATATCACATAATTCAAGTCTTATATTTTATAGCATTTAAAAAACTAGATACAGACCTTTTAAGTTCAAACTAGCCTGAATTATTTGTAATTTTGAAACATTTGTGGTGGTCTGATTAAATGGCAACTATATTAATTCAATGAAAGCTGAATTAAAATGTAGAAAAAGTCTTATCTATTAGAAAATTCTCAGTCTTTAATCTAATGTGTATAATTTATCACCAAACATTTTATGTAGTACCAAATATCATCTCAAAACTCTTAAAGTCTGATTTAATTTTAATTCGAAAAGAATTAATTTTAAATCAAAAAACTAAACATTTGTGACATTTCAACTATTAAACTGAAAAACGTTTTAGTTTGCTTATAATGCTTTAACTAAAGTTTTATAATAACTAAAAAACTCTCTATACCGAATAACGTTTTAGTAGTTCTAAAGCCAAGATATTTATGCTATAACTTTTTTGTCAACTTTTTTCTATTACATTATTTTTTTTTTCTTAAGGTAAAGTAAAAAGGAACTGATACAATTTATTTTTTTTGTTCCTAGGTATACAAGAAAACCTTTTTTCAAAATACTATTGTATTACAATATAAAACTGCAGTATTTTATGTAAAACTTTTTCATAAAAATGTACAACAAAAAATCTGATTTAAATGTAATAAAAACAACTAACGATTCTTTAATTTTAAATAACTATAAGAAAGTTTGGTCTGCTCCTACACTTCAATGTGAAAAAGGAGCTTGATGACTGTTGGCTAATATTTCTATGTTTTGTTATAATTAATATAGATACAAAATCAAGATTTCTCCTCAAAATATTTGAAATTTTGATCTTTTATTTAAAACTTTTATAACTGAGCTTAAAGCTTTCTCAACTACATAGCTAGAAGTAAACGCATTTAACAAACTACTTATTTTCTCTCAAATATTTGGATACTGTTGTTTTATTTTTATTGTAATCAATAACATAAAAAACTAAGTTGCAAAAAGTTTCTTTTAAGCTCAGGATTAGCAACTATTTCAATAATTTTTACTTTTAAGTCATTTTTTATTTCATCAAAACTTGTTTTAAAGGGGCTTACTATCCATTTTGATAAATTTAATTATATGCGTCATGGAATTTTAGAACCATATAATATTTTTAAGCTCTTTTATAGTGGTATAAATAATTTTTTACTTCATCTTTTCTTAACTGATTTTTTAACTTTCTTAAGCTTAAAAATTGGTAAAATTTACATTTTGTAAGGTATGGATGTTGGTACACTTAATTTATTGGTACTACTCATCATAATCAAATATACCTTATTGAGTTATTACCAGGGACGTGTTTTGACTGGTTTCCTGTTTCCTGTGAACCCCCTGAAAAAAAAAGAAAAGAAAAAAGAAAAAAAAAGATTCTTAGAATATCACTAAAAACGTTGTTAATTGAATTTCTTTTGGTTATTCGATAAACTTTGAATATTGAATGTTGAACTTATAACAACGAAAGGTTAAAAAATTGCATTAACAAAAAATGCTCGTTTTTGCCCAGCTGAAATAGATTTTAAATACTTTTTTTATCGATGATGTCATAACAGTGCCTTTAGGGTAGCATTTTTTCTTCTATTATAGTTCCCATTATAAATTGTTACTTTGCGTAAATAACTTTTGATTAAGTATTGTTTTTGATCTAGTAAGTAGAACTCTACTTGAAAAATGTCCAATATAATCACTAAAGTTTTATTTTACTTAGTTTATTGTATTAAATAATGTTGTGTGAAGCATTTCTGTTTTGTTGTTATATAATAATGTCGTGATGAACTTGAAGATATATATATAATTTGTTTATGTGTCAAACAACTGGGTTTAAATCTTGAAATCTTTAACTCAGAGAGTTTTCAAAATAATTTTAGACAGCTACACCACTTGGCAATTTATTCTTTTACCATTAAATGATGTTTTAATATTTTCTCTAACTAGTTTTATTTTCGTATATCTGTTGATCACACAGTTTATTCTTGCTTTTTTGAAACTTACAACTTAAAGAGATTTCAAAACCATCACTAGAACCTCTGCGTCATTAGGCAAACATTTTAATAAAATGTAAATATATTTTAATTTAATTGTATAGTTCTAAACATTTTTAAGTAAGTTATGTCTGTGATATTCTTTTTTAAATAACAAAACTGAATTTTGATATACAGTTTGTAAGTTTAAACATTTGAATAAAATTTAAGGAAAATTTCACTTTTGATTAAATTGTTAGTATAGATGGAGTTTTAAAAATTTGTTTTTTTAAATTATAAAATATTGACATTTATATATCTATTTATAATAAAAAAAAAAAAAAAATTTATAGATTGAATTACTTGAATTTTTTTTTTATAAATAGATATATAAATGTCAATATTTTATAATTTAAATTAAAAACTTTTAAGAACTCCATCTATGCTATTATTTAAATCAAAATTAAAATTTTACTTAAATTTTACTCAAATATTTTAAACTTACAAACTATATATCAAAGTTCAGTTTTGTTATTTTAAAAAGAATATCACAGACATAACTAACTTACTCTATAAAAATTATCTTTTTTATCAGGACACAATATTATAAAATAATCAAAACTAGAATAAATTTGTATAAAGTAATTTTAATTTAATTGAACATCTTAACATTTTTTTGTGAAATTTCAATATGCATAGGTTAAATTACTTTAAAAAATTATTTTTATTATAAATAGATATATAAATGTAAAAAATTTAAAATTTAAAAGAAAAATTTGTAAGCACTCTATCTATACTAACATTTAATTCAATACTGAAATTCAGTTTATAAAAATTTATTATAGTATTTAATTAGTTTAAAATATTGTTTCCTGATAAAAAAGTTAATTTTTAATAGAGTAAGTTAGTTATGTCAGTAATATTTTTGTTTTAAATAAAAGATTTGAATTTTGATATACAATTTGTAAGTTCATAACTTTTTCTAGTTCTTTTAAATTTTATTTATTTAAATTTAATAAAGTATAATAAGTACAGAAATATAATTATTTTCTTTTACTACTTATATGTTTTTTTTTTACTTCCAAGCAGAAAAAAAGCATTGCAAACACAGAGTTTCTCGGATCAATATTGCGTAATTAACTGGCAGTGCAAACCTAAGAAATATGTACTTTAGCGGCAAATAAAGAACAAAAAATAGTAAATCTCCTTTGAAAAAAGTCTAGACACGCCACTGGTTATTACCTTATATTTACCATAAGCTAATTTAGTCTACATTACATAAATCAAACAAGATAGTTTCACAATATATATACACTTTATTATAACACAACTTAAACAAAAAATAAACACATTTATACATTACTAGGACTTGATAAAACTTAACAACAATTAAGCTTTAAGTGAAAAACATTTAAATTTTAGATTTTATATGAACTATAAAATGTTAAAGAATTCTAAAGCAATTAAATATTGTTCAAATAAAGCTTCATATACTTGAATATACTTCAAAAAACTAATAAACTTTCATGCAGTTTTTACTAAACAATAAAGGTCTAAATTTGAGTCTCTAGCTAGGGACTAGGTATTATAACACAAATCTATATCTTTAAAATACCATTGCGTGAGACACTTTTGTTCTGGTTGAGTGGTCTTGTGACGCTCAGTATGTAAACAAGTATATGCTCATTATAGGTTGAACAGTTGTTTGGGGCATATTTAGAACCCTATAAGTGTTTGCTATTGAGACTTTTCACGATCATAACCTGTTGTATCTTTTTTTTACTCATTACTACATCAAACTGATCAACCTTACCTTGCACAATTAAACTTAAAAACTTATTAGGGTTGTTTTTAGTAATGTCAGTGTGGTGAACAAATATGTTATTGTACATATTTTCTCGATGAATAAAACCATCTGTAAATCCTTTCTTAACATTAAGCCACATCACTCGATCAGTTACTCTATATGCTCTGATTTTTCTAAGAGATATAAATTTATATTTTTGTAATGTTCTTCTTGAACTAAGTGAAGGAGTTTTTGCAATTGCGACCGAACAGTGTTTTACTGTTTTTTATTGTCTTCTAGTGCAGAAATATTTTGTTTTTGATTGCAAACAATCACATGATACATTTTTTCTTTCGTATTGGTGTTATAGTGGTCTCTGCAAAAACTTATGCATTGGTCACTGCCGAGCTTATAACACACTTAATTGTTCTTTTTACTGTTCAAGTTGTTTTTGAAACCTAGTTTGGTTTTTCTGCTAACCTAAGTTATCATGTTTTTACTTCAATGTCTGTTGTTAGTTGCTGTGGAAAGTTACAAGTAAACTCTTTGGATTGCTCACAAACTCTTTATTCTTCTAACTTAGATATTGACTCTGTGCGCTTTAAGAATTCCTTGTACCTTAACCCGAAATTTTTCTTAATTTTCTTATTTAATTTATCAACCACATTGCACATGAATAAAATACTTAATTATATCTTTCTTATTTGCTTTTATCAATTTATTTGCTGACAAATACAAATTTTGTAAATTTACTTTCACTTCCTATGAAAGTTGGGCTCCTTTGATACGTTGCACTTTATTTACTTTCTAAAAATTTCTAAAGATTATGACAAGTTGTCTCCTCATCTTGCGCTTCAAGAAAGTTTAGTATATCTGCTTGCGGCAAAATTCTCTAATTTTCTATTTATTTAATCGTTAGTAAAGCCGTACCCCTTACACTTATCCTTAAAATTTTAGTTCAATAATAAGGTCGTGTACTGCATTAATCTGAGAAAAAAGTTCACAGTCTTCTAATGCCCTTTGTTTCAAACTACTAATATGTGTAACACCTACAGTGCGTGAAACGTATCTAAAGGACCGCTGCTACAGTGTCTTGTCTTGAGGTTCGTTTAGACTCTCACCTAATTTATTGTTAATAGAATTAAGTTCGTTTTCTGTTTTTTTTTTCCTCTAGCTTCAGTTAAAAACTTTTCCAGTTTCGCTATTTCAAAGTTTTCCTCCTCTAAATCACTCTCATTTTCTAATAACTTATTGCTCTCATGTACAAGGTTCTGACTGTTGCAACTTACAAAGGCATGTTGATTATCATGATCCCTTATTTCTTTTAAATTAAACCACATCTGTATAAATTTTATAAAGATTTAAATATTTTATTTATTACGATTATGCATGATCCAGGGGCGTAGCATGAGGAGTGACACTGGCGCATGCTTGCCACTTAATAATAATTTTAAAAAATATATTATATCTATCCTTTATTATTTACTTTCTTTCTTAATTTGCTTTTTTTTCAACTATGTTTATCTAGTATTCGCAAAGTTAAACAAATTTTTGAATGCCAAATACTAAATATACTGATTCTGTGCGTAAGCATAGAAGTGCACCAACTTTGATAAAAATTTCAAAAAGTAAAACTTTTAAAGTTGATAAACTTCATAAGAATTTAGACTTGAAAAGAACGCAACTAATGTAGTGCACCGCATTAGTATAACACTTATGACAGATTTTTCTACAAAGACAAATGCTAACATTTTTTTAAACAAACCATAAAGCTAAAGCTGTCTTATAGTGATAATGCTTCATAAATAAACAAATTTTAATAAAAATAATAATAAAAAATATAAAAAAGTAAATATAAATTAATAATAAAACTAAAATATATTGATAACATAATTTTATAAAGATGATAAAATAAAGAAAAAAGTATTTATAAAAAAATAATAAATAAAACAAAACAAACAATAAAGAAACACTTCAAACTAAGATTGAAGTGTTAATCTTACTATGTTTTGTTTAAATTTCAGTAAACTTAATTTTTTTAATAAAAGTAGTTCCTTTTTTAATTAAAATAATAAACAAATCAAAGTATGTTATTATATCCACCATATAGTTTAACAACTTAACAATTATTGTAGCAAGGTATTTTACAGTTTGTTCAGTCTTAACACGAATGAATTTAAAGCAACTTCTAGAAAACGATGTTTTACAATTTATTTTTAATCTAAAAGACAAAATGATTAATTAAAAATATATTTAATTCTACATTGTATTTAAAATTGCATTTTTAATTAATCTTCTTTCTACAAACTGTTTGTAACATTCTAAAATGTTATCTTTAAATATCTTAAAGAAACTAATTTTAAGATAAAAAAAAGTTATTATTCCAATAAACTTTTAAAAACTTGGATAAGTTAACCTTTAAAAAATCATCTTATAAACATTTTGTTTTCTATCAGAAACTTTTAGCAAATTTTTACACTGAGCATAACTTGGGGTTTTATAAAGTTTTTTAAAACTTTAGAAGGACTCAGTAGAGCTCAGGATAACTCAGTATATATATTTATTTAAACTCAAGCTGACTAAGAATAGCTTTGTTTTTAATCAAAAAGTTCTAAGTATTTTTAATCTTTTTAAAAGCTTTCAGGAACGTTTTTTTTTGTATATTTTGAATGAGATTTAGTAAACTTAGTTGCATTTTATGTTGTTTTTCAACAAATTTTTAAGAAGACCAGCTTTTATTAGTTGAAAAAAAAAATTCTTTAAAGGAATTTAAAATGCTCATAACGACTAAGGGAATTTTTAAACTATTCAGGACAATTTTTGACTCAAAGAGTGGCATGGAACTCCTTATATATTTAAACTTAATTGATATTTCATTTAACAAATTGTAACCATTAGAAAATAAGGAGAAATTTGTTTTGATTAATTTTAGATTGTTGCTAAAAGAAATATGCAAAATACCAAAAGTAATATTGTATGGAACGTGGCAAATCTAAAAAAATGTCAGATTGGAAAACTATTTAAAGTCGAAAAGCTCAAGTTGAAAACAAGCAGACCAACAGCAAATATTGCTATCACTCAATACTGCAGTTTAAGTGATATGATTTTTTTTCTAACATTGTTAATAGGATTAGATTTTCCTCATTTGTTAAAATTTATCTTTACAGTTTTATATTGTAATATAAAAAAGATATTTAAATTAAGACTAAAAAATAGCTTTTTAGATTACTTTTTAAAAAATTTTAAACTTCCAATTTTAATACCTAAGTTTTTAAATTTTTGTTTAAAAAGTCAACCATAAAGATGAAGTATACTAAAAGCTTTGATACCTCAATTTATGAGTTATTTTGAGTTTAATACAATTCTATCTTATTAGTTAAAAATAGATATTTATTTTGATTTTGTAATTATTATTTTAAAAGATATTTAACTATTTATTATATAAAAATTTGTTTTAAAATATATATCAATAACTTTGGTATTGCTTTTCAAGTCGTTTTAGCATATTATTTTAAATATAAAAATTTATGTATATTATTAATTTAGTAAAAACAAAAAATTTTTATACTTTTTTCTTGTACTTTAAATATTTAATTTTACTGTCATTAAGTCTTACAATTCAAACTTGCCATAGAACAGTTTTTCACTATGTGTAGTGTTTTGTAATTGTCATTTAAGGGCATAGGGGGTCCGACATTTTTTTTTTAATAAAAATAATATTGTATCTTCTTTGAAGTTTAAAGTACTAACTAGAAGCCAGTTTTTACAGAATTAGAAAAAATTATTTAACTTTTGAGATATTGTAATTTTTTTAAAAAGTTTCCGATACAAAAGTATAGACCCTAAATTTTTTTAAAGTCAATATTTTGGAAATTTAAAAAATAACTAAAAATCTATCTTCTTCTTCATTTTTTGAGCTAGAGACCTCAAACTTTGAGGAAACGGTCTTTTTGTAATTTAGAAGACTTTGAAAGTTTGAATTTTGAAAATATTTGAAAATAAAAATTTAACATAAAAAAATAAAAAATTGGTTTAAACAAAAATTTTATTTTTCAAAATGAAAAAAATTCCTGCATTCAATCTTTTTAAAATTTAATAATACACTCTTTGTAAAAATTTGAAGAAGATTGCTTAAAAAATCAAGTAGGAGATAAATTTTTAGTGAAATTGTCTTTTTTCGCATTTTTAGTTTGCGCCTTCCGTTAGGAACCTATAAAGGTCACCGACTTTGATCGCTCATATCTCAAAAAATACTTTGAATTTTTTCAAGCGGTTAAAAATGTGTGATAGCTCAGATAAAACTCTTTAAAATAAGATCAACTTGTAAAGATCAAGGTGGACCCTCCTCCCCCCTATGCCCTTAATATGTTTTTTTGACAACTTTTGATTTGTATATAATAAAAATTTTTAAATATGCAATAATCTAAGTTCATCTTGCTTTAACTTTGTTATAATTCAGATTTAAATTTTTAGCTTTAATACTTAACCAATATTAAATAAGCAGGCAATCTATCCTTTTTTTTTTAATTTGACTTTCTTTTAATCAAAAACAATTTTGTTTAATGTACATAATGTGCAATGAGGTGCTTGTTGTATTGTATATTGAAGATGCTGATATAATTTTTGTTAAAAAACAGATACATTCGTTATATTAAAAAAAATAACTTTTATGAATATAAAGTTTACTGTAATTAATAAGAAACTATTTTTAGTAAGTTTATATTTGTGCAAGTGTAAGTAACTTTAATGAAGTTTTTTTTTTTTTAATTGTTTAATGTATAAGGACATTTTGCAACAAAACTTCAAACAAATTTTCTTTAATAAAATTATTTCAATTATATTACTTAAAAAAGATCTTTTTGTGGCTAATTAAAATTCTAAAATCTTAGAAAATAGATGAAGTATTTTATTAGTTTTTGTTGATCGATCTTTAATCGAAGTTAAATTTTTACAACAATAATTTTTAATATTTATAAAGACAAGTATAGAAGCAAGAACTAAAGCTGCCGGACAAGCGTGCCAATATCTCGATGAATCGATTAGTTGTTAAACTCTTGCCGCTATTAAGATCTACTACAGCAACCAAAATATTAAAAAGTATCAATAAAAAGTTTGACAACATTAAATCGCACCACCACGCTTTCATAACCAAAATCAAATTAACTTGATTTTTATTAGAAAAATTGTTTTACCAACTTTTGTACACTTATTTTTTGTTTTTACTTTTGATAAACTTTATTTAGCAAACAAAGTCTAGCTCAAAGAGCTATTTAGTGCACTTTGAAAAGCGATCTAGAAAAAAGATATAAGTCTTGTGACATACAATGTTAAATGAGTCATTAGTCAAAAGCAGTTAATCAACTTCATATTTTTTCCCTGGTATTAAAACAGTATTCTCAAGTTTATATTTCTATTTCAACGTTTTCTTGTTTTAAGTTGAAGTTTTCCTTACTCAAAGTTATTCACGAAACCACTCTAGTCCTTTACATTCCAAGAGAGTATCTTTAGTTTTGAAATGCTTTATGATATTGAAAAAAGTTATTCGAAATAAATTCTCATATTTCTGTAGTCTGATCTTATATCAGTTAAGAAAAAGCAGTTTGTTTATTTTTTTCTTCTTAATTTGATTTACAAAAAAGGTCAACTTTTAAAAACAATTAAAGCATAAACTGCAATTATTATTTCTCAATTACCTATACCTCTATTATACCTTCTTTTATACTGGTTAAAGTTTAGGTAATTTTTTTCTTATTTTAAGAAATCTTTCTCTAAGATCTTTTATATTATTAGTAAAGAATGTTTTAATCGACAACTAGCTTTTTTTAAAGATGGTAATTAAAAAACATACTACTATATTTGGGCAGTTTTTTAAATTCTGTAAAAAAAAAAGTTTTAGTAATTTGTTTAAAGTTCAATTTTTTTCTTTATTCTATTATTTTTTTTTCATTGGAATCTGATGCATAGTTTACTTTTTTTCTACACTTTACTTCGTAAACTTTATTTTCTGTGAAATAATACTATTAAAAAAACAGTGTTTTATTAGCAAGTAATATCACAAAACTCTTGGTCAACTATAGCAAAAAAGAATTAATGTTTAGCCATATAAGCTGTTGTTTTTTTTAAATTTAAATAAGTAACAAGGTTTTAAATGTAACATCAGCTTCTGTTGTTTAATAACAGCTTGCCAAATGTTGTCTTGTTGATGAAAAATCATTGATTTTATTCATAAATTAAGTTTGGTTCTGAATTACCAAGTTTAACTTGAGCTATCTACTATACTTCAATAATTTCCTGGTGTTATAAGGCTGTTTTCTACTGTTCGGTTTTTTCATAAATTAGCTGACTAATTAAATTTCTAAGATTTAGCACATCCAAAATAAGATGCTGGTTGTGACAGCCCTTTGCTTTGGAATTGACTTATAATTCTATGGTAAACAATATTTTTAATGATTGTTGAAGACCTTTACTCGTCACAAATTGATCTTGTTGTAACGGAAACTTATTATGCTTGAACTAATCTGGCAGCTTGTTTTTGTTACTTAGAGGTAGGTTTACTTAAAGAGGATATTTTAACAGCCTTTAACTGACCTTCAAACATTATTTCAAAGTCTGATCATCAATTTAAAGCTTTTTTTTAATGCTGATCTACCTCCTTATTAAAGTGCAATGTGGATGTTACTACTCCTGAGCCAACTTTGCGGTATTTCTATTTGTAGTGTGCTGATAAAACTTTTTTTTTATCTATGTGACTTTGTGAGGCCCTGATTTTATTGATGCTGATTTTTACTGTCCTTAACTTGGTAGGATGGTGATTTTTATTTGGAACTTGTGTATCGAAAAGATTAAAAAAATAAGATATATACTTCAAACTCTAATAGATCGTCGAAAAACTGCAAACGGTCAAAACAATTAACTTGTATTCTTTTAGCTTTTTTCAGTAAGTTTTCATAAAAGGCTGCCGACTCCTGTGTTGCAGAGTTCTTAAACTAGTACAACATCTTAAAAAAAGCCTATTTTATTTACATTTCAAACTTGTCTTTCACAAAAATATTTTCAAATAAAGTTTGTACATAGCGATAGTTACGTCATTTTAAAACGTAGTAGCTTTTCAATTTCATTTCAAATGAATTTCTTTTGTAAACATTTTGTTAAAGAATCTGTTTACAGTTTTTAATTTATCTCAATTAAAAGCTGTCATCTTTGTTTTTAGTATATTTTTACCTCTACTTAACCTTTTATTTATTTCATTGTACTTGTGAAATTACAAGTGACTACCTTTTTATTAAGAAATATCTCTTTACTATCTATTGTATTCCTCTTCCTTGTTTTATTTATTTTTAAACTTTGTTTAGAAAAAGTCTTCATTAGTGCACTCACTGAAAAACCTCATCAGTGCACTTAATATATGGCTCTGAAAAAAAAAAAACAGGGAACTTGTAATTTTAGTTGAGTCATTAGAAAGTAGCTGTTAATAAACTTCAAATTTTTATAACCAGGGAAACAAAATAGTATCCTAAATTTCTTTATTATAACAATTTCTTCTTCGAAGTTAAAGTTTTCTGTACTAAAAACTTTTCGATATCACTCTACTCCTTTAAATTTCTAGAGAGTCTGTTTAGTTTCGAAAAACTTTAAGATATTTCAAAAAGTTATTCTAAATAAGTTCTCAATTGTTTGAAGTCTGATCTTGTATGTTCTAAGAAAAAGCAACTGGAATTTTTTTTGCTCATTTACTAGAAGGTCAATATCAAATATAATTAAAGTTTAAACTTAAGTATTATTTTAAAATTTTCTGTAACTCTGTTTTAAGTTTTTTTATTTGTTTAGACCTGTCAAAGTACAAGTAACTTGCTTTAAATTCAAATGTAGTTTTTCTTTCTTAAACTTGACCTTCAACAAACTGTTTTAAATCAAGAAATGTTCTTCTAATGAAAGTTGTAATCAGAAAAATGATGGTCAACTGTAGCTAAAAAATTGAAATGTTTGACAATATATATTCTAATGATAAACATAGATACTAATTAGATTAATTTACTAAAATAACATAGTTTTAAGTGCAATATTTACTTTGATTGTGTAATAGAAAATTTTTAAATATTGCCTTGTTGATAATAGCTCATTGACTTTAATATTATAACGAATTTACTTTTAATTTAACCAAGTTTTATATCAAGCTATCTATTATAACTTCGACTTTTTCCTAGTACAAGATGGCTAGTTTATACTGCTTATCTTTTTGACCTGGTGTACAGAGGAACCTTCCGGTTATCGAGTCGTACACCACGATAAGCTGATTTATTAAATTTTTAAGATTTAGCACTTCCAAAATAAGATGCTAGTTGTGAAAGCCCATGCTTTGGAGTTGACCTGCAATTATTATATGATAATCAATCTTAAAAAAGTATGCTGATGAATTTTTTAGCTTGCTGTTATCATTTAGAAGCCGGTTCACTTCAAAAAGGTTAATTTAAGAGCTTTCATTTGACCTTCAAACATTATTTTCAATGATCATAGTTTTTGATATTTTTTAGAGATGATCTACATCGTAAACAAAGCACACTTAGGAAGTTAATATTTCTGAAAAATCCTCGCAGCATCTTGATTTCATTAACCAAGAATTGTTTATAGAGGTTTTTAGTAAAGTTTAAGTTCTTTTATACCAACATAGTTTAAGTGTTTTTATGCTAACTCTTTTTTTTTTCTTCAATTCACGACTGATTGAAGTAATGAACGCTATCATTTTTCCTCATTAATTTTTAGTTAGTAATAAAAGAGTAAAACATTTTTTTATTTTATAGAACTATCTCAAGTTCTATTTATAGAGTCTTCTTAAATTTCTTTTTTTTGTGATGTTAAGTTTTCTTTCAGAGCTTGTTTACATAAAAAAAAACAGAAAATAAATTCGGAGCTAAGATTTTCCTATTTTCTTCTTTAGGCAATCTATATTAAAATCGAAGCTTATTTTGTAATTTAACATTTTTTGCTTCAAAGTTTTTAAAAGCTAGTAGCATATAAGTAAAGCTGTTTAAAAAGTGTTATGTATTGTTTAAATTTAAACATTCATTTTTCAAAAAGTAAAAACTAAATTTTCATGATAAATTAAATTCTGAACATGTAAATGATTGAATTTTAAATTCAAGCATCAAATGTTATTGACTAAAAACAGATTTTTTAATGTTGTCTTGTTTCAATAGCTCATATACAAATCACATTTCTTCTAGTTCAATTTTTTGAGATAAGTATTTCTTTTGAGGTGGCTTTCTTTCCATCCTATTTTTCCATGTCGACTTTTTGGTCCCCTTTATCAACCGGCTCAACTTCTTGTAGACATTATCTTTTGCATTATGTTACTTATCTACAAAGAACTCCATTCCATCTGATTCACTTGTTTTTGATCAATCCGATCTGATTCACAGAAAACTTTTTAAAGTTGAAACATTTTTAAAGCTCTCATGATCACTTCATTTTGATTTTCTTTTAATCTTGTACCATAGTCAAACATCGCGGAAACACTTTTTTTTTTCATTTAAGGATTCCATTTTTGCTATTTTTTAGAGGTGATCTACCTTCTAAAGCTAAACAAAGCAAACTTCGATGGTTCGTACTCTTTTGCCACCCTCGCCGTATTTTTATTTTATTGGTAGAGTGCTGATAAAAGTGACCTTGTTTTTATCTATGTGCTTTTGTGAGGTTCTGATTTAATTGAACCTTATTTGTACTTTCATTAACTTGGCAGCATGTCGATCTATAATTAGGAAATTTTGTGCCTAAAAGATTAAAACAGTAAGATGAAGACCTCGAATTCAAAAAAATCGTCGAAAAACTGCAAACGATCAGAACAATTAATCGGTATTCTTTTAATTTAACATCGTGACCTCGACAAAATCTCTACTGAAAGTCAAAGTGTTTTGTACGAATAGGTTTTCAAATGTTTTCTTGTTTTTTAGTTAAATCTTTGAAGCTATTGTGAGTGTTTTCTATTTCCAGTTTGTTTTAATTTTTTCTATGATAAGAATTTTGTCTTCATCATACTAATTTTAAAAATGCAAACTCAATTTTAAAGTGCGGTGATAAGTATGTATTTTAAAATATAAGTTCATTCATACTATTTTATTTAGATGCAACCTAAAGCATAATTAATAATTTTTTTTTTAAACTTTTATTTGGCAAAAACGCTAAGACCATTCTTAAGCGCCTTATCCTCTGATGTTGACTCCTTATCCTCTAACACCACAGCTACATGTGTTTTAGTCAATTCTTGCACGTCATTTTGCCTTTTTCGTTGGCTTGTTTTATCCTCAACCGTTTTTAATCTTCAAGATATAGCTGATTGTATAAGTACACGCTCTTGTGTTGCCCTTAAATCCTATGGTAACCAATTAAAAAAAAAAAAATTATTACTAAAACTACATTTTTCTCTTGTAGCAGAGATACCTTACTTTGCTTTCCATTAACTTTGCAGCTTGATTGATTTTATTCACAACCCAGTTTGTTTCAAAAAGGTTAATTTAACAGCCTTCATCTGACCTTTAAACATTGTCTTCAGAAGAGTAGGTATAATTCATCTTTTTTCGAGGTTTTTTTTTTAGAGGTGGTCTACTTTATAAATTAAGCACACTATGAAGGTTTGTGTTCCTTGGCCAACTTCGCAGCATATTTGTTTCACTAACCGTTTGATTAAAACATGTTTTTTATATTTAACTGCTTTGTGGGGCTCTGGTTGTACAAGACCTTGATTTTTTTCATCGTCATTAACCTGGCAGCAGTTGAATTTAAGTATTACTCGTGTACCTAAAAGATTATTTCTGAGATATTGTACCTGACTCTTATTTTTGTGTTTATTTTCGGAAGTAACTTACCTACTAAGTGTTTTCTACCTCTGGATAATCTTTACTCTTGAGTCAACGTCGTACCATTTTATTTTTATTGACCCAGTGTTTATGTGATTAAGTTTTCTACTAATAAAGTAACAATATATTTTGTTACGTATTTCTATACTAACAACATAGTTTTAATGTTTTTTTTTTGATTCACGGTTAAAGTTCGGAATGGCAGTATCATTTTCGTCACTAGACTTCATATTAGACTAGAAATGAATTAGTTCTTTAGCCATATAAGCTAGTTTCCTGGCTAATTCAATAAAAACAACAAGGTTTTAAATTAACTTTTGTTTTCTAATAAAATTTTCAAATGTTTTCTTGCTTGTAGTTACTTTTACATTCGTCATATAAGAAATAATGTTTTGGTTTACCCAAACTTGTTTACTGGTCTTCAATTATTACAGCTTGTAGTTCCTCCTCTCTGGGACCTATTTCTGAGAGAGTTTGTTTTTTGCTAATTATCGCTTAGCAGCTCGCTGTTTTGAAGCTAGTTCACTTGATAATTTTTTTGCTAATGTTTTCATTTTACTAAACACTAAATGAATTAGCGGTTTATGTTTTCAGTTAATTTGTGATAACAAGTTTTTAACTACGGTTTATAAACATATACATTAGACAGAGTTTTAAATTCAAGGGCCAAATTTTATAATTTAACAATTGGTTTTCAAATGTTTTCTTGTTGTTAAATGAGATTGAAACTTTCCTCGGAAGATTTTCTTAATTACAAATTAAGAATAATTTTGATGGTTTTCTTTTACTACTTTTTAAAATACTATTGGTCGCGCAGAAGGTTAACTAAATTAACTGGGTGTTTATAAAAGTAGGCATTAACTAGTTTATTAGTTTTCTTAGGAAAACATGATTTTCTTACGTCAAATTTATCGTTTATACTTTACATCAAAAAAGTTTTTATGTTCTACAATGTTTAACAATTTATAGTTTTTTTTCTTTTTATACAGTTTGATAAAGTTCTATGATATTTCTTTACTGTCATTGTTGTTAATCAATCTTGGGTATAATACAGAATAAACTATAAAGTACTAAAAATATTTTTTAAACTTACCTAAAATAGTTTTTCACCGTTTGACTAAAAAAACTTTTTATCATTACAAAGTGTTTCTTATTTCAAATTGCCACTATTTTCATTGTGTTATACTTTTTCAGGAACTTATTTACTTAAGGTTTGTTTTATTCTTGACACCTTGTTAAGATTTTTAAGTTTTATGTTTTGAGTTTTAATTTATTAAAACGTTTTTATCTAGTTGAAGGTTGTGTACCTCGAAATCAAATCATACTTGGGTTATTTTCTTTTTTTAACATTTGGTTACTTAGAACAACTTGCTTTTCTTATTTTGAATCTTTGTGAAGCAAAACTTTTTTATATTTATAAAGGTAAATTTATTTATATAAAGGTAAAGAGCCATCAGCTTCATGCTCACGAGTGATCTTAAGAGAAGGATGTAAGTTGGTAATTTGGTCAAACAAATAATCCCCATAGTAGTCTGTCTTGTAAGAAATAAAAATGTCGTCAACATATCTAAAGTAGTTTAGAGGTTTTTCTATATTCGTAAATAAAATGGACTCAACAAATATATTTGCTAACACAGGACTCAAGGGACTGCCCATTGCGACACCGTCAACTTGTCTATAGATGTAATTATTGAACCTAAATACTACGTTCTTAGCTGCCATATAAAGCAAACTCTGGCATATCTCTTTTGGAAACATTGGTGGATATAGATTTGAATTATAAAGCTCGTTTATACATATGTTTATGGTTTCATTTAAAAGTACATTTGTAAAAAGACTGTTTATATCGAAAGATCACATTTGGTCGGATAAACAGGGGTTATTACGTAGATTGTCAACAAAATTAAAGGAATCTTTTACGCAAAATTTGGAAAATTTGTTATAAACTTGACTTAAGATTGGAATTAAAATTTTTGCTATTTTATATTGGGAAGAATTTATCATATCTAAGATGGGTCTGAATGGAGAGCCTTTTTTATGCGTCTTCGGAAGTCCATAAAGTTTAGGGCATTGGGATCTAGTTAGTCAAATAGACTCATAAATATCTTGGGAAATAAAACCTTTAACATACCAGTTTCTGAGTTTCTTTTGAAAAGCATTCTCAATTTAAACAGTTGAGTCTAGTTTTTCAACTGGTTGTCGATCGGCAATAAGTGAACATTTGTTAAATAACTTAGAATGCGCAAAGAACTATAACGATAATATGTTTTCAATTGTTTGTAAAGGACGTGACATGTATCATTTAAGTGTTTTATAATCTATATTTATAAAAACTAATAAGCCTAGTTTATGCAAACAAAATTTGTTTATTATTCTAATTTGTTTAAATTGTTGTAAATTCACTATTAAGTTTTGTTTTAGTTGTTTAATTTTATTAAAAGATAGTTTAAATAAGTCTGTTTCCTCTTAATAAAATTGCTATTAAGGCTTTCAATTTCTAATACTTAAGATTTATACTTTAAATTTTGTTAAACAACTTTATGATAGCATCGCATAGTACATATAATTTTATTTACCTAATATGACGCATAACCTTACAATTTTATAAAGTTTACTATTTTACAAAAATCTATTTAGTTATCTTCCAGAACACTTGAAAAGGGTAGATTGAAAAGTTTTAAGTTCACAAAAAATAAAATAAACTGCAAATTGAATTCTTGTCTTAAAATTTTATCTAAAGTTAGTACCAAAAAGAAGTTACTTAAATGAAAAAATAGTTATATTAGATCTTACCGTTGCACAGATTTTGATCATAAAAAAAATGGCAAAACCTTTAAAAACAATAAGAGAAAAAAAATTGATACAAATATAAAACTTTACACAAGGTAAAACAAAAGAATCCCTTAAATTAAACATCATGTCTTTTGGTATTTTATATATAAACTTAAAGATAAATATCTTCTAATTTTATTTATTCACTCATATAAATATTTTTCTTGATTTTAGTTTGATATATTAAATACTTACAGTCAGAATTTTGTGATTCATTTGTACCAACGTCGTAATAGTTCTCAGTTTTTTCTGCAAATGTTTAAATCAAACAGTTTAAACTGTTTGAAACAATGGATTGTAATACAAAACGACTGTAAATACAGTAGAATATTTCACAGTAAAAAATTTTCAGTAAAAAGTATTAACGTTACTTGTCTCTGCAGATTGTTTCGCGCTGCCTTCTGAAGATATTTCCGCTAAGTTCTGAATCTGAAGTTTAAAAATTAGTTTTATGGTTGTTGTAAGCAAGATTTTAATAACTTGTCTTTAGTTTTAATGTTTAAAAAAACAAATTAGATTATAAAATAGAGTAATAAAACATATTGAATACTTTGTACATGCGTACTATTTATAATTAATTAATGCTGTTGTATACATATTAAAATATTTTACTGAACATCATTTATATATAAAATGTTTGTAAGCAAGTCTGTTATGCTTACAATTGGAATGCTAACTAGTTAACACATAATACAACTACTACTTGTTTTCTAATAAACTTGATATATGATACCTTTATATAAAAATTTTTTTTCAAGTTTGATCATTTTTTTGTTGTTCTTGGCAGCTGCGACTTTTTTGTACTCAACATTTTCTAAATATTTTCTTTAAGCTTGTTCAACGAGCTCCAAATCTTACTTTCAGGAATAAGATTTTTTTAACAATTATAGTGTTATAAAAAGAACTATATATAAAAACTTTTGAAAAAAAAACGGTGAAAAATTTTAAGTTAATTATTTTTAAAAAAATTATGTTTCAAACTAAATAAAGACAACAAAAGATTATCTAATTTCATGCAGTAGTTATTACAATAGGTATATTTTTAACTTAATTTTAACAAATGCTAATAAAATAGCTGTTTTTCGTTATCGATTATTTTGTCATGATAATTTTGTACCATAGATAGATAATTTTCTACAAATAACAGTACTTTGAATGCAAGGATCGAGTTCTATTAAGCAACGTAAAGTTTTGATTTGTTCTCTTTGTTTAATTGGTTTGAAACTATTTTCGATAAGTTTTATTGATTACAAGTTCACAAAAACTATGATGCTGTTTTTTTCTTTTTATCAAAAATATTAAAAATCTTAAATGTATTCTTTAATGTAGGTTTTCACATTTAGTCTTTAATAGAATTGTTTAAGCAATAAAAAATTATCCTATTGACTTTTTTTTCCGATTTAATTAGCCAAGTTATACTCAGGTTTCTTTTTTATACAAATAAATATTGTATAAGAAAGTGGTACTTCTCGCTTTTCTTTTCGCTTGTAAAACAGAGTATGTTATATATTTTCCGATCCTTAGTTACTCTGGTTTTTAAATAATTTACTTTTTTCCATTTGTTTTCATGTAACACAGACTACTTCATCATTAACAGCATGCAACCTTATTTATTTTAACTCTATGTCAAACGCAAGAGGGGTCGGTATGTATACAAATAAAAAAATAAAAAACTACAGTGGACAAGACTTTAAAGTTCTAAGTGTATGCTATGAATAGAAATGCTTAGGAAAGGTTATTTTGTAAAGTTACAACTTTTGCTGATTTTTTCATGTTTGTGTAATTAAGTTTAATTTGTTCAAGAGCCGTAAATATTTAAATTATTCAGAAATATAAATTTGAGCGTTTGTTAACAAAGATCAGAGCGAAGTAAAGTCACTAGAATATAAGTATTTAAGACTTTTAAAAGTATTTGAGGCTAATTATATAAACTTAATTACTAATAATCTAATAAACTATTCTGCTTATGTAGTAAGAAAACTAATAAAAGCTAAATTACTTTAACTTTATAAGTAAAGGCAGGTGTTACAGAAACTATAAAGTTACTATCTAACGAAATAAAATAAGAGTCTATGAGATGCTTTAGATTAAATACATTTATTTATTAAATTTTATTTCTTTTGCTCAAAACTAAGTTTGTAGGTATTAATAATTTAAATTAAATTTTATTAAAGCATTAAAAATTTATAAGTGAATTTAAACTCTTAAATTAGATTAGCAAATTAAGAACTAAGCTTAAAGCCTTCTTTTTTAAATTGTCTATGTTTATTTAAATTCTAAATTTTTTGATTTATAATTTAATTGCTTTGTTATAATCCATTGTCTCAAAAAGACTAGCAAGTAGAAAAACTCAGTCAAATTCAATCTTCTTCTTTTAAATCTCTAAAATTTATTTAAGTGTTTATTAAATTTTTATCAAAACTGCTTTTAACTTCTTTTACTTAATGTTAAACCAGGTATGCAACATTAAACTATTTTTTGTTAAACTTTTAATATAAAAAGTACATGTGAATAAACTTCAAAATAATTCTAAAATAATTTTTAATCTTTAAAGTAGTGCTGTTTCTTTATAAGAAATGACTCACATCGATAGTAAAATATACCAACAAATTTCGTAGAAAATTTTAATATTTCGATTGAACATTCGCTCGAATATAAACACAGCGTAGTTTAAATTATTTGAATTTTTTAACACACATTTAAAAAGCAAATAAATAATTCATTAAGTAAAGTGTTTTAAGGAAAACACAAGTACTTGTTAAACTATAGAAAAAAAGTTATGGGTTACAAAGTTTAAGCTCTATCATATCCATTTTTTTTATTTTGACAGTTTAATTTCTTGAAATTATAGTTTTCGCTTTTTTTTATTTAAAGTATTTCAAATTACTAAAAAAATTAAGATTTCTAAAACACTAATTTACAGGACTTTTAGCATTGTAGAATCGTTTTAGTTATGTAATTTTTCATGTAGATGTTTTCATAAACTTATGGCTTTAAATTATTATTTTGGCTTTTAGTCACTAAACTTTAAATAAGCTATATAAGTAAAATCTTAAACAAAATTTTCACTTTGTTCTAAGTAGAAAAACGTTTTATTTTATTTTTTATTGAACGACAAAGAAATACGCTCAAAAAAATTGGTTTAAGAATCTGGAGGATATTTCCGTTATCGAGTCGTACACCACGGATTACTTATAATGTCTTGATAAGTAAAACAAAACGAAAATAGAGGTTTATGAATACAATATAAGTTAAAAGTACCACCAAAATTTTATGTACAACTTACTTGAACTAAACAAGTCATTAACTAGATTGTATAATATACTATTAACCATCCAATATTTCTCTTTAAGTTTCCTTGTTCTTCATAATGAAAAAAAATAGATGTAGATTTCACATTTGGCATTTTTAAAACCAACCGATCTTGACAACGGCGAGCTTATAATACTTCATTCTTACAGCAACAATTTAATTAATTAATAATCAACACAATGAACAACGGAGAAGAAATAAGAAAAGCATTGGGAAAGGCGTGCCTACATCTCGACAAGTCAATTTATTTATACGTGAAGTTCCTGAAAATATTGGCGATTGAAGTAGATGACAGTGATCGAAACATTGAAAACAACAAAAAGAAGTTTAATAACGTCAAAAAGGACTTCTACGCTTTCATGAGCAGCCACAAGGATTTTTTCAACTCGTTAAAGGTTCAAATTTTCTTGAGCGATGATACAGTCGTGCACACGTTTTATGTGAGAAGTTCTGATTCGCTGGCAGAATTTGCAAAACTTGATGATTTTATAGCACACTTTAAAAAAACGATTGAGCTGAAGAAAGCTAAAACTAAATTCCAATGGAGACTTCGAACGACACATAACAATAAAGAAATCGTGAAAAAAGTCAAGCTGTTGCTGCAAAAAGACGGTGTCAGCATTGAAGAACTTAAGGGATTCTTGGAAAATAATGTTTTGGTGGAAAATTTGTTGATTTGCGTAGACGGTAGTAAAAAAAGGTTTTCAAACTACGAGAAGCTGCAAACTTATTTAAGTAAAAGAGTTGACGATTACGAAAACTTTCACGTAACAAAGGAAAGAATTGAAGAATTGTCGTTTACATTTAACGGAAGCATTAAAAATTTCGAAGATGAGAAAACTTGCGGAGTTTGCTTTGGCGATTTTGAAAATGGTCAAGAAGTTTGCCATTTACCATGTGACCATTTCTTGTGCAAAGATTGCGCTGTAAAATTGTTTAAAATTCCAGAAAATGGTTCAAACAATAATTCATCAAATAGTTCAGACAATAACTCAACAAGTGGTTCAGGAAATAATTCATCAAATAGTTCAGCCAATAGTTTATCAAATGGTTCAGACAATACTTCATCAAATAGTTCAGACATTAGTCCATCAAATGGTTTGGATAATAATACATCAAACGGTTCAAACAATAATTTATCAAATGGTTTAGACAATAGTCCATCAAATGGTTCAGACAATAACTCATCAAATGGTTCAGACAATAGCTCACCAAATAATTCAAAAAATAGTTCATCAAATGGTTTAGAAAATAGTTCATCAAATGGTTTAGGGAATAGTTTATCAAATGGTTCAAACAATAGTTTACCAAATGGTTTAGACAATAGTTCATCACATTATTTAGAAAATAATTCATTAAATAGTTCAGACAATACTTCATCAAAAAGTTCAGACAATAGTCCATCAAATGGTTTGGAGAATAATGCATTAAATGATTCAGACAATAGTTCATCAAATAGTTTAGACAATAGTTCACCAAATAGTTTGGAAAATAATGCACTAAATGATTCAGACAATAGTTCACCAAACGGTTCGGAGAATAAAACATCAAATGGTTCAGACAATAATACATCTAATTGTTTAGACAATAGTTCACCAAATAGTTCGGAGAATAACACATCAAATTGTTCAAACAATAATTTATCAACTGGTTTAGACAATAGTTCATCAAATGGTTCAGACAATAGTTTACCAAATGGTTCTGAAGATAATTTATCGAGTAGTTCGGATGATGAATCAACAAACGATAATTTAGAATTTGAATTAGACGATGGTTGGGACATAGTCAATTTTCAGTGTCCGTTTTGCCGATACGACTGCTCTTAATGGTTTCTGATAATTCTTCTTTTTTACTAGTGAAATTGATATGATGAGTATAAACTTATTTTAAAATATTTAATAACAAACACCAAATTTTAGCTATAAAGTATGTATCGAATGATTGATTAAGTTTACCATATGGAGTATTTTTAATAAAATATACTTCTTTCTTATCAGTAAAGTTACCATGTTTAAAATTGTATCAATTTTTAAATATTTCAAACCATACACATGATTTTAGTTCAGCTTTGTTTTGAATGATTATTTTCATTCGCCATAGAGAGTTTTTAAAAAAACAATAAAACAATTATTTACTGGTACTATTTTCACATTTAAATAGATTATTGAAACAAATGTGATAATTTTTATTCATGTATTATAAACAAAATTGTAAATATTAGTTTGCAATATAAATCCTAGATCAGTAATTTTTAAGTTATTTGTATACAAAATTAAGGTTTAAAATCAATAACTGTTTAGTAGTTCGTTAAATTAAGTTATTCTAAAATACATTTGTAAAAATAAGTATGGATTTAGAGCTTTGGTTTGTGTTAACTTTTTTCAGTAATAATTATATTAAAAAGTAACTGACTATTATCATAAGGCTGTTTTTTTTTGTTTATGATTATGACGATTATTAATACTAATACTTGAAAATAAATAATTACAATATTTTCCCGGTGAGTTCATATTCCTGAGCACGTACTGCCCGTTAAATTTGCATTTTATTTTTATTCTCAAATTTTTTTTAATCCTTATACAACTTTGATATCTTGATATGCAATACAAATTTTCTATTGTTTAATAACTTTGATTTTACCGAGCTTAATTTTTTAAACTCTATTATAATTAGTATCATAAGATAGAATATACTTTTTATATCAAAAAATAGCCGTTACGCTTGCATCTTGGCAAGAGATGTATAACTATGTTCAACTATAAAATAAAGAAATACACCAAACAAAGCTACCATTTCTCACAACAGGATTTCGATTGAATTTACTCATCTTTTCATATTTACTAAATCCATTTTTTTAAATTAAGACACTTTTTTTAAATCCTTCATTCATTTATTCACCTTGATTGAATAAACTGTGTAATCAAAGTGTTTAAGAACGTTGCACGTCTTTTAGAATTAAATAATTTTTTAAAATGGTCATTAGCTTGACTTCTGATTATCAAGATCTGCGGCCCGCAGTGTACTTTTCAGCTAAGAGAATATCGTTTTTAAAACAAAAAAATGTTGTGCTGAAAACTTACAATTAGGTTGTTAAATTTGTATTTAGTATTATTTATTGCTTTTTTATTGCAATTGTGGTTAATATAGCGTTCTTATATCGTTTAATATTTTAAATAACTCCAGCTCGCAGAAGACATTTTTCTTTACACCTTGTGGACCAAATGTGTTCGGAGACCTATCTTTTAGCAATATCAAACATTATAGACAGTAAGTGCAAGTTTCAGCTTTTTATAAAGAAATGTTTAAACATGTGCTCTTTTCTTGCTTTTAAGTAAACTGGTGCCTATAACATTTCTTTTTCATTCTAAATTTGCTATTGTAATTGTATAGTAAGCTTATTACAAAATATTAGAATTGCGAATTAAGGTTTTCTATTGATTTTGCTAGTTAAGAATTTTTTTCAGAAACTCTAAAAAGCTACTTATTGCCTTCTGTGCTACAGAATTCTTAAATTAGTAGAATATCTAAAAAAAGCATAAAACTATATCTAATTCAAACTTGTCTTTAGCAAAAATCTTTTAAATAAAGTTTGTATATTGCAATTGCTACGTCACTTTGAAAATGTAGTAGATTTTAATTTCATTTAAAATGTAAGCAAAACTTTAAGGTATTTGTTTAGAATAATCAACTCAAATAAAGTGAAAGCTTAAATTTTAAATTTTAGCGTATTTATATCTTCACTTAATCTTTTTTTAGTTATTTATAATTGTAGTAGTACAAGTAACTTGCTTTTTTTGAAAAATATGTCTCAACTATCATTTTTTCGTTCAACTTTTGTTTTTTTTGTACAAACTTTATTTAGCAATCAAAGTCTAGTTCAAAGAGCTTGTCAGTGCAATTATATAAACAATCCTGTAAAAGGTAAAAATCTTGAATGAATTATTGTTAATTAAGTTATAAGTGAATAGCTGATGATTAACTTTAAAATTTTGTTAATTGGGTATTAAAATATTATTTTCAAGCTCTTTTATTTCTTCTTTTAAGTTAAAGTTTTCCTTACTCAAAACTTTATCGTCACTAAACTCTTTTACATTCCAAAAAAGTATCTTTAGTTTTGAAATGCTTTATGATATCGCAAAAAGTTATTCCAAGTAAATCTCTTTTTTTTATAGTCTGATCTTATATCAGTTAAATTAAAGCAGCTTGTTTTTTCTTCTGAAGTTGCTTTAAAAGAAAGTAAATTTTTAAACAGAGTTAAAGTATAAACTGCAAATTTAATTTTCATTTAGCTGTACTTCTGTTTAACTCGTTTTAATGTTTATACTTATTTAAAAGTCAAGTAAACTTATTTTTATTTTTATAAATTTTTCTCAAATCTTTATATTCGTATTAGCAGTGAATTGCTATGTTTTATTCAACAACTGACTATTGTTAAATTGGTTATAATAAGTACTTCAATTATCAGTCATTTTTTTAAATTCGTTGAAGAAATAGTTTTAGTAACTTGTTTAAAGTTCAACTCTTTTCTTTATTCTAAAAGTTCTTTTTATCGGAATCTGATAAATAACTTACTTTTTTCTACACTTCACTTTTTAAACTTCATTTTTTGCGAAATAATAATATTTAAAAAAGTTCTTTTATTAGCAACTAGTATTGGAAAACTATTAGGCAGCTATAACAAAAATGAGTTGGTTGTTTAGTCATATAAGCTGTTGATAATTTTTTTTCTATTTAGATAAATAACAGAGTTCTAAACGCAACATCAAGTTCTATTGTTTAATAACAGCTTGTCAAATATTGTCTTGTTGATGAAAAATCATTGATTTTATTCGTAAATTGAGTTTCGTTCTGAATTACCAAATTTAATTTGAGCTATTTACAATATTTATTTATTTTCTTCATACTATAAGGCTATTTTTGAATAAAATAAGAAGTTGTAATAATATTTATGACCTTATCAAAATTGAAGCCATATACATTCATTTAAATAAACCAACATTATTTAAACAAAGCGAATTTGATTATTCGTTATCCTTGTTTAGTTAATCAGAGCTCTTATATTATGTATAATTGATTAAACTAATAAAGTAAGAAACAAAACTACACCAAAGTTGCTAGACACTTTTAACTTTATAAGAAATTTACAAACCTTTTAGCCTACAACTGTTAAATAAACACAATATTAACGGTGAAATAAAGTTATACTAAACAAAATTTTTACTGTTTTATGTAAAGGAAAGTTTGATAAGTAATTGAAAGCCTAGTTTACCATATTTGTTGAACAATGATTTGGTAGTTTTTATGGGTGGGTGTCACTTTTGCACGAGCGTCACTTTTGCACGAGCGTCACTTTTGCACGAGGGGACACTTTTGCACGAGGGTCACTTTTGCACGAAGGGTCACTTTTGCACGAAGGGACTCTTTTGCACGGCGACTCTTTTGCACGAGCGTCACTTTAGCACGAGGGGACATTTTTGCACGGCGACTCTTTTGCGCGAGCGTCACTTTTGCACGAGGGGACACTTTTGCACGGCGTCACTTTTGTACGGAGGGTCACTTTTGCACGAGGGGACACTTTTGCACGGCGACTCTTTTGCACGGAGGGTCACTTTTGCACGAGGTGACACTTTTGCACGGCGTCACTTTTGCACGAGGAGACACTTTTGCACGGCGAAATTTTTTCACAATGAAAATTTTTTACGGCAGCATTGTTGCACAACGTCACATTTTTACAATGAAATTTTCGCACAGCGACATTTTGGCATGATGACTTTTTTGCACGAAAAATCAATTTTGCATGCAGGCCGATTAAAAGTTTTTTAGCTACTTCCAAGTCTGTAACATAAAAAGAAACTGAAAACTAAAATTTTATAACATACCTATATTAAAGGCAAAAAATGAAAGATCTAAAATCTTAAAAAGTATAAGTTAATGTTAGAAACAAACTAACGAAAAGATAAAATAAATTTATTTATAAAAGAATCATACCAGGGACAATAAAGTTAATTCATTTAGAAACTAGGATAAAAAATACTTTAAGTGTAAGTAAGTTGTTCTAGCTTATTTTGAATTTTAATATATTAATCAACAACTATTCCTTTTTATATATTTTACTATACGGTTACAAGTTCATTATTCATATGATGAACCTAGGCATCAAAACCTAGACCACTTAAACTGGAAGACACATTAAGAAAAAATAAAATAACACATATAGTATATTTATTATAACAAAATAAAAAAAGTTATTATATAAAATTTATAGGTTAACATAAAAAGCAGAACTTTAACCACAAACTTATATTTATTTACGCTTTGATGTACAACGATCATCATCAAGTATTTAAATGCATTGACTAACAACAAAAATAAAAACCTAACGCTCCAAAGACATTAACGTTAGGCTCTAATTGGCTTATTTCATAATCATGGATTGCTGGTGTAAGCATCTTTTGATACTTTTGATGAACATAAGTTCAAACTTCCAAGTGTTACTCTCTCATTGGCTTATCATGATCATGCAACATTATTGTAATGAAATAATCTAAGTTTAAATCATGAAAAATGCGCTATTTTATTGCTTTTTTTATTTTCACGCTAAATTAAAAAATAAAAATAAACATCAGGTAAAATATGAAATACCTTTACACTTTATAAACTAACTAAATCTTTTTTTTTATTTTAACATTTGTTTGAAATAAAAATAAATTTAAAATATTTTTTTAACAGCTATACAATGCTAATTAAAACATCAAGAAAAAATAAGTAAAAATAATACTCAAAATTCGTGTTCTAAGCCTTACTAAATTAAGTTTATCTTTCTGTTTAAAAAGTAACAAAATTCAGATTATTTTCATTTATTGTATTCAAAATTGTTTTTGTTTAAAATTAAAAATGTGTATTCAACTAGTTTATTTAAATTAAGCTAATAAATATAAATTAATGAATTGTGGTACGTTATTATATTGTTCTCAAAAACTTCAAAAAAAACTTTAAATTAAAATTTCATTGAAAAACTACCACATTTTAGTTATTTACAACAACTTGCGTTTAAAAGCGAGTATTATTTACATTAAAAAAAAAAAATTTAAAAAAAATGTCGCTGTGCAAAAGTGTCACCTCGTGCAAAAGTGACCCTCCGTGCAAAAGAGTCGCCGTGCAAAAGTGTCCCCTCGTGCAAAAGTGACGCCGTGCAAAAGTGACGCTCGTGCAAAAGAGTCGCCGTGCAAAAGTGTCCCCTCGTGCAAAAGTGACCCTGCGTGCAAAGGTGACGCCGTGCAAAAGTGTCCCCTCGTGCTAAAGTGACGCTCGTGCAAAAGAGTCGCCGTGCAAAAGTGTCCCCTCGTGCAAAAGTGACCCTTCGTGCAAAAGTGACCCTCGTGCAAAAGTGTCCCCTCGTGCAAAAGTGTCTTCGTGCAAAAGTGACGCTCGTGCAAAAGTGACCCGTTCCCAGTTTTTATATATATAGTTTTTTTTTTTATAAATTCACTCAACTAATTTAATATAAAGTATTTTTAAAGTTTAAGTAATTACAGATTACAACGTATTGTATTATGAAGCACACTATATATTTTTTACAGTAATCTGCCTCATGATATCATAGTCATAACTTTCAATGTTGTATAAGTTCGCTTTGTTAGTCAAAGGTTTGTATTCAAGTTTTTTTTCAAGTTTAAACTAGTTCTACGTGAAATAGTATATAAATATACAATTTTAAACAAAGTTAAACTATAATAAATGTATACAAATAAAAGCATCGAACATATGTTTGAGCTTAATGTTTAATTTATTTTGATAAATTTTCACTTTTACGCTATCTTTAAAGAACTTTTTTGTTCAAAATAAAGTTTTAAAAGTTAAAGTATGTTGTTTTTCTTGCTTCTCTATTTATTATGATTTATTTCAGCTGACTTTAAATAAAAATTCAAAGTTTCTTCCAGAGTTTTTTTTCAATGATAATCTTTTTAAAAGACTAAAAAAGATTATGGTAATGAAAAAATTAGTATAGAAAAATATATTTATGCTACTTTAAGTTAGAAAACTGCGACCCCCGTGACATATGTGTTCTTCAATGAGCTTTTTAATTAAAAAATAGTTAGTTTAGCAAAAGCAAGTTTAAGCTTTAAGTTTAAGTTTAAATTAACAACAGTTTAGAAACATGTCTTTTAATGCTTTAAGTAAACTGCTGCCCATAATATGTTAATATCATCATAGGTTTGTTCTTGTAAGCATTATTTACAATTTTTAAGTAAATTTTTTAAATACTGTGGCCCGCGAAAGAAGTTTTGGTTTTAACATTATCTTGTTGTAGTTTGTTCCTCCTAAAGAGCAACCGACCCCTCTCTTATTAATTCTTGAGATAGTATCTGAAATATAGCATATTATATTTTATGCAGTTATGCAAAACAAAATTTAGTCCAGGGTTTCCCAAAGTGGGCGATATCGCCCCCCTGGGGGCGAATTTAGTAAGTCGAGGGGCGATAATTTGTAAGGGGGCGAAAGGGTGGGCGATAACTAGTAAAGGGGCGAAAAGGGGGCGATTTAAAAATTTTTGGCTGTCATAAAATTTTTACTTTATATCTTGATATTTTACTAATTTTAGCTTGCTGTTTAAGTATTTGACCCTGAGGTAAAACTTAAACAAAAAAGTTTATTTTGTTTATGTAAAATATAGAAAAAAAAAATGAAGTGCTTATGACTCCTACTTTTAAGTAAATTTCATATTTTCATTCATATATTTTCTTATAGAACAATTACATAGATCATCGACGATTGAAATCCCTCTCACCATTTTAAAACCTGACATATATGTTATTTGGGATCATAAATAGTTTGTAAAAATCTATGTTATCTATTATTAACTATCACATCATTATATATTCAATTTGTTTTTGATATGTCACTAAATTAGACTAAGATATAAAACTAAACAGGGTTGCTAATTTACCTAGAAACCGAAAAAAATCTGGATTTTGACAATTTAGGTAACAAAAAATCTGGAATTTTTAACAATTTTAACATATTAAGTAGTAAAATTTCGATTTGACACTAAAATACTATTATTTAGATAAAAACATAGATTCCTTCGATGCAGATCTTTTTGAAGTAAACGACTTACAGAAAACCTTCTTAGACTTATAAACAGACCTTGAACTTAAAGTAAATTTTTCCAAAGAATGATATAAAAGCTTTTGGACTAAACAAAAACTAAGGCAAAATTATCAAATTTTTTGAGAGGAATTTAGATCAATGTTTATAGCTTTTCCGTCTAGCTATGTTGTTGAGAAAGCTTTCAGTTCAGTTATCAACATCTTGAGCAAAAGATCTAATCTAGATATTTGTAAAGGAGGTGACTTGAGGCTTTATTCTACGAATTGAGAGTCAGATCAGAAAAACATGCAAGCATTTATGAACCTCATCCTTCACATTATATTAGACTTTAGTAGCAGACACTGTTTTATGAAAGTTTTTTCTATTTTATCTGATCTTTTAAAATATTTTTTACTTAACCTGGTTTGTATCGTATTTGAGTAATCTTTTCATAATAACACTTATCAAGTTATTTATTCTACAACAAGTTTGCATAATGCCTAATAAACATTAATTACGGTAGACTCACTCTTGAGTTCGCACTTTTTACCCAAAAAAAAGTGCAAATTTATATTTTTCTTTAATTTAACTTAAATAAAGTCTATTACTAAATAAGTATTAATAAAAAAAGTAAAATATAATTTTAGATAGCTTATATAGATCTATTTTTTTAATGAATGTTTGTTTTATGTTTTAATGGATTTTATGCTTATCATAATATTATTGCATATAATATATTGAAGTCTGTCATTTTGTAAAAAAAAAAGGTATTAATTGTTAAGTTTGTACTTTTTAATTTTGTCCAAAGTGCGAAATCAAGCGGAAGTCTACTGTATTTATTAAATGGTTTATGTTTTAAAGTTGTTAGTAGTTTTATTTTGACCTGGTTAATTTTGTAGTTTATATTTGTCGTTTTACATTACACTTAAAGTTTTTTATAGCATAGTGATTTAAACATTTGTTTAAAAGGCATTTATTTGACAGATTTCTGTTATTACTTGTTTAATTTGTATAAACTAAAAAAAACTTCATAACCATTTAAGTTTTTATTTCAAAAAAGATTTTTCTGGTTTTAAAAGAGTATAGATTTGAGGTCTCTTAATAAAATGACTTCAAGTTTTTCATGTAAAAGGTTCTTAAACTCAATTTTATTTTCTAACTTGATTTATTATTAATAAAAAATCTATATCTTAAGGAATTTTAAACTATTAATTCAACTGTTTTTTTTTGTTTTATCTTAATTCAAAATTTAACAATTAGAATGTGTTGTTTATTTTTAATAGTTCAACACTAGCTTTTAATTTTTCACTATTTTCCTTTGTTAAATTATTATAGGCTAACAGCTAGAATTTTTTTTTTTAAATAGAATTAAATAAGCCATCAAAAAGACTGCTACAGTTACAAAACAAAAATTTTAACCTAATAAAAAGTTTTTTTTTTTATTTGATTACTTTCTGTTCACAGAATTAATTGTAAAAAATTTGATTTTTTTTGATTTTAAATTAAGAAAAATAAATTGTTAAAATTAAGGTTTAGATTCCTAAATGTTATTCCAAGTCAAATACTATTTCATGGTGTTCTATTACGAAACGTATAGTTTAAAAAGTTTTGAATTTATTTTTCAACTTTACAACTAACTTGCTTATAATATATCCTATCATAAAAATTAATAATTTTACTACATTAACTGAAGCTGTTGATAAGATAACTTTTCAAGTTAGATAATCAACTAGTCGGTCAAACTTCCTCAAACTCGATCAGAAATTATGTTTTAATATTTATTTTATTATGTGTAAAATTAACTGTTCATTCTTGTATAGTTTTTTAATCTCTGGAATAGTTATTTTAGAATATTCCTTTTTATAAAATAATTTAAGTATTTTTTGCGGCTTAAATAAGTTACTTAGTGTTAACTTCTAAATGTCCGAATTTCGTTATATGAGAGATTATCATAACGCCTGGTTTCAGTTAAGTTTTCAGATGGGTAACTTACGGTTCAGATCCAGTAACATTTCGAACTGCTAAGTAACTTGAAAACTACTTGTGCAAAATAGATAAATTTAATTTTTGATAATTAATATTTTGAAAAACGCTTTTAATTTGATTTTCAGTTCACAATAGTTTTTCTTAGATCACAATAATACTAAATCATTTTATGACAATTTTGTTCGAGTTTTTTAATATTCTTATATGTTATTTTTTTAAATTAGGCAGCCCGCAATTACATTTTTTTAACAAGTTGAAACTAAAAAAGATTTATTGTGAACTACAAACTGCTTTATGAACTGCTGACTACAAAAGTTATCCACCACTGACCTAAAAGTTTCATTAGTTTTAAAACGATTGATTACAGATTACACGAGGCTTTTTAACAATTAAGTATTTTAATACACTTTACTTGGCTTTAAAGAGAATAACTGTAAATTAATTTCTCAAGCTCTGTAAACTACTTTGAACACAGCCTAAAAGTGCGTTCTTAAGAAGTACTACACTAAATTACATTTCGAACACAACTTTTTTGGCTAAAAAGTTTGTACTCAAGTGAAAAACTTCTTTGTAAAATCGTGGGGGGCGATTTTTTTTTTCAAATTTCTGAAAAGGGGGCGATTAGTAAATGAGTTTGGGAAACCCTGATTTAGTCATTCGCAAAAAGCGTATAAATGTGCATTAAAAAGTTTGTACATTACAATTATTACGTCACTTTATAAATTAGTAATATTTTAACTTAGTTTTAAATGACTTTCATTTGTAAACAAAACGTCAATTAATTTGTCTACAATTCTAAACTCAACTTATTCAAAATATAAAATCAATTTTTATCGTGTTTACACTTCTTCAACTTTCTTTAAACTTCTTCAAAAAGTACAACTAACTCTTATTAAAAACTCTGAAAATCTTTTATATTCGTATTTTCTTGTTTTTATTCAAACTTTCTTTAGCAAGCAAAGTCTCGCTTGAAGAGCTCATCAGTGTACTAAATAAATTAGTCTGAAGATTATTCAAGTCCTGGAAGATGCAGTTTTAATTGAGTTATTAGTGAATATCTGATATTAAATTCATTTTATTTATACTTGGTTATTCAAATATTATTTTTCAGTTGTTTTATTACAAGAATTTCTTGCTTTACATTAAAGTTTTCTTTACTTAAAACTTTCTCTGAATCACTAAACTCTTTTACATTCCGAGTGAGTATCTTTAGTTTTGAATTACTTTATGATATTGCAAGAAGTTATTCCAAGTTAATTCTCTTTTTTTTGTAGTCTAATCTTATATAAGTTAAAAAAAAGTAGCTTGTTTCTTTTAATTCTGAAGCTGATTTACAAGAAGGTCATTTTTAAATACATTTAAATAAGCAACAATTATCATTTTTCACTGATCTATACCTCTATTCTACATTATTTTATTATTTATACTTGTAAAAGTACAAGTAACTCCATTTTTATTTTCAGAAATGTATCTCTTAAAAATTTTATGCTCTTATTGTGAGCATTTTTTTTATTCAACTACTAACTATTTGTTAAGTTTGTTATTATGGACATTAAGTTCTTAGACAGTTTTTAAAATTCTTTCACAAAATTACCTAGTTTAAGTACTTTGTTCGAAGTTCAGTTCTACAATTTGTTGTACTACTTTTTATGTTAATATGATATATAACTTATTTTTTCTGCAATTTTCTTAGTGATCTTGATTTTCTGCGAACTATTAATATCGGGAACTAGTCCATAATAAGAATTAATTTCAGAAAACTAGTGGTCGACTACAGCAAAAAGTAAAGTTGTTTGACCATATAAGCTAAAGATAATTTTATATCCTAGTTTAATAAATGATAAAAAAAACAGTGTTCTAAATGGAACATCAACTTGGATGGTATCATAAAAGAACTTCAAATTTTGTCTTGTTATCCATACTTAAGTGGTTTTTTATATACATACTCCATTGTATAATGAAAGGTATATAACTAGTTTTTACTGTGAAAACGGTTTAGAACTGTAACAACTAACAGTGATTATATATTAAACCTTTATTTTGAACTCGCAGCCTCTTGATGTTATTGACGGTGTGTTAATGGTGAAAACTAACTCAAATCTGTTTTAACTTTTTTCAACTTGTTAAAAACTTTCGATATTTATCGTACTTTCTTGTTTTTTAATTATTTATACTTGTTGAACACTACTATTTTGTATTTTAACTTTAGTGTCTATCTTTGTCTTTATACCATATATTTGTTTTTTAAGTTGATTTCTTTGAGTGCTTATTTCTTGAATTGATAAAGTTTCTCTATAGAAATATTTGCAACTAGTTTAAAGCCTTACTTTTTAGTAAAATTCCTTACTTTGTTTTAGTATGAAAATTCTTATAAACTTTATTTCATAAACAATATTTTCTATGAATTGTTTAATATTAAATATTACTTTTTTTTCGGGACTCATACAAGAAAACTTTAGGTCAACAATAGCAAAAAAAAATTTAGTTGTTCGCCCAAAAATACTAGTATTAAATTTATATTTTGGCTTGGTAGATCAGTATAAAAGTTATTTTTATATCTTTATGATTTAGTAAAAGCTTTTCAAATGTTCTCTTGTTATCTTTTGTTTCATTTCATTCTGTCCTCTCTTTCTTCAGCCAGCGCACTGATTACATTTTAAAAGTTTTGCACCTCTGAAAAAAGATGTTGGTCGTAACAGCCCATGCTTTGGAGTTAACCTTCAATAATTTTAATGATTTTAATTTAATCAATGTTTGATGAAGATTGTTGATGACCTTTACTTCTGGCAGCCTGTTGCTTACATTTAGAGGCTTGTTACTTATCTTGGTAAAAAGTTAATTTTAGAGCCTTTACCTTATCTCCAGACATTATCTTCAGAAAATTAAGTCTGATAATTGTTTCGAGTTTTGTTTTAAGAGGCGATCTACCTCGTAAATCAAGCGCACTTTAGAGGTTAGTATTCCTGGGCCAATATCGCTGCATTTATTTCATTAACTGCGTGTTGATAAAACTATATCAAAGCCCTGATCTAATTTTACTGTCATTAACTTAATAGCATGCTGATTTTAACTTTAAACTTGTGTGCCTATAAAAAGCTCAAATTCAAATAGATCGTCGAAACACTGCAAGTGATCGGAAGAATTAACTTATTATCGAGACCTGCTGCAAAATATCTACTACAAGTCAAAAAAAAAACCAAGTTCTATTTTTACCACTTCTGCTAGTAAACATGAGATCTGATCATTGCAGATGTTTTTCTCCTTATCTTGCTTCTATGGAGTCTTTTATCTAGTTGCAGGTTTGTTTTGATTGCTCCTCTATTGACTATTCGTAAACTGTTGTGGGAAGTTTTTAGTGTTGTCAAGAAATTCCTTTACCGTAGCTGTAATCTCTGCAATCTCATAAAAAATGTAGTTTAATACAGTATTACTGAAACATAAGTTTTTTACTTGTTTTAGAGAAAATTTATTTTTCTTTATCATTAATTTAGCAGCGTGTTGCTTTCGTTAAGAAGCTAGTTTACTCATAAAAATTTAAATTTTTAGAGCCTTTATCTGATCTTCAAACATTTTCTTTGTGGTCTAGTCATTTTTTTTATCTTTTTTATATTTAGAGATGCTTTAACTCATTAAAGATAAATTTTGGAAATCAGTGTTCTTGGGCCAATCTGGCAGTATTTTTTCCAATAACCTTGAGTTAATAATAATATATTTTATCATCGTATAATCTTTATATTTTTGCGCCTTTATGACACTCATATATTAAATTTTCTTGATTTTTTTACTGTCATCAACTTGGCAGTATATTAATTTTATTGAAAATTTTTGTACTTAAAGACAAACTCAAAAGATAAAAAATTATCTTAAGCTTCTAAGAGATTTTCTTCATTATTGGAGTTTCTTTCAATGATAACTTACCTCCTTTAGGTACTTTCTTGTAAAACTTTTTACTTTGAGTCAACCTTGTACCATCTTGTTTTCATTGACCTCGTTTTCATGGTATTAGGTTTTCTAGTTTTAAACCTATAATATACTTTTTATTTATCTACATTTTAAAATTATGGAACTTTATATTATAAAAAAAATTTAGCTCTACCATATGTGCTCTATAAAACTTTAAAAAACATTTTGATTTGAGACAGTAACAAAACTGTATGTTTTAGTCAGCTTTTGCAGATACTGAAATAAAATTAGTTTTTCATAATAAGTGTTTTTGATAAAATATAAATTAATAGGAATAACAGAGTTTGAAATACAAATATTTCTATTGATTAACACAAAGTTTTCATATGTTGCCTTGGTTTTGGTCGTTCGTATATTTTGTCATAAAAAAATTATTTTATTCATAATGATTTTCTAGTCGTCAAAATTAAATTAAAAATTGACTAATATCAACAAAATTTTCGAAAAAGTCTGTCTTCGAAATCATTCCTTTTATCATAATTTACAAATTAAGTTTTAAATGACATGATTGGTTTCAACACCAGTTTTATTTTTTATTAACCTGATTTACCTAAAGCGTTATTTTTATAAATTTTGTCGTGGTCATCTTTTGCGATTTTTTTATATAGTTTAAATGTTTTAGATGGTGTAACTCATAAACAATGTGCTACTTAAAGCGTCATTTAGTTAATATCGAAAAAACTTGCTTTAATTTATTATGTGTTTATAAAAGTACGTTTTTAGAACAAAGAATCTTTTGGCTTAATATGAACTTAAGTTACTTTATATAGTTTTTTGTTTTTAATCATTTAAACTGGTAAAATATAAGTAACTTGTTTTTCTTTGACTTGAAAAGTCTTTGCAGTAACGTCTTCGTCGCAATACTATTTTTTTTTATGATGATTTTAAAACTTAAGTTTACAAAGTAAAATATTTTTTATCGATGCAGATATATGATAAATATTTTTAAAATATTTATTAGGAGTAAGTCTCATAGTTAATTTTAACAGCTATTTCAAAAACTAAATTGTTTTTTGTTTACAAAACCTGATACTTTTATTTTTAAAGCTATTTTAAGCCATTTGTTTTAAAATTATATAGCGAAAAGGAGTAAATGATTATTTTAAAATATATTTTAAAACAAACTACTTTCTTTATTTGTTTACAAATTTATATTACTTTTATTTTTGAGCTTTATTTATAATTTAATAGTTTTGTGATATTATTATTACAACATCATTGTTTTCAAAATGTTATACTTGTATATTAAAAGTTACTTAACGAAAATGAAGTTACTTTGTAAATATCAGTAGTAAAACACTTGTTTTTATTAAAAAAGCCTTTGAATATTTAAGCATTGAGAAATGTATTTAATCTTAAGTGACTAAAACTAACAATTGATTTGAAATGTATAAAATGAAATATAATATTTTAAAATTTCAATGGACGATTGCAACGAGCAATCCAGTCTATGTCACTCAATTATGACATCACAGCCGTAAGTTTGATGGTAGTACAAAAGAATACAGAGAAAGATTCTTTAATTTTTATAAAGATCATCAATTACGAGTTAATAAAATGATCCGATTCATCACCGACTTCAACTTTTACTAAAGGTCATCTTGTACACTGGCGGATAACAAATGTTCGGGTGCAATCAGTCGGCGACAACTATCTTCCTATTTGTACCTAACACTAACGTTGTATGGCACATTAGACGTTAGTTTTACGACAAGACGATAAGAAAAGAAGTGGAGTTCAGTTGGCTATCTTTCTAAAACATACTAAGTGTTTTACTTGTTGTTTTTTTTGTAAAAAGTGTTGACACTTCACATCTATTTCACTTATAACTTTACATGTGCACTTATGTTTTGTATATAAGTTTTTTTTTAGACCTTTTGATACTTTCTATAAGGTTTTTATTGTTTTAAATAACACTACAAAAATAAATTAATCAATGAGGTAACTTTTTAAGTTTTCTTAATAAGGGGAAAGAATTTAATATGAACTAAATTTCATATTTATACTTTCATTTTTAAACCTATGGAACAAATGTTTACTTTTTAACGGTTCAAGTGGTTAAGGGAGTGTAGCAATATCGCAAGCTTCACTGCTTTCTTAGTTATAAAAAAAAGAAATTGCAAAAAAAAAAATTGATTTCTCAATGCTTAAATATGATAATTATCAATATACGTGTCTTTTGGTAGAATGGTGATCCATAGTCAACTGTTGACTCTTTTTAGGCTGAGTACTATTTAATCGACTATGACGTTTATGTTTTCTTTATAGTCTGTGTTTACTTTGTAAATATTGTATTGTGAAATAAATTGTAAAACCTTTTGAACAGTACTTCTGTTAATATCACAAAGAGATACTACTTAGAATGTATTAGCAAGGTTAGCTTTTTATAGCAATACTTAGTTTGTAAAATGAGCCATCGGGTCCTATATCACTATTCAACTAAAGTACCCTTATCAGTTTATCAAAACCAGTCACGGAGGTAATGTAGCTGGATCCCAGCCCATCAATATCAGATTTATCCTCGTTAGAATAATTTTTCCTGTCGATAGCGAGTCTTTATACTTCTAACCAGCCATTTTGATTGTAAGTAAGGTAAACTTGCTAGATACATCATCATTATTTATAGCAAGCTGATTACATGTAACTTTTGGTAAGCTAAACTAATACTTTTGTTTTAATTTTAAGCTTGTTTAGTTGCTTTGCTACAATGACACTTATGTATTTTTTTAAATTGACTAAAGTGATTAAAACATTTTTTATTTATAAGCTTTGTTTCGCAGTTTTCTATCTCTATTCTAAGTTTGATTACGAACACATCATTCTTAACTATCTAGGATTTTATAAATATTTTCTCAGCTTTTTGGCTATACTTATTTTCTACCATACACATACTTATAACTAACTTTTTATTTACTTTAAGTAAAAAAGTACTAACATTTTTTCTCATACTACGCATAATGTATTGTTGTAGATTCTTAAAAATTAACAAAACAGTTTTAAAGATGTAGTATTAAACGACTTTTAAACAACTACAGCTAAAAATAAATTTAGTTGTTTTTTCATAAAGCTCATGAAGTTTTTTAATCCGGGTTGACATGTTGATAAAACATTAAAAATTATAAATGCATATATCAACAGTTATTTAACGTTTTGAAATGTTACCTTGTTACTAGTTATTTGGATAATTTGTCATTCAACGATTTTTTTTGTTTTAATTAAATTTAATCTTATTTACTATTTAGACAGCCACATCTTACTTTATGTTATCTACGCTGTTTAAGATTGCCTCGATTTTTCGTTAGTCATTACTTGACAATGAGTTTTATTTTTTAGCTGGTTCACATAAAACATTTATTTGTTCCAATCATTTTATTGTAGCGTTTTAGTTTTTAAAAATGATTTACCTTACAAACTAGGTGTTTTTCGGAAAATCTCTTGCTCTTTGGTCAACATATCCTACGTATCTCTTTTTATTTATTATATTTATTTACTATTATTAACACTTATAGAACACTAGCAGCTTGTTTTTTTTAATACCTTTAAATATTAATTTTTGTCTTTTTGTAAGCTACCATTATATTAAACTTTTTTATTCATGTTTCATCACTTTTTTTTTTGTTATTAGCTGCTGCGACAAATTTTTTGTAGTCAAAATTTTCCAAATATCAAATAGTAAATATTTTCTTTAAGCTTGTTTAACGAGAACCAAATCTTACTTTTAGGAAAAAGTTTTTTTTTTAAATCATAGTATTATAAAAAAAACTATATAAGAAAACTTTTGGAAAAAGCATCGAAAATTTTTAAGATGTTTGTTATTTTTTTTTATATTTTAAACTAAATAAATACAAAAATAAGTTTTTTTAAACTTGATGCAGTAATTATTTTTATTGCTATATTTTTCACTTAATTTTAACAAACGCTGATAAAATAGCAGTTTTTTATTATCGATTATTTTTTTATGTTAATTTTGTACCATAGATAATTTTCTAAAAATAACAGTATTTTGAATGCAAGGATCGAATTCTATTAAGCAATTTAAAGTTTTGAAATGTTCTCTTTGTTTAATTGGTTTGAAACTTTTTTCGATAGGCTTTATTGATTACAAGTTTAAAAAAATTATGATGCTGTTTTTTTCTTATTTATCAAAATTATTAAAAATCTCAACTGTATTCTTTAATGTAGGTTTTCACTTTCTTGTCTATAATAGTATTGTTTCAGCAATAAAAAATATATTTTCAATATTATCCTATTGACTTTTTTTTCCGATGCAACTAGCCAAGCTATACTTGGGTTTCTTTTTTATACAAACAAATATTATCTAAGAAAGTGGTACTTCTTGCTTTTCTCTTTGCTTATAAAACAAAATACACTGTGTTATACTTTTTCAGATCCTTATTTACTCCGGTTTTTATATCATTTACTTTTTTATTATCTTTTTTAAAGATCATAAAATTCTCAATAGACAGCATACAACTTTAATTTTTTTAACTTTATGTCAAACGCAAGAGGGGTTGGTATGTATACAAATCAAAAAGTGAAATACTACAGTGGACAAGACTTTAGAGTTCTAAATGTATGCTATGAATCAATATACTTATGATGGTTATTTTGAAAAATTACAACTTTTACTGTTTTTTTTATGTTTTTGCTTGTGTAATTAGGTTTAATTTGTTAAATAGCGGTTATTATTTTATTATTCAAAAGTATAAGTTTAAGCGTTTGTTAACAAAGATAAGAGCGAAACAAGTTCACTAAAATATAAGTATTTAAGACTTTTTAAAGGATTTGAGGCTAACTATATAAACTTTACTATTAATAAGATAATAAACTATTCTGCTTATGTAGTAAGAAAACTAATGAAAGCTTAATTATATTAATTTTAAAAGTAAAGGCAGGTGTTACAACAAACACTATGAAGTTACTATCTAACGAAATAAAATAAAAGTCTGTGTGATGCTTTCGATTAAATACATTTTTTATCAAATTTTTTTTCTTCTGCTCAAAACTAAGTTTGTAGGTATTTAAATACTAAATTGTTTGTTATATTAGCACTAAAAATCTGTAAGTGGATTTAAACTCTTTAATTAGATTAGCAAATTAAGAATTAAGCTTCAAGCCTTTTTTTGAAATTATCTATGTTTATTTTAATTCTAAATGTTTTGATTTATGGTTTAAGTGCTTTATTATAATCCATTGTCTCAAAAAGATTAGCAGGTAAAAAAACTCAGTCAAATTTAATCTTCTACTTTTAAAACTTTCAAATTAATTTTGGCGTTTATTAAATCTTTTTAAAAATAGCTTTTAAGTTTTTTTTAATTAATGTTAAACTAGATATGCAACATTAAACTACTTCGTGTTAAACTTTTAATAAAATAAGTATATGTGAACAGACTTAAAAAGTTTCAAAAATCACTTTTAATCTTTAAAGTAGTGCTGTTTCTTTAAAAGAAATGACTCACATCGAAAGTTAAATATACTAACAATATTAGTAATAAGGTTTTAATATTTCGATTGAAAATTTCCTCGAATATAAACACAGCGTAGTTTAAGTTAATTACATTTTCTTTAACACACATTAAAAGAGTAAATAAATAAAAAATATCATTAAGTAAAGTTTTTTAAATAGAACACAATACTTGTTAAACTATACAAAAATAGTTATGGGTTACAAAATTTAAGCTCTATCATATCAATTTTGTTTTTAAATATTATCAATTTTGTTTAATTGCTTGAAACTACAGTTTTCGCTTTTTTGTATTTAATGTACTTAAAATTTCTAAAAATAACAATGTTTCTAAAACTCTGGTTTTAAACACTTTAAGCATTGCAGAACCGTTCTAGCTATGTAATTTGTCATGTACATGTAGTTACAAACTTATGGTTTTAACTGATTTATTTTTGTTTTTTATCACTAAACTTTTAGTATAACTATTTAAGTAAAAACAAAAATAAAATGTTTTTTTTTTTAAAGAAAAAAGTTTTTTTTTATTGAACGACAAAAAAATGCGCCCAAAAAGTATAGTTTAAGAATCCGGAAAACCTTTCGGTTATCGAGTCGTACACCGCGGGTTACTTTTAACGTCTTGATAAGTATAATAAGTGTTTGAGAAAACAATAAAAGTTTTAGGTACCACATAAACTTTATGTACAACTCACATGAACTTAACAATTTTTAGCTACATTCTATACAATATTATTAACATAAAAAATATTTTTGAAAAATTTTTGAAAAATATTTGTTAAAGCTTTCTTGTGCTTCAAAAATAAAAAAATAGATGTAGATTTAAACTTTAAAAATTTTAATTCCAATTAATCTTGACAACGGTAAGCTTTTAATTTTTGTTGTTGTAGCAATATTTTTAAATAATTTGCAATTACCATAATGAATTACGAAGAAGAAATAAGAAAATAATTCAGAATGGCGTTACAACCTCTAGACAAGTCAATTTATTTTTACGTGAAATTCTTGAAAAAGTTAGCGATTGAAGTAGTTGACAGTGATCAAAACATTGAAAACAACAAAAAGAAGTTTAATAACGTCAAAAAGGACTTCTACGCTTTCATGAGCAGCCACAAGGATTTTTTCAACTCGTTAAAGGTTCAAATTTCTTTGATCGATGATTCGGTCGCGCATACGTTTGATATAAGAAGTTCTGACCCGTTGGCAGAATTTGCTAAACTTGAGGATTTTATCGCACACTTTAAAAAAACAATTGAGCTTTACAGAGCTAAAACTAAATATCAATGGAGACTTCGAACCACAACAAACAATAAAGAAATCGTGAAGAGAGTCAAGTTGTTGCTGCAAAATGAAAATATTACGGTCATAGAACTTAATGAATTCTTGGAAAACAATGTTTTGGTGGAAAATTTATTGATTTCTGTAGACGGTAGCAAAAAAATGTTTTCAAACTACGAGAAGCTGCAAACTTATTTAAGTAAAAAAGTTGACGATTACGAAAACTTTCACGTCACAAAGGAAAGAATTGAAGAATTGTCGTTTACATTTAACGGAAGCATTGAAAGTTTCGAAGATGAGAAAACTTGCGGAGTTTGCTTTGGCGATTTTGAAAATGGTCAAGAAATTTGCCATCTACCATGTGACCATTTCTTGTGCAAAGATTGCGCTGTAAAATCGTTTAAAATTGTAGAAAATAGTTCAAACAATAATTCATCAAATGGTTCAGACAATAGTTTACTAAATGGTTTAAACATTAGTTCATCAAATATTTCAGAAAATAATTCATCAAATAGTTCATACAATAGTCCATCAAATGGTTCCGAAAATAATACATCAAATGGTTTTGACGATAGTTCACCAAATAGTTCGGAGAATAACACATTAAATGGTTCAAACTATGATTTATCAAAAGGTTTAGAAAATAGTCCATCAAATGGTTCAGGTGATAGTTCATCAAATGGTTCAGACAATAGCTCACCAAATAGTTCAGAAAATAGTTCATCAAATGGTTCAGAAAATAATTCATCAAATGGTTTAGAGAATAGTTTATCAAATGGTTAAGACAATAGTTTACCAAATGGTTTGGACATTAGTTCATCAAATGTTTCAGAAAATAATTCATCAAATAGTTCATACAATAGTCCATCAAATGGTTCCGAAAATAATACATCAAATGGTTTTGACGATAGTTCACCAAATAGTTCGGAGAATAACACATTAAATGGTTAAAACTATGATTTATCAAAAGGTTTAGACAATAGTCCATCAAATGGTTCAGGTGATAGTTCATCAAATGGTTCAGACAATAGCTCACCAAATAGTTCAGAAAATAGTTCATCAAATGGTTCAGAAAATAATTCATCAAATGGTTTAGAGAATAGTTTATCAAATGGTTCAGACAATAGTTTACCAAACTGTTTGGAGAATAATTCATCAAATAGTTCAGACAATGGTTCACCAAATTGTTTAGACAATAGTTTTTCAAATTCTTCAGAAAATAGTTCATCAAACAGTTTAGACAATAGTTCATCAAATGGTTCAGACAATAGTCTATCAAATGGTTTAGACAGTAGTTCACCAAATAGTTCGGAGAATAACACATCAAATGGTTCAAACATGAATTTATCAAATGGTTTAGATAATAGTTCATCAATTCGTTCAGACAATAGTTTACCAAATCGTTTAGAAAATAACTCATCAAATAGTTCAGACAATAGTTTACCAAATGGTTCTGAAGATGATTCATCGAGTAGTTCTGATTATGAATCAACAAACGATAATTTAGAGTTTGAATTAGACGATGATTGGGACACAGTCAATTTTCAGTGTCCGTTTTGCCGATACGACTGCTCTTAATGGTTTCTGATAGTTCTTCTTTCTTACTAGTGAAATTGATATGATAAATATAAACTTACTTTAAAATATTTAAAAACATACACGTAATTATAGTTATGACGTATGTATCGAATGATTTATTAAGTTTACGAAGTAAAGTATTTTTAATAAAACTATAAAGTAATATACTAACTTGAGTTTTATAAAAAGTAAGTAATAATAATAATAAATTGAGTAATAAAAAAGTCATGGCAGAGCTTTTTGTTTATGAAACTATTAGTAAAAAAACATTAACATAAAAACTGCCATCAAAATACTTATTAAAATAAAGGGTTAGGTAGTAATATTAATAGTTGCTTAGTTAATCTATAACTTAAAAAACTTTCAAAAAGTTTTAAAAAATAAACTTTAAACATGATTTTTTTTCTAAGTTCGCTTTTGATAGAAAAAAATTATAATTCTTTTTTTACAGTTTTATTAAATAATACTACTTACTAAGTCTTTTGTCTAGTTTTCGGCTTTTATTAAAGTATACGAATAATTTTAATTATCAACACTTTTTCTTTATAAAAAAATTACACCATTATCATAATTTTTTTATGTTCAATTATATTTTTTAGTGTTTGGTATTATTGAAATAAGAAAGAAAAAACACTGTTTTTTGACACTTGAAAAATTGGTCACTGTTTACTTATTTTCAAACAATTGTAGACATAGCTTTTACTTTTTCAACACATGTGTTTTGAAAATATCTACTTGAAAAAAAATTAAAGTAAATTATAATATAACTAAAAGCTAGACTAAAAGTTACAAAGATACTATAATGTAAATTATGTTTTAAATTTCAAACACTTCTTCAGAATTATCCAGTCATTGAATTCAGAATAACAATACCTTTTTATGATTTAATTTGCAATAATCTATCTGGCTTATACAAAAACAGTAACTTTTCAGATGTATATTTAGATATAGTTACTAAATAATTAAGATTAAAATAGTTGTACAACAATTTTGTTTATGTTATAAACATAATAAATTAAATAGCAAAACGTTTTAAATACTTTACTTATTTTTAGAGATTACAAAAATAATTATAGCAAATAAGCATTTTATGTTTGTCATGTAGCAACCACTTCGTTTCAATTTAGAAATAGAAAACATTTTTTAAATTATTCAGATAACTTACTTAAAAAACAAATCAAATAGTTTAATAGTTTTTGCTAATTTTTGTTGCTGCAACTAAAAAACCCAATTAAAAGACCTACCGTTAAAACATTATGATTTTTATGAGTCTTGCATTATGGTTTTAATTTGACCTTTTTTGAAATAAATTCACTTCAGAAGACGCCTAAATGTTAAACAAATCTAAGCAACAATATGGTTTGCATCACGTAATCTAGTACAACTAATTAATATTAAAATGGTTAAGTAACAAATCTTAGTTATAGTAATTTAATAGGTAATTAAACAGTACTTAAACAACAGAATAACAAAATTTATTAACATTAGTAGATATCTATCAATAAATGTAGTACTTAGCTTAACATTAAAACTAGTAAATTTTTATAAGTTTTAACAAAATGAATTTTATTAAAAGTAAAACAGTATTTTTAGTTAATTGAAACAATTAAACAAATGCATTTTTTTTTAATTTCTAGTGACAGCTTAAACTAACAAAGAGTGTAGTAGTAACTTTTTTTTTGATAGTAGCATCTGTGACATTTAAGCCTAAACTGTTCTTTTCTTATCTCACCTTGACAACACTCTTGTTTACAAACAAGCTTCTTAAAATTGAATGAAATTCTAAAGTAAATAATAGTGGTACTTCTGCAAAATTTTTGTCTCAAGTTGTAATTGTTATTGTTTTCATAAATTGGCTTTACTAAAATTAAACAAATTTCTAGATATGTAAGTTTTTTTATTGTTACTTTTTTCATTGAATAAGTTCAACTCTAATAAGTATTAGTTGCTAGCAAATGGTGCACAGCTCTGACCAAAAGGTCCTTCTCTACACCAATCCATTGACCTTAGTTGTGAGGTTCACATTTTCCTTTCTAAGTAGCTGTGTACTTTTATTTACAATGTTTTTGAAAAATATTTGTTCTCTGTAAAGTTTTTTTTTTATAAATAGATGTATAATTTTAACTTGTTGTTTTGAACTAGATTATTTGGTTGTTATTTCGTTATTTTGTAAGGTTGTTATTTTGTGATAAGTTGTTATTTTGGAAGTTTTTTAATTAATTACTTTTCGATTATAATTAGTAAAGCATTATAACTTATTATAATTAAATTAAGTCAGCTAAACCAAATTATCATCATTAACATAATTTAAGTTAACTTAATAAATATCAATATAAAATTGTAATATTATATAGTGTTTTTATGAATGTAAATAATTTTTTTTTATACGTAATATAGAAGATAGCCCTTTATGCCAAATTGTTAAAAGTTTGAATAGCTTCAATCAGAGTACCAATACCATTTTAATTTTGTATTTAGATTTATTGAATTAATTTTAAACTATTTAAGTTAAATTAAATACAAAGTAATTTAAAATTTAATGACACTAGATCCATATTTGATAATACCAAAATATAAAATTTTGAAGCTTTAGATTATTCCCTTTGGAAAAGTTAAACTAAATTCTCGATAAAAAATTGTAACATACATTAATGAAATTCAAAGTATATTTTTTCTTCATTTCATAACAATTTTTCTTAATCTATGTATTTAAGATATTACAAGTTTATCCCAGCTGAAAAAATCTACATGATGGTATTTTATTACTTAAAGGAATATATATTATGCTTACATGTCTGAAAAATATTTTATAATAAAGATAAACTTTTACCAGATAACATCAACTTTTAGTAATTCTTAAAGTTACTTTGAATTTTGTTAAAATATTAATTAATGTTCAATAGCTAAGGTAAAATTTTACAAAGTAAGATCAACTTATAAAGATAAAGGTTGAACTTGCTATATATAGTCTTGATAAGTAATTTTTATTCTCATCTTAAAATATATTTTATGTTTATAAAAGTTTTTAAAAAAATATTGTAAATTGTTGAGATAGTTTATAGGTTTAATTTTAATACAATATTTTTAGCATACATTTCCAAAAATTATTTAATTTTATTTAGTTTGTCTTGTAAATTCTATGAAATCTATTGTAAAGATCTATGCCAACAATTAATTTTTCAATCTGTAAATACCAAATGTCATCTCATTAGATTTTAAAAACTTTAGGCTAAACCTTTTTTTTGAAATATTGGCAAAATTTCAGTTTTTGTCGATTCAAATACTTGAAAGTTTCTGAATATGTAAAATAAAGTTTGAGAACATTTATTATTGTGTAAACTTTAATTTTTAAATATAATTTGAAAAAAGCATTTAGTTTTTTAGTTTTAATATTTAAAAAATAAAAAGTGTTTAACAAACATATTATTTATTAGTTTACTGAATTAGAAATGTCTTTTAGTGTTAATTTTAATTTCTTATATGACAAATTCAAATGACCTTTGCAAGGAGGAGAAAATATTCATTAGTGAGAGGGTAGTAATATAAAATTATTGTATCAGTGTATATGTAGTTTTAGTTCTTAAAAAATTTCTTTAGTGAGTTGTAACACTTAAAGTTTAATGTTAAATGTGTTGGTAGCTGTTTTATGACAATTTAATAAACATTTCAAAATCTCAAAATGTTTTCTGGGGCCATATCTAAACAAATAATAATAAATAACAAAAGTAAAATTTTTACCAACATGTCTGATTATTAATAAGATTAGTATTCACAACTAAACTTAAATGCTACAAAGTTTCTTTTACTTAAAAGCCCAACTATTTGTTAAATTTAAATGTGTTTGTTATGTGTAAAAAACATAAGTTAATACAAAAGTTTAGTAACATACCTGCATTCTAGTTCTTTGGCAATCCCTTTACACTTTAAGTAAAGTTTGTAAATCACCTTTAATAAAAAAATATTTGCAGCATTTAACAAATAAAATGATTACCGCTATCAAAGCACTGTCCTACTTAGGAGTGGTAACCACAATAACTAAGATGAAAACCCAAAAGTCCCATGCAAATGACACCAAATTCAAACCTGCATGGGACAGGAACTTGGACAAGAATGGTATTGTTGACGCAGATTACAAAAACTTTAACTATAGCAAGAAGCTCACACTGATTTGCATGCCTGAGTACGAGTATGCGTGGGACTGGGAAACCAACACCAGTGAGGTTTGAATATTTCAAATGTTGATTTGATTAAAAAACTACTGTTGTTTTAGTACAGGTAGTTTTAAGTTTGTTCAATATTTCTGATAGTAAGAACAGTTTATTTTGTATTTAAATTAAAGTTAGTACATACTTTATTCTTACTTTAAAAGCTTAAGCAAAGATAGGTATTAGTTTTAGGACTAAGTAATAAATATTACAGCAGGTTTTTTTGATACTTTTAAGATTATTAATTTATCATATTGAATTTGAGGTCAATTTTTTTATTTAATCAATTTTTTTTTTTGTCATTTATACTTATACTTATTATGATTTTAAAATAACTTATTTACTTTTTGCATAGTTAAGTCTTAAAAAAACATTTCTTTCATTTAAAAAACAAAACATTTACAAAAAATTTTGATTGTAATAGCTCCATATTGCAACTACATATTGAAAATTGAAACTTTTATGTTTGAAATGTATTAAACTCTTAGAACAGACAGTATCGTTCAACTAGCACAAAAAGCAGTTTAATTTATGTTTTTACAACTTTAATATTCAACTGAATTTTAACACTTTCAAGTTTCAAATGACCAAAACTGGAAGGAGGCAACTGGACCGCTTACTCCTCACAGACAAGGAGTTTGGACACCAATTTCTGGCCAACAAGGATATTTATGTCCCATCACTGACTGCCATTTCAACCAAAGAGCACCAAAAGTGGTCGGATGGTGAGGCCAACTCGTTCAAGAACTTTATAGAAAAAGTTTTGGACTCGAAAGCCCCCCATTTCGAAGTAGATGGTGCAGTTGATGGAGCAAGTGGCAGGTTGAACCAGAGTGATGGAAAAGTAGTAGAACATGAGTCTTTGAGGTAGATAGTTTCATGCTTTATAGTATGAATTGCTTATTGTTATTATAATGCTTAGTTCAATTCGTCTAGTTTTGTTATACAATAAATTTTACTTATATTTGCAAATTTACATTTATTTATAGTTAAATTTCTATATGTTTTATTTTGTTTTTGATATGAATACAAATAAAGTTTTGTGTAAGCCACTTTTAAAATTAAATTCAATCATTACCAAAAATTACTTTTGCTTTAATTCTTATCTGGTTTGTTTTAAATTTATATTTAGTTAATTGAACTAATTATTTTTTTTAAGTTTCATACAGTTTTAAAAACAATTATTTAGTTTCCTGTACTGTTCTACTAAACCAATGTTTTACAAAGGTGGTCAGAAATGTGGTTGGCCATAACCTGCAAAGGGCGGCAGTGACTTGTTAAGGGGTCATAAGGTCATAATTTTAAACTTTCACTAGACATTCTGAAGTTGATGATGTAAAGCAAAAAAAGGTCTTTGGCGTATTTAAGTCTAATTTTAAATTTACACTAGATACTCTGGGGTTCAAGATGAAGAGCAAAATAAAAATTCTAAGGTGTACTTAAATATAGTTTTAAAACTTACACTAGACTAGGATTTAAGGGGGCCATAAGCTGAAAATGGGGAAGCATAAGGCAATCATTTGAAACTTACACTAGATATTCTGGAGTTAGTGATGAAGAGCAAAAAAAAGTTTTAGAACTGTTTTTTGGAAAGTCTTGTTAAAGGGGGCGTTATGAAAACAGTTTTGAAAACCCTGTATTAAAAGGTGCTAAAAATTGAAATTTTTTATAAATTTAAAATCTATTTTGTATTTGAATATACTACAAATATTTTTTAAGTACTTTCATCAGCACCCTATTTACTTAATTTAGTTATCTAGTTAAAATAAATAGTATACTTTTATTGTTTTATTTTAACGTATTTGAAGCAATCTACTACTGAAATGAAAGCAGTAAATTTGATGTTTTCAGGTATCTAGTTCCATTCTACTCACAGCCGAAGATCACACTGCAAAACCCTTACGTCATTGAACAACAGAACATATACCAGCAGCAGGCCAAAGTTGAATACGCGTGGAGGAGGTTCTGCATGAGTGCACATGAAAAAAATGTGGTTATTTTTGCTCCACCAATGACAGTAGCCTACTTCATTTGCAGGTATTGAGATGTTTTTTTTTTGTTTTAATCTAATGAATTAGTAAATCTAGTGTTTGGAATACTTAATCTGGCTTGTTGTTATATATTATTCTATAGTTTACTTATTGGTGTAAAAGTATTAAAAAATATATATTCACGCTATTATTTTAACATATTGTCATAAGAAATTTATAAGACTCTAATCTCAGTACCATTTAAATGTAAAAAATGAAAATAAAGTCTCTTTGCTAAAAGCTGTACTTAAAATACAATTGATTCATTTATTATTACAGTATATTTAAACATAACATACAGCACTGTTTCTTCGTTGATGTACTTTATTCTGTATTTATACATTTTTGGTGTTATAGAATTTTATAAAAAGACTGCTTCATTATCCTTTACTTTTTTTAGTTCTATCTACAGTTGTTTTCAACTTTTATTAAAAGCTCAAGCATTTAATACTAATTACAAATTTACTTTTAACTCAAGTTTGCTATCTTAAATTTTTTTTACCTGTTTGACAAGCAGTCTACTAATAAAATTTCTTTAAGCTGGACCCAAACAGAGTGCTAAAAAAACTTGCTCAACAAATATCTTAAGAATAAGCTAAACTTTAATATTATCCACCTAGATGCCTGAAACTACCACTAATCTATACTACCTACAACTTGTACATTTATTTTTAACTTCTAATACAGCATAGTAAAATTAATACAAACTATTAAAGTTTTGTTTTACAATGTTTTTTGAATCTTGACTAATAAAAATGTATTCCGTAGCAATTAACTTTTTAAACCTACTATCTCACAATGAAAAGATCATGTTGTTTGTCGAATTATGAAATTCTACGAGCTTTGTTATACCTAAGAAAACTGCTTAAAAATGCTTTGTAAAGACATATAAAAAAAATTCAACCACAGATGCCTGCAACTGCCAATAGAGAGTTGGTCGAGGATCTCACTGATGAACTGCAGTGTCACCAACTTGTACTACTACAACGGTGGGTGGGTCAGAAGCTGTGGAATTGGTGAAATGGGTCAGCGGACCACTTCTGACGTATGCACCGACACCAAGTTCTCATACGATGTAGCCAGTCGCATTAAAATGTTTGTGTAAATATTGGTTTTGGTTAACACCCGAATCAGTTTATTTAAAAGTTTTTGTTTAACTTTTATCAGCATTTCAAATTGTTTGGTGAGTTTAGATTTGTAATTGAATAACTTTACCTGATTTGGAGTCAAGGTTCTTTTAATTTGGCATGTTGGCGTAAAGTTTACAGCAATACTTGGAAGTTTTTGAACATGTTGCTTCATTCACTATTTATGTTTGGTGAAAGTTAAATTTTGGTGAAACTAAAACTGTTTTATAAAAGTCGAGCTTGGCTGATTGTTTTTTTTAATGTCGCTATTTAGTTTGCTAAAAAATTTTTAGATATTCATTGCTGCCAAGTCAAAGTTCTTTGATCAAACTGTTTTCATATCAAAAAAAAAATTAATGGATTTTGAACTATTTTCTTAACAAAATTATCAACTTGAATTTAAACGAGTGCAGCACACTATTTCAACAGATTTTTAATTATTTTTTTGAACATTTAAGCAGTGTTTGTTGATTTCAGCAGTGTTTGTTGATTTTTCGAAAGTTGTAAATTTTATTTTAGCTACAAATTTTATTATTTAATTATACGTGGAATTAAAATTTTATAAAACATTAAACAAAATTTTTTTTAATCTACCATTTAAAAGTAACCAAAGTCAAGAACAAGAATGAGTTTTAAGCTGTTTTAGTGAAAATTTTTATTATAAATTTTTTATTAGTATTAAAACTTTTTAATTTTTTAACAAAAATTGAGATTTTATCCATTTATTATTCTGTTTTAAAGTATTATTGACTTAAAAACCATTTTGAATTATTTTTAAGCAATTGAAATTTTACATACAATTAAAGGTGATTTCAAAATGAATATATATTGCTTGTAATTTTGAAACATCCAAATTATATTTTCATTTAGTTTACAATTCATTTATTATTCATAAAAAAAAAACTCCAAATAAATTTCTAAAAGAAATTTTTTTGTTTTATTTTTAACGATTCAGGTTTTATTGTTAAAAAGTTTAAAAGAAACAAACGTATACTTTCTTTATTTAAATAAATTTTATCACACTTGAATCAAATTATATAAAAATTACAGAATATTTCAAAATGGTTTAAATATTGCTGTACATCCGCAAAAAACATCCTAAAGTTTTAAAAAAGCTAGCTTCTTAATTCAAGCTATTTAATTTGATCTTAGTGCTTTGCATCAAATATTTTGATTAGTTTATCCTCTATATTTTAACGTTTTTAAAATAATCATATCTCAATTTGTTTATCTTTGTTTTGAGATATAAATATTGTTTTTTTAATGTTAGTTTACTTTTACAAAAACCGTTTAAACACTTTAGACTTGTAAACTTTGTTTTAACTTTTTTTAATATTAGTTTTATTTTAAGTTTATCTATCTATTGATGCAATAATAAATTTATATATATTGATGTGTACGATTTTATTGAAAATATAAGTCTTTCTGAATTTAAATTACATTTAGTTTTGCTTTGATTTATTTCTATTATTAAAAAGATACTATTAAAGTCTTTTCAGTATGAAATATATTTTAATCCAAAATTGTTTCGTTTTACGTTTCAAAAGACCATGATTTTTAAGTTAAAAAATATCCTTAATTAAACTGTTTAATTCACTATATTATTAACGTTGCCTATCACCTATACGATGTTTATGATTTAATATTTATGAATATTTAGGAACATTAATAAAAATCATTATCTTTTTCACAGTATAGGTTTTTTTCATGTTAAAATTTATATGATGTGCGTTTTTAATTTTTCCAAAATATAATAAAAATCATGAACAATTTTAAATACATAAAATTCAGTTAACAAATACTTTTATGAAGGCAAAGAAACAGTTATGTCAGATTTACTACACATTATAATCAAGTCTTTAAAAATAATTCTAAAAAGCCTTTAAAAAAGTGATAGTAATTAAATAGTAGATGCCTCATACAAGTGAAAGTGTAGTAATATTTTTAAAAATAAGCAAATAAACTTAAACTTAAACCCTATCGTTTTTTAATAGTATATCTGAGACTTCTAAACTCAATCCAAAAACAAGTTTTTAGTCGAATTAAATAAGCACGAAATCTCAACTGCTTTACTAAGCTGAATTTGTTATTAAGTGAGTCTTAGTTTATGACAACTACCAATGTTAAAACAAATACTTGAAATTGTTTTTGTCTTATACATTAATATTAACACAACTTTTTTATCTTGAGTTAAAAGTAAACAAAAATAGTAACATAATCTTAAGTTTTGTTGATTAGCTATGAAAAGTTTATTATAATTTTAGAGGCAGAAACAAGATAAAAATTATTTTTTGCATTCAACAAATACACTAACTCGTTAACATAAAATTTAACTGTTCTCCTTTTAGCTAAGAAACACTAGTTAAGATACAACAAAATATGTGGAAAATAAACGTTAAATGTAAAAACTTATAGATATGTAAACGTATATAATTACATGTGCTGCTTTTGTTGTAGAAACTAGTGCAGTACTTGGAAAAGTTCATACTCTTGCCGGTGATTTTTACTGTCAAACAGCAAACTACAAAAAGTAAAAAATGTAAATAAACAGCTACCTAGTAAAGGAGGTGATTGCTATTCTAATTTTTGCAAAGTGATCGATAAAGAAAATTAACTTAGGAAATCTTGAATTAATTAATAAAATTAGTTTTTAAAACAAATATTTCGAATCTTTTGACAATTATTACTTTTTATGTAGTAAGCATTTGAGTTTTTTTTTTGCAATTTGTTGCTTCTTCTTCAATTATACTTCTTGGATAAGTTAAGAGCTTTACCTTAAAAAAAGCATGATTAGTGAGATATTGTCGAGGAATGTGTATGATTGTGTTAACGAGTAATAAAGATATTCATCATAGAAAAACAACAATGTTGCATATGAAAACTTATATATCAACGTTACAAAACACTAAAAAATTTTTAAGTAAAATTATGAAGTAACTTGTCTCAGATATAAAGTAAGTATGTGTAATGTACAAGTGAGTAACATACAAGCTGTATTTTATAAATTAAATAAATAACCATTGAAAAGTTTTATTTTAAGTTTAATATGAAAATGTTAAATACTTGTTAGCTTTCCTTCATAAATTGTTTAACTTTTGTTTGAAGTAACTAACATATTTAACCTATTTTTTTCTTTAACTAGAACTATATTACAAGTTTTTGAGAAGCAAAAGTTAAGAGTTTTAAATGACATACATGTCTACTAGAAAACAAAAAGAAAACTATTCATTTTATTAAAGTTTCTTGTTTTAACATTTAAACTAAACTTATTGTTGTAAGACAAATTTTCTTTTTAAACACAATGAATTAAAAATGTTCAATCCAAAAGTTTATTTTTGTTAGACGTATAAAGCAAAGTACATTTCATTTGAAATAAATTCGCTTCTCAATTGCAAGGTAAACTTTTTGCTATCTTAATGTGTTTACTCGCATCTTTAATTGGATTAGTTCTAAGTAGTTGTTATGTCTTTTGCATCAATATGGGTCATGGGTGACGAAAAATGATAGTAAAACTACAAAAACTGCTGTATTACTAATTTACTAAATCGATTTAAAGCAATAATCAAAATGAGAATAATTTTATGTTTGCATTTAAGCTCAGGACATAAAAGTCATTTTAGTTAACTTAAAAGTGTTACTTTTAAAAGTAACTATTTTTTATGTAAATTGTTATTATACTAAACATATTAGCGAGTGTTTTATTTGTAAATTTATAATTTAAAACACTTAAAGAGTTTTTAAGTATTTATTGCTAGGTACATAGAATTTTATTAATCTAGCATAAATAGAATTTTCTGTTTAAGTGGAAGTATATTATATGTTATAACCTTGTACAAAACTTATAAAAATCAAATTGTGATAGTTTTACATGTAAATACATATTTACAAAAGTTATACAGTTAATACCTAACTGAACAGAAAAAAGAGCTTTCGCTAGTACTAAAAACTAAATATATATTATGATAAAAGTACTGTTATTAATGTACTGTTCAGTTACTGTTATTTATTAGTTAAATCAAATTTAGAATTAGTTTATAGTTGCAATGAACTAAATACTAATTAAATATTCATTTACACGTTTATCACTAGATTTAAAGTATTTATAAGATAATTTGACATTCTTAAGTTACATTAAAGAGTTATAATTAAGTTTTAAGCTTTTTTTAATCCTAGTAGTAAATTGAAATCTTTTATCTCAAATAATCGATCGATAAAAATCTAAGTTAATTCAAATTAAAACTTATATAACTACTAGTTTTTGTGAGCCTTTTATGATGGAATTCGAGAATTTACATTTTAATTAAAACTAAACTAGCATTACTGCTTTAAGCTACACGTTGCTGATATTTTAATTGATAAAAAGTATAAGTAAATCCGACTTTATGTACTTAAAAAAATATGACTTGGAGTGTATTTGAACTTACTTTATAGTATTAGAAAAAAGTCCATTAAAATGGTATTAAACCTCTATAAAAGAAAATTATTTTTTTAGAATGTAGTACTATCTTAATGTATACTAAGATAACAATGCAAACTTAATTGCTTAAATTTTTCTGTTTGAAAATGAGTTGTTAAAATTAGAGCTGAAACTTGAGCCTAACATTAAAATAACATGTTTTTTTTTTGGTTGAAATACTGTCTAAATACATTAAATGAGCAAAAAAAAAAAAAAAAAAAAACTGTAAAATGCTTTTTCAATTTAACTACACAACTGTTTGTTTATTTGCTACAATTTTTCATTTTAATATAGTTAAAACTTATGATTTTGAACTATTTTTATACTGTTTTGTCTAGTCTCTAGTTTTGAAACAAAGTTATTTATATAAAAATCTAAACTAAAAAATCATTTTTTTTAAAGTAAAAAAAGTTTTGTATGCATTATAAATTTAAATAATGGCTTGAGTAATTAAGAAACAAAAGTTTGAAATACATGAATAAAAATACAAAATTTGTAAACAGACATTGCTTTTACGGTTTTTTTAAGTAAAAAAAAATAAAGCACATGTTTTAACTTCAAAATATATAAAGTTTAATTGTTATTCATATTAAAGGCAATTACAAATCACTAATCATAGTTAAGTTTACAAATTTTTAAACAAACAGAAATAGGATCTTTTAATAATTTTTTTTTTTTCATGCGGTTATAATAATAAGCTGAAAAGCTTTTCCTTCACAGCATTTTATATTTAAACGAATTTAAATCAAAACAATGTCCAGTGTGGAAGAACAAAGAAGTAGATACGTTGCAAAACCGTCTCAGTCGCTAGAAATGACAGTTTATTTGTGCACTAAGCTTCTGCAGAGGATAGCAACTGCGATTGAAAAAAAACAAAACGTCGAAAACAACAAAAAGAAGTTTAGCAGCGTAAAAAGAGACCTGTATGATTTCATGCAAAGTCATAAGGATTTTTTCAAATTGTTCCAGTTTCAACTTTGCCTGAGCGACAATTCAGTAGTGCGTTTTTTTTATATTAAAAGTTCCGATTCGTTGGAGGATTTCGCCAAGCTGGATAACTTTCTACATCATGCTAAAAAGATCATTGAGTTGAGGAACGCTGGAACCAATTTCTACATTAGGGTTAATTTGCTTAAAAACATAAGGGAAGTTACGAAAAGAGTCAAAACGATAATGCAAAAAGACCGACTGACCAATGAGGATCTTGAAAATTTCTTTGAAAATCACACTTTAGTGGACGAATTGTTGATTTCAGTGGACGGGATCAAAAAAAAGTTTTCAAACTACAAGGACTCGGTACTTTATCTGACTAAAAGAGTTGAAGGTCATGAGAACTCTCACGTCATAGCGGAAAGAATTGAGGAATTGTCGTTTAAGTTTACCGGAACAATTAAAAATTCGGAAGATGAGAAAACTTGCGAGATTTGCTTCGATGAGTTTGAAAATGGGAAAGAAGTTTGCCGCTTGCCTTGCAACCATTTCTTGTGCAAGGATTGCGCTGTAAAATGGTTTGAAGCGACCAAACGAGTGGTTCATTGCCCATTCTGCAGATATGACTGCACCTGATGGTTCTAATTTAATAGTTCGTACTTTTTGCCTTTTAACTAAAAGTAAAAAATGTTAATTTACATATTTTTGTATTTTATACCACACGATCGTAATGATTTCGTTATGACCCAAATGACTTAGCAGTTTTCCATTGGGAGTATTAACATAGAAACTTTCAAATGTATTTGTTAAACTTTTTTTTTTGAAAATTAAAATAGTTACGTATATGCGTGTCAGAGGTTTTTACCTCAGAGTGAAAGCTCTGCAATATAAATATTTATTTTTAATATTAAGTGCCATTGAAAACGTTATAATATTAACTGTAACTATTCAAACTATTTACATACAAAGTTGAGATATTTACAAAATCATATTTAAAAACCCTGCAGGTAGTCCTATGTGTCCGGAAATTTATTTTATTTCCTAGGAAACCCAAATAATAACTGAGTTATTTAAACAGTTTAAGCTGATAAAACAGCAGAGACATATAATAAAGTGGTAAAATAAAGCATATCAAACAAAAACATTTTCTAGATTTTTTATTTGCAGTTAAGATAAAGCAGAATTAAAGTTGTTAACTTAAATTACATAAAACTTGGATACATGTTCATTTTAGCAGCGGCATAAATGTCACGTTTTTTAATAAAATCAAGCAAAATTTATTGAAACTGATACTAAAATTGTGATAAATTTAAAGTGGGAACGTCGATAAGTAAAAAAAAAAACCTAACAGTTTCACCTTTTTTCTAATCAATAAGTTGTTTTAAATCAAAATAAAGAATTTTATTTTTTTTACAGCCAAAAGATGTTATCGTAAAATAGTTGTATTTGATGTACACTTATTACATTATGATTATGCTTTTTTTTAATTAACTTTATTCGTTAGCTTTTAAAAAGAAAACACATGTTGGAAAATACTTTTCATAATTTATATAAGTGAGTATTACAAACATGTTCTATAACATACTAAATGTTTAAGAAAGAAAGTGTAAATGAAGTAGAATTTTTACTTGAGTTTTAACTTTGGAGTTAAAAACAATTAAACAATTTAAGGTAAAATCCAGTACAAGCACTATAAGTTTTAATTATTTGTAGTTGTTTCTTTACTCTATGTCTAATACAAAACTGTATAGTACGAGATTTAGGCGTTAAATATTTTTTTCATAAAAGGTACAAATAAATCTATACATCTATAGTTTATATTTATAGAGATTAAATCAAATTTCAAACAAGATTTTATACAGCTAAAACTTCATTGAGATAATGACATTGTCGATAAGCTTTACTAAAATGAAACCGGTTCAGTATTCAATAGTAAAATACAGTCAGTTCTGAAAGAATTGTTAAAACACTCAATAAATAACAGCTTTGTGCTAGTTTTAGGAAAAATGGTGTAATAAAATAATAAAAAAGTTTATTACAGCCGGAAACATTTCTATCTAATACATTTAATTTTACATATAACTCATTTTAATTAGACACTATAGATATAATAATTAGTGATGTACCGGACTCACTATCCAGGTCCGGATCCGGCCGGATATTGCCATTCTTTTCTGATATCCAGATCCGGCCGGATCTTGATTTGAAAAAAAAGTCCGGATCCGGTTCCGGCCGGATTCTAATTTGAAAAAAAAGTCCGGATCCGGGTCCGGCTGGACCCGAAATTGTGGGTCCGGTACATCACTAATAATAATATACAAAAAACTAAAAAAAAAAGTAGTTATAAATAAAAATAATTATTACTAGTGTTTTATTTGTTGTTTATATCCCTTTATAAAGTTTTCAAACTGGATTTTTCTCTTAAAAGCTAGATTGAAATATTTAGCAATAACTAAAATTGTTCTAAAGTTATTTCAAATTAATAATGCATCTGATCTATGAAAACTGGATCCCGCAGTAATAATTCATCTGTTATATCTAGTGTTGGTCAAAAAAAAATTAGAGGTTCAATAGTTTGTGCTCAATTTTGTAACACAAATGTTGTGAATACAGGAATTATAGCTGTTTTGTCAATCTTAAATAAAATTTTCTGTTATTAGGTTTTTACCTTTGAAGTTCTAAGTTTAAAAAACTCTAATCACAACTAAACTTAAAACTATGATAATGATAGGCTTGAAATCAACATTTTCTAAAAGTTTTGTAAGTAAAAATTTTTACTGCTTAGTTAAGTTATTCTCAAAAAATATTCTTTTCTATTTTATTTTTGTGACTACGTTTATTCAAAATCATTACTTTTATCCAAGTTCTGTTACTTAAACTCCTACTATATGTCTACAACTATCTAACATGCATAATATACCTAAAAATTATATAGAAAATTTAATATATAGTCAAATATTAAAACCAACATTTTTAACTAGTTAACAAATATAGTTTTATTGCACTCTTTCAAACCTAAAGTTAAGTTTAAAGCAAAAGCAATTAAAATTTACAAAAAAAGTATAAACATGTTTAAACAAAGAAAAGCAACGTAAATAAAAATTGAAACTAAATTTATTATCGACACAAAATCACTTTAACTTAAAATTTCAGTCTTTTAAATCATTGGGACCTTAACGCAGCTGATGTTTTTGAAATCTTCCATCTCCATGGAGTTTTTGAAGCTGAAACGATCGCTATTCACATCGTAACTGTGTACGTTGACTTTACTATTTTCTTTTCGTAGGAGATAAATCTCACAACCGATGCTGACTACCTGGTACGAATAAACATATACATTTTGTCCAAAAGAATGATCTGCACTTGATTCTGATGTTCTCACCCATTTTGGAAAGGTTTTGATATACGTGAATTTTCTTGTGAGACAATCATACACTTCACAGTGCTCACAACTGCCGCCGATCATAAACATCTTGTTACTGATACTGACTGCTGAATGATCAATTCGCCATGACAGCATGCTGGGAAGGGAACACCATTTGTTTTCATGATGGTCATAAGCTTCTACTAAATCCGTCTTTTTTCTTTGAAAACTTGTGAACATTTCAGGCAGATCGCTATTAAATGTTAGTACTCTTTGACCCCTTATGTAGCCACCAGATACAACAGCTTAGCCTTCAAAAACCGTACAGGCTACTTTTTCCTTACCAACCATCATAGATGCAATAGGACTCCGTACGTTATTGTGTATGTCGTAAAACATACAAGGTGGTCTTATATTATCATTTGCTAATTGGTAGTCATTTTCCCAAGTACAAATAACTTCTACATAAATAAAAAAGTACAGTTCTTTGATCATCGATATTTGCAGGTATTTTTATCCAAGTTTTAGTTGCAGAGAATACATATCAACTGAAACTGAATATTTTTTTTTAAACTTGTGGTGTCTTCCTAAATGTGCTGATTGTAAAACAAAATGTCAGCACCAGGGACGTAACTAGCTCTAAAATTTTACGAATCTACAAAAAAAAAAGAATAATGTGTGATGACGTTATAACGGGAATAGAGTAGTTTTAACTACATTTTATTTTATATGAAAGTGTGCAGTTTCGTTAAAAGTTTAAAAATAAATAGAATGTTAAAGTAAATGAATAACTGAATACAAGGCAAGTTGTAATGCTCTTGAGTCCCTATAATTCTTTATGTATAGAAACTTATATGAACCTATAAAACTTTTCATTTATCATAAAAATATTAATTAAGAATTTAACTTTAACAGTAATACTGATAGGCCTAAAATATAAAACTTTGAAAACAGTTTCCCCACTTCAGAAAATATTTGCAAAAATTGTTGCTTTTATTAAAATAAAAATCATAAATTTTAGGAGTTGAATAAAAAACAAAAAGGATATAAAATAAAAAAAGTTTACAACATTAGATAAAATTCAGATTTACAGTTACTTTATTTTGTCAAAATAATTCATACAGAAAGGAAGAGTACACGTCTTTGTAAATGTTATTACTAGCTTTGGTAGCATAAAGATTTAAGCTGTAAGAAAACAATAAAACATTTTCTTATTAAAAAAAAATTGTTAAATAAAATCTGTAAAAAAGAATCAAACTTTTTTTTTATAAAACAAACTTGTTAAATAAAACAACTTAGTTAAATAACATCAAACCTTGAATGTTAAACATTAATATTTTTCAGATACAAATAAATATATAGATATTAATAAACTCAAACATTAATACTTTTAAACATAAAATATATTAGTTTTTTTCTTAACTTGTTATGAATTTATAATACAACTATACACTTGTTAAAATAAATAGAACTAACTATTTCTTTTTAATCTTAGATTGAAAAAGTTATATAAAACTTATTTTAAAACTTTTAATAATTTATCAAACATAGATTATAGAATTAAACTGATGTACATTTTAAATTTAGTAGACCATTCTAACATTTATAAACTTATTTTAAAACAACAGATACAATCCATATTATTGGTACATTAGAAGAAAATATAAAATAAAAAATCTTCATATAGTAAACAACAATGCTTGTAGAAAAATAAAATTTACAGTAATATTTAAAAACAAGTAGAAACAAACTTTATATTTTACATAGTTGTCTGAAAACATCATTTAAAGAGCTTTTTCTTGAAGTACTTATCTGGAACTCATTGTAACAAACTGAACTTTAGATTGATTGACTTTGTTAATAGCTTTGAGTGTCAATGGTATCAAGTGAATGTTTTACTTTCAAATGATATTTGCATAATTTTAACCTTAGAAAACTTAACTTTTAAACTTAGTTTTTAAAAATCTGTGAAACAACTAAATTTGTTAAAATCCACACATAGTGTACCAAGTTTACAGTAGTAATACAAATAAAACTCAAAAACTATTTTTAAAATGTAAAGCTAACTAGAAAATACAAATGTACTAACTTAATGTTTTGTAATTTTGTAAATTACTTAAAAACTGTTAATATAAAGATGAAAAAAAACAGAGATAATGAAAAACCTTTGAAAGTTGGGAATAAAACCGAAAACTCTGAAAAAATCCTTAAAACAAACTTATTGTAAATAAATCATATAACAATACAAGTTAAATAGGTATTGACAACAGCTCTACCCTATGACCAACACCAATTCCAAGATTTTATTTTTGAATTTTTCTTCTTATTTTTTGAAAAAAGACTAACTTTCCAAATTTATCAATGTTTTTTTACAAAATTGGTTATAAAATAAAATATTTTAAAACTAGCTAGCAAAATCTCATTCAAATCTAGAAAAACATCTGTTATGACATTGTTAACAAACCTAAAATGTCCTTAGTTTTTCATAGATAAAAAAAAAACTATACTGAGTCAGCCTAAGTTCAAAAAAAAACTCTAAATATCCTAGAGTTATCCAGAATACTTTATGTGTGTGGCTACAATGTACAATTTTAACTTTTAACTTTGCTAAAAAATGCAATAAAAACTTTAACTAAGGTAAGCATTTATAAAATCTTTAAAACCAGTTTTAATTAGAAAATAAAGTTCTAAAATACAATAAAAAAACTATTATTTGTTTATATTAATCTTGAAAAATAATAATTTTAATTCACTAAGCATTTCTAATATCTTTAAAACAAGTTTTAATTATGAAATTAAATATATAAAAATAAGTTGTTTATATTATTCTTTAAAAAATGTTTATATTAATGAGTTTTTTATTTTTTTCTTCTTGTTGCAAGCTATTTGTTTTATTGTGTTATTTTTTTCTGATTTAATAGATTCTAATTTTCTTGATAAAACTTCAGGAAATCAGATTATTATCACTGTTTCAAAAGTTTTTCATTTTTTTATGTTTGTCAACCACAGGGATTTAATCTTAAAACATTCAGCTCAGAGAGTTAATTTGATTTAAAACAAAAGTTAGTTCTTCATCTTACTTAACTTTGAGGTTCATCTATTCTAAAATTTATCATTTCATATATCTTCTATCTGTATTTGCTCTTTTGAGAGACAAAAAAATGTAAATTTCAAAAAAAGTAAAGTTATTTTAGACTCACCACAAACATTTCAATAGTACAAGGCTCTCTCTCACATCATTTAAACCAAATCTACAGCCTAAAATACAATAGTTTGCTATTTGATTTTAGATTTTTACACGAAGCTATTTGTATATAATTTAGATGTATTCAATTTGTTCAATATTTACGACACTAAAATTGCTAAAGAGTCCATAAAAATAAAATTATTTTTCAGGAGTGCAAAACTAAGTATAAACAAATACTTGAAGCTAAGGAAACAAGGTTTTAAAAGCTGGATAATCAAAAGAAAAGCGAGTTTTTTTCGTTTCTGTAGATTTGCAGAAACGTACCAAGCTACGTGCCTGGTCAGCACTGTTTCCATTTGATTTAAACTCGTTTTCTTTGATGATCGATGTTCTCGGACTGTAACTTATTGTTTCACAAGATTTTCAAAGCACTTCACTTTAGGAAGATAGTCTTTAGTAACGTTCAGTAAAGTTGTTCAGTAAGAAAGGTTTATCATACTTTACACAATTGTCAACATTTGCACCACTGAACACAGCAATACTAAATTCTTTCTGATCACAATATCACTTTGGTACAAAACAGGAAATTGATCACTTAAGTTTTAGCCCACAGGTACCATTTTAAACACACTGTTGACAAAAAAGATAAACAAATTTTTAAACTTGTAAAAATAAAGTTTTTTTAAATATTAATTTACAAATGTTTCTATAGTCATTTGTAGGTTTTTAAACGAAGTAAACTGTAGTTAGTTTGAGTAAAAAATATTTTTTTAACTTAATTATCACCCTTTATCTACCTTTTTGTTTTAAAATTATTAAGAATTTATCATTCTGAATAAACCGGTTTTTGATATGCTTAAATTAAAAAAAAATTAAGAAGCTTTTAATATCAATTATATATAATATTTGATTATAAACAAATTTAAATAAGCTCATCTTAACTTTATTTTTAAACTAATAAAAGTATTTAGTCATCTTCAAAATAATAAGAAGTTTTAAACTAAAAATTATGAGTTCTAAACCACCTTACTACTTATTTTATCTTGTAATTACTTAAAACTGTAAACAGTAAGTATAGTATAGTTCTTAGCATTTAACTCATTAGTTATTATTCTTTAATTTTGTTAGCTTGTGAACGTAGTATTTTATAATATCATAAACTACAAACATTGAAAAATTGATAGAAAAACAAAGTTCTAATTTTATCCAAGTTACTTTTTTAACAATGTTCAAACCATTTTGATTTTTCATCAGAAATTATTATACAAAAATTATTTTCAAGAAACTTATTAAGCTTATTTAATTAATCTAAAAAACTTTGTAAAATTTATTTCACTGTGCTACTAAAACAAGTATAAATACGAACAGAATATTGAAATTAAAAATATTGAAGATAAATGAACTCTGTTTATCAAGTCTTTACACAACAGTTAGGAGCTACAACTTAATAAAAAAAATAGTTTCGGGGAAAAGTTGTTAGAACATTGCAATTTAGCCAGAAAATATTGCCCACTATTTATATTTAAAACTATTTTTATTAATTTTATTGAAGTAGCGAGACAATAAGCTTTAACTTATTAAATTTAGTTAAAGTTTTAAACTATAATGCAGCTTTTGTTAACCAGCTTAAGTTTTTTTTGTAAAACTAGTTTTAAGTAGTTTATTGAATACAAATCGACATCATATCTTAAAAACGCTACTTCAAGTAAACAAAATTACCATTTATGTTTAAAATAAATTTTATAATTAAATTAAAAAACCACATTTCGTAATTAGATATTATCTTGTACATAAGTAAGTAATTTCTAACAAAAGCAAGTCCATTTTAAATTATAAATTTGTAAGAATATTGTATAAATACTATTTAACTTACGATTCAACTTCTTTCAATTTTATATAAAAGGTAGTATTAAAAAAATATTAGGTTTCCGACTGTAATTTTAATTTTCAAGATCAAAACAGTAAAATAATTTTAGACAAAAGCTAACACAAGCACTATGTCTATTTTTATTCTATGTCTGATACAAAACAGTATAGCACAAGATTTAAACTTTAAATAGTTTTAAAGCTATTATAATTAGACTCTAGTTTCATAGAAGGTACCAATATAGTGCATATTAGTTCAGATTAAATAAAATTTTTGAAGCTCAATGTTTTAAAAGCTAGCTTATCTTCGTTCGTGCATTCAAACAAAAGTGTTACGTGTGTTACGTGTGTATTTTAACTCAAAGTATCAGTTTAAATGTTTAAGCTAGATTTTTGTAACGGCTTGCTGGCGGTACAGAGCAGCTTTGCAGCGGAAGTAAACTAATCTTCGTTTTTATGAATAAATTATCTATTCACTGTTTATTTTACAACTTGCTTACTACACTAGCTTGTTTATGTATTTTTAATATTATTCAGATATATGTTTATATACTTTATCTATATACTTTTTGTATACTTTATTTAGTAGTCAACGTTTAGTTTACTGGTTTGTACTGCAAAGTTTTTGAAGTAAAGTTGTTTTTAGAATTATGTTTTTAGGATTACAGTATATTCTTGTTGTGTTTTGTTTTTTATGAGTTTACTACAAGATAAAATAGTTAAAGTGAAAACATATTTAAAACAGCAATTTGGAAACGGGAGCTCTAGTTTATTTATTTTCACACATAACATTTCTGAAAGAATGTTAATTTTTTACATTTCTGATTTTCAACCTACTTTAGAGAATTTATTTTAATTAAAAATTACACACATTGCAAATAAAATAAGTAATTTTTTTCTATAACCCTAGCACGTATGAAGCCTTATAGTCGAAAGCTTTTTATTTTCATCACGTCTTTGGTTTTCATCACAAATTGTGCAGCTCAAACCAATAATACAAAGTAAGTTACGTTTTTTTTATTTTTTTAGCAATAAACGTTATTTTGTTTCGTATTTTATTCTTATTCTATATTTTTTCTTAATAGGTGCTCAAAACTGATAAGTAGTTTTTGATAAAAACATTTATGTTTAAAGGTCAAGTATAATTACTAAAAAGAAATCTATTCACACAACCAGAACAGACTAACTGTTTTTTTTTTTGATGCTAACACTTACATTTGATAAATCGAACTTTTTTTTTTTTTTTGGGATCATTTTAAAAATTTATTCGTTTTACTTTTTTATTGCTTTTTGTAAATTTGCTTGTTCAAACGTTTAACCGTTATACCACTTTCGTGTTTTTATTGTGCTGTATGTAAAATTATAATAACATATACTAAACAATTGGTAAGCAGTTTTTGACATGATATTTTTTAAGAAACGAAACAATCAACAAAATCCCTGCGTTGGGTGACGTCATATCGAATTTCCAAGGTGGGAGCTGCGCAAATGTGAGCGTCAAAGAAAACAACTGTGTTAGTTTGTAATGCAATATTTTCAATTTTTCAATTTAGACTGGATTTCAGTTAAAAGTAGTTTCATAACGTTAAGGGCTGTTTGACAAGTTTAAAGTAATATAAGTTAGTTTATTCATTCAAATCTTTTAAATGTTAAAAATAGCAAAATATAAATGGTTTTCTAAGGTTATAGGAATTTTGCAACTAAACTAATAAATTAACTTATGTCACAAGTATTACGTGATATGTTTCTTTAACTAATACTAGTTTTTATGTGAAAGGTTTAATTTTATGCGGTCTTTCCTAATCAGTTTCTTCTAAAGGCGCTAACAAACCGTTAAGTTAAAGATGTTTAAATGTGTTTAAAACTTAAATCTCGTTTATTTTAAAACAACGAAACGTTTTTAAAATGATTCATGAGCTTTATAAAAGTTGTTTTGCTATTAACTGCTACTACAGAGGATTTAATGATTAATAATAAGAAATAAAATTATGTATATTTTTTTACATTTATCATTTATATCTGTTTAGTAACTTAGTGCTTATTTTTAAGGTTACCATTTAGATTAGCAATATTAGTTTTGCATTATAAACGTTTTAAGTTAGTGCATAATTTTATGTCAAGTTTACTGTTTATCTATGGTATAAAAAATCTACATATAAAAGGTACAAAAAAAGCTAGTGATTTTGTTTTTAAATAGAATTTTAATTCTTAAATCAGCACAGCAAGTCAAAAAAAAAACTTTGATGCACTCTTAAACATATTGTAATTTAACAAAATACTTTTATTTAAACCACTTTTCTGTTTAACTTACTATTAAATCTAGTAAATACTTTAATCTTTTTGTAAACTTAAATATAATAAAAACGTTAATCATAAAGATAAGCTTTAGCACAGAGATAATTTTTTTAAAACAAGTTCTACTTAAAATATTTTTATAATCAAGCGAAAAGCATTTTCAACAGAGTAAATAAAGTTTTTGATATATTTTGATTAATCTTTACAAACATTTTACTGTCATAAAAAGTACCTATATTTAGCAAAAGTAAGTTGTGAAAATCAAAATAAGTTGATAAAAATATGTACACTTAGTTTTTTGAAAATAGCTATAAATTCTTAAATTTTATTTTAAATATTTTAAACAACAAAAGCCTAACAGTTTGATTTGTAATTTACAACTTAAATCTGAACTTATTTCAAGTATTCTCCTTTTTCTAATTTTAAATTCTTAATGAGTCAGAGTTTGTATGTAGAGTTTCACAACATTTTATTACGAAACTAACAGTAACCTCGTGCAACAACAAAAGATATTAACTTTCTCAATATATTTAATGCTAAATTTACGACACTTTTGCAAATACTTTTGCTTGATGATTTTCAATGATAATTTCAAGCTTTTTGTCAAATTAAATGAATTATTTAATCAATTATAAGTTTATATTGTTTTTTTGAAGTAAAAAACTTAGTAAGTGTTTTAAATAACATTAATAAAAAATAAAAATGTACATACTAAATAATATTGTATCTTCAAGACAATTTTTGGATTATTTTTATATTTTTTTATATAAAAATTAATAACTTGTTTTAATACTACATTACAAACAATCATTATGTTCTACATACAAAAAAAGCCTACCCAATACTTTTTTAAAATATTACCCTCTGTAACAAATTTTAACTTAACGTGTACCGAACAAAATAGTTTTCTGTCACCAAACTAAAGGTGACATATTTAATTTACTTAAAAGAAAATTAGACATAAAACTAATTTTTACATTAAAAATAACCGATAAAAAGTATTAAACAACTTTTTAAAATAAAACTAGCTAGAAAGTAAAGTTAATGATAAAGTACTAAAAAACAAATTTCTAACATACTTTTAGAAAATATAATTTTACAACAGAAAGACAGTTATCTAACACAAGACTGTTGCAGTGAAGAAACTTGTTTTGATGAGTTCACTAAGATAACTTATCCAAAACAGCATATAATAACAGTGAAGAACTGCTCAACGGTACATTTTACAAAATAAACATTTACCATTTTTCAAATTGCTGTATTGACTTTTTAAAGTTCGATTTGTTATGTTTTTATTCAGCGTTTCAATTTACAGTTAATTTATTTTTAATTACTATTTAAAGAAAACGTTTGGTTCGTAATAGTTACAACTGTTAATTATCTTTTAGAAAATAATAATGGTATAAAAAAAATTTTAAAGTAATCTTTTAAAAGTTTGTTAATTTTTTTTAAGGTTTTAAGCTTTTGACTGTTTCTTTTAAAAATGAAAAGTAGTTATCTTGGCTACCTGCATTTGTTTTGGTTGAGATTGTTTTTATTAAATAAGTACTATACTTTATAAAATAAGTGGTTCATACAAATTTACTTATTTGACATCTATATTTTTTAAAATTCCTATTTTCTTCCTCAGAGTGCTCACGACTCGTGGAATTTTTGCTGTGAATTTTGCTACAAAAGACATCCAATAAAGAGCTATGTTATTGGAAAGACTTATGATTGTCTTATGGTTAGTTAGTTTGAAAAATAAGTCAACAAAAACTAAAAAAATTTTAATAGTAAAATCAAACATTGATTTGTAAAAAGCTTTAAAGGCATCGAAAAAAAGATTATAACTCAGAATATAACAAAATACATATAGTCATTATTATTTAGTTAAGTAAATAACTGATTTTCAGGTGCACTTTTTGTTTACATTTCTACATCAAAAAGTGTACTAAAACTGCAATTACAGAATAAAAAATAGGTGCCCTGGATTCTTATCTTGGAAAGTGTCTTGAAAGTTTAAACAACTAAAATTTCAATTTTTTTTTCTTTGACAATTTATACTTGAACATATTTTTTTAATTTATAGTATAAAACAACATTTTCATATTATTAGCAAGTTAACTTAACAAAAAGAAAATGCAATTTACGACAAATATAGTATTTGTTTTTTACGCATTTAAGCAATTGTACAAATTAAAAAACTAAAAAAGTAAATTATCGATACCAATCACTCACCGTTACCATTTTTACATAACATCACTAACAAAATATAAAATTAAAATTAAATTTTAAAACTATAATTTAACTTTTTTTTTTAGTTTTCCAGTTGCTCGGTGTCTTACAACATAGAGCACTGCACAAACGGCATTCCCGACCGGGATCCCCGAGGAATCAAGCCTGGTAATAATCCTGATTCTGGTGAAAACTCCAATGAGGGTAGCGGAACTAAATACGCGGCCTTCTCCGTGGCAGGAGTCGTACTTGTTGCTCTGCTCGGTTTTGCCAGTCACAGGTTTGATTGTGAAAATGTTATTTGTTTAACATTAAAAAATATTTAGTTTTAATGTATATCAAAATCAAAAGCCACGCACAAGTATAAGTCAACTGAAACTAAACTGTTATTTCAACAGTGTAATATCAACAAGAAAAAGGACGTTTGATCCGAAATACAGAAGGGTAAGTCATTAAACTTGATATTACAGGAACGACAAAAAATGTTTAAATAGTAAAGACTAACAGTTCTAGCAGTGTAATTAAAGTTTGTATCAAAACTGAATTAGCGTATTTTTACTGAATAAACAATTTACATAGACTTTTTGAGAAATGGTTACGCAAGTTCGATTACAAACAACGCTTTTATTTTTAAATTTTGCTTTGAAATTAAGTATTAAAAACTCATTATTCAATACTTAGTTTAGAAAAACAGTTTTATACCTTGTTTTACACTTAAACATTTTTTTCAGTCATCTGACTAATATTTAAACTTAACAGCCTCACGACAACTCAAAACTTACAAAAATTAAAGAACTGTTATTACTTAAGTTTTTCAAGAATATGTAGTCCATAATTTACAATGTTATGAAACAAGCATAAATATAACCGCGTTAATGAAGTAGGGCGGTCAAAGTACTATTAAATACTAAAAAAGTAAAAAGCAGTTCAAATAATTATCTCCCTAACAACAGGGCGGTCAACAGAACGTGGTTACGGACTTGCAGGAGGGAGAGCTCCACCAAGTGATAATAGGGCACGGTCAGATATTGTACCAACCACCCAAAGTTAACGGGAGGTACATCGGGTCCACACTGTCCGTCATACATGAGGAAGATGACAGTTTGTTTTTGGCTGTTGTTCGTTAAAATTTGATATAAATTATTTCACAATACTATTCTATTAATTACAATTTGATGACAAACATAATTGTTAGCTGTATTCGGTTAATTTAAAAATTAAGTCAATAGAAAACCGACTTAAAGTAAACAGTTTGATGTGCAGCTTAAACTATTTGTTGTTAACATAATTATATTGTTATAACACAACTACAACCTGTATACTGTTCAAATTTCTACTTTTTTTACTTTTGTGCACCCCATGTATATTCTAATAAAACCTAATTTTTTCAATAGTCATGTCTTCGGTGCCAATGTCGGAACTCAAAAGCCTGAGGAGCTTCAAAGACAGATCCATGTCGGTAAAGTCCGAAAACGTGTTCTTTAACGGGGATTCACCCATGTTGGAGGAAAACGATGACGACATACTGGAAATTCACGATCTTGATTCAATGCGCGATGACGTAACGTTGACAGAGTATGACGTCATGATACAACCAAAGAGGTATGGTGTTTCAAAAATAAGTGATCTTAGGTTTTTTATTTATATTTACATGTTTTAAGCATAGTTTTTGTTTAATTTCAATTTTTTTTTGTTGGAAAGTAGTATTTATTGTTGTTCAATTTTTTTATTAATTAAAATAGCTGAAATATCAGAGTTGATTGTTGTTTATATAAACATAAAACTATTAAAACTAAATAATAAGTTCTTAATGCCAAATGAAAACCAATAATTGCTTTGAAGGCTGACTTTGTATGTAGGTTTTAATGAGTACATTTCTAGTTTTAATGAAATAAAAGTTGTTCAAATCATTAGTAAACAAGTTGCTTACAAAATAAAACTTGTTTATAGATGATCTAAAAATAGCTTATAAATTATTTTATAATATTTCATAGATTTTTTCGGCTTACTACATTTTTTGGTATTTTTGAAAAATACTCGCTCCGTACTTATTTGCAATATATCTTTCTTTGAATAATAACAAAAATTTACGCACAAGACTAATTATTTTACACTTTCGATGCTAACTTTTTAAATGACAGGCTCACAATAGGAGAATCATCACGTGATAATGTGGTAGTTTGTGACGTTCATCAGGAATCAATGTCGTCATCATCAGATAGTGACGCGACACACACCAAGAATTTCTCCTCAGGCGACTTTTCCTACGGTTTGGTTATTTGCATTTAAGATTTTTTGTTATATTTTAAATGAAAAGGTTTTGAGTTTGATAACTTTTCTCAATTCTATAAGCAGTTGCAAAAATGAAATATTTTAAGTAAAATGGCATGTTTCGTTTTTTTTTATTAGAATACTACACGTATAAATATGTTTAAATGTAAAGTTTTATCAAGGTTGATAAACCTAACATCAAAATAAACAGTTTAACTGAGACATTTTTTGAGATATGAAATTTATTAAATGTTTTAATTAAAGTTGAAAGAAATATTATTAACTTTTTTATTAACACACCAGTTATTAGAAGACAAAGTCAAAAAAATACCGACTTTTTTAAAGTTTAAAATAGTTTAACAAATACAAAAACTCAAAAAGTATTTTTTCCTAAAAACTTCTATTTGGTCAAAACACTGCTATTTTCTTTACAACAAAATTAAAACAACAACCAGGTTCCAACGAGATAGGCTCGCTGATGGCGGGATTTGAAGAGATGATGTCAGCTTCAATGTATGACGTCACTCACACGTCACCCGTGCCTGAAATGAAGCAAAGAACACTTTCAAGGTTAGTTGACATTAACTTTATAACAACAAAACTTTAAATAAAATTGCGTGTTTATATTTAAGTTTTTTTTTATTTGTGTTTGTTAGGGTAAAAGTTTAGTAGTAAAATAAACCAAATTATCTAATATACCTAATAAAACTATTAAATACATGCACAATGTAATTTCAAAGCAATAATGCTTTAATTCACTTCTTGTTTTTCCATTTTCTTTTTGTTTAGCTTTCAATTTAAAACTTTAAATTTTTATGAATCTTCTAAAATATGGCTATAAAGAAATAAATACTGTGTCGTAATAACTAAACTTTATTCACTTGTTGCAACACAGTATTTCAGTGCATATCTATTTTAAAGGGAGAATAGTAAACTTATTTAATAAACAGTTTCTATTTCAAATTTTGAAATTTTTTACCGTATCAGGCAAAAACTAAGATAACAAATGAGTATCTTATTTTAACTCAACAAAGTCAGCAGTCGACCAAAAAGTGTGTGGTTATAAGCTATTTTTTTATTAAACATTTATTTTTAAATCACAGGTCAAGCAGGCAACCCCAGCAGTACGTGTCGATGCCTGACATGTCCAAGGCGCAGCTGCAGATCCCCGAAATCGACGAGCTGCTCACCCCGTCAACCACCTCGTCACACACGCACGAAACGTACAAGTCGCGATCGTACAAGGGGAATTCCCAGTATGAAGAGTCACGCTCGAGCGACACCCACTGCAGGAGGGAGGTGACCGAGGAGTCGATGAGCAGGGTGGACAGCCTGGAGTTCGATCAGCTCGTGTGATTGGGTGAAGTAGAAGTTAGGAAGGCTCTGATTGGTTGAATTGTGGGTAATTTTTTGGAGTGTTGAAAACTTTAGTGGTGAGGAGCAAGTGTTATATAGTTTCGAGCCGAGACTTACTTAAAATTGACTGTTTCTGATTAACTTTATTTTTTATGTTACTAATCATCAATTCTGGAGTTGTAAATCGCTTATTTTTATATTAATAGTTTAGAAATTGTATCAATTGCTAACGTGCAATAAAACTTGAAAACTTATCATCAACTGTTTTTCCATTATACAAGTTCAAACAAGGTCTGTTAAAAATTTGTCTTTAAACTATATATTTAAATTTGGCTTTAAATATAGACAACGTTAGTTTTATTTTCCTAAGCTAATCATCGTTTTAATGCATTTAAGTTTTTTTTTAGTTTTATTTAGTATGAAATTCACTTTTTTATAATACATATAAAGAATCGCCCATTGAAGTTGTTCATACATTTTGGTTTCAAATATTAGTTTTTTCACTGTTCGTAATAAATATTTTTGTTTCAATTGAAGCTTTTGAAACCTTAAAAACATGTAACTTATGATTATAAGGAACTAAGTTATATGAATAATAAACTTCATTTGTTTAATGGTTATAAATTTTATAGTATAAAAAGATAGTGTTAATTTTATTAAACTTTAAAATATCTTATAATATTGTTAGTAAAACAGAACTTTAATGTTCATCATTTTGTTGTTAGTCCTTGCAACCTGTATAAATGTTTTGAGATAAAAAATCTCAAAAAACATTATAATTATTTTATACCATTTTTGTTTAGACTCATTAAAGTTTGATATATTTTAGTGTTTCAGCTAGATATTTTAATCTTTAAAATGACTTCAGTTATCATATTGTTAAAAGGGTTAAGGTTTGAAAACAAAGTTTAGCAAAAATTAGTTAAAAAAGTATACATTATAAGCTAAGAAAACTCAATAAAGTTAAACCTTGTACGTCATTAGCGTGTAAAATTACGTAATTATTGTTAAGTTTATTCAACACGATGTAAAAGCTTTTTTTTGTTAATAAACATTGGCTTTATTAACAGTATACTAAATTAAAACACTTCACTTTTAGCAGTTGTCTACTGATACGTATTAATTGTTATATATTTGGCAACTATTTTAAGCGAAACAAAATAATAAACTTTTCTTCAAATATTATATAAGTTAATAGCTTAATGTTTACAACCATGTCAACACATTCTAAACATACTATTATTTTTATTTTTTGCGGTTGTAAACACTCATAGTTACGTCACAGTTGCAAACTTCCTCTTACATGTGACGTCACACTTAAACGTGATTAATTGTTGGTTGTCTAATAACTTAATAAAAATAACTTTTTTAATAACATTTGTGTCTACCAGGCTTAGGTTTAAAATTTTTTATTTAGTTTTTTAAAATGCACAACAGGTTGAAGAATTTTATTAAAGTATTTTTAAACAAGTTAAGTTGTAAATAAGTTTTGTTTATTGGTATTAAACATAAAAATAATATTCAAATACAATCATTTTAATCGCAATATTGGTTAATTGCTGTATATCCAAAAACTTAATAAAAATAATCAAATGTTTTTCAATTTGTTATGGTTGTTTTATTTGAAATAAAAGTTTTCTCGAAATTACTCAATGTTAAGAAAAATCTTTCTATTGCTAGTATATACTGACTAGTCATGAAAATAATATTGAAATGTTTATTTTAGTCAAAAAACATTATTATATTAATTCAAGCTTACAGTTTTAATGCAACAAACAGATAGAGTAAAAAAAATATGATTAAGATTATAATTTAAAGTAGATTTCCACTAAAAAAAAAAGTTTTTTGATTATGTTGTAAATAAACACAAAACTTGGAATTGACAGTTTTCTTAAAAACAAAACAAGTCTTTATAATTTCCTTTAAAAGACTTTAATTTAAAATACTGTTTTTTTGTTTTAATTTAAATTTTTTTATTAAACAAAGTATAAATTCAAAATCAACTGTTTGTTATTCAACTATAAAAATAAATACTTAAAATAAAACTTTTCCTACGAGTTATATCATAAAACCATTTTAGTTATTTTGAAAACAAACACCAAATTTTGACTTAGATTTTTGAAATAAACTAAGGAAGGGTCATTTAAACTTTTTAAGTTAAAGAATTAAGTTACTAGTAAAATGACGATGAATTTAAAATAAAAGTTATAAAAACTAAGTTATTCTTAACAGTTTGCTTTAAGATAACAAGTGTTCTTAATAACATTTTATTCTGATTATATCTTTTAAATTCTAAATATAAAACGTAAACTTTAAACTACTTGAAATTATTTGTGTTGTTTTACAGCTATTTAAGGTTATGACCTAATTACTTTAATAACAGTGTTTAAGAAATTTTATGTTTCAATTGCTCAAATTTTGATATTTTTTCTTAAATCTCAACTTTTTTCTATTAAAGGTTTTCATCTTAGTTAAATTAGTTTTAATTCATTTTCTCGTTTTAAAAAACTACATTTGTTTTATCTATATATTGTTACTACACGCAAAATTCTTATACAGTACTAGCAAAACTTTGAAACTCAAGTTTTTTTTTTATTGTTAGTTAAAATTAAAATTTATTTTTGATAGTATAAAAATCTTAATATTAGAAATCTAAGCAGCAATTCAAAATAGAAAACTTCTCAAATATTTATCACTAATTCACAACTTATAAGTAAATCTACCCTAAAACTTATAAATACACAAGGTTTGATTTGTTAACAACAATAACCAACTTACAAAAAAGATTACTAATATAACTTAAATATTATAAAATAATCCCTAAAGAAATTTACATTGAAACAGACTCCATACCAATTTGTATCAAAGTTTAACTTTATTTCTAAAATAAGGCATGATAAAAGTTTATAAAAAAATATCGTTTAAAACTACGTAAAACTAATAACGAAAACAAAAATATTTAAAAAAATATTTCTAAAAAATTAAATGCAAAAATATTTAAACACTAATATAATTATAAGAATATTTCAATTTCTTTAAAGTCATGTTTGTAAAACTTTTAAACATTATAATATTTTAGAAGCTGTTACCATTTTCAGCATAATACAGTTGTTTTATAGCTATTATATATAATTATAAACTATGGTTGAAAAATATAAATATGTTAAAGTAGCAAAATTTATATAAAACGTAAGTACACACCTAATAAAATAATATTTTTAGTTTGTATAGTAAAAATTATGTAAAGATTCTTTACGTAAAAAATGTTATACATAGTTAGTAAACTTGTTTTTAACAGGTTTAAAAACTTCAGGTTTTTTTTTTACTTAGATCGACATGCGATAGTTACATGAAAGATTTTTTTTTCAATTTTCTAAAAGCATTGTAAGATTTCACTAACAGATATACTAGTAAAAATATTATTATTGATTTTATTAGTGTTAAAATTAGAACCCCTATTTTTTTAATTTCAAATTTAAAAAATACTACTTACGTCAGGCAAATTAACCTTTTATTATAAAACTAATAAAGGTTATTAAAAATTAAATACACAATTTCGTAACTCTATTGGTTTTATTTGATTAGAATATTTTATATTTATTTCATAAAGTTTTTTATTAAATATTATAGATTAATGAACTACTTAAAAGATGTAAACTTATAAAATATACAATAAGCTTTGAATTAATATTCTACGCAACTTAAGTTTTCTAACAACATTCTTAAACAAACTTAAGTTTTGTTCGTAAGTATCTTCTGTAGTAAAAAAAATGTCTGGTTAAAATTACCAAAATTTTCTAACAGTTTTAAAGTCTTCTTTTTAACTAATGCATTATTTTTGTATTTGTTATTAAAAATTTGATTTGGATTAGAGTTTTTAAATTTTTTTGCACGATCGGTCTTTTAAATTTTTTCAAATTTATCGCCCCTCTTTTTAACACAATCAAAGGAATATTTAGTGTGGGATTTAAATCTCCTACAACTGAACATCAGAACATTTTTTATTTTTTCCTTTTTCATAAACCCAAGGGTCATTTTAAACTTATCTACTAATGATTTTTAAAACAACTTTTAGCTTAAGTACAAAATTGGAATTAGTATTGATATTATAATAGTTGTGTATTTTGTTTTTAATTTAAACTCAAACAAAAGGGTTGATCATCCCAGTTTGATCATCAGACCACAAGCTTCGGTAGACTGAGATCGTTTTCGTCCTATTATGACTCATCAGTCAATCAAAATCAAAAAACTTCATCATTACCAGCAAATGGTTGCTTTATGTTAATCCATCATAAAACGTTTGTAGATTGAAGACAGCAAGATTTTCGGTTGTGGCTGACTGATGAGTCCTAATAAGGACAAAAACGGTCTCAGTCTACCGAAACTTGTGGTCTGATGATCAAACTGGTATGATCAACCCTTTTGTTAAACTTGAGATTGTCTCATGACATACGAAAGTCCAGACTTCTGCTTTGCAGACTTTCGCCAATTTTTTAGTTAATTTAAAACTCACAAACTAATACTTCACAAAACTGATGAGTAAAAATTTTAAATATTCATTTTAGCGTATATTTTTTAGACTTAATACTATGTTTGTATACCCTTTTAATAGCTTAAAAATATATAAAGTTTTCAAAAGCTAAGTTAGAAAACTAGCCCTATGTTTTCGAATATATTTAAATGGTATTAGGATTTTAAACTCAAAGCACTTAAGCATTAATTAACTTGTTGTGTTAAACTTCAACTTATTATTGAGTTAAAAAATGTTCATGGTAATCATGACATTATAAATATTTTAACATTTGGTTACAACTTAATTTACAAAGGAATAAATTGAAAATGAATGGTAAAAAATAATTATAAAAGATAATTGGTTGAACCAAGTAGCTTGATGAACTTCAACAAACAAATTTCAATGTTAGATTTTTAGTTTAGTTCTATTTTAAATTTTATAACCTGTTTAATTTTGAAAATGCTGTATTCTACGTTACATTTTGTTTTTTTACTAACTATAACAACAATAAAATGGTTTAAAATACTTTTTATAAGCTTCAAAGTTCTAATTTTAAGAAGAAAAATTATTAGTTTGTACCATGATTTTAAATAGTAATACTTAAAAATAATTATAAACATTTTTTATTGTTTATTATTTTCAATTACTACTAACTATTAATGCATCCATATATATATTTTATTGAACGACGAAAAAAGTGCCAACAATTTTGTTAAAGGACCTAGTGTACAAAAAATCTTTCGGTTATTGCGTCATACACCACAGATGCAGAGTCTAATGTCTTGTCCAGGACTAGTGTTTATATATAATGTGTTTTAGATTACCCTGCAATAGTTTGTACCTGTAGATCTGCCTAGTAGTGTAAAAAACTTTGTGGTATGAAATAAGCTTAATTGAACACCTGTATTTAGTCAGTTGTGTTTTGTTAGTATAAATAAAAAATAATTGTTTTAAACACACCTTTAATATTTTAGTTTGAGATTAATGAATTGATTATTTATTTTAAAGTATTTATTATTTCATTAATACTATAACTTTTGTTTAGGAAATTATTTCTATGTTTGTTTTAAACGATAAAGTTTTGATTAAAAATAGTATTTAAAATCCTTGTAAAGAAAATAAAGGTTGACTTAATGAAAACCTTCACCGACTTGAGAAGGTTATCTTGTTAACTAGTTTAAATTAAGATATTAAAAAAATATAATTTAAAAATCTTCATTACCGATCTATATTAGTGTTAAGAAAATATAGAAAATACATAAATGATAATTATTTTGTATTTTTGCACCAGTAACAAAAATATAACAAAAAATATTTAAAAAGACACTGCTTTTAAAACTCACTACCATACAACTTTTATTGTTGGCTCTCTAACACTAAAACTAAAATTATATTCATTTACAGTTTTATAAAGTTATATATACTTATTAAATTTCTTGTAAATTAAACTGACAGTTCACATTAATAACTCAGTTTGTTATGTAACAAAAAAATTTTCTTAATATTTATAGGACGACCAAATTATAGCTAGTTTTAAGCAATAAACATAAGTTACTCTGTAAGAATGTTTATTTAGATATTTCAAAAATAATATTAGTTTCTATTTATAATATTAAGACTTAAAACTTATATATAGTTATCAATAAGTGTGGTATTATTAGTTTTAAGGAAAGTTATCAATAAAAAAAAATTGGTAAAATGTTAAAGTTTTATAGAATATCCTAAAATGATGTTCAAATAAATTTCACTTAATCTTATTATAACTCTTAAATCGTTTTTATTTTACTTTTAAAAGCTAAACAATAGTATATAAATATTTTTCTTGTACTGATAACGAAATATACCTTAATTTTAAAATGTTTTATAAGTGTTCCTGTTCTCTTTAGTTATTTTGTTGAGCTTTTTGCTTGTCTAGTTTAGTAGTCATCAAAAAGTACATTTGTGAAAACTAGTAAAAACAGAATCTTTTTGGGTGCATCAAACTTTTAAGGTGCACGAAAATTATTCTGGGGTAAACAAAACTTTTAGGATACACACAAAAATAGTTAAAGTTTCTTGTTACATTTGTTTTTTTTAAAAGCGACAGACTTAAATGCTGAAGTGAAATTCAGCCTTGGTGTTTTATTTGGATTTTAATAAATTAGCCACTTTAGTTAAAAGACTATTTTGGTCTTGAAACTCAACCATTTTTTCATTTTAACTAACATCTTAAATTAAAAGAAATAAAAATGTGGATGTCTACAGCTTAGTTTAAAGAAAGTCCTGTCCGTCAACGAGCTACAACCATGATGGAGTTTTAGAAACTTAATTTAATAGCTTAATATTTTGTTATTTACTAGGAAAGTTTTTTAAATTATAATATTATGCTTAGTAACTTTAATTCCTAATTTTTAATTAAAGTATTTTATGTTTTACGATTTTAAAACTAAATAGCTATTCTTACATACTACTATAACTAGTATCATTAACAATTACAATTTGAAATGAGTTTTTACACAAAAAATGTTTTAAACTATAAACAACATTTTAAATATTTTAGAACTTCGTAAAGTATATTAACTTTTCTCTTTGAATATATCATAGTAATATTTTTTAATAAATTATTAGTAAAAACTTTCAGTTTTAAATGATTATAATTTTTTAGTGATTTTATTTTATTAGTGTGTATATATAGAAATAAAACTGTAAAATTGCATAGTATTAAACTTCATTGCAACATTGGCTTAGTAGACTTATACAGAGTTGATTCACACTAAGGATAGTTTGAGCTTTCTGTAAAAGTCCAGGCTGGCTTGTGTTTTTCTAATTTTTTTTATTCAAATCTCAGGCTAGTTAGGTTTGATTTTTGTAATAAATTTTAATGAAATTTATTAGTTTTATTTTATAAAAACTTTTATTCTTTGAAGGTATCTATCATTTTCTAACTATTTAGTTTTTTTAACAAGAAAGTTAAATTTATCCTTAAATAACTGTATATTCCTTAGTTTTTGAAACTGTTTTCTACTATCTATCTTAAGTTTTCTTTTTAATTCAGGACGGACTCAGCCTAGTTCTGGTTAGATTTGATATTTTATTCAGGCTAAAATATCTACCCTAAAATGTGGCAACTCTGTTTTATTATTCAGTTCTAGGTTTTAGTATTAGTAGGGACTAGGGTTGCCTTTCACTCGTGCTGGTTCTGAGAACTTTTCTTAACTTTCTAAACTTTTCTCAGAAATAAAATCTGATTAAGGATATTTTTTGCAAATCTTAAGCTAATTTTTATATTTTAGTTAAATCCAGGATGCTTTTATGACTAAAATTTCTAAAAGTTAAGTGTTTTTATGGTTTAGGTCTAACTTGTCTTATATTATAATTATGTTTATTTTTATTATTCAGAGTTAATTAGCTTAATATTTTTTCATCTCTCGACTTTTCTTTCTTTTAAACTTAAGATGACTCAGGCAAGTTTAATAACTCATTCTGGGCTGCCACACACTAAGGATAAATAAGGTAAGTTAGAACTTTTGTAAAACCCAAGGATGACTTAGCGTAATGTCAGGCTAAATTAAACTAGTTTAAAATAAAAAAAAACTGAAAATAACTTAAACCAGTTTGAAAAAAAAAACTTAGTTAGTAAACTTTTAAAACTTTTTTAAAATCTCAGCCTTGTTTTTTTCTAGATCTTGATAGACATTTTTTTGTTTTATTTTCAGTTTTTTGATGCTTTATATCCAGCTTTGTTTAAAATCTGATTAATGATTTTTTTTAATTAGAAAAAATTCTGTAATTTAAATCTTTTTAAAGGATTACCCTCAAGGATAAAAGAACCTAGGATGACTTAGGATAGTTTAAAGTCAATTAAGATAGTATTCTTGACTAAAAAATGGCAACCCTACTAATCCTTATTATTAGTTACTTAGACTGGTTTTGAATTTTTTTTACAATAAAGGTTCACCTATCAACTATAATCTTTAAAAAAATCATTGATTCTTTTAAACTTAATTTAAACTACCAACTTATAACCTCAATTTTTATACCCTGTAAATTATTTTTACAATTTACAATTTTACCATAGAATTATTAGAAAACAGTTCCAAAATAGTTTGTTTCTTTATAGTAAGTAAACATACTTTAAATTGACCTTACTAAACTTTGTTTTGTACTCTCATAGTATATAATATTAAACTGAATAATAAATTTACAATATCCTGCGAAGTATTAAACTCATTTATGTGTTTTAATTAAAATTTATTATAGTACAATAAAAATAATTTGTTTCAAAGGTTTTATAGTTCTTCATTTTTTTATATACTTTAACTAAACATTGTTAATTATTGTTTTTAAATACTTCTGTATATCTTAAATCTGTAATTGGAATAATAAAGGTTAGTTTAAGCTTTTTGAGATTAAAATTAAAATTTATAATAGTAAAGACTTTAAATATTCAGGTAAGCTTAAAATTTTATTATAAACTTGAGGCTAACTTTTAGAAAATATAGCCTTTTTTGCCTTATAAATAATGTTTTAATTTGACAATACCATGTCTGTTTTTTTATCTATGTTATTACTTCAGATCATCAAATTTTATTAGCAATGTATTTTTCAGTAATTGGCTGTTACTACTAGTTTGTCTCAAAAAGAGGCAATCTGGTGTTAATACATAACAACTTAGTTTTATTTGCAGAGTATTGCAATGTAGTTTTAAAATCTCTTTTGTAATTAACACATACTTACTTTACATACTATAACTAGTATTGCATTTAACTTAATTTACTCTAGAATTTTAAAATATTTAAAAACAATAATAATCTTAAAGTATTACAGTAAGGTATTAAATTTTAGTGTGTAAAATCATACAACCTAAAATTACTGTTTTAATATAAATGTTATTATTTATATTTTTTAGTAAAAAAAAAATTATTTAAGTTAAATTTCAACATAATATGATACTGCTACTATCTATATATTTTGACATAGTTTTAACTAGAATTGTTACGACCCTAAACTTCATAGAGGGCAAAGCTTCATTAAACTAGAATTGTTAGGTTAAGGCATTTAATGCGCTTTAAAAACAGGATTGTCACTCACTTAGTCTACTCAGGATAACTTGTTAAATAATTTAAAATTTTTCTGAAAACTTAAACAAACACCTGTTCGTCTGAATAATTCAAATAAATAGTCAGACTAATTTTCATATATTTTTTTAATCTTTGGCAATTATTTAACTTGAAATTTTTATTTTGTGTAGTTTTAGATTTCTAAATATTTTAAGTTTAAATACTTTATAGTAATATATCTGTAACAAACTTTTAATCAAATTAGTTTATCAGTGTTCCAGGAAGTCAGGAAGTCAGGATGTTTTGATTTTTTTTCTAAGGCTGACTACAAATAGTTTTAATTTTATATAAAAACACATGAAAACTATATGATTTTTGAAAATATCATAACAGGTTTTTTACAATTCATATGAAATTTAGTTGATTTAGAGAAAATTTTTGTATTTTGTAAGAAACTTTGTCAAAAAATCTTGATTTTTATATACTTTGAAAAGTTTTTAATTTCTTTTTGAGATTTGAAATAATTCGAGACAGTTTAAAAGATTCTGGATTTTTTTTTCTAATAACTGGCACCAGTGTATATACAATTACAAACTTAAAACAAAGTCATTTACTATAAATTAAGAAAACAAACTCAGAGTTTGTTTATGTAGATAACAGCCTGATTTTCAATTTTAACTTTGTTTGACAGAAAAAAGTGATTATTTTTACGACCCTAAACTTCATAGAGTGCAAAGCTTCATTAAACCAGTAAACAATATCAGTTTTAAGTACGCAAATTTTCTGACCAAAACAGTCTGTTCATAGAGCAACAATATATACATGAATATTTTTAAATTGTTTTAGCTGATTTTAAATTCGTTTTTCATTTTTTGTAATTTTTCTTTTCGTTTAACAACTTTAAGAAAAAGTTTTGCACAGAGAGATATTTTTGTACCTTGTAAATTTTGCACGAAGACACTTATAAACGGGTTTATTACTAATTATTAATTTTTACTTCACTGTTAACCCTAAACCTTACCCTCGGTCGATAACTTTTTTTATTCTTTTTAACTTTTATATTAATTTTTTTCTTATCGTTGTTTTAATTTTTTTTACTATCGTGCAAAAACGACCCTTAATGATAAATAACTCTTCGTGCATAATTGTCTTTGTACAAAAGTGTTCATTCGTGCATATTTGACCCATTTTTCAATAACTTCTTCGTGCATATTTGAACTGTTCCCATTTAGTAGGCGTAGCGGAGATGTATTTGCATAAATTAGTTTGCAAGAGGAAAGCGATATAAATATAGTGGAAACAATGTTAACGAAATAAAGGCTCATTAAAAAGATGACTAGCTGATAAAATATTAACAAGTTGCAGTCATCATAAGGATGACATGTTTTATAAACTAAGATAACTATATATAAACGTAAAACCTATTAATAAAAACAATTAAAATTGTTTACTTGTTTCTTCCACTAGAGGGTCTCTAAAACTAGATTTTGGAGTTCACATCAATTGTTTAGTAGTTTAGTGTGCACAGATTTTGACTAGCTTGACGACCACTGGTCTAATTATTAGAAATTGCTAAATTGGAAATAAGTTAAATAAACGTAGTAGTTTAATTATTCTTACCACATGTTTAAAGTACACCATAAACGATTCTAATTTTTTTTTTTAAACTTTAAAATATTCTTACAGAAAATAAATTTCAAAGTAAAAGGTATGTATTTACAATGGATATAAACACGGGTAATATCAACAAATATTGGAAATATCACTGTACAGAGCTCAGTTGTGAACCAGACGAACACTTTATACTGTGACGCAGTATATAAAGTTTACATTAAAAATATCTCAATTCAATTTATCTACTACTAAAAATAATTTCAGGTTTTACGGAGTTATCTAGTTCGATAATTACGGATGAATTGAACCGAATTAAGATGGATTGCGCGTCATCTAGTGATGAATCAAATTCTGATGACTTGAGCTCTGTAGGCAAATTAGATGTAAATGAACTGAATACTGATAATAATGACTTGCAACCTGCAGAAACCTTTAGTAAATCAGAAACGACTAAAATTGAGCAGCTGGTGAAACAGATGACTGTTTGTAGCTCATCTGATGAAGCAAAACATAATAACTCGTCAGAGTTTAGTTTTGATATCGATTTTGATTCGACTAACTCCGTTTCTTCAGATGAAGAACTATCTAATGAGTATTCCGTTGATGATAAGTATCATCAGACTGATAAAGAGCCCTTTTTTATCGGGTATGTTGAATCTATTACTTTTAAAGGCGTTAACGTCCTGGCATTTGAAACAGACAACGTTCTCGATAAAGGTACGTTGCTCTTATTGAAGAACAAACAAGTTTTGGGCAAAATTGGTGAGCTAGTCGCAGGCAAACAGCAACTAAAGTATTTCGTACCTGTTATGGGATTCATTGAAAACTTGAAACTTGAGAATCAAGTTTTTTGCATCCCTGATGATGCAGACATCACTTTTTATGCCAAGAACATGTTAAAAAGACCTGTGAAGGACGTGTCTGTGGAACAGGATCCTATTTTGAAGGATTGGGTGATGAAAACTGATGAATTATTAGAAGCAGCATTCAAAATTGTTGGTAACATTCGTTCGAAATTTTCATCGGATGATTCGTGTTCTATTGAAGAACTGAATCATGATAACTTTAAGTCTTTAAAACCTACAGAAGTCTTTAACGAATCTGAAACGGATAAGGTGGATGCTCTACTTAAAGAAAATACAGTTTGTAATTCAGTTGATAAAGCAAAAGATAGAAGCTCGTCCAAATTTAGTTTTGGTTTCGACTTGTCGCCACCAAATTCAGTATCTTCGTTAAAAGATAATGGTACAGTTTGTCATATGAAAAATGAAAACCTAGATGAAGAATTGGAAAGATTGGAAAGACCTGCGAAGGACGTTTCTGTTGAAAAGGATCCTATTTTGAAGGATTGGGTGATGAATACTGATGAATTATTAGAAGCAGCATTCAAAATTGTTGGTAATATTCGTTCGAAATTTTCATCGGATGATTCGTGTTCTAGTGAAGAATAGTAGTATTTGGTCGAAAAATTATAATTTTTTCCCTGAAATACTATTGTGACTGTCGTTTATACGCTTATACGTTTTTGTGTGTTTATTTATGTTTTCTCTGCTTGTGTTGTGTAATAAATTGAGTTAGAAAAAACGTTGTAGTACATACCATTTTTTTATAGTTACAACACTAAAGTATATTGTTATAAAATCTTTTAAATTGTTTGCCTGCTTATCTGAAAATTCACTAAAGGTTTTAAATCATATTGTCTTCATTTTAAGTTAAAGTAGAAATTTTTTGTAGAAATGTCAATCTTTTAGTTAAATGTATAATATTTTAAATATATGTTAAGCTTTTATTGCGGTCCTGCCGTTTAAAAAAACATATTAGAACTTTTGAACGAATCGTTAGTTTAAAGCATTTTGATGACTAGCCTTAGTGAAATACAGTTGAAAAAATAATAAACATATGTAAAATAGAAGTAGTAAATATGAAGGCACAACGTTTTCCAAGAGGTTTTATTAAAACCTAGTTGAATTTGAAATCCCATACAGAATGTTGTGGTTATTTTAAACTATCTACACCTGGTAAAAAATGTAAAAGGTTTCATAATAATTGAAAATATGTTATTTGTAATTTTTAAAACAAAAAGTAAATGCTAGTCAAACCTTCTAATACAAATAATTCTAATACAATTTTTTTTTAGTAGGTTTAATCTCAGTTCTAATAACTAAATTAAATGTTTGCTATAAAAAAATTATAATTGTTTTAAAGCGATAAAAAAGCACTCAAAATAATTTTTCCTTTAACTTAGTGTACGAAAAAACTTTTCAATTAACTAGTCGTGCACCACTTAAATCTAGTGTAACGTATTTATTTTTTTACAAAATGTAGCCTACTATTTTATACTTCTTTTAATGTTTAGATTACAGTTTCTTAAACAAGGGCGATACCATTCTTATAGACTCAGCTATGGAAAAATATTTTTTAATGAAAACAATTTAGTTATCTGTTTTGAATAACATCTATTTAAGCTTTAACTGTTAGTTTGCTTATGGTTTGTGTTTTAGTAGAAAACACTTATTTTAAAACCTTGTAATGAATTTAAAAATTATAAAGAAAATTAGTTAATAATACAGACTTCATTTAAATACAGAAAAAAACAAAAAAAATAGTTTGAAAATAAACAACAATAAAATAAGTTTTAGTTAATGTTTAATGAAGATTAGAATTTAAAAAAAAACAATACTAACCGTTTGTTTTTCTAAGATAAAAACTTTATTTAAATTTGAAAAACGAATATCATTGTTAAATACACATTGTATAAAGTTTTTACAATATATAAAGCTTTTTATCGTAGATACTTAAAAATACTGACAAAAGCTTTCTATAACATTTTTAGAATATTTTCACTCGAATAAGAAAAGAATTTATTTTTAAACGCAAAAATGTTACTGTTGAGTATCAAGTTTTTTACTTAAAGATTCAACTAAAAGTGTCTGTAGATTTGGGAAATATTTATTTTTAAAATATATGCTAAGTGGAAATTTTGTAAAACAAGATAAAGAATTTCTATTTTTGGTTGCATACATCTTTCATTAAATTTGTTTAAATTAGGTATCAGTTTATTTTTTTAGTTTTATGATTAAAAACATAGCTTAGTATAGCTTACTTAGCCAGTTTTAGCACGCTGTCATTAGTAAAACACAACATTACCGTTAAAGATGGTTATTGGCTATTTAACTGTTTTCAATTACAGCTAATCCTTAATTCATGAAGTTTGTCTAATGCAGTTACAATTTTTTTATTTAATTAACAGTTTCACGATAAATGTATACTGTACTTTTCCAAGATGTTAACATAATTCAATGTCGTCGATTAACTCTCAAAATTATTAACGTTGAAACTACCATAATACTAATAATTAATGTATATATAAAATTTTAATGTAGTGTTTTAGTTAGCTTACATTTAGTTTTACAATATAAGGATACAAGCAGACAGAATTTTATTCACCAGAAAGCTTTTCATTATACTAAACACGAAAAACATACATACTACCGTAAAATATTTAAAAATCATAAGCAAATAAATCAACTGTTCATATAATAAAAAGTGAAACTATTTCAACGAAATTTTCAACCAAACTTCATCTTAATATTATCTTAAATCCAAAAATTCAATGTAACAAGTAAAATAACGCAACTTCATTATTAAAATCATCATATATCCAACAATTCAATGTAATAAGTAGAAATTTTAGAGTCATCAATCTCCCATCTCATCTTCAACGCGTCTCCAATCAACATCCGCACCACTTTTTACGTGCAAACTGAGATTTTCGTCGCAGGCAACAAAGTAAACGTTCACCCCGTTTTTCAGCATCACGGAAGAGCTCCTCCTGGGGTGGTTGGCGGGAACCAGGTGCAGGAACTTCCCGCGCATCCCTTCAATTTCGCGCCTCAGCAACAATTTCGCCCTTTTGCCCTTCAAAACCCGCAGGATGTTCAGATGTAGGTTCTTGCTGTAGTGGATTTCTTCCGTGGTCCTGCAAAATGTTTTTTCGGGGAATTCCCCGCACTCAACGATGACTTTCTCTTCCCAGTACGCAACAGACTCGGCAGTGTCCCGATGATTCATGTTCGGGGCGGCGTCAGTGACGGCAGTTTTATAAGACGAGTAAAAATTCTGACTACTATTTTTCTGTTTTATCGAACTGTTGAAAGTTTGAGCAACTTTGGTCGAACGAGGTTTTTTGATGGGCGAAATTGGCCTTTTCAATTTTGACGCTTTTTCGGCCGAGCTTGAGACAGGTACACTGGATTGTTTGTTCGGATCATTTTGATTTTCTTTTGCTGCAGCCGAGTTGCTAGATTGCGAAAAGGTTCTAAGCCGTCCGACTTACGAATATAACAAATAATCTGATAATTGCCAGGGATGCTTTTATCTTTTAGGCTTTCAGCTGAATTACAACCGGACACATGTTGATCGAAGTCGCTGCTTTGCCAACTTCAGTTTTGTTCTGAGCCTCTGCAGGTTTCAAAAAATTATATTTATAATTTTGCTTTGTTGTAGCCGAGTTGCTAGGTTGTGAAGTGGTTTTAACTCGTGTGGTTTTCGGGGGAGATGTCAAATCAACTGAAGCATCAGTCAATTTATTTTTGTCAGGTTTAGACGGAATTTTGTTTTTTGCTTTGTCATCAGAACCGCTACCGGTCAAATCTATGATAACTGGGTTGGAACCATCCATTATTATCGAACTTATTTAATTAATAAAAACTAAATTGGTTTTTATTTAAATTTAAAAGAAATAATACGTATATGAATATTTTTAAATCATTTAGAACTATAGGCTACAATTTGAAGAAGTTATACTTAGTTGTGGTTTTTTTAAACTAGTTAACTAAAACTAAAACATGTATTTTGCAGTATATAGTAGTTTAATTAGTATTTACTTATTTTAAGTTTCTTAGCCTACTAAGTATAAATTTTGAATAAATTACTAAATTGTTTAATGTAATTTGAACTATTTTGTCTAGTAAAATAAACATTGCATTTAGATAGGAGTATCACTGAAGAAAGCCTTTCCATGCAATCAAAACTAATTAATAAAAACAATAGCAACATTCACATTGCATATTATATTTTTTGCTAATAAATTGAACAATTTATTTCATAAGAAATATAACAAAAAGTTTGGTTACAAATATGTGTTTAAGACTTTGTTTAAGATTTTAGCGTTAAAAGGTTTTCCTTAAACCATTCACGTTTATTTGACTTCAATTGTAATTGAAATAATGATGCTTAGTTTTATCACATAAATATTTTAAACCAGTTTTACCCTATGTTAAGAACAAAACATTCAAAACAGGACAAAAGCAATATATTGCTGAAAAATATCAATGAAATTGTAAAAACACTTAAATTCTTTTTGTCATAACAATCAAATACCAAAGTTTAAGTTAAGAAAGTCGATACAGTTGTTGTTTTATTGTATATTTGTTTAGAAAATAAGTCTTGTACTGTTTTTGTTTATCTTAGTAAAAGCGTCTTTGGTATAAATTTAGTTTAGAATATTAAGTCAACTAAATCACAAAAATATCTTAGATACTATTAGAAAAAAAACTACAAAGCAAACTTCTAGATTTATATTTTAACAATTACGTGTATACTAAATTTACTTAAAGGACTTTAGACTTTTAAACACATGGTTTTTGTAATAAATAATAAATCTTTTATTTTAATATAGAACAAGATAAGGTATTTAAAAATGGAGTACATAAAAACAGTGTAAATTTTTTATGAAAGTTCTTATATTTTTAAAGGTTAAATCGGTTTTACTTTTAATCGTACAATTTGTAACTAAAACATTGCTTGGAAACAATAAGAAAATTAAAGACTTTTAACATACGTGAAATAATTAATTAAAAAAATCGTCAAATCGCAAAGTAAATGACTAGTACTCAATAGTAAAAGATTTTCTTTCAAAAAAAACCTTTTCTATTTGAATGACAAATATTTAAAAATTATTTGTTAAAGCTTTTGCCGATATTTAAGCTAACTGCGATATAAAACTTTATAGATTGTAGAATTTTTATACAAGTTTGTTAACGATGAGATTTGCTAACAATTTAGATTAGCTCTTGTTTTAGAAAAAACAAGAGGTTAGTATTGTGAAGTTTTTTTGTGTTCTAATATCGTTAAACATTAAACCAAACTTATTTTCATTGTTATTTATTTTAAAACTTTTTTGTTGTTGTTTTGTTTATTCAAATTATGTCTGTATGATGGTAATAAAATTATATATGTATGAAATAAAAAAATATGTATACCCATAAAGTTACCGTCTAAAACATTTTTTTAATAAAGAACCAGATCAGTTAATTTTTGTAAGTATTTTAATCGTTTATTTTTTTATTTGTGACATTGAATATTTGTTCCTTGTGAAAACAAAGCAATTATGTAGTAATCCAAAATTTTTAAACCATAAACTTTTTGTAATTCTGTTGGTGCATAAAAAAAACTAACTAAAATATATTAAAACTTCTTAATTTTGACTTGACTTTAGAATTAAATACTTATATATTACTTATAAAGTACATCTAAATATTATTTACAAGTTTTGAAACTCATTAAACTTTTTCAGTACTAAAATGTTAATTTTATTACTATTGTAATTAATAACTATAGTGTTGAGTATCGTATAGAAAAATAAAGTATGATTATTAAAAGTATTAAGTTAATTAGTATGGTGTGGTATACCAGTTTCGACTAATCCAATTTAAAATATTTATCAAGTTTCAATTGCTATTTGCAATAGTGTCATGTAAAACTTTTTTACTTTGGTAAAAACGATGTAGTTATTTTTACTAATTTGTGTAAAATTTGTTTCATCAAAGTTTTAATCATAAAAAAATATTGATATTTTTGGAGAATTTACTTTTTCTAAAAAGCTTTTATTTTTCAAATAGTGATAAATATAAAAAGAAGTTTAATTTTTTAACGTATTAGTAGAAAAAATAAGTTGAATGAACTCGAATAGTTCCATACCTAATAAGTTTTGGCTGTATAAAAAGTCTGAGATAATTGCGTTTTATTACGGCTTTTATTACCTTTGTAGAAATGTTCAAACAAATTACTTACTTAAACTTGATTAATTTATACAATATATTAACCAGTTATTTGAAATGCTAATTTAGTAGGTTTAAGATTTGAACAAACATTTATTAATGTTATTATCAAATACTACAAAGCTTTTAGTTCTGTTGATGTAGCATTAAAATAAACATAAACATAGTTTAACTTTTACAACTGTAAAAGTTGTTAAGTATGTGTTGATATTACTTCAACTCAACAAACTCATTATAAAAATTAACTCCAGCATTTACTGATTAAACAAGCTCGATAATAATGGATGAATTGAAACCAATTATCATAGATTTGACTGAAAGTGATTCAGATGGTGAGGCTAAACACCAAATTCAGTCTGAACTTGACAAAAATAAATTAACTGAGACTCCAATTGATTTGACATCTCCTCCAAAAGCCAAACGAAGCAAAACCACTCCACAATTTAACAACTCGGCTGCAACAAAAGAAAAACCAAATCGTATTGACCCTCCGAAACAAAATGATCCGAACACACAATCTGGCAAATTACTGACCGTTTCAAGCTCAGCCGAAAAAGCAGCTAGTTTAAAAAAGCCACTTTCGCCCATTGAAAAACCTCGTTTGACCAAAAGTGCTCAAACTGCCAATAATTTAGAAAAACTTGAATATACGGGCAGTCTAACTCCTTATTTGTCAACTGTCATTGAGAGGGCAGCTCCAAATTTTTATTTAAAGGACGTAGACGACTCCATTGTATACCAGGATGCAAACATCCTAGTAGAGAATGGGAACACCAAAACATTCCAGCAAATAAACTACAGTGGGGATCTTGACGCGAAATTTTTGCGAGCTTTGAACGGAAAAAGCGCGAAACTGGTCATGCGGAACGAAATTGAAGAAATTCGCGGTAAGGAAATTTACATGGTTCTTGCCACTGATGAGAGGAAGAACTCGTTGCTAAATTGCTGCTTGTACTGCGTGGCGTGTGACAATAACGTCAGTTTGCAAGTGAAGGATACGGATGGTAGTTGGAGAAGTGTTGAAGATGTCATGGAAGATTGATACGAAGTTTTGTGGTCTAGTATAAGTTTTGGTTAAACGAGTTCTGCTTGCTTATACAATTTGTGATTTTTTCTGATTAGTAAAATAACTTTCATCTTGATAACAACTATTTTAAGGTCACCCAAAATTTTCAGATATTTTGCTGTGCTATAACGTGATGTTACAAAATTGTAATAAATCCTCTGCTTAAATCCATCTATAGTATGTAATTCTTATTTTAACTTCAATAGATAAATACCAGCAGTTAACAAAAATTAATTTGTTTATGTTCATTAAGCATTGTTTAGTGTGATGGATTAAATATAAAATTATAGATATCACATTGATAGTTTTAAAAGTTAAATCTTAAAATAAATAAAACACTCTTAATTAAACTATGAATCGATATTCTAAACAAAAAATTTGCCTAAACAAGTATCCATTTTCAACTGGAAAGGTTTAAATCCTATAGGGCATTTTGTAAAACTAATTGTTTACTTAAGGCTATGTTTAATCCATGGCTGTAAAAAAAATCTTAAAATGGAGTGCAACAAACAGCAGAGTTGCCAAAATTCTTTTTGAGTTCTTACTTGGCAGAACTGTTTTTCATTTTTGGTTAGACATCGTTATTCTGCTATTTCAGTAACTAATAAATTGCGCCCTTAGCCAAAATCACTAAAAACAAAGATGCTATCACCGTTTTTTGAAAAACCCTGATCAAGTAAGAAGTAGACAGTAAGAAGTTATTGAAATTAAGGTACTTAATCTTTGATAAAAACAATTTTGTTTTACTTCATTTAAATATTTTTCTGATATATGATATCGTTCAAACTTTTTCTTAACTTTAAAATAACCTTATATCGGAGACTACAAAATAAAAGTTTTTATTCAGTAACTAAAGCACAAAAAAATAACTCTTATGTAAAACTATATTGGAATAGTAAACTTTTAATGTAACTATCTGCTTAAGTTTATCTATAGTTATGTAGTTTTAAATATAACTCTCATAAAAATAGATAAAATATACAAAATCATTGCATAAAGCTTATATTTTAGTTTGATGTGTTAATCTTGAAAAACGCAATATTATTGTAAGTTGAATACACCAAATTAAATATTTATTTTGTATATACACAACATATTATGCATAATGTATAAAATGAAATAAAATGTTAACAACTAGTTTTATTAATTTAGAAGAAATTTTCTTAAACTTTCTAATGTAAGAGGTGTTAAAAACTAAAAAAACATTGCTAACATATGTGTCTCATAAGCTTGTTAAATTAATACAATTAAATTTAGTAACTTCTAACAAGTAGTAATACAAAACAACTAAAATTTTTATTTTTCAGGCTCAAACCACAACCATGAATGAAGAACTAAAAAACTGTGTGTAGGCTATATTGTAAAAAATTATGAAAATGCGATCGAGTTAACTAGACAACCCAGTCTACATAACAAAATGTTTATTCGTTTTTTTAAATAGATATTATGAAACTAATTAAGAAATTTAGATGCTTTCTACAAATTTTATTTATTTTTCAGCTTTGTTTATTGTTAAAAATAAATAACAAAAAGTTAAATGTTACAAAAAAAATATTTTAAAAATACTACAAAAAAATCAAAATTAAAAGTAATAAAAAAGAACATAAAAATACAACTACAGATCATGTGGTAACAGTAAAAGTAAAAAAACGATAACTTTTAAAAATATCAAAAAAAAAAGAGAAATAAAAAAATAAAAAAAATTAAATAAATTTAAAAACAAAACTACCGACTGAAGGTAAGGGTTTAGGGTAATAGTGATAGTGAAAATAAAAAACTTAATATTATATAATAAAAATATTCAAAATTTTCAAAAATTTAAACCTGTTCAAAAATGTCTTCGTGCAAAAGTGTCCCTTTGTGCATATTAGACTCCTACTCCAGACGCACAAACCTATTGTAGATACCAACAGTAGTTTTACGTGTTTCTTATTTTATTTATTTTTGACTGTTGTTTGTTGTTAAAAATAAATAGCAAAAAGTAAAATGTTAAAAAAAAATATTGGAAAAAGTACTACAAAAAAATAAAAATTAAAAATAATAAAAAAAGAACAAAAAAATACAGCTACAGATCATTTGGTAAGAGCAATAGTAAAAATATATAAAAAAAAAAGAGAAAGTTATTAAAAAAAAATTAAGCATATTTAAAAACAAAACAAAATTGCCTACCAAGGGTAAGGGTTTGGGGTAATAGTGATAGTAAAAATAAAAATACTTAATATTATATAATAAAGATATTCAAAATTTCCAAAATTTTCAACCTGTTCAAAAACGTCTTCGTGCAAAAGTGTCCCTTTGTGCATATAAGACTCCTACCCCAGACGCGCAAACCCTCTTATAGATACTAAAAGTAGTTTCTACTCCATTTCTAGGACTACACTATTAGTGTTGTCTAGTTTTTTATTTATAGATTCAATTAAAGCTAATTTTTAAGTCTTAAAATTTTCACTACTTTCAATTTATTCTATTAAGTTTTAGGCTTAAACTGTATTTTTATTTTTACGTTATTATAAAAGTTTTTGAAAAAGTTACAACTAAAACTTTTTCAAGTAAGCGCACAATATAATTAATTTAATTAAATGAATGTTTTTTTTCTTTAGGTTTAGATTAAAAACTATTATTTTTAGCTCATTTGATATTGTAAAAGCACGTGATGTGCGACTCTATTATCGAAAATATTTTTCGTATACCAGGTTCTTAAAATCAAACCTTTTGGTGATTAAATATAAATGAAACAAAAACAAACTACGCTTATAAAATTAATTAACATTCAAAACTATTAGACTCTTTAAATATCTACTTTTAGATAAAAAAGTACATTTATAGTGACAACACGTTGAATATAAATTAAGAAATTTTATACGCAAGTGGTTTAATTTAAACTATTATAATTTTAAAATGTCAAATTTTTTGATTTTCGTTATAAAAAAAGCTGCTTAAAGTTTTGTTTAAGTTTTACTTTTGCATATTTTTTAATAAAATTGGCTGGTACTTTTTCTATATCTTTATAGAAAAACACATCTTCCAGTAGTCGACCATACTAAAAGTAAAAATAATGCAACAAAGAAACAATATACACAAAATAGCTTCACCAAACATATTTTATAAAAACTAATTTATATTTTTTTAACTTCAAAAAAAATTCGATATTAGTAAACAGTTTAAATTTACGTAGTATGGAAACTAAATAAAAACACTTTTTATTTAAAAATCATTAGAAAAATTATAAGTTTATTTCTTTGGAACAAATCTTGGATCTCGCCTGTCAACGGGGCACGTTGCTGATTCAACGAACCATTTCTCAATACAACTCGTACAAAAAACATGTCCACATCTTAACTTTGTAACACAGTCTAAATTGCTGAATTCTTCCAAACAAATTGCGCATTTTCCGTTTTCATTTGATTCTTCTATGTACTTAAAATTTTCTTGCCTACCCAACACGTACTCCTTGTAATATTTTGAATTACACTTCTTGTACTTTTCGGCCAAAGTCTCGATAACACTATCGAACAAACTGTTTAGATATTCAAGTTCGATACCTCTACAAGTCTCTGATAATCTGTTCAGTTTTTCTTTCATATCGTCTGTATAAGATTTTGAATCGTTTAACAAACTGTTTAGTTCTTCTGCTTTGGCGATTAAGTTATATTTATCGTCACAATCAATATTCAGGTCTGTACTTATTTCATAATCAAAACTTTCAAAGTATTCCACAAGATTTTTAATTTCTGATCGGTTTAGAAAAGTCCCTCTTTCTTCGTAATTGCAATGAAACTCATATTTTTCAATACTTTCGTCTTCTGAAGCTACAACAATATTTTCAAGCGTTTTAAAGTGTTTCATCGATTCACAAAAGTTTTTGAATTTTTTGTCATACTTTATAAACTTCTTTTCTAGATTTTCTAGAATTTTCTCATCTAAACCACCACAATATACATAAGTGGAAATTTGCATTAAATGACGAAAATAAACCTCGTATACAAGATTAAGTTTCTTGTCAAATACTTTAACTAATCTTATCAAGCTTTCAGCTTTGTTTTTTAACTCTTCTTTGCTTATGCTATTCATTAAACTATTTTCGTAAACATATAGTAGACGTATACTTATATATCCAAATTTTTTTTCATAATTTGGCTTTTTATCAAAAAATTACTACTTAAAAACTATTAATTTAAGAAAATTGTTTTAGTATAAATTACGTAGGAAACTACTTAAACCATTAGTAGGTTTTCGAAGTATTGTACATTTATGTGATTTATAAAAAGCTATGATTAAGTGATTCACACAAACTAAGTTTTTTGTGAAGTATTAGTATTTTAATTTATTTGGTTAAATGTTATTATATTAAGTAGCAGATATAAAAGTTTTATTGTTAGTCTTAAACCGTACAAAAGTGATTACAAACTTTCTCTTAAACAGATCAGGCAACAAAAAGTTAACTGCTTTAGGTATAATCAAGACTTTTTTTGAAATCACTGATTAACTTAAACTAAATTATTAGTTATAATTAATAAATATCTTAGTATTATTATTAAGATATTAATTTAATATTAACAATTTTTAATTTGTATGTTACTTCTATACTAACAATTACTGATCTGATTGACTCAACACTCGTAACGTGGTAGAGCTTTTTTTCAGTCTAAAGATACTTTACAACATAAAATACTCTCTTGAAGTTTTTTCAAAACTAAGCGTTTTATTATTTTTTATTTTCATCCTCAACTTCGTCTAAAATTTTGTAGAAGAGTACGTCGTATTCGAATTTTAAGAACATTACTATTATCTGACGAACAAATACATATATAATTATTTTCATTGTCTTATTTTTACGTATTTATAGAAATTTATAACTTAACAACATGCAAGACACTTAAAAATATTCAAAAAAAATTTTGTTCTAAATTAATACTACAAAATAAAATTAACAAGGTTATTGAAGTTTAAAGTTTATGTTGTAGAAAAACATTATTAATCAAATTATATTTTTATAAGTTTAAAACGACGATTGCTTGGTTTAATTACATTATATCGTTTGTAATCAACAAACAACTAAATGTTAGTATTGGAAACTTTTAACTGTTTTCTAGTTTTATAAATATAACCACTTTGTAAGTGTTTTAAATTATCTACAAATAATAAAACTTGTTGTTTCAAAATATTAACTTTAAAGTAATATAAAAGTATTTTTTAAATTCAACACATTTATTAATTAATAAAACTTACTATATGCATTGAATCTGATCTCATAAAACATCAGTGAAAGTCTATACGGTATGTCTTAGTCTACAAAAGTCTTGTAGTCTGTTGATCAAAAAAACTTTCATATTAACCTTGAGCTTGTCGCATAAAAATTTAAAATAACTAAAAAAAAACTTTAAAAGCTAACTTTAGTTTTTTTGAAAGGTTAAGTATTATTTTAAAAATTGGATCAGAATAATTTTCATACTGTCTAGATATTTTTCAAATTAAGATCTCTTTTACTAAGCACATCTTTTAAATTTATCATTTTTAAAGCAGTAATCGTAAATCTTACTATTACGATTTATAATAATCTTAAAAAACGATTACTTTTAAAAAAAATAAGAACTGTTTTATTGTTTTAAAAAGTGGACTTAACTTTCAAAAGTTTTAATACATTAATGACAAATGGAGTAAACTTGTTTTACTTTCAAATGTTATAAGATTAAAATTCTGTTTTTTTTAGCAACTTTAGTACTAGTTTTTTACAATGATTAAACTTAAAAGTTTACTTTGTGTTTTCCATTGTTTAAAATTAAGCTCATACATTTCTCTTTTATTTTATTTGACTTGTGTTTCTAAATTGTTTTAACACCAAGTTAATTATTTCTATAATATCAATGCTTGCAAAATAATTTATTTACTATAAACGTATAAAAAACTAATAAAAAACTTGCTTTTTAAATCAAAATCTTATTTAGTAGTTTGAAAAACATCAAGAGTTCACCCAGTTCAAAAAAAAAATGTTTAGTTATCTATAAAAAACGGTTATACAAAACTTTATGCATAAATTGAAAAAATGTTTTTGACTTAAAAATATATTTATTTATTATAATTTATTAATATTATAATTTTATTTTTTAATTTGACATTTAATATAAGTTCAATATGAAAGAAAAATAATTAAATAGTAATCCTTTATTTTTTAAGCCTTCAGTTTTAGGTAATGTTTTTAATGCTGTAAAAAACAATAGACTAAATATTTTAAACCCTTTTTATTTCAATTTGAGCTTAGTATTATATAGTTTTTTTATCCATATAGTACAGTGCTTCTGAATCTTTTTCTAGTGGCGGAACCCTTTTCCAAAGTTCAACTTTTCCGCGGAACCCCTAATTTAATTTCACATAAAATGTTCAGTATTATATTTCCTACAAAAAACAAAAGAAATTCACTGAAAAACGAATTTTTTAGCAAAATTATATCATTGTTAGAAATCATACAAATTGTAATAGTATTAGGTGGAGTCAAATTCAAGGTGCGCTAGAGGCAATAGGTATTATATGATTCTATAATAAAAAAACGAAAACAAACATGATTAATAGCAACGTCATAAAAATCTTTCCTTGCATAATAAAAACAAAATGAGAGTTACATAAAATAACGAAATGAACATTAACCTAATCGAATTCACAGATTACTGTAATAAACGGGTAAGATGCCTAACGAAAAATAAATAAAAAACATTTAGTGCGAAACTTGAACTTGTCTCTTAGCAACAAGCATGTCAATGCGCGGCTGGATTTTGAATAGACTGAGACAGAGACAGGCAGATAAGGTTGGAGTCAGCATACAGTTCCAACCATTACATTTTTACAGCACTTGAAACAATATAATATACCAGAAATAAGTTTCTGATAAATATTTTTTTTTAGTTTTATTGTGTAACATTTAGAATTTAGAAATTTGATTGCTCCTACATTGTTTGCTTAAGTGATAATACCAGTATTTTCATGACTTCACTAAAAATATAAATTCAAAAAATTTGCAAAAATTTGCGCAACCAGGACACCTATTAATAATGAATACCCATTAAAAGTTCTACCGCTAGGTACACAGTAAGCAGACCAATGAATGCTACAACAATATATGTTTTCCATTTTATGTGTTCCATTTTTTTAAAAGTTTTATGGTTTATGTTTCTTTTTGTTTCTAATTTTTTTTTTTTTTCGAAAGGCTTCGCGGAACCCCATTTCAGAAGCACTGGTATAAAGTATATGATTAAATAACTTTAAATTACTTTTTTTCAAATACACTGAGTAAACCAAATCCTGAAACTTTGATTTTTAAGTCTTTAAACAAAGTATGTAAATTTTTATCGTAGTTTTAATGTTTAAAATGTTATTTAAAATTTTAAGTTTTATATATATTTTAATAAATAGATTGCAACACTAAGACAAATACATTGAGTAATTAAAAATATCAGTTTAACGTTATTAAAAAAAAAAACATGTTTTCCTTTCCCTTAATGAAATTGTTTATTAACACTCGGCTATATGTAAAAAAAACTATTTAAAAAATAAAGTATTTACAAAACAGTTAAACAAACAAAACGCTTTATAGCTATTATATTTTTTTGTAAAACAAAAAATTTGTAAATATTTTATGAACACTTTTCAATCATTTCTAAGTAATTTCAGTTTATTTTTTAAATTTTTGAATTAAATATTTTAAATTTATACAATAGTTTCTTTGTGGTTTTTATATATTCAAAAATTACCTAATTACATTATTTTCAAACTGTTATTTTATTCTTACATTGTATTTATCGCTTAAGATAACATAACATTACAAATGCTAAAAGTGCTTTAAAAACATTTGAAAATACTTTATTATCTACTAAAGATAAAGGCTAATTTAACTAAGTATTCTTTACATATTTTACATATAAATTACTTATAGAATAGCTTTATAATTTTTTCGCATTGAATTCAATGCACACTAAAATTAAATAGCGCCGTACATCTAAACTACTTCGTGACATAGAAAAAGTATAATAACAAAAATAATAGTTCACAGAAAGTGCTTAGTGTTAAGCAGTATTTTAAAACACAAAATTGATAACTTGATAATTTACAAAAACTAAAATTAAACTATGTGAGCAATATTTAAATATAGTTGTCTGCCTTAAAGCGTCAAAATATATTTACTACCAAAATTCAATTAACAGCATGTAAAATTGAATTTTGCCATTTACTTCTTCAGCAAAGTGTTTATAGTTAAGAAATAAAAAATGAGGATAAAAACGGCAAGGTTTTAGAATTTGTAGAAAATGCAATAACAAATATGACCTAATTATAAACATTTAAAAAAATTTTAACTCTAAAATCTTTATCTCGTTTCAAGCAAACATTTAAAAAATTAAAATACTTCACTAATGAATACAAAAATTAATAAAATCAAATTTGAAACTAATAAAAACATTAATCCTAATAAAATCGATTAGTTTTAAAAAGATTTCAATATTCAACTTAAACAATTAACATTATAAAACTGGTTTAAAAAAAATTTAAATTACGCCAATCTTGCTTATTAGATCTTATAAAGTGGTTGGCAGCATGTTTCGTCAGTAAGCTAGAAGAGGGAAAATATAGCCTGAACATTTAGAAACAACTTGGTTTACAAAAGTAATTGTAACTTTTTCCGTGCAGAAGGTAGTTGGTTATGTTTGATGTAATTAGACAGGATTAAAAATTGTGTCATTGCTTCTAAAATAAGGGGTATTCCCCACGTGGCAACGCAAGATACTGCGGTGATGTCAAATTGAGGCGCAGTGATTCTACACGGGGTGTCAACAAAAAAAAATTGGTAGAGTTCGAAATATAACCAGTTTAAATTCAAAGTACAGCTTCCTGGTAAACCCTTGTGAGTAGATACGGGTGTGTCTCAAAGAAAAACAGAGAAATTACCAGTGTCAGGTGGTATTCAATTGGAAAGCATTCATCTGATGCTTCGAATTTGGCGTTTTATAATCAGTCAGCGGTCGGCAGGCAGTTAATACATGTGGTTTAAGTTTTAAAGACATTTCGACCATTTTTTTTTACTGTTAAGATAATTATTTCGGATTAATATATTTTCAATTTTTAAACTTTTATTTTTCAACAAAAATTTTTGTAGACATTTTCATTCGCAAGCGGACTTATCCAAATTTTTTTAAATGCTAGCAGAGAATATACTTTCCAAACTATTAAAATTTTGTTCGCTTAAAATAAAAGTTTTTTACTTCACAATACAAAACAAGATAAATGTTTTGCAAGATCAGATAAAAAGGTTTATCAATAGTTTAAAAGATCAAGTATAAAAACTTATTTTTTAAGCTCATAAGAAATTTTAAAATCATGTGGCTTACGACTCGATAATCAAAAAGTTTTTTTAACACCAGGTCCTAAAACCAAACATTATAAGTGCATTTTTATCGTTCACTAAACAATATATTAATCATGTTCATGTGTTGTTAAACATTTAATATACCTATATTTTGTAGAGCTTATTGGGAATTTCACATATTAGGTTAAATTTTTTGAACTGTGCTACTTATATGAGATTATAAGGTCAAATTAAAAGTTTAAAAACTCTTAAGTAGTGTATTTTATAGTATGTTCGTAAAATCTTACACAAAAGTTATATATCATTAAAACCAACTGTTCATACGGAAAACATATAAATTAAAAAAAGCTTTTTTTCTGCTTTAGCACTTTACTACATTCAAAAGTATAGTATTTTATATTTTCTTGTCAAAAATATGTTAAGTAACTCAAACTTAACATTGTTTGTGTCTTTAATTATTTCAATAAAAATAAAATAAAAAATATTTATTTTATATATTCAAAAACTTAGAAACTTGTATTCAGAATTATTTTATTTTAATTAACACTTCTAAAACAGTTAAAAATATTCCTTATATCAAACATTCGATGAATGCATAAAAAAAGCTGAATAAGTCCTTGAACTATTAGGAAAAATAACAATAATTTTTTACATGATGATTTCTGACTGAGCTTTTTTTTTTTGATTTGCTAATTAATTTATAATCACAAATGTTTGAAATGACTTTACTTTTATTCCAGCTTTTAGAAAACCTCTGTTCTTAATGTGTTTTTTTAAAAAGTAACCTAGGATTGAAATAGGAGGAAAAGTAAATATTAACAATAAAATATTTTCTTGTTTAAAAGTGAGAATAATAATCATTTAACAATTTTTAACATCAACCTTATTCTACCCATAAAATGTTATGTATAAATCTTCAGAAATAAAGTATAAGTGAATTATAGAATATTTTTTCTATTAAAGTTATACTTTGAACAAATAATAGTATGATTGTGGTTAACGTTTTAGTTACTACATACTACTATTGTAAACTGAAAACTTTAAATTGTTGTCAGAATAAATAAACAAAGTTCTACTTGCTGAATGTAAATTTTACAAAACCTTGTATATTTGCAATGTATGATTACCTAGAAAATAAGTACTAACTTAACTATATGATAAAAAGTATTAATAAATATGAAATTTAAGATAAATTTTTTATCTGTAGTAGAGTTGTATTAAAAATACAAATTTATGAAAATATTATAGCAGCTGTTTGTAAATATACCCAGCTAAAATGAACAATCAAAATGATGAGAGTTTATTACAACAAAAGGTAAGTTCGTTTTAATAAAACTTAACAATAATTAATATATACGTGTTAAATTAAATTTTAAATGTTTATTATGATAAAAAATGCAAAAATAATTGAGATAAAGTTTTTTTATGTTTTTTTTAGGAAAATGAAACCACCGAAATGGAAAGACACATTTATTTTCAGCTGAAAGAAGGAAAACAAATTAGGAATCTAAAATTCCAAATAGATCGTTTGAGAAAAATCAACGACAGAAACCAGCAATCAATTGAACTAGGCCAGAGACTAATAAATTTATTAAAAGTCATAGCTTGGAATGTAGACAAGTTATTTCCTGTTAGAAATGACTATATTAAATTGCTAGAACAAGAACTACTATCATCAACTAGTACAAGCAGTCAAAATAGAATAAAAGAAGATATTAATAGGCAAAAATATTGGCGTACTGTAATGATTAAACTAAAAAATGATATAAATGAATATTTAGAAGATGAAGAAATTTTTAATGGACTGACACCAGCTAGAATTGGACAATTTCAACATTTCAATGCTGATGAAACTTTCAATGGAGAAAGATGTATTTGTTGCATGGACGATTTGGAAGTTGGAAGAATGATGGTAAGACTTGATTGCAATCATGTACTGTGCAAAATATGTGCTGACGAATGGTTTAAAATTAGAAATACGTGTCAAAAATGCAGACAACCATATTATTAACATATAATAAGCATAAGTTTAATATGTTGCTTAAAAATATTTTCTCTATTAGTATTTGTATAACAATTCCATACAAAAAATTAAATTTGCTAAGTGTTAAAATAATTTTTTCTGAAAAAAAAAATATTTAAATCTGCTACTGTAAATGAACTTATAAGTAGACATATTTTTTGACTTTTTGTTGTACATGCAAACATCTTTTTTACTTGTTTAGTGTTTACATTCATCAAGGCAAAAGTTGCTTTTTATAATCTATGTATAAAGTTCCAAATATTTTCATATTTAGCTGCCCATAAGTTATCTGTATTTTTGCCTTCATTTAGACAAGTTTTTTTTATAAGTTTTTATCTGTTTTATTAGTCTTACAGATGTTTTGTGAATAAATACATTGACCTTTCATTCTTTTAGTTATTTTTAGATTACTTATTTCATAAAAATAAACATACTATAATCTAATTTTTAATGATAAAAAAATAAAGTAGGTGTTCCAAATAATAGGACGATGTTTTCATTTCCATGTTCAATTCAGAACTTTTTACAAATTTCATAAATCACATTTTATAAAAATTTACCGGCTATCTAGAAGAGAACGCCTTACTCTGATTATTAAATCTAAATATTTTTTACCAACCCTGTATACATAATATATTATAAAAATAAAACTTTGTTAAACTTTAGTTATTTAAAGTTCTTTAGTCTAGAGTTTTGTTATTGTTTTTAAAATTTCTAATTACAAGTTTTATTTGATGTTCCTGATTAACGATGAGTCTTAAAAGCTTAAAATTTTATTTTTGATATTAACTATCATTCTAAATCATTGCCTTTTGCAGAACAGCTCAGCGCAATTTAGAACTTAAAATTATTCATGTAAAACAATCATTAGCAGGTGCGTTAATGTAACTTGCATCTTTAAAAAATTTCTACACTAGAAATAATGATGTTGAATTTCAAATGTTAGTGTAAACTTAAAATTTAAACACAACAACTGTTAAGTTTTTTTATTTTATTTAGTGTATATAAGTAATTACGTTATATAACTAAGTTTGGAATTGATTTACGATGTGAAACTCTATAAAATTTGAAAAAAATGTTATAGTGCAGGCTGAATAAGAACAATTATTTTACGTAGTTGCATAAAATTATTAAATTTTGCAAATGTACTAATAAAAATATTTTTCTCAAACCTACTTCTTAGTTTTTTTTACCTAAGAGAATTACTGAAGTTAACATAAAAACAATCTATGATAATAAAGGACTTTAATTTTAGCGGAACTGTTGTTTTTATAAATATAACAAACTGAAATACTTTCAAAGATCTATTTAAATTTGTAAGCACATGCAATTATAATGCAATTATTGATTTATAAGTTTTTGGCCGTCTTTGTTTTTTGTTGTTGTTTTGAATTATTTTTGTAGAAATAGTTTTGTATGAATGCTGATTTTTATTAGTGTTCGTTGAGGTTGTTTTAACGAAATAATTAAAACAAAGTTCTAAAAAATGTTTATGCTTTTTTTTTTGACTGTAAATTATTTTCAATTTTGATATTTATATATCAACCTTTAAATAAAGAAAAAGTGTAGATATGCAATAAAAAGAAACTAAAACACACTCAGTTGCCATACCTATCCCCTATGATACAAATACCTAACAACTTTACTGGTGTTATTTTTCTTATTTATTAATAAATACGGTCTTATTTTATCATGCTATCAAGACTTAAGAGATTACAAAAAAAAGTATTAGTTCTCACTTTAAGTTTTTCTGGTTTACCACCCGACTTACTCAGGCTTTCCTGTTGCTTAAACTATTGTGACTTACTTAGGCTTATGTTTTGCTAAAACTTTATTTATAATTGGGCTTATACTTTGTAAATATTTGGTGAATTAGTATAAGTTAAATTGTGACAGTTTTCTTTGTAAATTATACTTTAGTCTCGCTATAGTATTTATTCAATATTGCTATCTACGATGTTTTGTTTATAATGAAACCTTATCGCTAGTTGATTTTTAACTCCCTATGTATTTCTAGCTATGGTTAAATCTCAATGGCTTTTAAAAAAGGGCAAAAATTAAATGTGAGCATTGATTTTTAATAAGTATATGTAACTTTAATGGTATAAAATTATATTAACCTACTGTTAAAAATTAACTGTGCAATTAAAAAAAATTAGAAAATAATGGCCAGTTCAGTTAAATAAGTTTTATATAAGTACTGCCTTTTATTTAAAGTGTTATGTTGTTCTTTTTACTAAACTGTTTTAAAGTTCCCACTACGGCATATTATCAATGTTATTTACTACAGCAGGGGTTCTTAACCTTATCTTCATGTTCTAACCTTTTTTGGAAAGTTAATATTAGATTTACATTTTTTTGGAGGGTAGCTACCAAATTTACACCTAATCTACAAAATGTAGTTTAATTTTGAGGAGTAAAAAACTAGACGTTTTAAACTTAAAGCTTACTGGACATAACAAATCGTAAAATTTAAAAAGTTTATTTAACTTAAAAGAAATTACACATATAAAATAAAAAGACAACTAATACGCATTATTTTCCATAACTTGTAATAAACAAAAATTACCCATTATAACGCTTTGCCAAACGTCATCGTAAAACAAAACACTTTATAAAATAAAATTGATCAAATAGGCAAGTTACAAGGTGGTACGTTCGTTTTGAATACGAAAATAATTCTTAAAAAGTCTTACAGGGTCGAAGCATATGCCGTGAGACAAGCTTGTCGAAGCAAAAAGGTATGATTAAACATTTTTCATAACTGGAGTTTGTTTCACGACATATTTCGAATTGATTAAATCGTTTGCTAAAAAAGATCCTAGTGAAACAAGTTCACTGGAATATAAACAAAGACTAATTATATAGTAAATTTTATTTATTGTACCCAATAAAAATGGTAATAAAAAAGTTAGTCTTTTAGATTTGTGCTTAAAATTTAAAGTCATTTCTTTATCGTTTCATGTGCACTTATTAATTATTTATAATCGTTTAACATCTAACTTGATAACATTTTTTAACCTGTCTAATAATAAGTGTCATACTAGCCCGCCTGACTCTACACCGATAAACGATCCTTGCGCTAGATCACCAAAAGATGTTATTTAATTTTTTCTTGTGCGACAAAGTTTTTGCTCGTAGAGTACTGACTTTCTAGTATAGTAATTATAAAAACAAAATATGATAGAGAACTAAATTCTGCTGAAAGAATACAGAGAGTTTTGCTGAATAAAACTTGATAACTAACGCTACTAAATACTAACATTGTTTTATAAACCAGTATTTAGTGAGAAAAACCTAAATTTTCAAAAACTTGCTTAAGTATCGAAAAAGAGTTTACAAAAGCAAAAATTTAACAAACACGAAAATTACTAAATACTACTATCATTATATATATGGTATTCATTAAAAGCATAAAATATTCTTAGCAAACATAAGTTTTTTTTCATAACACGCTTTAGTTTACTGGTTGAAATGTCAAAAACAATTATTAATTTTTTTAATTATATATTTTCAAACACAAATTAAATCAGATTTTTTCTCACTTACCTAAAAAAGATTTTCGCAGTGATATTTAAGATCACAAAGAATGTTTATTGATATTTTTTATATTTATATACTTTAGAATAGAGACTTCGAATTTTCTAAAAAATAGGATCGTTTACCACAACTCAAGTTAAGCTTTTAGATAATTAGCATGGTTTCCACACAATCAGACCACCTCAAACGTTTTGAGTAAGTTAGTAATTTAAGCTAGGTCATTTAGCAATCAAAAACCTTACTAGCAGTTGCCTGACTAGATAAATGTGTCATTTAGTTTTATAATTTAATTTTGTTTTATTTTTCTTCAAAAACTAATCATACCATAGTCCGGTAAAAGACGTTAAACTGTATCCAAGTAGTGTACGACTCGATAACTTGGAGGTTTTTTCAAACACTAGATCATTTGATCAAATATTTTTAAGTTCTTATTTTTGTACTATAAAAAAAATTCTTTGCAATTTTTATTTTACAACTAATACAAACGTTATAAAAATGTCCTTCATTTATGTTTCTATTCTAAATAACATATTTAAGGAACAGTTTGTATCTTAATTTGATTTTCTTGCCTCACATAAATTGTCTTTTTTCAAGTTTTAATTGTAATAGAATAGCTTTTATTATAAATAAAATTTTATAATTACTCAAACAATTATTTAGATTTGTAGTTGGTAAAATTATTTAGTAAAACCAGATTTTATAGTTAGCGTTAAAAATTAAGAACGTCTGGAATTTTGCATGAGTCTATTTGAAAAAATCTAAAGTATGGCGTTTAAGTCACAGTGGCGAGACGCTGTAATTATTAAAATGCACTAGTTCATTTTTTAATCAATAAAAATGTGCAAAGTATAAATTTGAGAAGCCATATTGGGGCGACGCACTTTATATTTCTTCGAAAGGGGCCTTTAGAAAAAGTTTGGGAGGCCTGCTCTAATTTCTAACATAAAATTTTTTTAGGCAAAAATTTTCGGCTGGATATACCACGTGGGTAGTATATTGCTTTATTTAGTTAGTATAAATGACAAAAACAAACAATTTTGAATTCTAAAATTTTAAATAAGTTTCATTATAAAAAAATGTTTATCATTACAAAGAATGAGCATACTGAAAATAAAAAAGATGTTAATAAAACATTTTTGTAGTCAATTAGTTTAAAATTTAAAAGTTTTTTTTACTACACAATAAAACTTTAAATATTACTTTTGTTGTGCTTCTAGTAATTATTGTAATATTTTTTTACAAACTTATTTTTAACTAAAAAAAAAAGGAAAAAAAAATTGCAAAAAAAATGTTAAAAACAAATTTGTATATTGCTTAGTAAGACTCATTAATTTAGCTTTAAGCTAAATCTTTTGTTATTAAACTCGATTTAATAAAACTGTTAAATTGATTAGTTTAGTAAAGATTGTACGGATTTTGAAAACTAAATCTAGAGCGCCATTTTGTATTCTTTTTTAACATGCTGTCGATATGCTCAGGTTAAAAAATATAAAATTTCATTAGTAATTTTTTTTTTTTGCAAATTTAAATAAGATTTTCAATGAATAAAGAAACTGTATTTTTATTTAGCCTTTATTTGTATAATTTGCAGCAAAAAATAGTTTAAGTTACTTTTTATTAGTTTCCTATTTTAAAAACTAAGTTTATGCTGTATAGTATAATCCAGTGCTTCTGAACCTTTTTCTAGTGGCGGAACCCTTTTCCAAAGTTCAACTTTTTCGCGGAACCCCTAATTTAATTTCACATAAAATGTTTAATATAATATTTCCTGCAAAAACAAAAGAATTTCAGTGAAAAACGAATTTTTTAGCAAAACTATATCATTGTTAGAAATCATACCAATTGTAATAGTATTAAGCCGAGTCAAATTCAAAGTGCGCCAGAGGCAATAAGTATTTTATGATTCTAAAATAAATAAACGAAAACAATAACAATTAATTGCAACGTCGTAAAAATCTTTCCTTGCATAATATAAGCAAAATGAGAGCTACAAACAATAACGAAATGAACATAAACCTAATCTAGTTCACAGATTACCGTAATAAACGGGTGAGATGCCTAACGAAAAATAAATAAAAAACATTTAGTGCGAAACTTGAACTTGTCTCTTTGCAACAAGCATGTCAATGCGCGGCTGGATTTTGGATAGACTGAGACGGAGATAGGCAGATATGGTTGGAGTCAGCATACAGTTCCTTTGCTTCGTTTTAATGTTTGTTACATGCGAAAAGCCGGACTCGCAAAGATAAGTGGTGGTGAATGATAAAAGAAATTTTACTGCACGCTTTGCTAAGACGGGGTACTCTGAAATTGCACATATCCAAAAATCTAAAAGCTCCTTCCCTTTGAAACTCAATTTTAAATTTCTATCTTCAGATAGTTGCAACAATTCGTTTTCTGTATCTGTAGGAAGATTTACTTCTTCTGAAGCAATGTCACACATAAAAGGATTCAAAATCCATAAACTTCGGATGCGAACATCTTTAGGAAAATAATGTTGAAACTTTATAGACGAAAGATCAAGGTGGTTTTATATTTCGTCAGAGAAGTTGAATTCTATGCATTTTTCATGGGCCTCATCAAACCATCAAACTCATCAAACTCATCAAAACATCAAAACATCGCAAAATTACCATTGCTAACCTTTTTCTTCCAAAAGTTAATTCTATTTTTAAACGCCTCAATCTTGACTGTCATGACAAAAATGGAATTTTGCTTCCTTTGCATGCTAAGTTCAAAGCGTTCAATTCTTCGAAAATATCGGTGAGATAAGCTAGCCTGGCTAAAAAAACATCATCTTCAAAGAACTTCACTAATTCTGAGCCTTCATCTTTTAGAAAGGTGAACACCTGCTTCTTTAATTCAACGATACGAACCAGTGTCCGCCCCTTCGACAGCCAGCGAACTTCGTTGTGATAAAGAAGTCGCAGATGGTCAGAGTCTAAATTTTCACATAGGTCTTTGAGACATCTGGCCTTTGTGTCACTTTTATTTATATAACTAACAGTTTTAATCGACGCTGAGAGAACTTCTTGTAAATAAGAAGGAAGATGTTTTGTTGCCAAATTTTCTCTATGTAAAAAACAATGTATCCATTTAGCTTAAACTGCCTTATCCTTCATTTTCCTCACTACACCATTTTTGGACCCAGTCATAGACGCTGCACCGTCAGTACAAATGCCGACATATTTATTCCACTCTAAACCCTTGCTGATGAAATAATTTTCGACACATTTCATTACTTCAACAGAAGTTTTTTTTATAAATGAATATCAAAAAAAAAATCATTGAGTTATAATAATTAAACAGAAAAAGCAATTACTTAAATAACAAACTTTAAAATTTTGCTAACACATAGACATTTAAACATTTTTATCATGTAAATTTAAAAAAAAAATTTCAAACTCAATTTCTGTTGAAGTTTTAAAGACCTGGCCACAACTTTTAAAAATAAGAGTATCATTTTTTATCATGTAAGTTTAAAAAAACTATTTAAAATTCAATTTCTGTTAAAATTTTATAAGCCTGGCCAGATTTTTTAAAAATTATAGTAGCATTTTTTAAGTAAAAAATAAGCTTTTATACATATTAAATTTTAAATCAAGCTAATAGACGTCTTTATAAACATTTTTACAGCATTTGAAACAATATAATATACCAGAAATAAGTTTCTGATAAAGATTTTTTATATAGTTTTATTGTGTAAACATTTAGAACTTGTTTTGATTGCTTCTACATTGTTTGCTTTAGTGATAATACAAGTATTTTCATGACTTCACTTTAAATAGAAATCCAAAAAATTTGGGCTACCAGGACACCTATTAATAATGAATATCCATTAAAAGTCCTAACGCTAGATACACACTAAGTGAATGCTATAATTATATATGTTTTCCATTTTATGTGTTCCATTTTTTTTTTTAATTTTTATGATTTATGTTTTTTTATCTTTCAAATTTCTTTTTTAAATTTCAAAAGGCTTCGCGGAACCCCTGAGAGGCGTCGCGGAACCCTAGGGTTCCGCGGAACCCCATTTCAGAAGCACTGATATAGTACATGTAAATTTTGCTTAAGATGCATTTATTAATTTTGTAGCTCATATTTTTTTTCAGTACTAACTTTTTTTTGGGTCATGCAAAAAGATATAGATGCTTATTGAGGTGTTGTTTAGATAGTTTGACAAATAAATTCTCAAACAGTTTTACTACTTGTTTGATGCAGTTTTACTTTTTTGTTGTGTTTGATGTTACGTTAGAATTCATTAAACATGAAAATACTTGCGTAAAACTTTAAAATTATTTATCAATTATAATGAACATTATTTAAAAAACATTACTTAATAAATCAAGTATTCATAAATTTACAAGTAGAAGTTTTTGAACAAAAATTATAACCAAACTTCATTATAAAGTCATTGATTTTTTATTATATTTTCAATAGGTTAAATACTTAATTAAAAACTTTTATATAAATAAAATAAAAACTTATTAGTTTAAAAAGCTAGTATTTAGTGCTTTCAACTTTGAATATGTATTTAATTACATAAAAAATATACTAATCCAATTTAGTTTTACATAATAACTGTATTTTTGTGTTTTAATTACAAACTTACTTAAAAACGTTATACAAATATACGAATATTAGTTACAGAAATAGAATGCACGATACCATAAACAAATATTTTAAGAGGTAAAACAAAATATTTTTTATTTGTCACACTTAATATCTTTAGGGTTTTCCAAAAAACAGTGATGTCATCTTTTTTTTTGCGGCTTTGACTAATGGGAAATTGACAATAAGGAGTGCAAATCAAACGGAATTAGCAGAAAAGCAATGTCTAATTAAGAAGGAAGAAAATAAATTCTGCCAAGTAAGCATTCGAAAATCGGGTTTGGAAACTCTGCGGTCTGTTGCACAATTTTTGTTTAAACTTTATTTTAAGAAGAAATTAGTTCTTTTTTATTATTGTCATGGATTAAACATTGCTTTAAGTAAACAGTTTAAACTTTTCCAAATACAATTTAATTAGGCAACTTTCTTTTAAGAATACCAACTCGTAATCTAGTACTTAACTAACGATTTTATTGAAATGTAAAATATACTTTCCAAAGATGGTAATATAACCTATTCTTCAATTAGCTATCAATGCGATATTTATAATTTTTCATGTTTAATCCATCACACTAAATAACACATAATGTACAATTACAAAGTGATCTATTAATTCTATTAATTATTGGTGTTAATTTTAGGTAGCTCAAATGAGAAATACATACTATAGATGGATTTAAGCAGAGAATTTATTACATTTTCGAATATAAAAACATCACGTCAGAACCCAACAAAAAAGCTGAAAAACTGGCGTAAAATTTATAATTGGATCTCAATAAAGAAAAAAATATCAATTTTTTTTAAAAAAAGTCCATTTATTAATACACAGAACTCTTTTAACTAAAACTTCAACTAGACCACAACACCTCATGTCATCATTCTTCCATGACACCCTAAATACTTCCCCACCTACTATCCGCATCCTTCACTTGCAAACTGACATTGTTGTCACACGCCACGCAGTACACGGCATCATTAAACAAGTTCCTCCTCTCACCAGTGGCGGGAACCATTATAATGTGCTTACCGCGAATTTCTTCAGTTTCGTTCCGCTTTTTTTTGTAAGTTGATTAAATTTAGATAATATCTGTGAAAATTTACCAAGCTTATGTTTTTTTTTTAATGTTACTTCACCAGAACTAAGATCATTGTAGTAATTAATAGGTTAAATAATAAATGTTTGTTCAATTTATAGGCTTTTGAAGTAACTTAATAATGTTTTAGAATAGTTATTAAAAATTATGCAAGTAACTTGTTTGAACATTTCTACAAAGAAAGTAAATCTTTATTACAACGCAATTATCTCAGACTTTTTTTACAGCAAAAACTAGTCTGGTATGAAGCTATTCAAGTTCTTTCAACTTAATTTTTTATTAAAATGGTAAATTATGTTCATAATCAACACTACTTGTTAAATATAAGTTTTTAGAGAAAGTAACTTCTCTAAAAATATCAATAATTTTATTATGATTAAAACTTTATTGAAACAAATCTTACACAAATGAGTACAACCAACTACCTCGTTTTTTACTAAATTAAAAAAGTTTACATGACACTATTTCAAAGTAAAAATGACACTAAATTAATATTTTTAATTATATTTGTCCAATAATTTACACCACACAATATTAATTAGTTTTATACTTTTAATAATCATACTTTATTTTTCTACATGATACTCATTACATAAAATTAATATTTTATTACTGAAAAAGTTTTATGAGCTACAAGACTTTAAAATAATAATGTACTTTATAAATGATACAAAATTATTTAACACTAAAAACAAGTTCAAAAAAAATGTTTTGATATATTTTAGTTAGTTTTTTTTTTATGTATTAAGAAAGTTACAGAAAGTTGATGATTTTTAAATTTTTTTAGATTACTACATAATTGCTTTGTTTTCATAAAAAAAAAACATTCAATGTCACATTGAAAACATAATAAATTAGAATACTTATAAAAATTAAATGATGTGGTTCTTTATTAGATACAATTTTTAGACGGTACCTTTACGGGTCTATACTTTTTAAGTTCAAACATATAGAATTTTATAATCATCATACAGACATCATTTGAATAAACTACAAAAAAATAAACATAAACAACGATAAAAAAAGTTTTGGTTAATGTTTAATGATATTAGAACACAAAAAACTTTACAATACTAACCGTTTGTTTTTCTAAAACGCAAACTAACCTAAATTAATAGCGAATCTCATTGTTATCAAGCTTGTACAAAGATTTTAATATGTATAAAGTTTTATATCGCATTCGCAGTTAAGTAAAAATATTGGCAAAAGCTTTTAAACATAAATTTTAAATACTTTTCATTCGAATAGAAAAGTTTTTCTTTTGAGTAAAAAACAATTACTATTGAGTATCGACTATTTTACTTTGCAACTTGACGATTTTTTTTAATTAATGATTTTACTTAAGTCAAAAGTCTTAAATTTTTTATCGTTTCCAAAGCAGTATATTAGTTACAAGTTATACGATCAAAAATAAAAACCATTTAACTTTTAAAAAATTGAAAACTTTTATTAAAATTTGTGCTTGTTTTTATGTACTCGTTTCTTAAATACCTTGTCTTATTGTGTATAAAAATAAAAAAAATCATTATTTATTAAAAAAACCATATGTTTAAAAATTTAAAGTCCTTTAAGTAAATTTAGTATACACCTAATTGTTAAAATATAATTCTCGAAGTTTGCTTTGTAGTTTTTTTTTCTAATAGATTCCTAGATATTTTTGTGATTTAGTTGACTTATTATTCTAAACTAAATTTACACCAAAGACGCTTTTACTAAGATAAACAAAAACAACATATATACAACACAACATATTATTTTCTAAACAATATACAATAAAACAACAACTGTATTGACTTTCTTAACTTAAACTTTGGTATTTGATTGTTATGACAAATATAATTTTAAGTATTTTTACAATTTCATTGATACTTTTCAGCATTATTTTGCTTTTGTCCTGTTTTGAATGTTTGTGTTCTTAACATAGGGTAAAACTAGTTTAAAATATTTATGTTATAAAACTAAGCATCATTATTTCAATTACAATTGAAGTCAAATAAACGTGAATAGTTTAAGGAAAACCTTTTAACGCTAAAGTCTTAAACACATATTTGTAACCAAACTTTTTGTTATATTTCTTATAAAGTAAATTGTTCAATTTATTAACAAAAAATATAATATGAAATGTGAATATTGCTATTCTTTTTATTAATTAGTTTTGATTGCATTGAAAGTCTTTCTTTAGTGATACTCCTATCTAAATGCAATGTTTATTTTACTAGACAAAATAGTTCAAATTACATTAAACAATTTAGTAATTTATTCAAAATTTATACTTAGTAGGCTAAGAAACTTAAAATAAGTAAATACTAATTAAACTACTCTATACTGCAAAATACATGTTTTAGTTTTATTAAATAGATTTAAAAAAAACAACTAAGTATAACTTTTTCAAATTGTAGCCTATAGTTCTAAATGATTAAAAAAATATTCATATACGTATTATTTCTTTAAATTTAAATAAAAACCAATTTAGTTTTTATTAATTAAATAAGTTCGATAATAATGGATGGTTCCAACCCAGTTATCATAGATTTGACCGGTAGCGGTTCTGATGACAAAGCAAAAAACAAAATTCCGTCTAAACCTGACAAAAATAAATTGACTGATGCTTCAGTTGATTTGGCATTTCCTCCGAAAACCACACGGGTTAAAACCACTTCACAGCCTAGCAACTTGGCTACAACAAAGCAAAATTATAAATATAATTTTTTGAAACCTGCAGAGGCTCAGAACAAAACTGAAGTTGGCAAAGCAGCGACTTCGATCAAACATGTGTCCGGTTGTAATTCAGCTAAAAGCCTTAAAGATAAAAGCATCCCTGGCAAAAACAGACTTATTAACACTCCAGATCATTTATCAGATTATGTGTTATATTCGAAAGTCGGACGGCTTAGAACCTTTTCGCAATCTAGCAACTCGGCTGCAGCAAAAAAAAATCAAAATGATCCGAACGAACAATTTAGTGTACCTGTCTCAAGCTCGGCCGAAAAAGCGTCAAAATTGAAAAGGCCAATTTCGCCCATCAAAAAACCTCGTTCGACCAAAGTTGCTCAAACTTTCAACAGTTCGATAAAACAGAAAAACAGCAGTCAGAATTTTTACTCGTCTTATAAAACTGCCGTTGTAGACGCCGCCTCGAACATGAATCATCGGGACACTGCCGAGTCTGTTGCGTACTGGGAAGAGAAAGTCCTTGTTGAGTGCGGGGAATTCCCCGAAAAATCATTCCGTAGGACCACGGAAGAAATCGGCTACAGCAAGGACCTGCACCCGAACGTTCTGCGGGTTATGAAGGGCAAGAGGGCGAAATTGTTGCTGAGGCGCGAAATTGAAGGGATGCGCGGAAAGTTCCTGTTCCTGGTTCCCGCCAACCACCCCAGGAGGAGCTCATCCGTGTTGCTGAGAAACGGGGTGAACGTGTACTTTGTTGCCTGCGACGAAAATGTCAGTTTGCACGTAAAAAGTGGTGCGGATGTTGATTGGAGACGCGTTGAAGATGTGACGGAAGATCGATGACTCTAACAGTTCTACTTGTTACATTTAATATTGAAATTATAATGATTTTTTATGTAGTTTTGTTGAATTTTTGATTAAAGCAGTTTTATTTGTTATTATAAAATCATTTCATTTAATTGCAGATGATTTTTAAATACCCTACATCTTAATTAGTAATGACTTAAAGGTTTTTACGATAGTTTGTATGTTTTTCGTGCTTTAAACAATGAAATTTATTCTATCCGCTTTCTGATGATTAAAATTTTGTCTGCTTATATCCATATATTGTAGTTCTAAATGTAATATAATAAAATAGATGACTAAAATAAATGACATTGTATACGTTCATTAAGTCTTACTTGGTATAGTGGTTTAAACGTGAGCAATTTTGAGAGTTTTTCGACAAAATCCTATCAAAATTTTTGAAAGGTACAGTATACATTTATCGTGAAACTGTTATTTAAATAAATAATTGTCACTGCATTAAACAGACTTTACGATTTATGTATAAGCTTTAACTTAAAAAAAAGTTTTTTGAAGAGCAAATATCCATTTTTGAAGGAAATTTTTCATCAATGACAGCGTGCAAAAATTGGTCAGGTAAATTATGGCAATATTTTTGTTCATAATACTATAAAACGATAAAAAACCTATTTTAAACAAGTTCCTAAACCCTAAAAGTAGAATTTCCCCTTTACATAGTATTTAATTAAATTTTATGCCAAGTGAAAAATTATAAAAATTGGTTGAGGAAATTCTACTTTTTGGTGCGTACTTTTTTCATTAAATTTGTTTAGACTTTTACTTGAATCTTTAAGTAATAATTTCGTCTTTAAAAATAAATACTTATCTATTCAAATAACTTTTATTTTAAAATTATATTTAAAAGCTTATGCCACATTTATTTGGTTGATTCAACATAAAATATATATAATGTAGAATCTTAATACAAGTCTTTTTTTTTAGCAATGATATTCGTTTTTCAAATTTAGACAAAGCTCCTTTTTTAGAAAAACAAACTGTTATTATTGTTTTTTTGTATTCTAATATCATCAAAAATTAATCAAAACTTATTTCTTCTTATTCATTTTGAAACTTTTTTTTCGTATTTATATGATTTTTATATAACTTATTGGTTTTTTTTTTATAGTTTTTAGTTTGTTACAATCTATAAAAAGGCTTTAGTTTAAGTGTTTTATACAAAAACATAAAACAAAAGCAAACTAATAACAAGAGCTAAGTAGTTGTTTTTTAAAAGGCGGTAAAACTAATTGAAGTTCATTTAAAAAACTATTAACCATAGCAAAGTTTTATTGATGATATCGCCTTTGTTTAGTGAACCCTAAACTAAATATGCACGCATTGCACAAAAAAAAAGTCTACGTTATCTAAAAAAAGATGTTACACGATATCGAAATAGTTAACGACTCTATAACTGAAAGTTTTTTAGTACATCAGATACTACGAACATTTATTTTGAACCTAATGTTAATTTCTTAAATTCTTGTAGTTAACAATTTGTTCAAAACTTTCAATATATATTTTAAAAAACGAAAGCCCGGTTGTGATACTAATTTCAAAGCTTAAGTTAATATTTTAGTATTATATCCACTAGAAAATTGAAATTTAAAGTTTACTGAGTTGGGCGGCTGTTATGCTTGGTTTGATGTAGTGAAAAATTCCATAGTAGTAAACAAATATTACCAAAAAAGCTATAAAAGAATTTAATCTTAACTTACTTATTATCAACTGATGTAATTTACTAAAGTGTTTTATAGTATTAACCTTTTTTTTGTAATTACTTGAAGTTATAAATATAATGCTTAAAGAAAAATAAGTCTTTCTAGTACGGGGTTTAGGATTTTTATTTCAAAAATTTACATAGATCAATATTTTAAAGTTTTAAATATAATGAAAACTAAAAGTATTTTTGTAAATATTTGAAAATTTCTTAAACTTATACTATATTTTACTTTATTGAATAAAAAAAAGAAAAGGTTTTTGGTTCAAGGACATGGTACACAAAAAGACCTCTTGGTCATCGAGTTAAAATTTTTGAGATGATCTTGCCAACAATTTCATTCCAAATCTAAAAACTGCAATTTGTTCAGGGTGGCCATGGAAAAACCTGGCAAATGACAATTTAGGCTAAAATAACCTGAAAAAACCTGGGATCTGAGAAAATGAAATAAAACCTGGAATTTTTAACTAAATCCTAAAAACCTGGAATGACCTTGAATTTTAAACAGTTTTTACTTTGAGTAGTAAAGCTTTAATGTGACAAGAAACATCTATCATATTGATTAAAAGATTTTGTCATCACTATTTTTTTCATAATTAGAAAACACATTTAAAATAGCTTTACAGTATTTTTTTGATGTTGTTATATTATTTACCACAGTTTTTACCTTAAATTTAACTATAAGCTAAAAGTAGACCAAAAAACCTGTACTTTCAAAGACCTGTAAGATATTTCTCAAAAACTAGTGACCACCCCGCTTATTTATTGTTAATTTTCAACGAAACTCAAAGGTCTAGCAAAAATTTATCCACTTTTTGTTTTTCAAGTTTAAAAATTTTCTAAATTATAGTTTTCAGGAACTCTCAGAAAAAGTTAACGTTGCAATGGGTACATTTTGAGACAACTTTTTTTTTACCATCAAAAAGTTTTGTTGTAAAAAAACTCTCATGTTTAAGTTCTAAAAAAAATAAAAATTTGTAACTTACACTAGACTAGGGTTTACCAAAATGGGTCTTAAGGTGCCATAAGTTGCAAAGGGGGAGGGAGTAGCATAAGGCCATAATTTGAAACTCTTATATTTAAACTACTAAATTATTTTGTTCAATTCTTTATGATACAAAATATTTTATATGTAAAATTTCTTGTTTGCTCTAAAACAGGGTTTCCAAAAGTGGGCAAAGTGCCCCCTTGGGGGCCATCACAAATACTGAGGGGGCCATGAGCAGAGAAGGGGCCAATGGGGGTCATGAGCAGTAAAGGATCCACAGGGGGCTATGAGATCATAATTTGAAACTTACACTAGATACTCTTTAGTTGATGATGTGGAGCAAAAAAGGTCTTAAACTGTCCATAAGCCTAAAACCTTATTTTTGCTCCTCATCATCAACTCCAAAATGTCTAGTGTAAGTTTAAAATTGTGCCCATATGCCTTGTAGACCCTTTACTTGTCCCTATTTAGCTCCTCTTTGCAGCTTATGGTTACCCAAATTTATGAAATGGCTAACTTTGGAAAACCCTGGTTTAAATTCTAGTAATATATAATTTTAAATAATATTAGTACAAGTATATTGGTTTATGGTAAAACAACATTTACCTTCTAGTTTGTGCCTTCAACAAGGAACTTATTGGGTTGACCAACTTCTTCTTTTATTTCTTGAAAATTCCTTAGATTGTCGATTATGTGGTTAAAAGTGTATGATACCAACTATGATAAAACTCCACAAAATTAGAACAACTTGTATAAAATAAGTTTAAAATCCAGTGACTTTAGCTATTATGTGGAATAGATTAAAAAAATGCTTTGATTTCAGTTTTATTATTTAGAGTTTTGTGTTATTAACAAAAAGAAAAAAAAAACTTTACAACTGTGGCTAACAACTTGGTGTGAATAAAAGCATTAAGTCTTAAAACTACAAAATTATAAATTGACTTAGAGCAGGGAATCCCAAACTTTTTTTCAAATTGCCCCCTGTTAAGAAATTAAATAAGCTATGGCCCCCTTCAACACAATTACTAAAAATAAACCATTAAAAGCTTTAAAACTGTTGATTAAAACCATTTTTTTTTTTTCTACATCAACAACTCCAGAATACCTAGTGTAAGTTTCAAATTATGACCTCATAGCCCCCTATGGCTCCTTTACTGCTCATGACCCCCATTGGCCCCTTTTCTGCTCATGGCCCCCAAGGGGGCCACTTGCCCACTTTGGGAAACCCTGTTTTAGTGCAGCCAAAGAATTTTACATTTAAAATTGTTTTATCATAAAGAATTGAACAAATAATTTAGTAGTTAAATCTAAGAGGCTATTTTTACCATACATCAATTCATTCTTCACATTTTAAACTCTTTTATATTTAATTCTTTATCTTATGTTTTCTACCAAAGCAGCTTAAAAATATCTAATAAATTAGTTTATGACCCATTATGTAAAGTATACAAAGGATAAAATAAATCATATAAGTCTCCTTAAAACTTATAAACTTACAATTAATAGTTGAACTGGTTACTATATTTTATGTTTTCAAGCAACTCATTTTAATTATTTTTTACTATGATAAATTAGCTATAAAAATCTTAAAAAAGCACAGAAATGTTGTCTAAACTTCAAATAATGGTTATTATACAGTGACCAAAAATTGATATACATTTTTTTTAATATGCTAAAGTTAAACACAATGTTAAAACAAATTGAAATCAAGGTTTTGAAATAATTGTTTTGATTAAAAAGAAATTCAAAACTACAGCCAAATTTTTTTGATCTGAAAGTATCTAAAATTAGATATAGGGCTGAAGTTTTTAAATTTTAAAGCAATATAAAGCTAACATGGTTAGTTAAAATAAAGTTGCATGTAAATGTTGTAAAATTTTTAGAATCATTTATATTCAAAACTTTGTAAAACAGGTAAGTTCTGTGGTTATTTAAAGGATTTAAGGATTTTCTTTATTTAAAACTTTTGTATGGTTGTTCCATATTGCAGGTTATAAAGGTGTTTATATAATATTGTTTAAAAAGATCATGTTACATCACAATATTTTATTACATAACAACAATATACTTTTCCTTAATATCACAAAGATTTAACCTCGTTTCTGTTTTAATTTTATTTAAAAACAATTATTTTCGTGTGCTTTTATTATATCTAATAAATGTTTTTGTTAATTGTTAAAAATTATTAGTTTTGTAGAAAACAGTGTTCCTTCTAGTTTGCACCTGAGCACCTTAAATTACTTTGTTATAGAAACTACTTTGCAAAGTATTTTCTTATGAGGCTTACAAATTTAATTTCAAAATAACTGTGTATATCTATTCAAAAATAAATTTTTAATAGTTTATTAGTAGTTTAAGTACATTGTTTACTAATAAAGTAATTGAACTATAATAATAAAAAAGGTAATACTTTAAGTATTAAAAAAAAAAGGTTTTTTGTTTTTAGTGTTTAAATGGTTTGCTAATTAGTAATTTACTAATTTTAAATAGTTTCAGAACATCTAGTTTTATGAATAGTTTTGAAATACTGCAAAGTTTGTTTATTACTGCGCACCTGAAAATAATTAAGTTTCTTTATTATTTAAACAAAGCTGTTTAAACAAAAGGTTCAAAATGTTTTTCCCCTTTGGATTTCAAGTTAGTATGTAAGCAAACTACTGTAGTGTTTGTAAATGAGGTTATTTTTAATTAAGTGATACTTATATAAAGTATGCTAAGTGTTTTTATTTTAATAAGTATTGTTACAGTTTGTTGATATTTATGTAGCTACACATTTCAATAAAATTCAAAATTTTATATCCCAAAAAAGCTTTATACTGACTTAGTTTGTTTTCATAAATATGAGAAGGACTGAGTGTGAAAGCCTTGTAATTTTATACTAATATGTTTTGTAGGTCAAATTTCAAAGTATTTTTGTTTATCATCAACTAGTGTAAGATTAAAAGTAATTTAGTTTACATAAAAATCACAAGACTTATCTTTTTTGGTATATAGCAGCATTGTTTAAAATAAATTTAAATTTTTGTATATTTGAAATATTGATGATTTTATATATCTATATTAGAAATGATACAATGAATATTTATTTGGCATAAAGCATTTTGATTTTATCGAACCACACAAAGCATAAGTAATTTATGGAATTATTAAAGTAAAAAATAACTGTTATTAAAACTATTAATAAAATCATTTTGTTATATGACTAAATTTTTTTTATTTTTTACCAACTGATGAGGCTTTTTTCTAAAAATGTTAAACTTTTTTTTGTTTTTTTATTTCATTGCAAAATTTTATTTCAATTTAAAAAAAGTGACATACAAGTTATAAATGTTATATACTTAACTTGATAGTCATCTTAAAATGCATTAATTAATATATTTTAAAAAATGATGAACTGTTTACAAACACATATTTACTTTTTTAATATAAACTCATATTTTTAGGTTTTTTGTGCTAATAATGATAAAAAATTTTGTACTGAAATAATATTTTTACATTTCATTAAAAAAAGTTTAAATACAAATTGCATTGAACACATAAACATTTTCCACTTGTTTTTAATCCTCTGAAATACTAATAATTTGTTTTCGAAATCAACTTGGCTAATTTATCTGAAAAATTATGCGCAGTTTCTAGCATATAGATATATATTATATACTGTACACCTAAATATTGCATTGTTCAGCCCATAAGTTCACTACTTTATACTTATAGTAACTATATTTTAATTTGTGCATAAAGTTAGTACTCAGCTATTTTATACAATACACTATTTTTTTATCAAACTTAAAGCTAGTTTGTACCAAAATGCATTTGTATAAAAATTAAAACATATTATATGTGTATGGTTAAAGTAAAGACAAAACAATTGAAAAAATATAAAATTAAATATATTGTATACAACATTTGAAAAATAAAACCAGTTGACAAAAATTAGTTTAGTAAAACCAGTAATTAAGCAAACTGATGATTTCTTTTCTTGGAAGTGTGTTAAATATTAAAACATAGAATTTTGTTTTTTCTTAACATTTTCCTTCATAGTTTGTAAATAAGTAATAATGTCAAATAAAGAAACTGTAACTTGCTTAATAAGTAGATAACATTTATAACTTACAATAACTTGTTTTATATCTCAAAATTTAGTTATAAATGTAAGTTTTAATAGGTTATAAACAAATTGAACACAATACAATATTATGAAATAATACCTTGTTTAAAGAAACAATTGTTTTAATTTAAATTTGTTTGTCTCATCAGTTAACATTAAAGTACATAATACTCTCATTGTAAATTTTATTAGATTTTAAGTAAAGCACAAAAAGTCAAATGAAGAAACAATATAAATATAGAAAAATAGTTGTATTCATTAACATTTGTTTGTTTTATAGAACATTAAAGTACATAACATTCTTATTGTGAGTTTTATTAGATTTTAAGTAAAGCACAATATGTCAAATGAAGAAACAATACCTTGTTCAAATGAAGAAACAGTAACTTATTTAAATAAAACCGATGAAGAAACAATACCTTGTTGGAATTGTGATGTGGACGGGTACCTTGTGCAAGGTGGAAGGCCTCACCAGGAAGACTTCCTCTTCTATGATTTCGAAAAATCAAATGATGGTTTGTTATGTTCGTTGTATTGAACTTCATACTAGTTTTTCTATGTTTGATTTTATTACGAGTCTTTAACTTGATGATTTTTTGCTTGCTAATAATTGTTTTTTTTTTGTGCAAAGTTGAGAAATTTTTGCTCAAATATTCTGTTGTTGGAATTTTATTACCTAAAAATTTACCGTTTTTTATTTTTAAAAGATAAATCTAAATGAAACATGAAACAATTAAAAACATTTTCAGATTCATGGTTATATATTTTTTTATTTTTACCAAACGTTGAACATAGTTTTTTTAACTTTATAAATGTGGGTACTAAATCATGAGTAGATTTTTTGGATTTTAAAACTCTAGGAAAACAAATGCAGCAACTATTGTATAAGTATTTTTGTTCTTACCTGTAGTATATTTCCTATTAATTCTATTATTTTATAATTATCTACCATACAAACGTTTTTGAACAAAAGTGGTATTCTCTATAATTTTTTTATATCTTTCTGTCCATAAAAGCAACTATATTGTCATACTTTTTTATTATGGAAAAAACTGATTTGGCAAACAGCATGAAAACAAATATAAAATGATTTAACATAATTTCCCAGAATTAGGGCAGTTATAACATTACTCCCTTTGAAACAGACTCATCAAAGAAGAGAAGTTTTATTTTTTATAGCCTTCTGCCAGTGAATACACTTCTTTTTCCAGATTTCAAATTCTTAAGAAAAATGCATTAATTGGAGAAAAAAACATTTTCGTAGTACATTTTAATATTTTAATTGAAATTTGTTTTATGTTTAAATATAATACTCCAAAATTTTAACAATCTCCCCTCTTTCCAAAGCTTTTATATCAATCTTATTTTACTTCATAATAAGCTACCCTTCCAAACAGACTTACTAGAGCGGAATTTTTTTTATAAACATTATTATCTTCTACCAATTTGGTGTGCTTTTTATTTTGCAGTATTGATTGAAGAAAAAGTTGTTTTGAAGTTATTTGTATTTCTCATTTATATCTGTTTTCTGTTTATTTTAATTTCTCCTCCCAAACAGACTCACCTTCAAAGGAGGAGTTCTGTGCGTGGGCGGTGTTCGACGGCCACGGGGGGTCGGAGTGCGCAGAGTACTGCAAGTTGCATTTAGTAGAGCACCTGAAGAAGCAGAAAAAGTTCATGAGCGGTAGTGAGGAAGAGAGCGTGGAAGCTATAAAGGAGAGTTTTACGTGGATACACGAGAAAATGTACAAGGAACAGAAGAATAATCGTTAGTTGAGTTGTTTGTTTAGTTTTTAAAGTATTAAATATTTTTTATTAAAATGATTTTGAAAATGTTATTCAACTTCTACTTTTAAATTTATAAGAAACCAATATGTATGTTTTGATATTTTCTACTGTTTTGGTAGTCTTAGATAAATTACTTTAATATGTATAAAATATTCATAACTTTTTTTATGGGAAGCTATAAAAACAGAAAAACTATTAAATTTATAAAAAAAGATTATTGAGGTGATTTCAAATTTAAAATATTATTTTTTAGATTTTTTTGTTTAAATTGATATTTTATTAGTTAAGACTTGTTTAAACTCTTACTTCGAATATGAAACTTTGTTAAAAATAAGTTTCCAAATCAAAAATGTTATTAAAATTTTAAGTTGATTCATTTTTTTTTGTCATATTAATTTTTATCAAAATAAAATTTTATATAAAACACTAATAGTATGCAAGTATTAATTTTTTATTTTAGCCTTTAACTTCAAACGTAATACATTTTTACATGTATTTTTTAAACTCACACAATTTATTACTGTAAACAACAACTTCATATAGTTGGTTATTAATGCTATGTTTTTCGATTTACCTGTCTTTGCTTCAAAAATCAGCAAAAATAAAACTTCATTAAAACTCACTTTAGCAACATGGAAGCGTCACAAGCAGGGATACCCATCAACAGCCGGAACCACAGCATCACTACTGGTGATGAGGGGAAGTAGGTTGTACGTGGCCCACGTGGGTGACAGCACCGTTGTCATGGGAACCAAGCCATCATGTGAGGGGAGTTCCCAGGACAGGTACCAGTTCAAAGTGCTCACAAAAGACCACAAGCCGTCGGATGAATGCGAGAAGAAATTGGTAGAAAGTAGGGGAGGAAGGTATGTTATGATTGTATTTATTTGTTAAACTAATTATAATAGTTCATTTTTGTGTCTTAAGTCGTTTGTATAAAGAAGTTAATTTGTTGTGGTTGTATTCTGTTTTCAAATTTTTAACTATACTTTATTTTATAACCTATTACTTATTAAAAACATACATAGTTTTGGATTTTCAGCTGTTTAAATATTTACTTGTTTTTATTTTAATTAGTTTATTTATAGTGAATTTCGAAACTGGCTGTAAGCCTAGAGGAGAAGACTTTTTTTTTTTTTTTGTTTGAATAAGAATTGTTTACAAAATATTCATGTGTTATATTTATACGTTACCTTTTCTAAATAGCAAATTTTTAATTTTTTTAAATTTTTTGCTTGTTTGAAACTAATCATTGTTTTATATACAGGTTTAGAACACATTTTATATATTTTCGAGGTTATTTTAAATGGTATTTTTTTATTACCATACTTTTTCATTGCCTATTAAGTGGTAGTACTTGACTCAATATTGAACTTAACATTTCTTTATTTTATATTACTTATCTTTATTTACAGCATCAAGGCGAAGCAAGGGTTCCAGCGGGTGGTGTGGGAGCGACAATCCAACAAGGAGGGGGGAGTTGTGGAGAAAATACCATTCCTAGCAATCACCAGGTCAATTGGAGATTTTTGGAGCTACAGTGATAAGAGTGGGGAATTCGCAGTGAGTTTTGTTTTATTTAGTATGGTTAAAATAATCTGGACATTTGCTTATGAATAATTTTCTTGTGAATTGCGATTGCTGCTTATTGACGAGACAAGTTTAAATATTTAATTTTATATTATTGTGTTCTAAAAAGGTTAGCTTTTGCTAAAAACTTGATTTTAAAGTCTGACTTTTGTTTAGTTGGTTTTAATTCAATTTTTTCTGTGTTTTTATAATTTGGGTTGTCAAAAATAAGTAGTTGAGATAACTTTCTTTTAACCTGTAAATGAAATTTTCAAATAAAGTTAAAAGAGTTATAGAAACTGTTGTTTGTCTGGTTTGAAATATTGCATTTTTTATATGTAATAAAACCAATTTTATTAAATGCACGAGCGGAAAAAAGACTAAGGGTGTAATTTCGCTTATAAGCTTTTTTATACTCATTTTAATGTACAAACAAAAAATCGCTAATTTTTACTTGTAATTTAATTTCAACTTTGAAGTTCACCACGTTTTAAACCTCGCATGCAATAAACGCTTCAAAAGTTATATACGTTTTCATGACTCATAATTTAATTATATAACAAAATAGCGCTCAAAATTCTATTAATCTTACTTACGTTTTGAAGTATATGTTGGAAATGTTTGCAATACTTATAGTAAACCAATATGCATTTGTAATAGTATTATCTAGGAATGAATAATGTTATATGTGAAAAACAATACATAAAATTGTCTTAAAAGCAGGTTTGTAATAAAAATAAATGAGAAAAAACTATGGGGCAGAGTTGCAATAATTTTTTTTTGTTTATTTAGCAGTTGTAAACATTATTGTTTCACGCACTAAAACCGTCATGCAGCTAGTGTTAATAATTTAAATACATATTATTATACAGTTTAAAAATGCTTATTCATTCGAAAAATAATTACATTTTATTTGTAATTTTGAAAAAAATAGATATCTCTGCTGTACAGTGGAATCTTGTACTAACAATATTTACTTTCAATTCTCAGATATTCCTTATACCTGACGTTAAAGCTTTGTTATATTCTTTACATTCAAATAGCAAGCTGTTTACCACATGAATATTTCAGGTATGGCTGAAATAAAGTATTAAAAACCAACTGAAATTGCATTTTTTTCCCAGGTTTCACCAATGCCCTGTGTATGACTCGACAGGTCAATTAAAAAATTTAATAATATCAAACGAAAAATATATATTTTCTTCAGGTTTCACCAATACCAGATGTAACAACGTTCAGGCTTGACCGAAGTAACTCATACGTGTTCATAATCGCATCAGACGGTTTGTGGAATGTAGTGTCGCCCATAAACGCCATGAAAGAACTTAATGATACATTGGAGGTATGTTGTTTTTATTTGAATTTTCAGTTTAGTTGAAAACTTTATAATAAATTTGTTTGATAATATGATGTGCATTTCGAAAGTTTCAAACAATGATCTCACTGAAATAATGAAACCTCGATATGTTCGATACACGCCTGTATATATAGTTAATCGTAAATAGCTCAGAGTACAGACTGAAAATAACTGCTAAAATTTGTAAAGTTGAGTTAACCAGCTTAGTTAAAAACTCTGTATTTGAAGTTTGTAGCATTTTGCTAATTGAGTTAAGAGATTCAGTAAAGAAAATTTGAAAACTAAATAATGAAACCCACAAACATTCGCTTACACCTTGTGTATATATAAATAAACATAAAATGAACATCTATCATTCAGACAGACTTTTACATATTTGTAAAGTTGATGATACATCAGCTTAAATAAAAAATCATTCGTTTGAACACTCGCAAGCCTATGAAACAACTAAGTCTGCATTCAATTATGAAATAATTAATTTGTCTTTATTAGCAACCATACAGCTAATGAACAAATCAGTACAATAATTGTAATGTTAGTTAATTGATGCTTGTAACCAACTGAAGACATTAATAAAGTTAGAAGTATTTTTATTGTTATTTAATTCTAAGATACTTTAAGTAAACTAGAATAAAAAATCAAAATAAGTTTTTTGAAATAGCTTCCTGAAAATACATAATTAAGCCATTAAGAATTATCAAATGAAAGTATTACATACTTTTACAAAATATAATATGTACATTGTATGTTTACAAGTATTTAAATTTTTTTTCTCGTTACTATACGAGTTAGAAACATGTTTATTAAAGTTTGTCAAGGTATACTTTTAACTTGCACTTTATTGGGATATGTCTTCGTAATCAAACCGATAAAATATAATAACTGATTCATAGTAATTTAGTTTCCTTTATATCTTGGCGCAGTATTATTTTATTCTGTGCTGTTTTGAACTTAAAAAAAAAATTTGTTCTTGAATCAATCCACCTTTGTATAATTTTTTAAATACTTTCTTTTACAAGAAAGTTTATTGAATTTAAAATCAAACCATAAAAGAATAAAAAAAAAACATAAATTATCTGTCTAGTTCTCATAATTACTTATTCAGACATAATAATACAGGTTTTAGAAAAGTTAGAAAATTATATTTAGATTGAATCTTAGCATCAATTTTTTGAAAGTTTTTAATTATCTGGCTCTCCTCATATCTTAAATAAAAAAACTTGACCCTGAACATCACTGGTTAAAACAAAAATCTCGATGCAAGATTTTAGTGCATTATTTAAATTTTTGCACCATACTTTTGTTCTGACGTGACATAACTAAAATTGCAAGTCCATCTTGTATATATAGTTATGATAACTTAAACTATATACTATATATTTTTTATCACCAACCTTCCACAGGTTATTCTGGGACTGAAATTTTTTTTATAAGCTGGTGTACCTCCAGCTTTGTAAATATTTAATTATTCTGCTTTTGATGTAAAAGCATTAGTTATCCTACTTATGTATTCGAGATCGAAGGGAACATTCGCGGGTTTCGTTATTTGAATGTGATCAATTTTAAATTTTAACTCTATTTAATATTTTACATCGATGCTCAATGGCAGATAGAATGTATATTAGCTGGTCGATGTTCAGCTTTGCGAGGAATGTGAAAGAATTACTATATTTTATAACACATTTAAATAACGAAACCCACAAATGTTCGCGTCGATCTTGAATCTATAAATAAGTAACTTACGTGTAAACAGAATTAGCAAAAGAATTAAATATTTAGCGAAGGTGGAGGCACACCAGCTTATATAAATTTTTCAGTCCTTAAATACTATTGTGGAAGGTTTATTATAAAAAAAATTACATTATCCACAGTAAAAAAATGTAACCGCAAACGTTCGCTTACAGCTTTTATATATAAATAAGCGTTTAAAGATTACTCAAAATTTGAAAACTGATGAATGTAAAAGGTTTGTAAAACTGATTATACATCAGCTTAATATTAAAAACTCACTCTTTGTTGTTAAAAAGCTCATCGGTGAAACAACAAAGTCAATATATCATCATAAAGTAATTAAGTAGGCCTAACTACAATTCATACAGCTAATGAAAAATAAATATAATACTAGTTATCAGGTTGTAAAAGACTGTAGCACTTTAATGAAGTTTGAATTGTTTATGTTGTGATTTAAATAACCGATTAAAGACACCAAAAAGTATTTATTCACAAAAAAATGTTCAGGTTTTGTATTTTGGAGTAGCTTTAAAGCATAGATTTTATCTTAGTTTTAGTTTAATTTTCAAATTTTTGTAGTGGCATAACATAACAAAAACAACAAACGTTTGTTTAGAATTTGTATACAAATTAATATTAAATTACGAAATTTTATAGACTCATAAGTAGAAACATAGTTTTAAATCTGATGAACATCAGCCCAAAGCTAAAAATTAATTTGTAAATATTTTGAAAGTAGATGTAGGTTAAACAAGGAAGTCAAAATTTAGTTATAAAGTACTTAATTAAACTTTATAGCAAAACATACAGTCATGAATTTTTTAGAAATTGAAATATGAACAGTTGTTTTGCGAAAAGTAGTTTAATACTGTATATAATCTTATAGTTCAGTGAGACATAAGTCATTTAAAAACTTAATTTCTTTCCTAAAAACAAGGCAACTTACATAAGTGTTTAAAAAAAATTAACAGAAAACTCTTTAGTATTATTATTAGACTGTGTACATTTTTTAAATACAATACACAATATTTGGTAAAATATACCATTTGTAACTTATTATTAACATATTACTCATTTTGTTTTCTATTTTATTTCACAAACCTTTTCAAAACTATACTAGTTCCATTTTCAAGTGGTAAATATTAAATGAAATTGGAAAAAAGATTAGTAAACAGTTTAAAAAAAAACTTCAAGTTATGACGTATGAATAAATTCAAAATAAATACAAAATTTAGAGATTTAATAAGTAAAGCTAAAGTAAGATACTAATAAATTAGAAATAATTTTGCTTTTCTATTTAATGCTATTTGCGTATTTAACTTAGGTCGCTCTTATTCAAGAGCTTTAATTTATACTTAGTCGTAATCAATATTTATTCCAGACTGTAGAGTTCGCTCTGTTCACATCGTTTCAAAATTTTAAAGTTTTGAACTATGTTTGAGTTTTGACAGGGTGTGCAATTAAAAAGATGTTCAAATATTGTGCTGTTTTTATCTGTTGCTCAGCGGTCTGTAATTCGTCCTTTTCGTGCAAATGATAGTATTTGTGTGAAAGGTTTTTGAAACGGAGTAAATCATGACTGAAATCCAGTTAATGTTTAAAATTTCAAAATAAAATGTCTGCTTAAAACAGACACTCTAGATTGTGGGTGTGGGAAAGATGTTAAAAAAGCCAGCAACCTTCCAGCAAAGTGTCATTTTCCAATAAAATTTTAAACGAAAATAATCATGGTGTGCGCAGGTCGGTGTTTTGCAAACCTCCACTGTGTACAATGACAAGACTTACAAGGAAGTTTCGGACATTCCTTCAAACTTCACCCGCGATTCTGCACGGTCAGGGAAGATTGCAGCGCCAGGTAGCGGAAAAAATCAGAGAGAGATCGCGAGTAGATTTTCTCGCTGCAGCTGGCTCATAAGTACGTTAAGTACGCGAAGTACTTGCAAGCGCTGGAAAACGTGTTGAAAATGTTACACAGTTCTTAAAGCTTTAAAATTTGTTTCCGCTATCGTTTTTTCACAATCGGAGGTGTAGATATAATTTCTAGAGAAAATGACATTGCTGGTAAATTTTCTTAAAGTATTTTCGCATCAACAGCACCATGTAACTTAAAAAACTTCTTAATTAACCCAACATCTGAAAAGGTTGAAAACACCTCTCTATGCATGATTTCTTACCACCTTGTTTTATTTTGAACACAAGCTCGTTCAATTTTGATAAGTTTAAGCAAAGACTAATTCACAAAGACTTTTAAAATTTCATTAACACTTTACCAAAGACAAGATTAGCCAAACCAACTCTTGAATTGCAAACATTTTTTCACAACTATTTAACTAAGTTTTTGCACCAATTTTTTGCAGTGACGTATTATACTAAACACAGCAAACGTTCGCTTATAATTTGTATACAAATCGAAGTATGGTTTATTTGTTAATGTAAAAAATTCATTATTTAATATATTTGTAAAGCTGATAAAATATTAGCTTAAATAAAAAAAAAGTCAATTGATGAAGCCCTTGCCCTTGGTTAGAACATGTAGTCATTTTTAAAGTTGATTACACATCAGCTTATTAAAAATATATTTTAGTTGAATTGGTAAGCTGATAAAACATCAAATTCCACATTTGATTATAAAGTAATTAGTTTTGAGTTAACTGTCTTTTAAACCCAATCAATCAAAAAAGTCATTTTTTCTTGTCTAAACGTATCAGCTTGTTGAAACTTGCTACTTTTGAAATATCTATGAAATATCCGAGACACTGTAAAGTAACTTGCGTAAAATTTATGAATTAACCACACTCAATTATTTCGTAATAACAAAGAGGAAAAATTTGAACCAGAAAATATAAATTAATCCACACTGTTAGGTGCATTCACAAAGTATAGTTAATGTATGTTATAGGTTCACAAAAGTTTATAAATATTTTATCTTTGTTTTGAAGTTTTAAACATATTTAATATTGATATTATTTAATGAACCTTCCCAAGGTAATTTATAAGTTCTACTTTATCGGGATATACTTTCTTTAATTAGAAAATAAAAGTATGATGATTGATTTATAGTAATTTAGGTTCCATCTTTTTCTGTAATTTTTATATTTTAAAACAATTTTCTGCTCGTAAATCAGCTCAGTTTTATATACTTTTTTTAAGATTTCATTCTAAAACATAGTTTGTTGAATTTAAAATAAATAAACCATAAGTTGTATTTTAAATTTAATAATTAAATACAATATGATAAAATAGACATAAACAACTAAATAAGATTTATTTAAAGTGAAGTTTAACAGTTTTTAAAAGTTTTATGTTATTTAGATTTTTTAAATTGAAAATATCCAGAAAAATGATATGCGAGATTTCTTTGCATTTTTAGTAATCACACTCTTTTCGCCAACTGTTTAAAAAAATTCATCAAACTTTTATAGTGACGTAAAAAAAAACTATCCCGCAAACATTGGTTTCAAACCCGTATATATTAATATGGCTTCTTTTAGAAGTACTTGATTGTATTGTAACGGTGATATTTAAATGGCTGTTAAGTCATTAGCCTGAACAATCTACATTAAACCACAAACAAATTTCATTAATAGAACTGGGTATGGGCATTGTCAGTGCGTTCTTGGTTATTAAACCCAATGTAATATTTAAAAAACTTTATACTCCAACAGCCTCAATAGTTAATTTTGACTGGCAAAGAGGGGCTTTAGCTACATGACAGATTTGTCACATACTCCGTTTAACTCTATTTATTTTTTTTCTAAATAAGCAGCTTTGATTTACTTTTTTTCTGAATCAAAAACTAAATTTTCATTTTTAAGTTTCTTTTTTAAAAGTTGTGTTTTTACTTCTATCGAAGTTGTTTGTTATATTTATGACTTTAATTATACTCTTATGTACAAATCTTTAGAATTACTTTTTTGTTTAGCTCATAAACTCAGATTGGCTTTTGGCAACCCTGACAAAAATATTAATTGCGTTGCAAAGCATTATACATCTAATATTTTTTTTAAATTAAAACGACCCAGTTGTCTTTAACTTTAAAAATATCTAGAAAACTAATTTGATTGCTACGGTTCACACTCCGAAAACCGAATATATTAAAAGTTAGTATTAAAAAAATGTTTAAAACAAAACTATTTCTTATTTTAAAAATAAATTTTCCAAAAAAAACACTATACAAACAAGCTCCTACAATTTTGATTCTTTAAAGTAAAGGCTAGTGTTTGAAAGTTTTAAATTTGAAAATTCAGTTCACTCTCACATCACACAAAACTTTCATAGTTAATTAAATTAAAATATGATAGCTAGTTGTCGATGCCGACGTAAATAGCAAAAACATGTTTGTTTCCATTTCGTATATATAAATAAACACTTATTGATCCACTGGTCATCATCAATAAATTAAACTTTTTGATGATCTGTTTTTCATCAGCTCAACCCATACAAATAAAATGTTGTCATAAAAAGAGTAGGTTCAACACAAAAATCTAAATTTTTTATAATTGTAACAATTCAATGTTTATACCCCAAACCTTCGTAGTGACGTAACATAACAAAAACAACAAACTTTTGTTTAAAATTTGTATATATAAAAAATTTAATCTATTCAATGATGCAAACCGTTTATTTCATTATATTTGTAAAGCTGATGAATGTCAGCTGAAATGTAAAACTTAATTTGAATAGCTCTAGAAAATTGAAGCTGCTCGAACAGTAAAATCGAAATTTAGTTATTAAATACTTTAGAGCAAATCATACAGTCATGAGTTTTTTTTACTTTAGTAATGCAAAGTTGTTTTACAAAAAAGTTATAAGATTTTATAAATCAGCGAGACATAAGTCTTTTAACCAACTTCCTTAAGTGTTCAAAAGTTTAATAAAACATACTTGAGTACTAGACTTTTTTCACTTTTTTAAATACTGTACACAATGTTTATGTATAAGTTATTAAAACGGAGAAAAACATAATTGGGGTTAAGTTAATGTTGTAATATTCATTAAAAAACATCCGCTAAAACATAATAATTCAAACTTTTAAGGATATGGGAAACACTTAAAAAAATTCACTAACAACTGCAGTAAAATAGATTTCCAACTAAAATTTGTATTTTAAAACCTTAGTAAACAATATTTAAAAAAATGTTACATAAATATTTTCACACAATTCGTAAAACTTAAGAATTTATTTCCGCTTCATTGTCGGAGGTAGGTCTAATTTCCTTAGAAAAAGACATAACTAATAAATTTGTTTAAACTTGATCAAAAGTATTTTCTGCATCAACAGTACTATGTTAATCAAAATATAAACTTATTGAATTATCCCAACAGAAGCACAACTTAACACCTAAAAAGGTAACAACAACCCTATATGCAAGATTTCCTTTTTCTATCATGAACACAAGTTTGTACAATTTTGATAAGCTTAAGTACAGACTGATTAACAAACTTTTTGAAAACTCCATTGACACTATACCAGAAGCAACAATCACACATTTTTTCATAGCTTCTAAGATTCAAAGTTTTTACAGCAAAATTTGTAGTGACGTAGTATACTAAATACAGCAAACGTTCGCTTATAATTTACAAATAAATACAAGTGAATTTAATACAAGAACAACTCGTCATGAATGAAGAAATCTACATGTAAAGCTGATGAAATACCAGCTTAAACATAAAAAGGCATTATATGAAGCAATTGTTAGTGGGGTGTTTCTTACAGTCAACTTTAAATATAAATTGACTTCGAGAAAAAATCATTTAGTCAATGAGCATTATTAAAAACCGTTAACGCCATACCAAAGGTATGTTTAGGTGAACTAGATTTCAAAACACACACATTTTTTATTGATCCAAAAAACTTGCAACAAATGTTTGTAGTGACGTAACACAACTACACAGCAAAAGTTTGCTTCCAACTTTTAATCAAATTCTATTCATATTTTTTTTTAAATCAGAAACACTACTCAACTTCTGACGAACGGGATAACCCTACTCCTTCCGAAATTTCTCACCACCAAGGATATAATATTAACCAAGTTATTGAACTAAATTTAAACTAAAACTTTCCCTACCAAAAACAATTATTAAAGTTTCCAAGTTCTTTTCCACAGCTAAACACTAAAAGAAGCTCTAAGTTTTAATTGGTAATCAGGCACAAAAGTTAATTTAATTTAATCAGAAAAAATCCCTCACAGAAGCACCAAACCGACAAATTTTTGAGTATATCGAAAATATACACAAAAATAATGAATCACAAGTTTGTTTAAGCTTATTTAAAATACTTGTATATTCTAACAGAAACACCAATCGACTGCTGACAAATCACCGCCGAAAGTTTCCCACCACTTGGTGGAGGTGGCGCTGCGGAGTTGGCGGGAACGAAGGTGCGCGGCAGACAACATCGGGGTGATGGTGGTTGCCATGGAAAAGAAGTGGGTAAGCCCCGAATGCAAGAAGCAGCACAACGAACAGTGGTCCGCACCCAGGTTCGGATTTTATATAGATGTTTTTTATTGTTAGTAATTTACATGTTTATAGTACCTTGGTGTTCAATTAGCGAAACAGTAATGCAAACTTGATACTAATGATCAAACATAAATGCGATAGTTTAAATTACTTACTTTTTTTAATGTTGTCAACTTTAATCATATATGCTTTTTTTTTCATACTTTTCATATGGTTTGAACATTAACACTTTTATTAATTTACACACAAAATTGTATACTTAAGCATTTAAATTATGCATATATTCAATAAAAGTATGTTATTCAAGATTATAAATAAAATTTTTTTACTTTTGTATACATCAGTTCTGCCTGCAAAAAGTTTATAAAGATTTGGGATATGCCACAAAAGAAAAATAGAAAAATTGAAGTTGCAACTGAAACGTTTTCTTATAATTTGTTGTGCAATACACGAATGATAGTTTGTTGATTTTTATAGCTTCTTAGTATTGCCCCGAAACATTGAAAATCCTTGCTGTGGTTCTGAAAAAAAAGTTCTGAAGATTATAGAAAAATCTTAGTGTTACATAGTGTTTGTCTTCTTAACTGTTGTTTGTCCGTTTATAAACTTTGCAGCGGTTATTTAAAAATTATTCTTGTTTTACAATTTATTTTGTGCAAATTTCTCTGCTTTTTCAATAAAGTTGTACAGCATTGATAGATAAAAAGTTTTATGTTTTTCTGTTTTATACAACTACCTTTTAGACTCTTTGTATTTAATTTGCTTCATTTTCAGTTTATGACTTATAAATTTTTAAAATTTCTTGGAAATAAAATTATTGTGAATCATAAGTTTTTATAAAAGAACATTGTTTATTTAACGAAAAATAATAAGCAATCAAAGTATTTAAGACCTGGTCCTAATAGAAACAAAATAGTTATTTTGAAAAGTAACATTTTCTTTTTTTTCCTAAATTTCTAAAGCTTAAAGTAATCGCCTAGATTAATGAACATTTTAAATTTCAATAAAGATTTTTTCCAGCTAAAAAATAGTATTAATCTTAACCAATTAAATTTTTCTAAAGTTCGTAAAATAATTCTACTAAGAAAAACATAAAATTTAATATATATACTCTTTTTTTTTATTATTTGAATAACTTCTTACATTAGTAGAGTAAAACAACATGTTTAATTATAGCTCAATATCTTAATTATCGAAAAAAAATTGTTTAAAAAAAAACATTAATAACATTCATATCAATACTGTTTTTGTAATATTATAAAAATAAAATATCATAAATACCCGTTATATGGTATTTTTTTATACCTTTGTATCATTATCAGAAATATTTTAAGTAGTGTGAGTTTCCTGTATAAAGTGTTATCACATGTTTTTTTTTACTTTATTGTTTGTAAAAAAATAAGTTGTTAAAATATTGTAACATAACTCTAAGATTAGCAGACTATGCAATTATATCTAATTAAAAAAAATTATTTTCAACTTGCTTATGCAGTATAAATGAAGTATTATTTGTTTATCACGAGAAAAAAAGGTATTAAAAAAAGTTTCTTTGCTAATTATTATTATATTTTAAAATATATATTATTATGTTTTTAATCATTGAGCGTGCAAAGGCTAATGTTTAAATTATTAAAGAGTTAAAATAAACAAAATAGCCTTTAAGACCTTGCTTGTTATATTTTTAAATTTTAATTTGAACTTATCTTGTATTATCAACTGTCTAAACAAGGTTTAATTATTTTATTGCGACCAGTCTTTTAAATAACAAATCAATTAAAACCTATTAAGTTATAAATAAAAAAATATTTTATTGTTTATTGTATTTTACTAATAAATGTACATTAAAAATAAGTGATTTGTTTCTATTGATTGTACAGTTGTTTGCAAACTGACTATGTTATGACTACAACTTTTTAAAACTTAAAATATAGTTTTTGTTTTTAGTACTTAGCACACAACATTGAAGAAAAATAATTATTTGAAATTTATTTGTGACACTTCTTTATCATAGGTTTTATATCATACGTTGTTCAAAGTTTAATTTAAAATTTATGAACGTTAAGATTGTAAACATAGTTTTTTACATAATAGTAATAAAACGTTTCAAGATATTTGTAAATAAATTTATTTTGAATATATCGATCACTAAGCGATATTTTTGTTTTAATCTTTTTTGTTTTATTTAAATCCAATGATGACAGAGAGGGTTTCTCAGATACTACAGACAAGCTAAGTGATAATTCAAACAAAATTTTATCAAACAATTAACATTAAAAAAAGTAATATTTTCAATCTCTTAAAATTTATTTTAACTTATTTTTTATTTTTCAGTATCAACGGAGCAAACGAGAACTGTTCAAAAAATTCAGGAAGTTCAGGAAAACTGCTGCACAGAAAACCTGAAGGTGGAATCCTGATACCTAACAACTGCAACCAGGAAGTGTTGAACACTCTGCTGACGGGAGAAATGTTCTTCGGTTGGTATGACGTCATAATAACATTTTTAAGCAAGTTGTTATCTTCAGTAAAAAGTTTGTCGTTTTAAAAGTAGTATAACTTTATTTAAATAATAATAACATCCTGCTATCTGCAATTTATGAAAGTGGTGAATAAGTGTTTATTTTTTAACTATTTAAAATGTATGATTCTTAACATTAAAATAATGGTTAGTTGTAGTAATCTTTCTTACGAGTATGCACTTTTAAACAAAAGTGTCTTGTTTTTTTTTTGCGATTAACTACTGTTACTTTGCTGAGTAACTTCCTGTATGTGCTTTGGTGCTGTGCTTAAAGTGAACCCTTAAGCAAAATAACGTTATACAAAAATGTATTATTAGTAATTTAAAATGTAAGAATAAAGTAAACTAACTTTTTTTCAATAGTTAAAATGTTAATAGGTTATAAACTTGTTTTTGTTAGTTTTTAGATTTTAAAACACAATACCATTTCAAAGTATACAATTATGTATACGGAATAGACCTAAAGTATAAAGTAATTTAATTTTAGACTTTGGTTTTATGTATTGATATGACTTGATGTTCTTTTTACTAAAGTTTGCATAAATCTATATTTTGTAATTTATATAAGTAATTTTATATTGTAAGTTTCATGTAACACTATGAAATGATAATAGTATTCATGATACTATTATAAGTAGTTGAAGTATTCTTATTGTATAAACAGACTACTTGAAAATAAAATACTTATATTTAAGAAAGAAAATTATTATATTTAAGACTCCTCAAGAAAATATTCGTGCAAAAATATTTTCAAAAACATAGTTCATTTGACTAGTTAAAATTTTGTTTTAAATTAATTTTTAGAATCTAATATTGTTTTATTTAGTTTATTAGTAATTTGTTACTTGCACCTGATAAGACATAACTTTTAGGTTCAGCTAATAAATGTGTGCTAAAAGTAAAATAAAAGTAACATGTTACGTGTTAAATGTAATACATGTACTTATGTTAAGATGACACAATAGGTGTTTTAAATAAAGTCTTAAAAATATACAAATTGAAACATTCTTAGAAATCTTTCTATTGACACTACTTGACTTAAAAGTGAACTTGGTTAATATTAATAGTTTATTTTTTTAAATAACAACGAAAAGATAATTAATGAAAGTTTTTGTTATGTTCAATGTTAATATAAATTATAAAGTACAACATTATATGAAATTAAAAAATATGAACGATATAAATGAAAATAATTGTTTTTCTTTGTAAGTATATTGTTTTAAACTTTTATTTTGTTTATGTCTAAGTATTTATAGCCAGTAGAACAATTTCTTAATTGAAAAAACAATACTGGTTTTATTCAAATTTGTTGCTCATAAGTTTAAATTAATACTATTACTAATCGGTACTTTTATAGAATAAAAATAGGCAATTTATTACCTGATTGTAAACTATTTGTTTTGAACTTGAAACTGTTATTTTTTTATATGACATGGCCTATTACCTAAAGTATGCTATGAAATTCAGGTTTTATTAAGCTTTAAACTAAGACAGGTAGCTGATTTGAATAACTTAAGCAAAAATAAGGTTTTTGATGGCTACTGTAAAATAAAAAAGAGTATTTTCCAAAAATAAAATTTGACTGTATTTTAATAAAAGGTTTTGCTTAACTAATATTATAAAGTACATATGAATATTTTTATAGTTGTTTTAGATTTTTTTAGAAGTAAAACTTTAAAAATTAAAAAATTTTATGCAGTTTATATATTATTGGACGTGTTACTTTTGCAGCATGTTATTTTTTTTACAAACTTAACAAAAAAATTAAGAAAGTAAAATTACTCAAATCTTTAAAAATAGTGAAAAATATTTTTTAGATTAATTAATCAGTAATCTTTATTTTTTGTTATTGTTAAGTGAATTATAAATTGTTTTCAAAGATGAATATTTTATGTAGTTTTCTAATTATTGAAATATTGAAATGGTACTTTTGAAAGTAAAAACTATTTTATATAATCAGTTAGTTTGACAATTTGGTTTATGTACCAAATAATCCAAAAAAACTACAACTTTCAATTTCAAACGAATTCTGTAGTTTAGAAAACTCCATTTATGCAACTTTGTTTTTGAAAACATTGTAGTTTGAAAACAATATGTTCTGCTGAAGTTTAGTGCTTTTTAAATACAATATGTTTTTAGAAATGGGTTATTGTATGTTGAGCATTAATTTTATTCTTGTTTGCAGATCTTAAATAACTGCAAACAAAAGTTTTGCAAGCTCTTTTTTTGTTTATAGTTTTAATAGTTTGCTAAGCTGCAAAGGATGAAAATATATATGAAAATTTTAAAATAGTGGTTATATAAGTGAGCACACTAGATAATTTAGGTTTACACTTAAATACTTTTTAATCACCATGGTCTTTATTGTTTTTTTTTCGAAGGATATATAAAAAGTATTTATTGTGATTAAATATTTAATATTTTTTTTTCATACATATTCCGCTTATTCAGGCTATTAAATAAAAGTATTCTAAATATATACTTAGTTCTCTTTTTTTTCTGACTAATAAAAAGATGCCAACCCAATAACTTGTTAGGTTAATTGTTTAACCAAAAGTGAAGAATTTAGCATAGCACCGGAATTTTTTTAAATTTAAACCTCCAGTAACAGACTATTGTAGTATAATGTAAATATGTTTCACTGAAGTTTATCGCATATTTAGTGCTGTTAAAAATAAATGCTTAACATTTTCAGGATTCGAAAACAAAGTAAAGCAAGAGTTTGCTGCCGACCAATCCAGAAAAGAGGATTTAATCAAAAAGGAACCCAAAAGTCCTGTAAATACAAACAAAAACCCTGTGAAAGCTGAAAATCCAAATAAAGTTCCTGTCAAAACGGAAAACTTTGAGCTCAAAGATATCAAAAAAGAGCTTGAATTTTCAGAAAATTCCCCATTGAAACAGAATAAACCCCAGGAAACGTGCAAAGTATCGCCATGGAAACGGGAACTGCGTAGCAACCCGGAAGACGAACCTGGTTACCAACCTGTTACCAAGAAGCGGGCCTCGTGGGTTAAATCAGATATTAAACAGGAAAATGTTTAGTATATATATTTTTTGGTGATTTTTGTAATAGTGCGGTTTATAGAGTTTTTGTGTGCTTGGGGAAAATAAAGTGGTTGTGAATTTATTATTTTCAAAATTAAAAATATTTGCTGAATTTTTATTATAAATGTTTTAATCAGAAAGGATTATCAAAAGAATTTTTTTTTATAATTTAAGGAATTTATAATTTAAAACAGTCATTTGTAAAGTTAAATAAACTAAAGTTAATTTATTATCAAAGAAAATCTTTAAATTTCAATACAGTAATCAGTACTTAATTTACTTAACTAACAGTTGCAATTTTTTTATAACCAAATAGTATTTATTATTTATTTGTTTTGAGGTACGTTTGTTGTGAGTCTTGGTTAATATGTGGTTTTTAGGTTTTTTGTGTGAGTGTTTTTTTTGTGATTTTGTTTTAAAGAATTGTAGTATTTATTCGAACCTTTTTATTGTGGTTGCTTTTTACACTAAAACTTTACCAATATTTTGGTACAATTTGTTATTTAGGTTTAAAATTAGTGTTTTAAGTTTGTCATTTGAAAATTATTTGATTCAAAAAACACTAATCATTAAAAGATATGTGTAATATTATTTTAAACATGAATTAACTGTATTAACACAAATAGTTTATTGAAGTATAATCACATAAATAATGATAATCTTAATAGTATAAATTTAAACAAAATCATTATGGATAATTTTTAAGCATTTATTAAATGCTGTTATTTTATATTAGCTTAAGTTTTATTTTAAATATTTTAATCGGATAGGATTATAAAAAGTTTTTTTTATTCAGTTATTTAAAAAAGTATTTATTTAAACAGTACTGTACAAATTTAATTAAAAATTTTTAATGTTTAGTTCATACAGTTCGAACAGAACAATTTACATTCAACTCATAATACTCGTGCTGTTAATTTATGTGGTTTTAATATTTTTCATATCTTCAACATGTTTTAAACACTTTGTAAATAATTTATTTCTTCAAATATTTATTACTTCATATTTGTGTTCTAACAATCCAGGTATTATTGCTTAATATTGAAAATGTTTACTGTAAGAACGATAATTTATTTTTATTAAGCATTTCGGGCTGCTAACAATTTATTGCTGATTTAAACTTTCAAACAGTTGGTTTGAAAATTATATTTGTTATTTTTTAATACTTTGCTTTTAATGTTACATTTCTATTAAAACAGAGTTTATATAACTTAAACACCAAGCAAACAAAACTTTTAAATATAGAGTTTTTAGCAAACGTTAGATTTTTATTTCGAAGCTAGAGTTTTTATTACTTAAAAAATTATGGTTTTTAGCTTTGTGCTTTTTTATTTTTCGCAATATAGTTGTTACATTAATTATTCTAACAATTATGATTAAATAACATCTCTTTAATTTTATATAAGTCTTACTAACACTTAGAATATAGTTTAGCTTTTTGAATTTAATCATTACTTCAATATTTAGATAGCTTTAAATTGAGTTCTGACAAGTTTTGTAATATGAAATCATTGTAGTTTCTTTGTTTAAGTTTTAATTTTTGTGTTAATGTTGAAATGTTTTAATGTTGTTTTTATGAATTTATCGTATGTTATTGTGAATAAATTTCAAGTTTCGTGTTTGATGTTCTAGATTTCAAAGAAAAAATTAAAAAAAGTAAAATAAAGCAGTAGGAACTGTTATTGAAGTTTAATATTTAACTTTTTTTTTTACAAATTTAGTATACTTGATTTTTTGAACAAAAAAGCGCTTTAAAAGTTTGATCCTCTGAGAAAAACTTTGGTTTTCGAGTCGTACACCACTTAGAAACAGTTTGATGTTTTATCAAGTAAAAATTAATTAGTTGTTGTTAAAATTGATAATATATAAAAAAAATAAAATGTTTAATTTACATCAAAACTATATTGTTTTGATTGACAGTAAAATATAAAAAAGTGTACTTTACTTTGATAAGTTTAGTTTGAACAAATGTTTTGTATATAAAGATCAAAAACACTAACTAACGACCTAAGTTTTACAAATGAATATAAGTTTAGTTTCAACTTATTTCAATTCACTTGGAAAAAGTGTGTTTTTTTCACTGCTAAAGTTTTGTATAAAAAGTTTAGGATTTTCAATTGCAAAAAAATAACTGCACACTTTTATAATAATTCGACATAAAGTTATATTTCAACATATAGAAAAAGTATTTTACAATTCCAAAGTCGCAACATCAAAATTAAAACTTGTCGAAAAAGTATAAGTTAACTATAAAAAGTTTTACATGTTCAACATTACTTATTTTATATTTTTACTAATTAGTGTCTAATATAAGAGTTAAAAAGTTTTAGAGTTGCAAAATTTTTTTTGTTTGTTCTTGTACTTCAATAAGTTTTTTTTAAAGCAGAGCCGCTATAAATAAACTTTTGTTAATGTGTCAAAATCTATGCATTTAGCGCTTATCTTACCATAACTAGACAACTAAAGTTAAACAAACTTTAGTGTTTCTAACCGCTAGATTTACGCTATACTATTACTATGGTAAGTACATCATAATTTTCAAACGATTCGTTCCTATGAAAGTGACAGTGTTTGATATTTTGGACTTCTTAAATTTTCTATAATAATTTTATTTTTCATTCTGCAGTATTCATTTAAGGTGGTTAGACCAGGGACAATTCAATGATTTTTAAACAAGGTATTACGAACTTTTTTTTTGTAAGGGTTTATTAGTTCTTTGAGTTGTTAGTTTTAAAAATAAATGAAACAGGTGTTTATTTTTTTTTAAAGAACTTGATTATACACAATAGTTAGCATAATTAAATTATTAGTTCTATATACTTTAGTCAAACCTTAACTGTGTATATTTAGAACTTTAAAAATGTATATATAAAGTTTTTTTTGTATACAAGTGTTTTTCTTAGGTTTAAAGGTTTAATAAAACTAATCATGCTTTTCTAATAATTAGAAATTTTTGACACTAACTAGTTTTAAATACTGATATTATTAATAAAAAATGTTCCTTAACTTTTACATATGATATATTTATTAATGAAACTGACTTGGCTACAAGTTCAGTTGAAAATTTAGTTTATAAAAGTTTTAATGTTACTAAAACAAAACATAATCTTTATATAGACCTAATAGCGAAACTGTAAAAATCCCAAAACTATTAAGTTCTGAATATTAAATAAAAGTACGATTGTTGTAACTTAAAATTTTCTTCATTAACACATACGTTGTATTTTTAAGTATCTATTAGTAATAAGGTTACGTTGATTTTGATTAGATGGCAAGTTTAAAGGAAATATTTAAATTTTACTTTACTAGTTTCGTAATAAAACAGTCGAAAGAAGAGAAACGGTCAGTTTACAATAAACTGTTAGATTTTTTAAGATTCAATATGTTTAAAGGAAATACCATGTAAATTTTAGTGTGGAAATTTGTTTTAGAATAATCCAACTATCTACTGCAAAATGGATAAAAATTCACGACACACAAAGTATTTTCTTCAATTAGTCAAGTGCAGTTTACTATTGATAACATTGATTTAATAGTTTCTAATTAAAATTGCGGTTTATAATTCAAAAATGCTCATAAAAACTAGTAAGGTTTACTTTTAAAAATTAGGCTCTCTTACTTTGAAAGTATTTTGACATCATAATTAATCAAAAAGTTTTGATCAGTAACTGCTGCTTTTAAAGTTTTAAATTAATTTTTATTTGTTTTTAACTAAGCTAAAGTTAAGGGATACGTTTGTAAGTTTATTTGTATATTCTTTTAAATAGCTAAATAAACGAGCAAGTTGGTTTGTACAAGTAAAGTTTTCACTAAAAAGTATAAAACATTTTACTTTAATTTTCCTTTTATTTAGAAAGTAACTAAACATGCTCTCAGAAACCAGTTCTAACTCGCCCCTGTTAAATAGTAAAAAAAAGTATATGTATAAAGTTATAAAACAGCTTCTTAAATTATATATTAGCTTATAACTGTTTAATCTTAAATATATTTAAACACTTTACATACACTTTTACGAAAAATGAAGCAGTTTAATTGAGGTTTTATTTTGAATTAAGTATAATATTTAAGCATTTATAAATACGTTAAATTTATAAAACATTTGTAGATAGTTTATGGTTTTAAATTTAATAATAACATTTAGTTATATACTGTAAACACAGTTTATTAGTTAAATAGATTAATTTTTTTCTAAAATTCTTACAAAATAATTAACAATAGTAAAAATTATATTTTTTCTTGTCTTAGTTATTCATCATCAAGCTAAGTTGCAAAAGTTTTAAGCTATTAACTAATTTAAATAAGTTAAAAACAGTTTTTTCAAAACTTAAAAATAAAAAGGTTTTTGTAATCATAATTTTGCAATGAAATGCTTTCTTTAAAAAATAGTTTTTTTTTAAGTATACGCAATATTCAACTTTTAATAAGTTATTCTTTATAGTATGAAAAAAATGAATTTTGATTTTTTAAATTAAATAAAAAAAATGATTTGGAGAAAAGAAGTGCTTTTAGATTTAAAGTATTCTGTGACTATAAATTTGAAACTGATTTTAGTAGTATTTTTCTGGGATACTTTTTTGCTAAACATGTATATTAAAATATTTTTATTGTCTTACAATATTATTATCTTCGATTTGCATTTAAAAAACTAATTCTGTGTTTAAAAACTGAAAACAAAGGTAAAATGTTTAAAATACAAAAGAGGTAAAAATAAAATTTAAACATTTTAACCTTGAATATTTTAAACAATTTTACTTTGAATACAGTTATTAAGAAAAATAAATAGTACTCGATTTTTTTTTTAATTGAACTTATTAAAATTTTCTAATGTGTTTTTTATTTATATTCACTAGACTAAGTTGAATTGTCAATACTGAACATATGCAAAACGACATATTTTTAATTTATCCTTAAAGTAAGTATAGATTGATTTATATGTTAAGTTTGATCTTAATTTTCAATAAATAAGAAAAAAAAAGTTATGACCGTATTAGAAATTATATAATTTTATATTTAAAATCTGTAAATATTTACTTCAAAATTAAGTGAAAAAATTAATTAAGAAGATGCATAAAGTAAACTAAAATTTAATATAGACTAAATATAAAGTTAAAGTTGTTTATAAAAAATATATTAAGTCAAGTTTGCTACACAAATTTTTTCTTAATTAACCAAAATCACAAATTTAAATGTTGTAAATATACTTCATTACTGCAAAGTATAACAGATAGAACTATAACATAACTAATTAAAACAGGTAAATAAAAAATTATTTAACACTCGCTCTACAAAATGTCAACAAAACATGTCAACTCTATGCCGGTAGCGAAAAAGCGCAAGACAGACAAGCACGTGAGGTTCGGGTACGTTGAAACGAAATATTACGAAAGAACAGTGGGACTGGTCACCAACTGCACTGGAGTGAAACTGGGTGCGTGCTACGAACCTTTTGAAACAATTAAAACTTATTTCGATCAGCATGATCCGCTCACTTGTGTGGATTGCATTATGAAGAAAGAGAATGAAAGAGGTGGTAAGAAATCTGAAAGTACGAAAGATATTAGTCTAAACCAAAGTGGAACAGAAGATAGCTGTTCAAATAAAAGTAGTTTAAACGACAGCAACTTAAATGACAGTGGTATAGAATGCAGCAGTCTGAATGACGACATTTCAATTATCAGCGACGGAGATGATATTAATTTAAAGGATGTCAAGACAAATGATGGCGTTTTAATAAATATCAGTCTAAATGATAATAAGCCAATGCAGTTATGTGATGAACAACTTGACGGTTTTTCAAATATTCACGGTCAGACAGACAACTACGCCCCGTGGTACAGCGCAAAAGATCGAGCAACTATCTTGCTAGAGTCTGGAGTTAGCCTCAAACGCATCAAAAGCTACATAGTGGAGCAGCTTGAATTTGTTTTTGAATTGTACTACGATAAGCTGAATACGTACAACCGTGCTCGAGGCTTACCGTTGCACAAACCGCATCGCTACAGCATGAAAAAGAACATCAAGGTTTTAAGTGATCACGGATACCCTATAAAGGAAGTTGTGAGATCCTCACAAGAAGAATATAAAAAGTTGAAAAAATTACGGTTGAAAAAATCTGTTGCTGCTCAGAAGGAAAGTGACAATTGTTTGCCGCAAAAAATAATGAACCTGGCTTCCCGTCAGAAGTGAGAATTGAGCAAATAGAAATAATTAGGAACTTAAATGATTAAACTTAAGTTTATTGAGTTCTACCTTTGTGTAAATAAATAAATGTATCAAAGTTCGTTAAATACTTAGTTTTGAGTACTACAACAAAGTTCTAAAAATGTCGGGATACCATTTATATAGTTCTTTTTTTTTTGTCTTTACGAAAAGTGGTTTTAAGATTTTAATATTCTCATTAATTTAATATAATTATTAATTTTACAACATACGTTCGAAAATTTGTTTGAACTTTGTTCGAAATTAGAAATAAATAAATTATGAAAAATGGTTTTAAAAAAATATATTTTGATTTTTAAGTAAGGAATTTATAACAGTATAAACGTTTATTTCATTAGAAAAAATTGAGTTTTTTTAACTTTAGTTTGTTTAGTGCTAAATAAACTGTATATCATTAATTTTTTTAATGGATATTTTGCAGTTTAAGCCTTTTTTTATAATTTAAAGAAATACATATGAGTTGAGATACTGTTTTATTGCAAAAACTGTAGGCTATTTACACTTAAGGAAATTTAATAAGCAATGGTTTCAAAATTTTAGTAGAAACAGATTTTCATATAGAATAAATACTATTTATTCTATTTTTAAATATTTATCAAAAATAATTCGAGTATACTTAAGAAATAATTAAAAAGAGTTATAAAATTAATAATAACATTATTTTTTTTACAAAAAGACAACTGAATTTCATCAAAAATTTGGATTTTTAAGTCTGAAAAGTTAAAATAAATGATGACGATGGATAACTCAAAAAAAAATTAAAACAATTAATAGAATCAAAATTAATAAAAAAATCGCTTATTTAACATTATTTTTAATATTATTATTTATTATATATAAATAATCTAAGTTTATTATAGTTACAAATACTAACATGATGTATATATTTTTTATTATTTATCGCAAATATAGCTTATAGAAACAAAAATCGAAAATGGCATTTAACATATAAAAGTACCGTAAATATTAACAAGCAAAAACAAAATCTAAAAACGCATTGAGGTTTAAAATATAAATTTCTTAAGTGCGGGCAGGTATAAAAAAGTTCTTGTCTTGTATTTAAGTTGCGTTTTTTGAAAGCGAGTGCAAATCAAATTTTTTACAGGTTACAGGTTTTACAGATCTTACTCGTATTCTTTAATTCCCCAATCTTATGCATAATGTTGCATTTAAGTCCGTAGCATGTGTTATTATTTTTTGATTTTAAAATATACTTAGAAATTTCTGTTCCTTTGTTTCTTTCAATTTTTTGTCATTAAAATGCGTTCACATTTTCTTTTAAATAAACCAGCCATAGATTCTATGTATTCCTTAATTTTTTTTTGTGTAGTAACTGTTGCTTTGTATACCACATTCTCCTACAAACACTTACTATTTAGCGGGCAGGAACTTTTGCTGCGGCAGTTGCACATACAATTGTTCTTTCTTATTGTTCGTTCAATTTAGTATCTTCTTATTGTGACGACTTGTTAAAGATTTAAAATTTTCCTGACAGCAGTAGGATACTTTGCAGTTGTTTCTTTTGAAAATTAGATTAATAATAAAAACTAATAATGATAATTAGATTTGTACACCACTAGGCACTGATGCTATAGTTTGAACATGAATAAAATAATCTAGCTATATTTAAAATAAATTTTTAAGGTTATTTTTTTTAGTACTATCTAATGTTTTATATGCATAATTTTTCTAATGCATGCTTTAGCCAAGTAAATTGTAATTTTTGTTTTAAATTTTATGGTAAAATATTAAACAAAGTTTCTGTTTCAATATATTAAAAAAATGTTTTATAAGAGCAAGGAAAATAAATTTTTTCAAAGCCAGTTTTTTAAAAGTTTTATAGTTTTCATAAAGCATTAAATCTTTACTTTAGGTATTTCTTAATATTTTTAGAGTTAAAAGAATTTTTTTTGTTAACATCATCTTTATTTTACTTTAGTTCATTTAATGGGTCATTTGTATACCAACTTATATTTACAAAAGCTCTAAAACTGTCTGTAAGTTTTAGTTTGGTTTAATAATGTTTTAAGTTCGCAACTAAAGTTTTCTGCTTATTTATTTTTGAATAATTTTTAAGCTAGAGGTAGTAAACTTAAAGCAGCCCGAAACCAGAACTGGTCTGAACATAAAATATTTGACTAGCGACGCATCATTTAAAAAAAAAATTAGAAAAACGAATAATTTGAACTATTTTGTTATAGATATACTTAATTAGAAATTAATAGTTTTATTGCCTTTGTTAATTCTTCAACCTAAAACATCTAATAGAACTAAAAATAGAAATTATTTTCTAGACTTGCCGAGTCTGATCATAATTTTTCACCAAGTTAATATTAACATTTCGAAGATCAGATTTGTCACTCTTTCAAAGGAAAAGCAGACTGGAAGACTGTAGCTAGCCTAAGCTACATTAAACTAGCATAAGCCAGCCTGTATTTTTAAAGAATATAGAAAAGTAGTAGTTTGAGCCAAGAGCTAAAATAATTAGGTTGATCAAGCTTAAATACCTGAAACAAAAAAATTATACCAAAATTATAAAAAGTATAAATATGTCATAAAAACCAGCATACCACTTAAGAAAAATCATAACTAGACTAGGCTTTAAAAAAAAAACATAAAGCCATAATAGTTCAGACTATGAGGAAACTCTGTATCATACATTGACTTATTAATGAAAACCTGAAAACATAAGCTAGTAACCCTGAATAATAATCATAAACTTCTTATTAGGACAGTTAGAGTGTATTATTAAATAAGAGTATTATTTTTACTACATTTATTGCCCATGTGGTTGTGGTACAACATGTAACAATTTCAAGGTTGCTTTTTAAACTAAAATCAGCTTGAATATTCAAAAACTATATACAGCAAGACTGAGGTTAAAAAAAAAATAATTTGTTTAAATTAAACGCTACAAAAATTACTTTTAATTAAGCTTGGAAACGAAAGTTACCTAATTAGCATTATAAACCATACATGTCTAAAAAAAAGTTTAAATTATAAAAAACAATCCTAAAGTTTAGCAGAATATCAAAGCTAGCCTAAGAGTTTAAATTAATTTTCGACCTAATCAGAGATAACCTTAGTTAAAAAAAATAAGCCTGAGCTGACCGGAAAAAAAACATCCAAACTAGCCTGAGTTATTAATAAAAACCTAACTTTTTTGCAATCCTAAAACATATGAAAGTTAAAACTAAAAAAAAACTGTTTAAACCAAAAATTATTTAAAAGGAAAACATTAAGTACTAAAGTGATTATAGTGCATCATTAATATAAATAATTTTTTTTTGTACATTAAGAAGAACGGGATACTTACTTTATTTTTTTTATCAAAAAAACTCTAAACAAATATTGCTATAAGCTTTGACACATGTTTTCTGCATACACATAAACCATTCCTTTCATTCACCAATATTTTGCTAGTCTGAGTGTTACAAAAAAGCAATATGTTTTTATATTGTAAAGTGGTAATACTTCAGTTCTATTCACTAAATACAGGCTCTATAGCAAAAAAAACCATAGCATAAATTCTACCCTGGCAGATTGAGTTTTACAATAAAATAGATTAGATGACCTAACCTTACAAGAATCATTGGTCATGTGATTATTAAATTGAAATCAAACTGGTTTCATTGGCAGATCGAATCAAACGTTATGTCTTGTATTTAACATGTGTCTTATTATTTTAGCTTAAACTGAGAGATTTTTGTAACGATCGATACTTAGACATAATTCTAAAAGCAAATTCTATATATTTCTTTAACAAAACCCACTTTAAACAATTATTAACTTACATTTTTTATTTGTTAGTGTCTTAACACATAAACATTTTCAATCCGTTTTGTTCTGTTTATTTCAATCAAGTTATAAATAAATAAAGTTCCATAAGTGTTTTTTCAAACTTTCCAGTCGATAGCTTACGGTTCGATTAATTTTATATTTTTGAAATAATGGTGAAGAGCGAAAAAAGGTGTTAGTAGGGGTATTTAAAGTTAGAATTTTTAGAAATTTTATTCCAGAAGGCCATAACTTTTTTTAGTTTTTTTTAAGGGGGTCTTATTAAAAATATTTCGTAAACTTTAGTTTAAATCGAATAAGAATTTTAAGCCCCGTTTAATTATTCGAATTATGTTTAGTTTAATAAACAATAAATAAGTGAGAAAATGTTTGCATTTTCATGTGATAAAAATATATTTTTGTTGTTTTTTAATTTACAAAATAAAAAGTATCTCCGAAGCAAGAATAACAACTACAATTTTTTGTTTTAATTTGAAAAAATAATGTTAGTTCAAAAAAAAAACTTTCAGTCACTTGTTTCCTGAATACCTGGTTTCGATTAACTCACAAACTTAACTTTTTTGTAGGTTAATCTACAAAAATAACGTAAGCAAAATGCTTAAAGTTTTTAGTATGGGTTTAACGTTTTGAATTTTTTTATGATAAACTGTTAAGATCGATAAAATTAAATTAGGTTTAAAATAAATCATATATTTAAATAGACCATATAGTTATTAAAAAATAATTTTTTTCTGAATCTAATATTATTCCAAATAACTTACACATTATTTAAACGGATTAAAGCTGATGAGGTAAGTAAATAGATTACAATTTACTTGGCTTTGAGTTTTTAAGAATAGAAGTTAATCGAGTTGTAAGCCATCGACTAAAAAGTTTGAAGTAGTCTTGTAGAATTTTTAATCGGTAAAAGCATTTTTTCAAAGCAATGTTTAAGCAAAAATAATGAGTCATTCTGTTTGTTACGAGACTTAATGCTTGATAAGATATGAAACCAGTTTGGTTTCAAGTTGATAATCAAATTACCATTAATTGTTTTATGGCAAGGCCGTCTAAACTATTTTATTGTAAAACAATATTTATTAGTCAGGGTGAAATTTATGGTTATTTTAAAAATGAAAATCTGTTTATTGAATATAAATATTAGCATTATGCAGCGTAAAAAGTAAATTAATCTCTTTTTCATACTCTGACAAGTAAAATTTTGGTTAATGACATGTAGGATTATAGGTAAGAAGAGTTATAAAGTTAGTTAAAGCCTGTTGCAATATTTATATAGAAAATGTTAAGCAAAAATATAAAATGAACTTATTTTTCTACTTAACTATTTAAATAAAGCAAATACTTTTTTTAAAGAAAAAATGCATTATAATCACTTAAGTAGTTAATACTTTTAATTATTATTGTTGCATTTATTTTTTTTTTGAATTATCATTTTGTGTTTCAGGGTTGTCATAAAATTTAGATTTTACCTGAAATATCTTAGGTTAGTTTGAGATGTTTTGAGTGTTTTTTTTTGGCCAGCTCAGTCTTTTTTTTTTTTTGAGAAAAAAAAATCCAATTAATTTGATTTTTTTATAAGTTAGGCTAGTTTTGATATTTCCTAAAACTAAAGACTTGTGTTTTATAAATTGAACTTGTGTTTTATCTTAAAAAATGTTTTTTTTTATATTATTTTGGTAATTTTCTAGTTCCAAGCTTAATTAATAGTTCAGTAAATTAGTAAATGATAAAATTTTTAACTTAAACAATTATAGTTTTATTTCATTTAAAAAAATAGGCTGGCTGAGGCTAGATTTTGAATACTAAAGCAGACTTTCGCATTTAACAAAAGCAACCTGATATATATATATTACCACAACCATATGTAGCACTAGATTTTTTAAAGGATAAAATTCTTATTAAAATATACACTTAAACTGTTCTGATAATAATGGTATGATCATTAGTCAGGTTATTATCTTAAGTTTTCATCAACTAAGTCCATGGTTGGTATAGGATTGCCTCATAGTTTTAAATATGATGTTGTTTTTTAATTCTCAGCTAGTTTTATTGACATTTTAATTCTTATTTTAAATTGGCAGTTTAGGTGTTTAGACTTGCTAAATCTAATCTGCTTAACACTAAGCTCAAACTAGTAGTTTTTTTTCTGTTTTCTTGATAATAAATGCTAATTATGTTTAATATGACTCAGGCTAGCTTTTGGTCACTCCGGCTTATTTTCTTTTTAAAAGTGATATACCTGATGTTTGAAGTTTAAATATTAACTTTCTTCAAAAATAATAGTGTTTAGGCCTTGCAAGTTTAACAAACAAATACATATTATAATGTTATTAGATTTTTTAAGTTTATAAGTTTACAAAGGCAATAAAATTAAGGAGCTTGTATGATTCACTCTACAAAAAGCATTCAAAATGTTTAAAACTTATTTCCACCATAAAATACAAGGCAATAGTTGAAAAAGTTATAAACAACAAAAAAGTTTACTTTTACCAAATATGTAGCCTCTAATATGTTTTAATCAACTTAAGGGAAACAAAAAATTAGCACTTGAAAGTAATGGTGTAAAAAATGAAATATCAAAGCAAAACAGTCTGACTTCAAAATGATACAGGAATCTTCTTAAATGTAACCTAATAATATTTTTAAATCAAATTAAATACTGAGCTGTTTTTAAAAAAATATGTAGTTTGTATGTTAATTTTAAATATATTGGTGCTTCTGATTTAATAGTTATAACATGCAATAGGTATTATTATAAAATATTTTTACTGAATTTAATTTATTTTCTTCCTGTAATCAAAAAAATATTGAATATACTTTTTATTTTCTTGTAATTTTTTAATTTTGTTCTCAAAAGTAAACAAAATTCATTTAAAATCTAATTTTTTTTAAGAGCAAAAGTCTTCTTATCTTAGATTAATTAATATTCTCCGTTTTAAAATAAAATAATTTGTTAGGAAACTCCTTAAATTTTCACCTAAAATAGTTATTATTGAAATTTACAATATTAGTTTTAAAGTACTCGTTTTAATTTCAGGACAAAAACGTAAGTTTATATATCTTTAACTTATTAGCTTTTTGCATTAAATATCTATAAATAAAGAGTTCAATAAATTTCCTCAAAAAGACACAAGTAATTGAAATGTTAAAGAGAACATAAGTATAGAGTAAACAGTTCTAACTACCTAGGAAATTGACTTTAAAATTTTTATTTTCTATTTATTTGTATTAGTAAGCTTTTAACAACCAACTATGTCAATAAAGTTTTTTTTATGTATACAAATAAATATTATGCTATATAATTATAGATGTCATTAAATGCTCGTTTGTTTGTACACCTAAGTCAGGGTTGCCACACACTCAGAGAACTCAGGGAATTTAGGGAAACTCAGGGAATTTTTAAGTTATAGAAAATCTCTGGGAAACTCAGGGAGACTCAGGGAAACTCAGAAAATTCCGATTCTTTTTTTAAACTCAAGGAAACTCAGGGAAGTTATAATTATTTTTTTTAAATTTTAGGGAAATTTTAAGATTTTTTAAAAAATCTCAGCCAATATTTTTCTATATCTAGAATGAGATTTGTTTAATCCATTTTCAAAATTTTGTTCAAAACAGTTAATTTTATTTATTTTTAAGTGCCTATTTAAAAGTTTTTAAGCATTGTGGCTAGATCTTCAATTTTCTTAGAATTAATACTGTAAATTTCTAATAAATGATAAAATTTTTAGGACTTTAAAAAAAACTCAGGGAATTAAAGGTTACTCAGAGAAGTTTCTAGTCACTCAGGGAAAATTTTTTGAATTAAAGGGTGGCAACCCTGCTAAGTATTATAAGTCGTATTTATAGAAAAAAATATTCAATTTTTATTTAATCACCTTAAATTTTTATCTATATACATAACTTGTGGTACATGGGTATAGCATTCATATAAGCACAAATGTTTTTGTCTTTTTGAAAAATAAGCTTTTAGTACTCCCTTCATGGCCTTAATTACTTTTTTATTACAAAGTTAAGGCCATATGGGTCCAACATATATTTTCTATTTTTAAACAAAATAAGCACTTAATGACAGCTATAATTATAGACTATATTATTGATTATTAAACATATGAAATTTTTTGAAGATATTGTTGAAAATTTACTAATATAAATGAATAGAAAATATAACTTTTGATTTTGATTTTTTAGGTATTTAGAACTGTTTACCAAATAGTTATGTTCTTTTAAGTTTTTTTTTTTCGCTTATGTATTTCATAGAAAACTTATTGAACTCTCCTACTTTCTTCCGCTATATCTCAAAGCCTAGTTTATAATTTTACAAACTTAATTAAAAATTAAATAGCCAAAAATATTTTTTGTTTAAAGAAAAAGTAGACAAAGATTTTTCTGCAAACATTTTTAAATTCTAAATTTAAATTTTAAAGCTATATAATCATATTTTCTTATCATGGATTTAAAACAAGTACTTTAAAAATAATCTTGTAATTTTTAAAAATAAACTATTTTAAGTGAAATTTAGAGATTTCCTAACAAATTATTTACTTTTCAAATCTAGGAACATTGCTAATTTAGAAAGGTTATTTGCTAAAGATAAGAAGATTTTTTCTCATAAAAAAGTTATATTTAAAATGAATTTTCTTTACTTCTGAGAACTTAATTAAAATTGTGAAGGTAGAAAAAAATGTTTAATTTTTATTTGACCACAAAGTTAAATTAAATAAAAATTAGTTGAAGAGTTTTTAACAATATTTTCTTGCATATTATTAGCAATAAATTGAAACACTTATAAAATTAACATACATAAAATCTAAAAAACAGCTGAATTATCAATTTTCTTAAAAATATTATTAGGTTAGTTTGAAGAAGATTTCTGTATTATTTTTAACTAAGACTGTTAGGCTTTGATATTTTACTTTTTACACCTTTATTTTCGTATACCCTTTTTCTGTTTTCTTTAAACTAATAGAATCCCATTAAGAGCTGTTTGTTTGGTGAAAGAGTGAACTTTTGTGTTGTTAATGACTTTTTCTGTTTTGCCTTTTGCTTTATTGTAGTAATAGTTAAAAAAGTTAAAACTTTTAGTAGTAGAAATCTTTTAACTCCTTACTTTTATTGCTTTTGTTATTTAATCAACCTAAAACATCTAAAAACACTAAAACTGTATTTCTTAGTTAATTTTTCCTAGACTTAACATACTTTGTTGCAGAAATAAAATTTGCAAATATCAGGGTTGTCATTTTTTGAAAGAAAAACCAACCCAAGTGACCAAAAGCTAGCCTGAGTAACATTAAACTAGCATATGTTAGCTTTTATTTTTTATAAAAGCAGAAAAAACTAGTAGTTAGAGCTAAGAGCTAAAAAACTTAGGCTATTCAAGCTTTAACACCGAAATTACGAAAACAATAATTAAGTTGTAAAAAAGTATGAATAAGACGTAAAAACTAGCCGATCATTTTAGTTTGTTTTTGTTTTACAAGTAATTGGATTTAATTCTTTAATTATTCTTATTTAATACATCTAAAAAAACATTTAAAATGATAGACTAAATTATTAAAACTTATTTATTTTCTTTTTTAAAAGTTATTTTAGCAGGGTAGGTTTAGCTGTTCAATAACAGTTAAGTCATAAAAATTTTTAAAAATTTTTTAACAATTTTTTTTAATTTTTTTCAACTGATTTAACCTAGTTTTAAAATTAAAAAAGGCTTAGATAACATTTTTTTCTTTCTTTCTACTGATGCAAGCTATTATATAGTAGAATAAGTTTTTTTTAAGTATTTCAAAATGTATCTTTATGTTTGATAATAGTTGTAGATATCATATATTTAGTGTATTATTAACATCAGTTTGATAGAGTAAAAGTAATAGTGTCCAAAACACTTAATTCTTTTACCATGGTATGTTTAAAAAAAACAATAGTATTATTCTAAGTTAACTTTTAGTTTAACGGTAATAAATGTAAAAAAAGAAGAGTTTTGTAAAGACTATTTTATTTATTTATTTATTACTTCTACTCTAGTGTAGTAAACATCATAATTCTTTTTGATTTTAAATATTATATTAAAGCTTGTTTACATGTTCTATTGTAATGTCACTGGAAATTTTAAACTATAAAGGTAATTAAGCTAAACAAATTATTATTTTTTTTTAGTTATTTAAAAACCATATTTCATACTAAATTGCTAATCATCATACTTTTTTCAGATTTATGAAACAAAATAAAAATTTAAGGCTAGTCATGTGACAAGAAGCCAGCACTTGACTGTAAGTTTGATAGAAAAAACTTACTATTTATATAATTTGATTTATATTAGTTAAAATTAACTGAGTTATTCTAACAAAGCATGTAAATAAAGTTTATGTTTTATTATCTTATTTACTTCCTTAAGTACATGAATATCAATTAAACTATTGTTATGTCTCATGAAAACAACTACTTTTTCAACAGAGAGAAGCAAGGCTGAAGGGACAGACCAATAAGAACAGTTTTGTCAATCAGAAGAAGAAAGTTGTTCACAGCCAACAGAGAAAAGCTTTAGTGAGAAGCCAAAAAACCAGAATGTAGATCAGGTTAATTTTATTGCTAATGTTTTTTTTTTTGAGTATTTAATATTTTTACGGAGTTATATTTTTTTGTTAGTAGAGTTTTAAAGTTTTAGTATTTACATACACAAAACCTTAAAGATAAGCGAAAAATCTTAAGAAAATATACAAAAATCCTAAACATAGTCCAATTAAACAACTTGTTTGTTCTCAGCAAGCTGGAGGACAGTCAATATTGTTCCGCGGTCTTCTCTTCCTTCCTCACCTCGTCGAGACAAAGCAGATGACGATTGCAATGGACGCTACAGTCGCAATGGCCCAAATGAGTGCCCAAAACGAAAAACTTGACTTTCCCACTTATTTCTTTTCCACTGAGGGGTAGTGAATGTCAGCGAAATCTACATTGTGACTTTCGTCCAACAATGACGTATTTTCGATTCCCAGTAAACCATCACGCTCAAGAGTTTTGACCATTAAACTTATGAAATTTTCTATTCGCTTGCTGGACTTATTATGACGAGTGAGGTCTCCTAATGAGGGCTGGAAGTATTGTCCAGTAGTCGCGTTTTTTATTACTTGAATAATGCATCCCTGATATTTATTCTTGAATATCAAAATGAAACTGTACGACCAATCATTACCAACAAATTGCTAATTGCAAATCATTGAGTATAAAACTGTATTGTCATGATGCAACGTGTGAAAAAAAAACATATAAATTGTTTTTATAAACTGTCTTGCAGTCACTTCAGTGTTGTCAGTCGCAGTCCACAAAGTGTGTATTTTGGCTAGGAAAAGTGAAATCAGTTTTATTACAGCTAATTTGATTTAAGTTTGTTGCTTCTTGGAACAATAAGATCTGTATTTTGAACTGGAAAGTTAAATTGGAACTCTGCACATAATTTCCAGTTCAAAATAAAATGAAATTTTAACTGCTGATTTCTACAATTTTATTAGGGCTGATACTAATTTAAACTATTCACTGCTAAATTTTAAGTATTCGACTATTTTTCTAATCTTCTAAATTATATTTATTTGTATTGATTTTGAAATTTAAGAACTTCATTATTTTATATTGCCTTGTCTTGAAATTATTTATTAATTGACTAAAAGGTGGACTAACATAAACCTTTATTATAAAACTCCCTCTAGTCTAACCATCCCGCGGTTTAGCTTGGCCACTTACTAATAATTAAGAGTTCACATCTTTTAACATTTAACAAACAAAATGGCATTAAAAGAAGTAAGACAAATCACAACTTTTAATTTTTTTAGAATTTGTATATATTTGTGTTTTTTAACTCTTAATTAAATATTAACACAAAAAAGAACGCACATCAACAATTTGGTTTTAGAAAGAGTATCCTTTTTAGGTTAGTTTTTAAGATTTTCGAAAAATTCATAATTTTCTTTAAAATGTGAAGTATTTAGATCAAAAATGAAGAAATAAGTTTACGTTGTTATTATATTATTTTTAAAAGTTTAACAATAAAAAGATCTCTGTGTATACATTTGTATACAAATTTGAATAAAACTGAAGTAATCTCAGACAAGAGTCATTTTATTTAAATGTTAGCTATTGTTCTTTATTTTAAATAAATAATTCCAAGCTTCTGTAAAATAACTTAAATGATCCCCTCATATGTTCATAACACTTATGTATTTGTCCATCCTGTTTTAATATAAGTTTTATCAATAAATTCTATCTTTTTTACAAAATTTTAAAGACCATGATGGTGTTTGGTAAATGAATTCAAACAAACTTAATTACTAATTATAATAACATTCTGTAATGACAAACATCGAACATACATTTTTTTTTTTGAAGTTAATTAACATTCCCAGTTTACCAAGTTTTTCACTAATTTTAAAAATATTTGTTTTATTGTTTGTGTATATGAAGAAGAAAATCTCAAGAAGTAGCCTTAATAACCAAAAAATATTTCGCAACTTTAAATAAACTTCTTTTGTGTCTTTAAAACACAATTTTAATATTAGTTTAAAAAACGATACTTTTCTGCTTAGTAGTGAAGCGTGCTGACGTCATAAGATTTTCTTAACTACCTTAAATATGATTCCCCCTTTTTTAAACGCTTAATCTTGGGTAGATCACATTTATCCTGGGTTTTTGGATTACGTGTTTTAATGAGAGACAATTTTATTCAAGGTATTGAAATTTTATTAAAGAACTCCTTGGTTAAAGAAAGAAAAGTTTGTATAGAACTTCAAAGATTAAAATAATTAAAGATATGATTTCGATTTTTTTTTAATTTTTTACTACGTTTTTCTAGTTAAAAACATGATAAAACGTACTAAAATGTTTTTAACCCACTCTGCATTTGCATTCGATAATTATAGAAATTATTAAAATATTAGAAATTATAATTGGCCCACTATTTGAAAACTCCTTTACTGTTTAAAACTTTAAAAACTAGATCGTAAAAATTTTAATTGTATCGATAACAATGCAAAATTTATTTGAACTATAAAGGTTCATACAACATCTTCGACTGCCAACTTGGAACACGCTGATTAAGCTAATTAAATGCTTTGGTTAATAATTAAATAATGTAAATAGTAGTAACAATATTAAGTAAAATTTTACAGAACTCCGCACTAGAACAATACAGCACATACACCAAGGAATAGTTGATATTCGTAAAATGTGCGTCAACCTGTTCAATGCCACATACCAGAAAGACGAGCAGGTGAAGTTGGTGAAAAAGAATCATGATAAACGATAAAGTTCGTTTTGTTTCTATTTTTTCATAACTTGTTAGGTTTACTTTTGTTAACAATTAATTTTACCACTATTTAGTACGTTGCACAAGTTAAACTTTTCAATAAATAAGTAGTAGTTTGATGTAATTTAATTCGACGGTTAGTAACACATTGGAATTGGAAACGTTTCATTCGTTCAGTTTTTTATTTTTAATTTCTATTAAAAATACGTTTTAGTTAAACTAATACATCGGCAGTTAGTATATATTTGAGTTTCAACGAGAACAATGCTAGAACTGTAGTATGTCGCGGAAGTGAACCGATGTTTTTGTATGATATTAATTTCAAGGCATATTTCAGCTATGCTGTTACTAGACAAAATACATTAGTTTATTAATTAACAATAAATCGTTATGCATTTACACTAGCAATATATTTTTTACAGTACGAAATCATAGTTGTAAACGTCCATCTCATCGAAGACATCGAAGTGCACAAATTACAATCATTCCGTATCAGTACTAATTAGCACATTCGCTGTTTGCGAGTACCGGTGGTTTCCCTGATGAAGTCTTTTATAATGTCTGTTAGAAGCTGTTCCCCGAGATTTTTTTATTCATAGGCTTTAACATAAAGAAAAGTTTCATAAAAATATGTTGTTGATGTATATTTGCAATAAATTGTTATAAATATAAATTTGTCTCTGTATAACTAAAAGTAGTTAACCTTTTAAAATAAGTTAATAAAATTATATTATTATAAAAGTGTTATTTCAAAACCGTTTTATGCATTCAAGAAAAAAAAGTAATGGACTATTTGAACTTCGGTTTAGTTTTAAATAAGTTGAACGTTAAAGTATTATTTACATGGCAGTTCTGTAATTATGAATAAGTAGGGTAGCTGTCTAAATTTCACGAGTTTATAAAATTGCACAAAAATACTTTTGCACAAAGATACTTTTGCACGAGGGGATAAAACTGCATGAAGATAAAATTGCAAGAATATACTCTTTCACGAAGGGTCACTTTTACGCGAAGACACTTTTGCACGAGTAGACGATTTTGCACGGGTTATGTTTTTTTACTACCACTGTTACCCCTTACCCTCGGTCAATTAGTTATTTTTTTTAGTTTAAATCTTATTTGATTTTTTTATTTTTCAATTTTATGTATTTTTTTATTTCATTTTTACTATCACTGTGACCTTTTACCCTTACCCTCGGCCAGTACCATTTTTTTTATTAAGTTATTTTTTTTGATAATTTTATTTTTTTGTTTTTATTTAATTTTTTTACTCACGTGTAAAAATGTAACTCATGCAAAATTGACTCTTGGTGCAGAATTGTCTTCGTGCAATTTTGTTCCCTCGTGCAACTTTGTTCTCGTGCAATTTAGTCTCTCAAGCATTTTTGTCTTCGTGCAATTTAGACCCATTTCCGAATATGTATATCAATTTTATCGTTTTTTTTTTGATACAACCTCATAATCAAATTGTAGACGTGTTGAAATCGTTTTGCGCCAATGATTTTATAACTACTTCCCTGCTACAACTGCCATTTTGTAAAAAACAATTCTCCTAATCTCATATTTTAGTATGTATAAAATCATACAGTTCTTGGGTGTTAGTAAGCTAAAGCATTGGGCAAAAGTTAGAAAGTTAATTAGTTGTTAGCTTGTATTATTTTTGTTTATGGAATTGAATTTGTTAAAATATATAATGTATAAACATTTCCAAGTTATTTTCTTTTGCATTACAAATAGGATGTCAAGTACCCATTCTATGAAAAAAATAAATATTTTCCATCATGTAAATTAATAAAATTGGGTTTCATTTTTAAGTCGATGCATTTCTTAATTTCAGCATTGTGAATAAAACTTATCAAAATTCTCATAAATTTAATATACCATGTGAAAAAACTAGACCACAACCAGTTAATTTAATTGTATTTTACCTAGCTAATAAATATATAAGTTATGTTAAATGGTTCATGAAATAAAATATAAGGAACTTTTGCTTATGCAGCTATTGACATATACTTGATTAGGTATTTTAGCTTTACGATGTTCCATTTTTAAGTTCTGTAAGTTGAGAATGTACTCTTATGGGTTTGCTAGAAACGTGTCACTAAAGGATTTTTAATCTAAATAACATTTTTTAAATTTCGGATTAAATAGAGTGAATAGTCAAAGGAGAAATCACCTATGATGTAACTTACTTTTAGGTATTTGAAAAATGTTTGTAGTTAGATAGGCAAGAGTAAGACTGGTATTTTCCTAGCTTTATTTTAATTTTTTAATAAAGTATTATTAAAGGGTTTTGATAATTTTTATTTTTCTATGTCCATGTAGAAAAAGTTTGGTGTACTAAAGTTCTTAGTACATACATAACCATTATACGTTAAAACATTTTATCACTGAGTAGTAACCCCATATAACAAAACTTGCTCACATTAAATCCGGTTAGATTCAGAATTTTACTAAATCCCACACTAATTTAAATCTACATTGATTTAAAGTTCATTTGTATTCCTAAAGTGTTATTCAAGTCAAACATCTTTACACATAAGACTATGTTATAACTTGATTTGAGGGTTTTATAATTGAGTAAATTTAGAAATACCCTTTTTAAAATCTGGTATATATATAAATATATAATACATAAGTTAAATGAAAGTTTGGTCTTAAAAATGTTGTTCAAGTATAGGACTGCACCTAATTAAGTTTGGTCAGTGTATTCTATTACTAAGTTAATTATTTGCATTTTACTTGAAGCCTTAATTTGAGTTATTTTTAGTATAACTTATGAGTATGTTTAAGCTACATTTAGAGTGGTAATAATCTATTTTTACATTTTTTTCCACATTTGGTGATGTATTTAATAGTTTCCCTTGGTCATTTACAAAAGTTGGAATTTTTAAATTAAATTTATATCGTAAAACACCAACAAAACTCATAAAATATGTGGCATTTTTGTTGCTCTATTAAAGCCATTAAACTTACTTTGATTTCAAAGTAATATAGTTTAGTTTCTGATAAAATATTTCAACTGATTATGTATGATGGAGTTATTAAAAAGTTTATCAATTGTAAATTTTGACAAACTTTGCACTTATCAATTTAAGTTGGGTTCCAACTTATTGATCTAAGTTATTTTTTTGTATTTAGCTGATGTAAAACTATATAAGAAAGTTTACCTGGTGTAACACCATATAAGGAAGTTTGCCTAGTTTAGCTTATATATTTAGCTTAAATGATATTAATTTTAATCTATTTTTTCATCCATGTAGAACTGTTTGGTTTATTTTAACTTAAAGCATACAAGTGTTTTTTGACACATTGCACTGTTTACAGAAGCTCAGAAAAATTAGTAAAATCTTCTATATGAAAACTGCACTTGAAAAAAGTTTTGGAAAAGCAAAACCTGATTAAAATGAATAAGTTTAAGTGGTATTCAGTATTTTAGCTAATTAATTTTCATAAAACATAATTATACCCAAAAAGTGCTGCCTTAGTTTTAATTTGTATAATAAGCTTGTTTTGTTTTGCATATAAGAAATTTTTTAGTACAAATACATAGTAAAACTTTATACGTAAGTTTAACTAGTTTTATAGATCTAGAACTTTTTAGGAGTGAAAGTTATTATCGCTAGTTAACAAGCTTAAAAATTAAAAAAATGTCTAAAATACAATAACTATGTGTTTTTGACCTTAAAAACTTGTTATATGCTTAAAATTAATTGTTTATCAATTATTACTGATTAAGAGTTAATCTGATTGTTGGTAAATAAAATATTTTCACTAAGTCCATCTCAAATTCAGTTCTTTACTTATTACCAAATGTATTTTTAGGTTCTATTAAATTTAGTAGATATGTAGAACTTTTTTATTAGCTCAGTGGTATGCCATTAGAGTGCACAACAATTCAAATTTAAGAAACATTAAGAGCCTAAACTTGAAAAGTATGTTATATTTGAAAAAAAAGCAATATGTATATCTACAAGCCAATTTTTTATTTTGTAAAATATTAAATATTTTTTCGGATATGGCTAAAATAAATTTTAAAGTATACTTAGTTTAATATTCTTTTTATATCTTTTTAAATGTTTAATATTTTACAAAAAAAAAATTGCCAGTAGATATTAATTATACCAACATATATATATATATATATATATATATTTAATATATAATACTTTTTAATTTGTTGCTTTTTAACTTTTTTTTAGTTTGAATTGACCAAATTTGAATTGTCTTGTAAGCAGCCATTAAACTTGGTTTGGTTTTAAGCCATAATGTTTTTTTTTGGTCCGATGTAACACTAAGGTGTTTCCCTTAAAATTTACTGAATAAACAAATTTTTTTCAAGCTTTATTTAATTATTTTTTATTTTTACCCTTATCACTAAACCACCTTACCTAAACATATTAAAATAAAATCAAGATAAAAATAATTAACTACGAAAACTTTAAAATACCTAAAATAGTTTTATGTTGCTTCAAAAAATATTAGGGGAAACACCTTAACGTTTTAAAAAGACCCTTAAGTTTTAATTTATTGTATTTGATTAAGTTCGTGCCTAAAACTATTACCTAGTTAAAATCAATAAAAAACAAATTGAGAAATGTCATTTTGCTCTAGTACTTTTCTTCGAGCTCAATTTAAATCTGGAATTTTCTTTTCGTCTAAAAACTAATAATTTATAAAACACAGTGGTACAGCTTATCTTTTACAGTATAACTACTTTTACATACTTATAAGTGCTCCTAACTTGAAATAAAATAATCATTAATAAGCTGCACTTGATTTTGCATAAATAGCTGTACTTGTTTAAATAATATTAAAAAAGATTTATTTTGTACTATTATTTTCGTCCCTCACACAGTTAATTTTCTAGACCAACCTGTTTAATGGGAGAAATATTAACTTGTTTTAATGTTTCAAAGCTAGCTGGAATAAAACTTTTAGAAAAGTGTTACTCTTTCCTTTAATAAACTTTATAAACTTGATAGTTTAAACCGATCTAATCATTATGACTTTATGGTTTATTTCGGTTTTAAACTGTTAAAAGTTTTAGAGTTAACGTGGCAGATTATTTTTGTCAGTTGCATGTTCTTAGTTTAAGTTTAGAAAAATTGATAACGAACTAAACACATATATACTATATTCTACTTAAATTAATTTGTTGATATTTGTTTATATGTAGAAGTATAATCAGATATTCTTTTTAATTTTAGAAAAATTTAAGCCCTTATTTTCACAAAGATTGAGCTGTGTTATATTTGAGCTTTTAATTCAAGGTTATCAGTTTGCTAAGTGCTTTATTCGAGCTAAATGTAATTATAGTTGAAGTGAGCACTGCTAAGCTATAATTGTATTTTTTGTCTATTTTATTTTAAATAAAATGGTATATCAAATTAAAGCGTTTATTATATAGAAAATGATGTGGTAAAGAATTTTTTTAGTCTATCCAAAGCCGGAATTACTTTAAGAGAAGATAAAATTACAGCTGACGAAACTTTAGAGCATAAGAATAAATCAAAAACTTAAAAAAAGGTTATATCTGAAAATATGTAGTCAAATTTCACTGTTAAAAAGAGAATAAAAAATGAATTAGCTTGTATTATAGTCAAGTAGATGTTACAGAATATTTTTGAAACTAAGTTAAAATATAAAAAGAGAGACATTAAAATTTATCAATTAATTGAAAAAAAAGTGGTTAAAGTAGACTATTTTAAGAATAAGAGAGAACATTTGTAATCTAATTCGTAAATAAAAAAATATGGATTATTTATAGAAAATAAAAAGGTTTTAAAGAAATAAAGCCTACTTAAAAAACGTATCTACTTAAGTGCTACAACTCAGTTACTTTTAAATATAATTAAAAAAAAACACTAGGCTACATAAGTTTACTAAACTGCATGATACAAATACTATTCAATTTTTTTAACCGAACAAAAATCATTAACAACTGAGTCAACTTTTTACTCTGAGGATAGCATTTATTTTATTTTTCGAAAAGTTTCCTCAAATAGTATTATACATTTAATCAAGCTCCAGTAGGTTTCAACCCTACAAAGTTTAGTTTGGTTACATCAGCTTAGCTTTGTTTTGTACTTAAAAGTACTTTCTTTTTTGGCACATAATTTGTTTATTAGACATATTTTAGTTATATATTATTTCAACCTTATAAACGTATCAATAGTTATTGAACACTAGCTCTTACAATAATTATTTCTTTTAGTTTAAAATTAGGTTCATAGATTTGTATTTTTTGAAAGTTTTTTTATTTCATTTATATTGTTTTCCATAAAATAAAAGTTGTAAACAAGAAAAATACTGAAGTGCTATAAGTCTGAGTTAGTTTTTATTTATTTAAGCACTAATAAAATACACAATGTTAAATTAAAAACATTAAAAAACCTTTTTACCAAAATATTTCTGTAAAAAAAGTTTAATTTAATTTCATAGAAAAATTTTAATTTAATTGATTTAGGTTACAAAAGCTCTTTTTTGTAATATATATGATGTTTTAATTTACAAAAAGGTTTTAAATTATTATTTTTTTTAATAGAGTCTTATCTTAACAGTTTTCTATGCTTAAGTGTTCTTAGTTTCAATTAGTTATAGTTATAAATGATAAGAGCACTTGTAAATTAAACTTAATTAAATTATACTGTATGATATATAGTTTCACGTTATGTGTATTTCTATCACTTCTAAATTTACTCACTAAAAATTTTTTGAAGCTGTTTCCGTAAGTATAACTTTCGGTAGCTTTTTAATCAATTTTACAAGCTTTAAGCTTAAGCTAAAAGACATATATAAAAAAACTACTTACACGTAGGGTATTGATAAAAGTTAAATGTTGAAATAATTTGCTAACAGCTATAATTTCTTGCAGAATTATAAATTAATTCTATTTAAAGCTGTAAGGGATAAAATGGACCAGCTGACAAAGATGAATGTTTCACCTGTTAGTTTAGTATTCAAAACAAATTATTAATTATTCTTTTAAGATTTAGTTTTAATTTAAATGTTCAAATAAAAAGATATTCTTATTAATTTTAGTAAAAAATAAGTTTTTTTAGTGAAGAATATTTATCAACCTGCAAAACTTTTCAACTTTTTTCTGAAATCTTTTACTTGTTCAAAAACATTAAGTATAATTTCTTTTTTTAAAATCAAATTTAAATAACTATTTTTTTATACAAACAGGTTGAGACTAAGCAAAGTAGTCAACCGGGTATTAAAAGCTCATTTAGTCAGAAGAAGAAGAGTGGTAAATGTGAATCAAGGAAAAGAGTATTTGGAAATGATGTAACTAACCAGCAGGTATAAGATTCTAAATTTTAAGATACAGTTTTATGATGTTTCCATGCAGTATAGGTTTCTATGTGTGCATTTTCCTACTCTATTTGCAAAACTTTTGCCTCCAGAAATCTTGAACGAATTATTTTCATCTATTAATTTGTAGTTGTAGCTTAAATAGAATTTTTCTAATGTTTTACACTAAACTGAATCACGTGATCATCAAAATTATATTGTTGTTATACTATTTTGTTAAGGAATTTATCTTAACAATAATAAAACATCCAAATTTTATAAATACGTTTTATTTCTTTTAATAATTAGCATATACACTACTCATGATGTCATAGAGGAGGAAATAATGCCTCAAAACATTATTTAATTTTACATTTTAAATAAAACTCTCAGTATAATTCAAAATCATAGAAAACTTTTGTAATAAATTGAAATAGCTATGGTGTTTAAAAAGTTTATATGCTTTGTATCCTTATGATTTCATTTTACATTGCCTGTGTTAATAAAAACACTAATTTGCATGAATAACTATGAACTTAAACAAAAAATAAAAAGAATTGTTTATATTTAAAAATAAGATTTAATTATGTCAAAATAGAAATACATCTAACTTGTGTTTAACTTAAAACTCTGTTTTATTTTCAACTATTTTCAAACAGAATCAACAATTAGGAGAAAAAAGTGTAAAACAAGCGAAAGAAGAAGTAAAGCTTTTGACAAACAAAGGTGTTTCAGAAGATGAAATGATCCAAAACGTAAACTTGAATGACGTGGAACCCGTAGAAAATGACGTAAGTATGAAAAATTATAAAGAGGTTTACAGTTTTGCTGCGGTACCTGCGAGTGACGAGAGTGGTATTTCTAATCTTCCTAGTCTACATTTGGCTCAAAAGAAAATGCCTGAAGAATACTCTTTCTATTTCAGTAAGAAAGATGTCTTGCTAACTGGCGACAGTACGATTGAGATTTTTGGAGAAAGACCTGTTAGTTTTGTAAAAAAAAAAAAAAGTAAATATTTATATTGTCATTTTAAGAAAAAGCATAGCTATTAGAAAATTAATATATATTTCAAGGAATGCTTTTCAAGCACTATAAATTTTTGTTGTGAGTAAAAGTAAAAACTTAAAACATTTTATAAAACAATATTTTGAATATTGATCATTGAAGATAACTTTTATACCTATTGCTTGGTTAGCTTGTAACCATTTTGAAGTCATTAAAACAAAGTAAGATAATACAAAAAAATTAAACTTGGTTTGCAAAAGTATTACTTACATAAATACGTCTAACTTTGAATTTTAAATAATCATCATTATTAATCAAGCAATCAAATTTTAGCTTAACAACCAATCACAGAAAGAAGTGGCTGACATCAACGTGCCGCCAGAACTGGATTATGTGCCGGAATATGCTGATTATGTTTTTCAGCACCTGTTCATGTGGGAAACCCAGCTCAGTGTGCCAAAAGACTACCTTAGAAGTTTGTTTACATGATTGGTTGATATAAAATAATTGATTATATGGTTATTAGGTATGAACAGTTAGAACACCCGACTAAATAAGGTCAACTGTCACTTTATTTTAACGCTTACATTCAAAAGTGAAACTATAATCCAGTTCGTTATTTATCAGATAAAGAGTTGCATAGTGGATACCGTCAAACTTTAATTGGCTGGATCATCAAAGTGTGTTACAAATATAAACTGATGCAAGAGACAACGTTTGCCACGGTTGATATCATAGACCGGTATCTTGCGGTAAATTGTGCAATTTTTATGTTTTAGAAGTATTTTTTACATGTTTTACTATGTAAATTTAAAGCAAAAAACGTTGTTAAATTGTTGGCCGATATCTGACTTCTAGTCTAGTTGGCAATTGTAACCTGTTTTTAAATGTTAAAACAACAGTTACTATTTGCATGTCTTATGGTAAGCAAATGTAAACTAAAATTCGTTTCTACTTTTTATTTAAACCACAGGTAGAAGCTGATATTGTAACAAGAGATGATTTGCAGCTCGTTGCAGTGACTGCAATGCATATTGCTTCTAAATATCAAGAAATATATGCACCAGGGGTTAGATTTTGTTAACATTAATTAAAGAGATAACAACTTAAATGTTTGATACTTTGTTACTTCTTGGCCACCAAATAAAATCACAAAAATGAAAATTTAAAACTACTGATCTACACCAGACGACTTTTTAAATTTTATTAAGTATTATGAAAACTTATAAAAATACAATATTTTTTTTAATTAAAAAAATAAAATTAAACGTCAAGGTTATGATATCCATTTAGATTAGTAAAATTTACAAATTCGAATTATAATATATATTCAAAAACCTTAAGGTGGTACTAAAAAAGTACGATTTGTACAAAGAGCTTTCAAAATTATAGTCTAAAAGCTGTCCATTATACTTAACCAAACATTTAAAACTTTTGCAGATTTCAAAGTTAATTTATGTTAGCGACAATGCAGTCACTAAAAACGAAATTCTTTGTATGGAATTGAGAATATTCAAGGCTATTAGATTCAAGCTCAACAGGCCAAGTTGCATAAATTTTTTAAGACGGAACTCAACAGCTGGTAATGTAAGTTAAACATTTAAATAATTTAAATAAACAATAGCTGGTAGTAAAACTTCTGTTGGTGGTGATTAAAAAAGTTTAAAAGTTTTGTGAAAGTCTTATGAAATTACTAACAAAAATTAAAGTCAGTACATATCGTACATTAAAATTTACAAGCATAATAGTAATATTTTGAACTGGAGAAAAGGAAATATTAAACTATAATTTTAAAATTTTAACTTTTAAATAACAGGTCGAACCAAAACATCACTACTTAGCGAAATACTTGATGGAGTTGGCATTGTTGGACTACAGATTGTCCCATATTTTGCCGTCGAAGATCGGGGCTGCTGCACTTTGCTTGACGCTAGATTTAAGTTGCGGAGAGGATTCTTGGGTGAGTTTAAGTTATATATGTTTTGTAAACTACATAAAATGATGCACATCCTGGTGATAATTTTAATGGTATTTTCTCTATTTTTAGTCTTAACTTTGTTCAAAACTAGTTTTGTTATATAACTGGGTATCTGTTTTGTAATATCTGAAAGTGATAAAACGCATTAAAATTAACTTATTTAACTGTATTGTGTATGTTTTTCTTCTAAATAGTATTTTTAGTTTCTTAAAAAACAAGAAATCATAACAAATAAACTAAAATTGTAATATTTAACTTTTAAGTTAACCGATGGATTGAAATATAAAACTCCAAAGTTGAGTTTCATTTACTAATAAAAATTCAAAATTTTGAAATTATTTTAGCATGTGATTTTAATAACTACAGTACTCTATCTAATCATTATTTATTATGGAATATTAAACTAAAAAATTTGTTATTACTATTTAAAAGTTTGCATAAAAAATAATTACAGATTTGAACATTTAAACACTTTTTTTTTCATTCACAAACTAATTCTGAACATTACACAGACTCCCGCGCTGGAATATTACAGCACTTACAAGAAGGAAGAGTTGATGCCTGTTATCAAACGCATGTGTGTTTTATTGTATGACGCAACAAACAAGAAAAATGAGCATTTGACGTTTGTGTACTCAAAATACGCCCAAAGCAAATTTTTGAGAGTTTCACGAGTAAGTATTTCTTCATATTTTTACAAACTTGTCTAACGTTTAAAAGAACTTGAAGACTACAGCTTTTTAATTAATTGTTTCAGGTTTAAGTAATTTTATCTGTAGGCTTGTATTAAAAATGACACTATCTCAGACGAGAGTTGTGAAAATTAGTTGCAAATTTTCGGCTGTAACCAGTGCTAAAGTAGTTAAAGCAGTTAGGTTTGACTTATACAGCAGTTCCACATGACTATGTGAAATAGATATGACACATTTTTCTCTAATAAGAACAAACCAGAGTTTTAGAATAAACTGCTGTAAATTTTCGTGATAAATGTAGGAACAATATTTGCTGTTAAAACAGCTAAAGTTTTCTTATTAAGAAAATAATTTGGAAAAATTAATTCTGAGAAGTGTTTTTCTAACAACATAAATTTGTAATAGCACGATATCGTAGTTGAAAATATCCACGTCATAAAAGATACCGCTGAACAATACGACTATGATGAGTTGTAGTGAGGGCATATACATAAGGTAGCAACTTAGCACTGGTTGACACGAGAATGCATATTTCCAGCTGTTTGAAATTGTTCCCTAAATCATTTCAAACCTTCCTTCTTGAAATTATTTTGTTTATGTTTTATCAGTTTATTATAGCTTTTCCTAATAAATTATGCTTATCTGACAAAAAATAAGTATGTTATACTAAAAAAAAACTATGAATTACATATTTATGTAAAATTTTACTATACCAAGTTTTATTAACTATATAGCTTTTAATTTTTAACCACTTGACTGTATAGTCAAGAAAATGCCAATGTTTATTATTTAAAAATAACTATTATATTTACTATATATTATATTATTATATTTTATTATAGTACTAAAATTAACTAAGATTTAAAAAAATAAGTTTAAATAAGAAAAATATATTCTTAGTCTAGTTTTTATATACAGTAATAGATTTATTACAGATTGACTTAATAAGTTTTAATTTTGAAGATATTTTTGTTTATTGATTATTCAGCCTTTTTTTCTATGAAAAAACGTAAAATAAGTTTATTAGCACATTTTAAACATATATTTTGACCAATACCAATGTTTTTACCTTTATAAAGTTAATAATCACTGGTTTTTAATACATAAAAAAATTCGATACAATTCAATGATGTAGCAAATACTTGATGTATATTTACTGATTCCTTGCTAAACAAAGTTTCAACAAAAGTTTCTGAGTTTGATGATTTATATGTTAACAAGGCAGGTAAAATCACATAATATGTAATACACTCACATAATCCTAAATTTGTTCATTGTTGTAAAAGAAAAAATTTAAAACTAATGTTTTTTCATTATTAAACACTTTTTTATAGGTTTATAAAATGATTTTAACACAAAAAACAAAAGGATTTTGTTCTACTGGAATATAAAATAAAATTATATGATAATTTTAAACCAAGTTTCTAACAAAATAAAAACTCTACAAGCTTTCTTAAAGTCACGGAGTGTATTGAACATAAATTAAGAAAAGTAAAAACCTTTATAATCCCAATGAGCTTAATAAAAAATATTTGTTAATAAACTCGTTTTTAGTAATAACTTTTGATCTAATAGCTTAATCCTTACATAAAAAGACATTATTTAATTAAGTGATTAAAAATACCAATTAGGTTTTGCCACAATGTTCAAAAAATTCAAAGGAGTTTTTGTGGAATAACAAATTAAAATAGTTAGTAGAGCCCATCCAAATAATTCATAAGCAGTAAACAGTTTAGTTAAGTTTAGTTTTTATCAAAATAAGCAAGAATAAAGTTTTGCTCCATCAAAACAACTTATAGCATCAAGTACATTTTTTCATCACAAAAGTTCATATCTAAAAAGTTAAAAAGTTTTAAGGTTTTATTTTATACAAAAAAAAATTGTTTCAGATGTTTTATCCGAACTGGTACTTTTATGCTGTTGTAAATTGTGCGTATTGTAAAGTTGAAAATTATAAAATACTAAAAAACAAACACATACCATTTGTACTACCGCAATACCACTAAATCCTAAACCACAAAGTAAAATTAAAATTCGTATCAGGTGAGATTTTGTACTGCAGAAAGAATACTTTTCTAAGCATTCTTAAATTGTATTAATTATATTTTACGTTTTAAATTTGTTTTCAATTCAAAAAAAAGTTTGAATAAATGTTAGTCTTAAAAAAATCAGTTAATGTTAAATTTCAATATAAAGAAAAATATGTATATCCCAATCTGAAAAAACTGAAATCGCACGATAAACATACACATTTAAGAAATATAGACCATAAAGGAAATGCTATTATAAAGCGTTTGATTAGTTCATGATAAAATCTCACAATGATTCAACATAGCTATTGAAACTTAGTTGGCTAACTTTTTTACTAAATTTTGTAGTAGAGTTAATGTTGTAACTTAGTTGACACACATGACAGATTAAAACTTTAATAAGATTGAGTTATTTAAATTTTTCAACCAAATCAAAAATGTAGTTTATTTCTTATATGACTTCAAAATGTTCCCAGAAGTGACCATTTAATAATGAAAACTTTAACATTACATGACTGTACTGTTCATAAACACCAGCTTGTTTTGTGTCACTACTGAAAAGGAACACATCATTTTGAATTTTAGGTTAAACTACTATTTGAATTTATTGCAACACACAAAGAGATATACTGATCAATTTTATTTATTAAATAATTTTTTTCAGGTCAGTTGAGCTTTAAAATATTCATAAACTAGTAAATACGTAGTCTACACAGTAACAGTTATTTCCGCTGGACACTAATGTTTAAGTTTTTGTACGGGTTAAACTGTAATGATATTTTAAGAATAGTTGTTTAATATTTGATATAATTAACTCTTTTTAATGTTAGATAAACATTGTTTTTCTAATGCATGTACTAACCAATTAAGTTGTCATTTTTGGTTAAAAATTTTTAGTAAAAAAGATATATAAAATTTTTAGGTAATTCAGGGACGTAGCTAGCTCAAAAAAGTTACAATTCAGCAAATAAAAAACTATGAATGACTCGTGATGACGTCATAGTGGGAACAGAGGCGTCAGCAACAGTACTAATTAGCTAATACTTCACTTTTCATTAAAGTTTTAAATTATTAAAAGAAAAGTCAGTTTATTTTTTATATACTTCGATAAGGTGAGATAGGGATATGGGTGAAGATAAAATTTTTTGAGTAAAGTTGGTTAGGGATAAGGGTATAAAAAATTTTTAACATTCTGCTGTATTATCAATTAATCTCATTTGTATTATTGTTTGTATAAAAAATTACAACTGTAGCCGACCGAAAACAGGGCAATTCAAACTATCTCTAATGTATTTTATATTAAAGTTTACTGTTGTCTGAGTTGCCAAATGTTTTTGGCAAATATTCTCCAGGTTTTTAAAATTTCCTTCAGGTTTTTAAAAGTACACAATTTTGGTTCTAATTTTAGTTTTTAAGTAAATTTTAAGGTAAAAAACTGTGTTAAATAGTTATTAAAACATTGAAAAGATAACGTAAAGCTACTTCAAATGTTGTTTTTAATAAAAAATTTTGATGCTGACAAAAAAATTTCTATATGGTAGATGTTTTGTGTCAAATCAAAATTTTTTACTTACCATGTAAAAATTATTCAAAGTTCTAGGGTTATAGCCCAAATTATAAAGTTCCACGGTCTATTCAGGTTTCCAAGTTATTTTGTAAACCCTGGGTTATGTTAAAACTTCAAAAATAAATGGAATGTTTATACTGAGTAATAACTGTATGCAAGGTAATTTTTGTTGCTAATGACGAGCTCTTCAAAAATAATGATTATAAAACATAAAATATGTAATCTAACCAAACTTAATCGCATTAAAAATCTAGAAAAAAATTGTTATAAACTTTCTTAAGTTTTTCATTGAAATAAAACTATCCTGAGTTAGCATTAGTTAAAAAATTAACATTCAAAATATACTTGAGTTATCCAGAAAACCTTGAATGTGTGGCAGCCATGTACAATATAAATTTTTAAACCAAGCTAATAATTGTATTCAACACTGTTTTTAAACAACGATAAAATTCGAAAAAAAAAATGAAAAATATTATCAAATACCGTCTACAAAAACTTAGATTTATTTATCTTATTTCAAAAAATCTTCAAATTATTATATTTTTTAATTTGACTTCTATGTTGCAGCTATATGTCTTATTGAGTACTTTTATTGATTTTATATATTTATATTAAGGTTTATTAGCGTATTTTAGTATCACTTTTTCGGAGGCCACAAAAATTTAGTTCTTAAAAAAAGTTCAAAGAACTTTAACTAAAAAACTGATATTGATTTTTTTTTAATAAAGTATTTTTATATAAGTATTGTTTATATCTACTGGTATTTTTTTTTTTTTTTTTAATTTTAACTACTTTTGACATATCTTTAAAACAAATTTAAATAAATACTTATTTCTAATAATTATTAATTATCTTAAGAAATATTTAAAATATTGCCAAATAAAAGCCAGTAGATATTTTTAAGACCTACAAAAACACTTTTTATTTTTTTCAAAAATATTTTATTTTTTGAGACTAGTCTATTAAAAAAAATTTTAAAGAAGTTGAATTGTCCGAATTCGTATTGTCATTTAACCACTTTTTCAAAATCACATTTTTGTTAAAAACAATAATTGAGACAAAACTTCAGAAGTATTTTCTGATTAGGTTACTAAAACTCGAAAAAAAAAAAAATTTAGCAAATGAATTAGGTATAAACATATAAGAAAATTTAAAAACAAAATACTGATTTTATTTAAATACAAATTTATACTAACATAATGTGTGATTAAACTGGTAATAGAAAATAAATGAAAATAAGCTTAAATACAGAATTATTATAAAAAAAAATTGAATTATATAAAGGTACGCTTAAATAAATAGTTGAAAAATCTTAATAAAAATATATAATAAATAAACAGAGGCTTATATAACAAAATACTTTAAAAAAAACTAGATAAACAAAAAATAAAACTTAAAGTTAAGATTTTTTATAAGTATATATATATATAAATAAAATTTTCTACATATATAGAAAACATTTAAATATAAGTATTAAAAACACCTGAAAAAACTTAATGAAACATTCTAACAAAAATTGAAACAAAATTAACAACAAACATTGTAAAACTATTTAAGATTGAAACCAATCTCTTTTAAAAGTTTAGCTAATATATCAATTTATATCAATCTAAGATTTTATTTACAAAAATAAAGTAATAAAACAAATGTTGAAATCAAATAAAGTTCTTTATGTTATACATATATTTTTATAAAACAAAACTATAGTGGCAAACTATAGTTATAGTATAATTTTGTCGTAAAAAACACGTTTTTTTGATTTAAAAAATGACAACCTAGTTTCGGCAAAATCTCACTTTTTTATTTCTCAACATAAACAAATAAAATTTTGCAAATATGTTGTACAGGGATTAATCTTTAGTAACCTATAAACATTTATTTCTATCTTAAATGCTTTTTTATTAGTTATGATCGCCCGAACTTTACTTAAAGAAAATTTATAATTGGTTGAATTTTAAAAAGATGACTTAGTACCGCTGGACTTCTAATTCATTTATTTTTAAATAAAAACAAAAAAAACTTTACAAACATAGTCTTTTATGTTTTATTTTCAGTTGACGTTAAAATTATTATTTTTATTTATTATTGTTTCTTACTTGTTAATATTTTAAAACATAATCTTTTAAGCTTAAACCAAATATAAACCTTCAACTAAGCTAGGAAGACTCAACTATAAAATCTAAAATTAAAACAGATAAGTTTTTATTCTGTACTATAATTTCTGCATTATGAAATTTACAGTTTCACTTTATTTTCAAATTTTAGTCTTTGATAAGTAAATTACTGTTTACAAGTTTTAATAAATTGTATTTTCAAAGGTCAAATAGTTTAATCTGCTCTAAGTAGAAAAATTAATAACTAAACTATAACAAATGCCATAGTTATTTAATATATATCATTATTTAAGTGTTTTGAATGAATTTTATTTGTGTTTTTATACTTATTTTAACAGATTAACATTATTCATAATTTATGCGTAAAAAATGTTAAGTGCTTATTATACTGAAAAAACGATAAATTGTGTAAATAATAAGTGGAATAATAAAAAAACTACGAGTGTTTATTTTATTTTAACTTTTTAGTAAAGTTACAAGAAATAGTGAATTTAAATTACTTATAGGTTGTTTTATGAACTTATATCAAGCGAAAAAGAATGTGATAAACTTAATTAATATTTTCCAATAGCTTTAAAACTGCCAGAACTAATAATGATATAAAAATTTTGTGCACAACTATTGAAGTTTTAACTTTATTATTTACATTTGAAGTTTTGAGTTAGGTCACAGAAAATATTAAATTTTGACTAACTTAAAGTTTTTTCAAGAAAAACATTAACCAAAAATTATTTTCTATACTTATTTAAAACTTGCAATAATATATAGGGTATGGAAAGTAAAGATGATGTCTCAATGAAGACTGGCGACAGTACAGTTGAAATTTTTGGCGAAAGACCTGTTAGTTTTGTAAAATACAAACAAGTAAACATTTATATGGTCATGTTAAGGAAAAGCCTAGCTATTAGAAAATTAATAGATATTACAAAGAATGGTTTCAAACGCTATAAAGTTTTGTTTTTAGTATGATTAAAAATGAAAAAAAATTGTAAAAAAATATTTTAAGTTTAGATCATTGAAAATAATTTTTTATACCAATTGCTTGGCTAGCTTGTAAATGTTTTGAAGTTGTTAAAACAAGGTAAGACAAAACAACAAAGTTTAATTTCTTTTGTAAAAAGTAAACCTGTACATAAATATATCAAGCTCAAATTTTAATTAATCATCACTGTTCAATAAAAATATTTAATTTTCATCTTACAACCAATCACATGTTCAAAAGATACTCGCCCTCCGAAAAGAAGAAGCTAAGCATGTTTACATGTTTTTTCCAAATGAGGAAAAATTGAAAAGTGAAAATGAGAAGTCCTTGCAGACTGATGAAACTATTGCAATCTTCGGCAAACGACCTGTTAGTTTTGTTTAAAAAAAATGTATATAAATTAGATTGTCATATTGAGTAAAAGCTAAGTTGTTGAAAATTTGATAAACATTGCAAAGTGTTACTGTCACATAAGTAGAATTGCATTATGAAATAACTAGAAAACAATGATTGTAAAGACTACAATGGTTATAATTTTTTAAGTCATACATATGTTATCTGGAATTTGTTATTATCTATTAAAACAATTTACCTAAAATTGGTATCAAGTCGCTTTTTTTTCCTAAATATATAACTTTTACGCGAACAAACTAATTTAAAACAGTAAAAAATCATTAACCAATCAAGCATTTAGTTTTTATCTTACAACCAATCACAGAGAGAAGTGCCTGACATCAACCAACCGCCAGATACAGACTACGAACCGGAATATGCTGATGTGGTCTTCCAGCAGATGCTCTACAGGGAAACCCAACTCAGCGTGCCTAAGGATTACCTTCAAGGTTTACATGATTGATTGGTATAAAAAACTGATTATAGAGTTTGAATAATATTTTAAGAAAGTTGTGGTATAAACGTAAAGAACATCCGACTAAATAAAATCAACTGTCAGTTTCTTTTAACATTTATGCTCAGAAGTGAAACTTAAATCCAGTTCGTTATTCTAACAGATAAAGACCTGGACTACAGATACCGTGTAGCTTTAATTGACTGGATCATCAAAGTTTGTGACATGTTCGGTTTGATGCAGGAGATACAGTACGCTACGGTGGATATTATTGACCGATATCTTGCGGTAAGTGGTTGTTGATTGGTTAAAACACTTATGGTGTTAGCTATTCGTTTTTTGTTACTAACTAAAAATAGTTAGTTCAAAAAAGTTAGCAGTACGTGGGTATTGTAGAAAGATGTATAGCTGTTACTTATTTAGATTCATATATTTTGTATAGTAAATTCCTCTAAAAATTTTAATCATGTCTTTTACTCTAACTTTTATTTAAATATATCGTTTCAAATTATTAGTTAACTTACAGGTAGAAGGTAATATTGTAACAATAGCTGATTTACAGCTTGTTGCAGTGACTGCGATGCATATTGCTTCTAAATTTAAAGAAAGATATGTTCTTGAGGTTAGATTTTGCTGAAATTAGTTAAAAAGATAACACCTAAAATATTTTATAGTTTTGTATCTCTTGGCCGCTAAAACATATACGGATCTATTCCGGACAAGCTTTTTAGTTTTATAAACTGTTGTAAAAACTTGTTATTACGCATGCGTTTTTTTTTAATTTAAGAAATAAATTTAGACGTCAAGACTATGGTTTTTATTCAAGAAGTAAAATTTACAAATTTGAATTATTATATATGTTCAAGAACCGAAAGGTGGTACTACAAAAGCACGATTTGTACAAAGAGCTTTTTAAATAAATTGTAAAAACTGTCCATACTACTTAACAAAGCATTAAAATAAATTCAACTAAATGTTATAATTTTTGCAGGTTTCAGATTTCAATCATATTAGCAGCATTGAAGTTACTAGAGATGAAGTTAATCGGATGGAATTGAGAATATTCAAGGTTATCAGGTTCAAGCTCAACAGGCCAAATTGCCTCAACTTCCTAAGACGGTACTCATTAGCTGGTAATGTAAGTCAAATATTTAAATATTGTAAATAAATAGTGGGTAGTAATTGTTTTACTGGTGATGATTAAAACTGTTTTGTAATTGTTTGTTGAAAGTACTGTAAAAATAAAAATTGGTACAGGTCGTATATTGAAGAAAACACCATACTATAAAGTTATAACTTAATAACTTTAATAGGTCGAACCAAAACATCACTACTTAGCGAAATACTTGATGGAGTTGGCATTGTTGGACTACAGGTCAACCCATATATTGCCGTCGAAGATCGGGGCCGCTGCACTTTGCTTGACACTTTATTTAAGTCGCGGAGATGATTCTTGGGTAAGTGAAAGTATTATTTGTTAATCATGCACATCCATGTGATAATCTTCAGGGCTCTTTTGCGTTTAGTATTTCATTTATGACTATCAATGCTATTTAAAATTAGCTTTGTAACATAATTATTTTTTTTCAATTTCTAATGTAATAAAACGAATAAAAAACAACTTGATTATCTGTATTGAGTAAACTATTCTTATAGTATATATTTTAGTTTGCTTGAAATAACAAAACATCATATCAAGTTCGCTTAACTTGTTATACTTAACTTATAAGTATCTCGATTAGTTACAATATGAACAGCTATCTAAATATAGACACATTCCTCAGTTAAGTTAATTCAGTCTTATTTACTGATTTAGAATTCAAAGCCATGCATTCTTTTAGTATGTTATTTTATAAACTACAGTTCTCTCTTTAATCATTGTAATAATCATGAAAACTGAAAGAAAATTCGTAGTTAATATTTAATAGTTAGCAAAAAACAGAGATTTGATCAAAAAAGTTAGCAGTAGGTGGATATTGTAGAAAGAAGTTTAGAAAGTATTATAATTTAAACTTAATTTTCATTCATATAATGTTTTTGAAATTACACAGAATCCCGCGTTGGAATATTACAGCACTTACACGAAGAATGAGCTGATGCCTGTAATTAAACGCATGTGTGGTTTACTGTTTTTGGCAACATGTAATAAACATCAATGCATGAACTTTGTCTATTATAAATATGTCCAACGCCAATGCATGAGGGTATCAAGGGTACGTTTTTTTTCAAAATTTTTCAGATTTACCTAACATATTAAAATGTACTTAAAAGTTATAGTTTTTTAACTATAATATTATTATGTATTAGCAGTTGTAAGAAGTGTTTTCAGTAAATACTTATTAAAATTGACACTAAATCAGACGTTGAATTGTGAAATTCAGTTGCAATTTTACGGCTGTGACCAGTGCAGAGTGATTAGTTCTGTTGGGCTTAATTAATATAACAGTTCTTCACGGCTAGGCAAAAAAATAATTTCAGAAAAAGGAATAATACGATTAAGCTTTTGTAGTTAATGTAAATTTTATAATTAAAATAGTTGTTTTTAAGGTTGAATAATAAAAGCATCATAACTTTGCATATAAAAGCTAAAGTCTTATTGCTAGGTCTAAAATGTAAGAAAGTTTAATTCTGAGAAGAGATTTACTAACAACATAATTTTTTAAATAGAGTGACATTGTTGTTGATAACATCAACGTCATAGAAGAACTTGCTAAACAGTACAGTTACGATGGTTTGTAGTGAGGGCATAAACGTGAGGTAACAACTTAGCACTGCTTGCCACGAGTACATATTTCCAGTTGTTTGAAATTGTTTCTAAATCATTGAGAACTTCCTAATTATAATATTTTGGCATATAGTTTATTAAATTTTTTACCTTTGTAAACATTTTGTACGTGTAGTGATATAAATTCGTTACCTCTCAAAGTTTCATTGTGTTTAGTTGATTTTTATCATTATAAGTTACTTTAAACTACAAAACTTTTGAGTAAAATCAGATTGCTATAGTGTTTATAATAACCGATTTCATAACATTTTTATTTTATAAACAACTATTAAAATTATGATATAGTATAACAATTTAAAAAGATAATAAAGATAGATGGTAATAAAACAAAAAAAAAAGTTTTTTATTAATATGTAAATTGTTAATTACAGTAATGGTTTGTATCAAAGCTTAGTTTAAGCTTCAATAATATTTTGTTTTTACTTATTGTTAAGCCGACTTTTTCTAAGAAAATTCTTTTTTATTTTTTTAATGTGCAAAAGAATATTAGCATTTTTAGGAATCATATAAAGTATTTGGAAGTGACGATTTAATAACGATTTTTTTGGATAAATATATTTTAAGCATGTTTTGAACTATATCTTTGAACAAATTTTAACAATGCTACTCTTTTTACCTACATTAAATTAACAGACATCTAGTTTTGTGAAACTTTTTTTTTAAGTTTTAAACAGTTTAATAATGCCGCACATACTTAATAATTATCCATGATCTTTTTTTAATTTTTTGATTCTTCGCTTAACAACGTTTCACCAAAAGCTTCTTAGTTTAAGGAGTTAAATGTTAATTGGGAAGGTAAATTCACACATAATGAAACGCACTTACTTAGTCTTAAAAATGTTTATTGTTTTAAAAAGACAAGTTTGAGACACATGTATTTTTATTATTAAGCTGTTTTCCTAGTTTGGTATAACATTTTTAGCAGATTAAAAATTAACTAAAACAAAAGTTTATGCAGTACTGAATGTTAAAACACACATTTTAAAACTATTTTAACCAAGTTTATAAGATAAACAACTAATTATGTTTAACCAGAATGAGCTAAATAAAATACTTCGTTTAAGAACACGCCCAGAGCATTTATTTTTTATTAAAGATTTTGGTCCTGTTTAGTACGAAAGTTACAATTTATATAAACGATTAAAATTATTATATTATTTGTATATAATTGATTACCAAGAAGGTTACCCTAGTGTTCAAATTTTACCAACCACATTTCATAAAAATATTTTAATTTATTAAATAAAGTTTATCTTAATAATTTCAAGTTTTTCATACTTTATTTCAAGTAGTTTTAATAAACGAACTAGCCTTTAATAGAATAATTTAAAAACGCCACGTAAAATTTATAAATTACTAAAAAAACGCAAATTATTTGAATCCCAAAACTTCAACATATAAAGAGATTTATATATAAAGAATAAAATAGTTTTAATAAGGTTTAATTTTTAAATAAAATAAACAATATTTCGCTTTAGTTGTTTTATTCGGACTGGTAGTATTATGCGGTTGCAAATTGTGCACATTGTAGAGTTAAAAATAATAAAAAAGCTAAAAATAGTATAAACCAGTTATTTTAACATATTATTACTCAAATTTTTAATGCAAAACGTAACGCTAAAAGTTTGTATTAATTGACATTTTGTATTGCAGACGAAAACAATGTTCAAAGTATTCTTAAATTGTAATATTTATGTTTACCTAAAAACAAGTTTATGTAAAATTTTAATATAAAGAAATGCATGTATAACGCGAATAGAAAATATGAAAAAGCACATTATAGTTTTATAAAAATGTTGACTAACTTATATTTAAAATTTAAATGTACAACGTTATGTGCAACATTATAGTAGTAACACTTCATTAACACACATTTTTTATTTTTTTAGTAAAATTATAGTTCTTTTTTAATACCAATTATGAAATTAATAACAAACCATAGTTAAATTAAATTACATAAAGTTTTCCAAATATGTTAAAACAATTTATCTCTTGTATAATATGAAAATATTCTCTTAACTGACCATATAATAACAATAAAAATTCTAAAAACTGACAGTACTAATTTTAAACACCAGCCTGTTTCGTGACACTTTTGTAATACATAAGTTTGAATTTTAGGCTAAATTACGATTATAATTTATTGCAACAGACAATGAAGTTATGTGAGCATTGGTAGCCATAAAAACTCGATTAAGTATTTTCAGGTCGGTTAAGCTTGGAAAAATTTATATACCAGTAGATACATAGTCTTCACTTAAATGACTATTTCCGCTGGACACTGATGTTTATTTTTTTATGCAAGTTAAACTATATTGATGTTTTATGAATAATTTTTTAAAATTTGATATTATTAGGAATATTTAATGTTGGATATACATTGTTTTTATAATGCATGTATTAACCAATTAATTACTTTTTCTAAATATGTAGTAAAATATTTTATAAAAGCTTAAGTGTATTTCAGGGACGTAGCTAGCTCAAAATATTTACAAATCTGCAAGAAAAAAACATCAAGAATGACGTCATAGCGGAAACAAACGCATCGGCAGCAGTTCTAAGGTCAATTCTAATTGGGTTATAAATATTTTTATTTTTAGTTTTAAAATACTAAACATTTTTTTGGTTTATCTTTTAAATTTCTACTAAAGTGGTTAAGGATAAAGGTGTAGATAAAACATTTGGTCAAGGTTGGTTAGGGATAAGGGAATGTGTGTTTTTACCATTATGGTGTAAAATCAATTAGTTTTATTTGCATAAATTTGCATAATATTATAACTTACAACTGCAGCCGACCGGGAACAGGGCAGTTTAAACAATTTAGTAATAATATTTTCTTAGAGGTAGTTTAAATTAAAGTATGCGGTTGTCAGGATTTCAAAATATTTTAGGAAAATTTTCTCAAGGTTTTTAAAGATTCCTCAAGATTTTTAAAAGTACATATCTATAGGCCCCTTTCAGTTTAAAGTTAAGTTTAAGGTTAAAAACTGTGATAAATAGTATAAATACATTGAAAAGATACTGTAAAGCTATTTAAAGGGCTACCTTTAATAAAAAAAAATGATGATGACGAAAACTTGTTACCTATATGGTAGACTTTTTGTATCAAATTAAAACCTATCTACATAACATGTAAAAATTGTTGAAAATTCCAGGTTTTTCAGGTTTCGCTTTTAGTTTCTCAAATTCCAGGTTTTTTCTGGTTTTTCAGCTTAAGTTATAAAACTCCTGATTTTTTAGTTTTTTGGCATCCCTTGGTTATATTAAAACTTCAAAACTAAATTGAATGTTGTTAATGAGTAATAATGAAAAGTAATTTCTGTTGCTTTTGGCCTACTAAGATTTTTCTATGTGTTGCCAATTTTGTAAACCCATAAAACCTTTCATTCAAAAGAAAAATAAGAAAATCACAATTTAATTCTAAAAATAGTATTGATCGGTTTTAAGTTTTTAATTAAAAAAAAAGTTCCACAACTCAGAACTTATTAGTAAAAAGTTTTTGCTTTTATCAGATAAAACACAAGTAGGATTTTAATAAAAAACAAAAGAGATAAACAGTAATATAGTTGAACAAATTAAACAAAATTGATTAACTTAAAACGTTTTGAATCTTTACATTTTCATCAAATGTATTTTTGTTTTAGATGTACCATTATTTTCATGTATTTAAAATGATATGAAAAGTATTTTTTCTCGCTTTGTTGCATATAATTTTTCAATGCTAAAGAGAAGCAAACATTTTTTAGCTAAAACTAACTTGTAACATGATCTATGTTAAAAATAAAAATAAAACACCTTTTGAAATTATAAATAAAAAATAACGTTGAAATATTTTGAAAATATTTTTAAATTATTTCTTTTTAACTTTCAAAGCATAACATATATGATTAAAAATAAGTTTTACATGTAAAACAAAGTCTCACTTTTGTAAGAGTAGACAATTTTGCACGGAGATAATTTTGCATGAGTAATTTTTTCATTCATTTTCATATTAGTTTTTTTTTACACTTAATTTTACCCTTAACCATTACTCTCGGTCGATAACTTTTTTATTTTTAATTATTATTTTTTTTTAGTTTTAGTTTTACATAATAAAATTTCTTACTTAATTTTTTTTCTATCACTGTTACCCTATTATCCTTACTTTCGGTCAGTGACTTATTTTTTAATCAATTACTTTTTCAGTTTTTTTCTTATTTTTATTTTTTTCTATGTTTTTTTCTCGTACAAAAATGTAGTCGTGCAAAATGGTCCCTTGTGGCCAAATAGTCTTGATGCATTATGTCCCCTTGTGCAATTTAGTGTCTTTGTGCAATTTTTTATTTATGCAATGTTATCCCCTTGTGCAATTTTTTGTACTCGTGGAAATTTTTTCTCGTGCAACTTAGTAACCTCAAGCAATTTTTTCTTTGTACAATTTATACATGTTCGCATTAAATGATATTTGTTTAGATAAAATGCATAAAATTTTTCTTGTAACTTTATTATTTAAGGAAATATACACAACCAATTTTTCAACCTTAACTTTACCTGTAAAAAAACATTTATCATAAAATTATACTTATATATCTTAAAATTATATGATATATTTTATAAGTTATCATATATAAACCACTCTAAAATTTTTTAATTAAAACAACTGAAAACAACTAAGACAAAAGACAATCTTTGAAAAAAAATACAAAAAACTCTTTACATTTGAAACATTATGTTTGTAAAGAAAGGATAAAAAATATAATTATACTTGAAAACTTGCAACAGCTTTCTGGTAAAAACTTATTCAAAAAGATTTTTCTTTTGCAACAAACTTAAGTAAACAGCATAAAATATCATCAAGCTCAAAGTCTGCCTTGTTTTAGTCTTAAAAAAATTGTTTTGAGTGACCTTTAACTGTCCTGAACCATCATATTTTTTTTTAAATATTAAAAGCAAAACTTAACTTTTCAAAATAAATTAAATCAATATAAAAGTAGTATACTTTTTTTTAAATAAAATACTTATATGTAGATATGGTTAATAAGTATAGGCCATTTTTTTTATTAGTGAAAAATTTAAAGTTTTTTTAGGTATAGCTAAACAAAGCTTAAAAATATAGTAAATTTTAGTATTTTTTAAATATCTTAAGAAATATTAAAAATTTTGCAAAAAAAAAATGCCAGTTGTTTTCAATAAGACCTTCAAAGTTACTATTTATTTTTTTCGAAAATATATAGCTTTTTGAAATATGGTCTCTTGAAATTTTTTTTAAGAACTTTAGTTGTCGGAATTTAAATTGTCCGAATTTGTATTGTCATGTAACCACTTTTTCGAAATCAACAATCTTATTGAAAACATTTTTCTTTTCACTATGCGAAGAAATATATGAAATACATTTTACTACCTTAAACACAACCAGGAAACAAAAGTTTATAAGAAAATTACACTTATATATCTTATAAATATATAATAGTTTTATACGTTTATATGATACAAATCATTCTAAAAATCTTTACTTAAAACAAATGGAAAAACAAAGACAATACACATTCTTTGAAATCTTAAAAGAAACAAATACAAAAAACTTTTCATATTTGAAAAAACAATTTTTGTAAACATAGAATAAAAATTAAATCATATTGATTAGTTAATTAAAACAAACTTCATTATTTGCACATCTCTCCTGTAAAAACAATTTACTATCATTTCTAACCCGATCATATCTAACCCGATTACTTTAAAACCCGTAAACTTCTAAACTAATTATATCTAATCCAATCATTTTTTACCCGATCATATCAACCTTATCACTCTAACCCGATCTTTTTTAAACCAATTATTAAAAATCCGTTTTTTTTAATTTTTTTCAATCGTTTTTTTTTTGCAAATTAACCAAATATTACAATATAATTTATTTTGTCTTAATTAAAAGTTATTGTTTCTATGATTTTTATTACAATAAACTTTACAACAATCATTTTAGTTTAATTTATTCTAACTTCAAATTGTTTTCCTCTTTTTTAGTTAATTTTTAATTTTTTTAGAACTCTCTATAAACTAAATGAACTTAATAAAAATCTTCGTTTATCAACATCCTCTAAGAATTAATATTTTAGCACTTTATATTTCTTTTATAAATGATTAATAACACCAAGAAGGTTTTTTCAAATTTTACGAATTAGATTTAATGAAAAAATCCTAATTTATTTTGTACAGTTTATCCAAATAGATAAGAGTTAAAAGTAGTTTAATTCAATCATTTCAGCAATCAAACTAGTCTTAATCAGAATAATTAAGAAATACTGAGGATCTTCATCAAAATCATTTAAAAACACCATAAAGAATTTATAAATTACTAGAAAAACGCAGTTTATTTGAATCCCAACACTATTAAATATTAAGAAACTTGTGTTTAAATAAAAAAATAGTTAGAATGCAATTAAACCCTTTTTAAAGACTGTATATCAGTAAAACTTTAGAAGTATATAAGTTTTTATAAGTTGTAAATGCATAAATTTACACTCAACTCAGTTCGTTATTGAAAAACTATAAATAAATAAATAATTTCGATTTAAACTTAAATTATTGTACTTCAATTAATAAAACTAATTTTTTCACTACAAAAGTAAAACTCTGCATCGGATAATATTAAAGTGCTTTTATTATTTTTGTTACAAAATATAGATAGAACTAAATAAATAAATATATGAAAAAATTATCTTGTACCTGTATAAATCATTATTAAATACATCATAAAATAGCATCCAGCTTGATTTATAACTTTTTTTGAAAAACTACGCTTAAAGTTTTGTAATACTAGAACTAATTAGATCTCTACAAAGTACTAAAAGTTTTGAGTTTTTGATAGCTTATTTTGAAAAGTATATTTGCACAAATATATTTTTGTGCAAATTGGTAAGTAATTTTTCTGATTGCCTAGTAAATAATTGATTTCAAAACAAGTCTTAAAGTAGTTAACAGTTTTCAAAAATCTCTTTGCAGGATTAATAAAATAGACAATTTCTATTTTTTAGTGACGTCATTAGAAGCACACAAGCTCTATATTACAAAACTGATTTACAATTAAATGCTATCAGCGTACATTAATTCTCATTAGTTTGATACACCAGAGTATCTAATTTTGAAGAGTCGTTGCAAAACGCTCAATAAAAATTTATAGTTTAAACTTTTGAGAAACTGAATAAAACCCTTAAGTTATATCTAATAAAGTTGAGGTTTTAGTTTTAGTCACTTATTGCATTAGTTATTAGCAGTGTTGTCACGTGGTCTTTTTGTTAGAGGGTGGTGCAGATTGACATTGTCAAGTTAAATAAACCACTGGTTTAAAATTTTTAAATAAAATCATAATAGTTGTATTAGGAAAAAAGGTAACTATTTAGAAAAGAAAGCTGTAACTATTTTTATAAATTAAAATAGAGATTAATTAAAAAATATGTATATGTGTATAAAATATTTTTACCTGTATACATCATCATTAAATAAACTGTTATATAGCATTCAGCTTAATTTAAAATTAGTTTTATTTATAAATTGATACACTTAAAGTTTTGCAATACAAGAACTAGTTAGACCTAAATAAAGTACTAAAACATTTGAGTTTTTGATAGCTCAGTTTAAAAATTTAATCTGTTAACAAATATTTTTTTGCAACTTAGTAAAATCCTTTTTAGGATTGCTTAGTAAGTAGATGATTTAAAAGCAATCAAGTATTAAACTATTTAATAGATTTTAAAAATCTCGTTAAAGGATAGTAAAACAGTACATTTTCTATTTATTGCAGGCGGCACTAAAATGTACACATTTTGTGCATTATAAAACTGATTCACAAAAAAAACCTATCAGCTTACATTTATTCTCATTAATTTGATACACCGAAAAATATAATTTTTAAGAGTCGTTACAAAACGCTCAATAAAAACTTACAGTTAAAACTTTAAAGAACTTTAAAAAACCCTTAGTTATATCTAATAAAGTTGAGGTTTTAGTTTTAGTCACTTATTGCATTAGTTATTAGCAGTGTTGTCACGTGGTCTCTTTGTTAGAGGGTGGTGCAGATTGACATTGTCAAGTTAAATAAACCACTGGTTTAAAATTTTTAAATAAAATCATAATAGTTGTATTAGGAAAAAAGGTAACTATTGAGAAAAGAAAGCTGTAATTATTTTTATAAATTAAAATAGAGATTAATTTAAAAATATGTATATGTGTATAAAATATTTTGTACCTGTATACATCATCGTTAAATAAACTGTTAAATAGCATTCAGCTTGATTTATAATTAGTTTTATTTATAAATTGTTACACTTAAAGTTTTGTAATACAAGAACTAGTTAGACCTTAATAAAGTACTAAAACATTTGAGTTTTTGATAGCTCAGTTTAAAATTTAATCTGTTAACAAATATTTTTTTATGCAACTTGGTAAAATCCTTTTTAGGATTGCTTAGTAAGTAGATGATTTAATCAAGTATTAAACTATTTGTTAGTTTTTAAAAATTTCGTTGCAGGATAGTAAAAAAGTACTTTTTCTATTTATTGGTGACGGCAGTAAAATGAACTTAGGCTCTGCATCATAAAACTGATTACAAATAAAACCTATCAGCTTATATTTATTCTTATTAATTTGTTAACCAAAAAATATAATTTATAAAAGTCTTACAAAACGCTCAATAAAAACTTACAGTTAAAACTTTCAAGAAATTAAATAAAACCCTTAGTTATATCTAATAAAGTTTAGGTTTTAGTTTTAGTCACTTATTGCATTAATTATTCGCGGTGTTGTCACGTGGTCTTTCTGTTAGTAGGTGGTGCAGATTGATATTGTCAAGTTAAAAAACTACTAGTTTAAAATTTTTAATTAAAAAAATAATGTTATTCTTACGATAAAGACTCATTTTTCGAAAAGGAAAGCTTTGATTATTTTTATATATAAAACATAGATAAATAAAAAAAAATAATTATATATTTATAAACTATCTTTTACTCTGATACATCATCATTAAATGAACCGTTAGTTAGCATTCGGCTTGATTATTAGGTAGTATTTTTTATAAATCATACGCTTAACGCTTTGTAATACAAGAACTAATTAGATCTCAATAAATTACTAAAAGCTTTTTTTTTTGATAGCTCAGTTTAAAAATTCTATCTATTGACAATTATTTATTTTATAACTTGGTATGATAATTGTTATGATTACTTAGTAAGTAAATGATTTAAAAACAAGTCTTAAAGTATATTACACCTTTCAAAAATCTTGTTGCAGGATTAAAAAAATAAACATATTCTATTTTTTAGTGACGTCATTAGAAGCACACAAGCTCTACATTACAAAACTGATTTAAAATTAAATGCTATCAGCGTACATTAATTCTCATTAATTTGATACACCAAAATATCTAATTTTGAAGAGTCGTTGCAAAACGCTCAATAAAAACTTACAGTTAAAACGTTCAAGAAACTGAATATAACCCTTAAGTTATATCTGATAAAGTTGAGGTTTTAGTTTTAGTCACTTATAGCATTAGTTATTAGCAGTGTTGTCACGTGGTCTTTTTGTTAGAGGGTGGTGCAGATTGACATTGTCAAGTTAAATAAACCACTAGTTAAAAATTTTTGATTAAAATCATAATTGCTGTATTAGGAAAAAAGATAACTATTGAGTACAGAAAGCTTTAAATATTATTGTAAATTAAAATATAGATTAATTAAAAAAATACGTATATGTGTATAAATTATTTTCTACCTGTATACATCATCATTAAATAAACCGTTATATAGCATTCAGCTTAATTTAAAATTTTTACTCTTTATATATTATTACGCTTAAAGTTTTGCAATACGAGGACTAGTTAGACCTTAATAAAGTACTAAAACAGTTGAGTTTTTGATAGCTCAATATAAAATTTAATCTGTTAACAAATATTTTTTTATGCAACTTGGTAAAATACTTTTTAGTATTGCTTAGTAAGTAGATGATTTAAAAGCAATCAAGTATTAAACTATTTAATAGATTTTAAAAATCTCTTTAAAGGATAGTAAAAAAGTACATTTTCTATTTATTGCAGACGGCACTAAAATGTACACATTTTGTGCATTATAAAACTGATTCAAAAAACCTATCAGCTTACATTTTTTCTCATTAATTTGATACACCGAAAAATATTTTTTAAGAGTCGTTACAAAACGCTCAATAAAAACTTACTGTTAAAACTTTAAAGAACTTTAAAAAACCCTTAGTTATATCTAATAAAGTTAAGGTTTTAGTTTTAGTCACTTATTGCATTAATTATTCGCGGTGTTGTCACGTGGTCTTTCTGTTAATAGGTGGTGCAGATTGACATTGTCAAGTTAAAAAAACCACTAGTTTGATTTTTTTAATACAAATAATAATGTTATTTTTACGATAAAGACTCATTTTTCAGAAAAGAAAGCTTTGATTATTTTTATAAATAAAACATAAAAAAAAAATATATATATTTATAAAATATGTTTTACTTTGGTACAACATCATTAAATGAACCGTCAATTAGCATTCGGCTTGATTTTCAGGTAGTATTTTTTATAAATCATACGATTAACGCTTTGTAATACAAGAACTAATGAAACGTCAATAATTTACTAAAAGTATTGTTTTTTTGATAACTCAGTTTGAAAATTCTATCTATTAACAAATATTTATTTTATAACTTGGTATAATAACTTTTATGATTACTTAGTAAATAATGGATTTAAAAACAAGTCTTAAAGTAGTTTTTAAAAATCTCTTTGCAGGATTAAAAAATATACAATTTCTTTTTTTTAGTGACATCATTAGATACACACAAGCTCTACCCTACAAAACTGATTTAAAGTTAAATGCTATCAGCGTAAATTAATTCTCATTAATTTGATACACCTGAATATCTAATTTTGAAGAGTCGTTACAAAACGCTCAATAAAAACTTACAGTTAAAACGTTCAAGAAACTGAATAAAACCCTTAATTTATATCTAATAATGTTGAAGTTTTAGTTTTAGTCACTTATTGAATTAGTTATTACCAGTGTTATCAAGTGGTCTTTTTGTTAGAGGATGGTGCAGATTGACATTGTCAAACTAAATAAACCACTAGTTTAAAATCTTTGTTTAAAATCATAATGATTATATTAGAAAAAAAACGGTAACTATTAAGAAAAGAAAGCTGTAACTATTTTTATAATTAGAATATAGATAAATTAAAAAATGTGTTTATATGTATAAAATATTTTGTACCTGTGTACATCATTATTAAATAAACCGTTAAATAGCATTAAACTTGATTTATATTTAGTACTTTTTATAAATTATTATGCTTAAAGTTTTGCAATACAACAACTAGTTAGACCTTAATAAAGTACTAAAAAAGTTGAGTAATTGATAGCTCAGTATAAAAATTTAATCAGTTAACAAATATCTTTTGTATGCAACTTGGTAAATTACTTTTTAGGATTGCTTAGTAAGTAATTGATTTAAAAACAAAAAAATATTAAAATTTCTACTAGTTTTTAAAAATCTCGTTGCAGGATAGAAAAAAAGTAAATTTTCTATTTATTTATGACGGGACTAAAATGCACTTAAGCTCTGCATTATAAAACTGATTCATAAAAAATACCTATAAGCTTACACGTATTTTTATTAATTTGATACACGAAAAAATCTAATTTTGAACAGTTGTTTCAAAACGCTCAATAAAAACTTACAGTTAAAACTTTCAAGAAATTAAATAAAACCCATAGTTATATCTAACAAAGTTTAGGTTTCAGTTCTATTCACTTATTGCATTAGTTATTCGCGGTGTTGTCAAGTGGTCTTTCTGTTAGTAGGTGTTGCAGATTGACATTGTCAAGTTGAAAAAACAACTAGCTTAAAATAATGGTATTATTACGAAAAAGACTCATTTTTGAGATAACAAAGCTCCAATAATTTTTATAATTGAAATATAGATAAATTGAAAAATATACATATATATGAATACAGTTTCTTGTATCTTAATACTTAATCATTAAATAAACCGTTAAATAGCATTCGGCTTGATTTATAGGTAGTACTTTTTATGAATTAATACGCTTAAAGTTTTGTAATAGAAGAACTATTTAGACCTAAATAAAGTACTAAAAGTATTGAGTTTTTTATAGCGCAATTTAAAAATTTAATCGCATAACAAATATCTTTTCTATGCAATTTGGTAAAATAACTATTATGATTGCTTAGTAAGTAATTAATGAAAAAAAAAAACAACAGTTTAAGAAGTAAACAGTTTTCAAAAATCTCTTTGCAGGATTCAATAAAAGTACAATTTCTTTTTATTGGTGACGGCACTAAAATGCACACAAGCTCAGCAGTATAAAACTGATTCATACAAAAAACCTATCAGCTTACATTAATTTTCAGTTATTTTTTACACAAAAATTCTAATTTTGATGAGCCGTTGCAAAACACTGAATAAAAATTTACAGTTTAAACTTTCAAGAAATTTTATAAAACCCTTTAATAATATCTAACAAAGTTGAGGTTTTAGTTACTTACTGCATTAATTACTTTCAGTGTTGTTGCTAAGTCTTTTTGTTACATGTAGCTGTAGACTGACATTGTCAAGTTAAAAAAAAACACTAGTTTGAATTTTTTTTATTGAAGTCATAATTGTTATATTAGAAAAAACCTAACTTTAAGAAAAGAAAGCTTTAATAATTTTTATAGTTAAAGTATATATAAAATAGAAAAATTTGCATATATTTATAAAATCATTTGTAACTGTATACACAATCATTAAATATACCGTTAAATAGCATTCAGCTTGATTTATAATTAGTACTTTTTATAAATTACTACGCTAAAAGTTATAAATAAAGTCTTGCAATACAAGAACTAATTAGACCTCAATAAAGTACTATAAAAGTTGAGTTTTTGAAAGCTTAGTATAAAAATTTAATCTGTTAACAAGTATCTTTTTTATGCAACTTGGTAAAATACTTTTTAGGATTGCTTAGTAAGTAATTGATTTGAAAACAAACAGGTATTAAATTATTTGATAGTTTTTAATATCTCGTTGCAGGATAGAAAAAAGTACATATTCGATTTAACGGTGACGCCACTAGTCTTGAGTTTTTAATTAAAATAATAACGGTATTATTACGAAAAAGACTCAATTTTGAGAAAAGAAAGCTCTAATTATTTAATAAATAATATATAGATAATCTGAAAAAAATGTAGGAATAAAGTATATTGTACCTTGATACTTAATCATTAAATAAACCGTTAAATAGCATTCGGCTTGATTTATAGGTAGTACTTTTTATGAATTAATACGCTTAGAGTTTTGTAATACAAGAACTAATTAGACCTAAATAAAGTATTAAAAGTATTGAGACTTTTATAGCTCAGTTTAAAAATTTAATCTGTTAACATTTATCTTTTGTTTGAAACTAGGTAAAATAATTATTAGGATTGCTTAGTAAGTAATTGGTGAAAAACAAAGGAGAATTTCAGAAGTTAACGTTTTAAAAAATCTCTTTGCAAGATTCAATAAAAAGACAATTTCTATTTATTGGTGACGGCACTAAAATGCACACAAGCTCTGCATTAAAAAACTGATTTATAAAAAAAACATATTAGCTTACACTAATTCTCATTTATTTGATACAGAAAAATATCTAATTTTGAAGAGCCTTTGCAAAACGCTGTTTAAGAAATACAGTCTAAATTTTCAAGAAATTATAGAAAATTTTTAAGTTAAATCTAACAAAGTTGAGGTTTTAGTTATTTACTGCATTAACTATTATCAGTGGTGTCGCTCGGTCTTTTTGTTAGTTGGTGCTACAGATTGACATTGTCAAGTTAAAAAAACTACTAGTTTGAAATTTTTAATTGAAATCATAATGGTAGTATGAAGTCGAGGATTAATTTAAAAAAGAAAGCTTTAATTATTTTTATAAACAAAATATAGATAAACTTTAATATATAATTATAATAAAAAAATTTCATTGCACCTGGATCCATCACCATTAAATATACCATTAAAAAGCATTCGGCATGTTTTATAAGTAATACTTTTTGTGAAAAATTAATCTTAAATATTTGTCATACAAAAACTAAATAGATCTCTACAAAGTACTAACAGTATTCAGTTTTTGATAGATTAGTTTAAAAGTTTAAGCTAATCACAGTATTTATTTTTAACTTGATAAAATAATTTATAGGATTGTTAGGAAGTAATAAATGACAAACAAAAGAGTCTTTGATAAGTTAATAGATTTCAAAAGTCTCTTTGCCAGATTAAAAAAAAGTACAATCTCTATTTTATATTGACGTCATTAGATGTACACAAGCTCTGCATTACAAAACTGATTTATTATTAAATGCTCATTAATTTGGTAAAACAAAATATCTAATTTTAAATAATCGTTGGAAAACTCTTAAAAAGAACTTACAGTTTAAACTTTTAAGAAACTATATATAACCCTTAAGTTATATCCAACAAAGTTGAGGTTTTACTTTAACTCACTTAAAACTTTAGTTATTAACAGTGTAGTTACGTAATGTTTTTGTTAGAGGGTGGTGCAGATTGACATTGTCATGTTAAATAAACCACTAGTTAAAAGTTTTTGATTCAAATCATCATGGTTATATTAGGAAAATAGCTAATGATTGAGAAAAGAATGCTTTAATTGTTTTTATAATTAAAATATATTTGTATAAAATATTTTGTATATGTCTACATCATCATTAAATAAATCGTTAAAAAGCATTCAGCTTAATTTATTATTAGTACTTTTTATAAATTATTACGCTTAAAGTTTGTAATACAAGAACTAGTCAGACCTTAATAAAGTACTAAAAATATTGTGTTTTTAATAGCTCATTTTAAATATATAAGCTGTTTTTACAAATATCTTTTGTATGCAACTTGGAAGATAATTTTTAATATTGCTTAGTATCTAATGAGGAAAAAACAAACAACTTATAAAGAAGTTAATAGTTTTCAAAATATTAAAAATATTAAAAAAACTTACAGTTTTAACTTTAAAGAAATTTTATAAGACTCTTCAATTCTATCTAAATAAGTTTAGGTTTTAGTCACTTACTGTATTAGTTATTAGCACTGTTGTTACGTGATCTTTTTGTTAGAGTGTGGTGTAGATTGACATTGTCAAGTTAAAAATACCACTAATTTGATTTTTTTATTAAAATAATAATGATATTATTACGAAAAATCTCATTTTTGAGAAAAGAAAGCTCTAATTATTTTTAAAATTAAATATAGATAAATTAAAAAAAAAATTATAAATAAAATATTTTATACCTGTATACATCATCATTAAATAAACTGTTAAATAGCATTCAGTATTTTTTATAAGTAGTACTTTTTATAAATTATTACGCTTAAAGTTTCGTAATACAAGCACTAAATAGATCTCTACAAAGTACTAACAGTATTTAGGATTTGATAGATCAGTTTAAAAGTTTTATCTTGACCAGGGGTCGGCAAACTGCGGCCCGCGGGGCAATTGCGGCCCCAAAGGAAAAATCTGAGGCTCGCGAGCACGTTAATTTTTTGAATGCAATGCGGCCCGCGAAAGAAAACTGTGCTGCCTGCGAGCATGTAAATGTGGCCCGCCGAGCAAAAATATATTTAAAGTTAACTTTTTTCGATAATTTAACTTTTTTTTTTTAATCTCGTTTTAAGTCCCTGTATAACATCATAAAACTAAATTTAAAAGACTTTACTGCTTTAGCGTAAATGTGTGAAAAAGACAGATTAGCGTTCCATCAGGGTTTTTGTTTCTCAGTTCATAATAACTTTCATCTTACAACAGCAAGTTATTGGCTGAAAAAAGAATGTTATGAGTTCTTGGATTTAGTAAGTTATTAATAAAGTACCTATTAAGTAAATAAAATAAAATTTAACGTTTTCCACTTGGTACAAAAGTAATGAACAAAAATTAACTGTGATGTCTTTTCTTTACATTCAAAATATTTTATTGTAATGTTTTTTATTCCTAAATTTACTTTGTAGATGTTTTATTACTTAATGTTAGATTTGAGAGTGCACAAACACAAGTAAAATAACATAATATTAAGAAACAGGGTTTGTTTTATTTTGGTTTGGAAATTTTTTGAATTTTGAGAAGTTTTTCTAGCACTTTTTTTAATTCCTATGCACACCAATGTAAAAAGAGGCTCATATTATAAACCTCTTTTTAGTTATTAACTAAGTTAGATTAAGTTGTATCATTTTCTAAGACTATTGCTTCTACATATAAATTCTAACTGTGTACAACCACATTTCAAACAATACATATGACATAATTTATGAGTAGAGTATTGGAAAGGTATATACTTTTTTCAAAGAATGTTTTTTGGCAAATTAATTTAATTTTTATGCATTGCATATTAACTCATAGCTGCTGTTTTTCGGAACTACCTTTTTAAAACAAACCAAATTTAGGAATGGTAAATTTAATAAGTTTCTACACTGTTGATCAAAATGTTTTGATTCAAGCTACGAAGAACTAAGCATTGCCACACACTCAGACTATGAATATTTGGAAAATTCAAACTTTAGGAAAATTTATTAGTTTTTTATTAATGAAGTACCTGGCTAGTTTTTTGTCACTCAAGCTGGCTTTTTTGCTTTTAAGAGCGGCAAACTAAACTGATGATTTATGTTTTGTTTGATTTTATTGATATGTCCTGGACAAGACGTTAAAAGGTATCCAAGTGGTGTGCGACTCGATAATTGAAAGGTTTTTTCGTGTACCAGGTCTTAGAACCAAACATTTTAAGTTTTTTTTTTTGTCGTTCAATAAACAATATGTATATTATAATATGTGTTAAGTTTAAAGTCTTGCAATTGATACAATTTGAAATATAAATGTTGTTCTTTGTATACACAAAGTGGGAACAATTAGTGTTGCTAAAAAATTTGGAACCCTGAAAAGCTTGAAGTTTGACAATTTATGTTTAAAAAAGCGTTAAAAAGTTCAATATTGAGAATTTTTTAAAAAACCTAGAATTTTAAGCAGTTTATACATGTAAAGTAGTGAACTTTCGATTTGACACATAAATCTACCATATAAATATTTTTTTATTAAAATCATACCTAGAGTTAACAGTATCTTTTTAATATTGCTATTTTATTTAAAACAATTTTTTTCCTTTAATTTAGTTTCATACTAAAGTTATAAGCAAAAAGTGGACTTTCAAAAACTTTATAACGGTGTATTGCACCTTTACTTTTAAAATGTTTTTGCTTATTGTTGTGCTTTGCATTAAACTAAACCTAGAAATACTTCTAAAATGTCAAAGTTAATAAAAACTCCATTTATAAAAATTCTCAGATGAACAATATTTGTTGTATCAGTGCTCTCATCTTAACAGATTGATAAAAATCTTAGTTTGATTTATGCGGCTTTATAATCTTTAGACACTTCCTAAACACGACTTCTGGTTTCCATTAAAAAATAAACAAAAGTATTTCACTACTGCCAGCACAAACTCCTTAAAAACGTTTAAAATTCTAAAGGGTAACTTCTTTTTAGTTATTGATTTTAATGACTTAACATTTAATAACTTCTTAATAACTTGCCTTAACATTTTTTTTTTGATCAGTCTGTAGTTTCTGAAAATAATCATGTGCTTTGCTGGAATTTACTTAAGCGGCTCGTTTTTTTTATCCCAAAACTCCTAACTAACGTTTTTTAATTCTTTTAGCTTGTCTTGTATTTCACATTTACTTTTTTAAATGCATTTTTTTTTTCAGATAAATAATTATTACTATACTCAATAGAAATATTTTTTATACTTCATTGATGACTCAATCAGTTTTTATATTTCTGTCAAAAATGTTTAAGAAGCTTAAAAAGTTTATTCAAACTGACTTATAATGATTTTTTAGTTATATTTTAACTCACTGTTAATAAACTTCGTTATTTCTTTATTTTCTGAACTTTATTTTAGACAGGCTTGCCAAACGCTAGTTTAAAATAAAAAAAAAACAGACTGGGTTAAACCTCTTTAAATTTTCTTAAAACTCATTTGTGTGTTAAACTTTTATTTCAAGAACTTTGAACAAATCTTCAAAATCTTAGAATATTTTTATGACTATAGTGTATTTTAAAAATTAATCTTTTTTTTTTTTTGTTTTCTTGAATATTGTGTACTTTTTTAAAACGATGATATTTTAGTTAGGTGTTTAATATTGATTAACATCAAGTTAATAGCTTTTTTGTCACTGATAAACTTAGATTGGTTTGATAAAATTAAAAATATTTTTGCTTTTAAAGTGGCAACCATGTAAAAGACTAATTAATTAAAAATAATGTATTTATTAAAGTATTTGAGCATTAGTTATGTTACAAAATTTGTTTTAGCTTTTTTATGATACAAATAGGTATAATTTTAATATAGTTATCTAACTATTAAGATTTTTAAAGAATAAAAAATTTTGAAGTTGCAAAAATTATTTTTGAATGTTAATATTTTTAAAAATATGAAAAAGTTGTTCATAGTATAATAAGTGACAAAATTGACCCAAAAATGTTTTTCATGTTCGGTTTTTATAGAAGTTTGTGTAAGTTTAAGTAATTAAGCTGTTAGCAATTATATTTTTTACGCAACTTGGTAAAATAATTTTTAGGATTGCGTAGTAAGTGACTGATAAAAAAAATAAACAAGTCACCTGGATTCATCACCACTAACATAATCATTAAAAGCGTTCGGCATGTTTTATCAGTAGTACTTTTTATGAAAAACTACGCCTAAAGTTTTGTTATACAAGAACTAAATAGATCTCTAAAATGTACTAACAGTATTTAGTTTTTGATAGATCAGTTTAAAGTTTTATCTTAACACAAATAATAATTTTTTAACTTGCGAAAATAATTTTCAGGATTGTTAGTAAGTAATCAATGACAAACAAACAAGTCTTTAAATAGTTAGAAGTTTTAAAAAATCACTTTGCCGGATTATAAAATGTATAATTTCAATTTTTAAGTGACGTCATTAGATGCACACAAGCTCTGAATTACAAAACTGATTTATTTTTAAATGCTATTAACGTACATTAATTCATATTAATTTGGTACACCAAAAGATTTAATTTTAAAGAGTCGTAGCAAAACGCTTAATAAAAACTTACATTTCAAACTTTCAAGAAACTAAATATAGCCTTTAAATTATATCTAACAAAGTTGAGGTTTTATTTTAGCCTTTATTGCATTAGTTATTAGCAGTGTTGTCATGTGGTCTTTTTGTTAGCTAAGGTGGAGAGTGACATTGTCAATTTAAATAAACCACTATTTAAAAATTTTTTTCGTAGAATCATTATGGTTATTTTAAAATAAAATCTAACTACTGAGAAAAGAAGGCTGTAATTATTTTTATAATTAAAATATAGATAAATAAGAAGAAAATATATATGTATAAAATATTTTGTAGATGTAATAATCATCATCAAATAAAACGTTAAAAAGCATTTAGCTTGATTTATGATTAGTACTTTTTATAAATTATTACACTTGAAGTTTCGTAATACGAAAACTAATTAGACCTTACTAAAATGCTAAATAATCTGTGTTTTTGATAGTTCAGTTTAAGTATTTAAGCTGTTAAAAAATATCTATTTTATGCAACTTGGTAGATAATTTTTAATAATGCTTAGTCTCGAATGATAAAAAAAACAAACAATTCTTACAGAAGTTAATAGTTTTCAAAATAAAAATAAAACACATAAAATCTTAAAGTTTTAACTTTAAAAAAATTTCATTAAATCTTCAGTTATATGTAATTAAGTTTAGGTTTTAATTTTAGTCACTTATTTTATTAGTTATTAGCAGTGTTATAATGTTGACTTTTTGTAAGAGGGTGGTGCAGATTGACATTGTCAAGTTAAATAAACCACTTGTTAAAAATTTTCGATTAAAATCATTATGATCATATTAGGAAAAAAGGTAACTTTTGAGAAAAGAAGGCTGTAGTTATTTTTATAATAAAAATATAGATAAATTATAAAAAATAATTATATGTATAAAATATTTTGTAGATGTGTACATAATCATTTAATAAAACATTAAAAAGCATTCAGCTTGATTTATGATTAGTACTTTTTATAAATTATTACGCTTAAAATTTTATAATACAAGAACCAATTAGACCTTAATAAAGTACTAAAAATATTGTGTTTTTGATAGCTCAGTATAAGTATTTAAACACTAAAAAATATCATTTTTATTCAACTTGGTAGATAATTTTTAATACTGTTTAGTATCTAAAGATGACAAAAAAAAAAAAGTCTTACAGAAGTTAATAGGGTTCATAACTAGAAAAAACTCAAAAAAACTTACAGTTTTAACTTTAAAAATATTTTTTAAATCCCTTCAGTTATATCTAATTAAGTTTAGGTTTAAGTTTTAGACACTTATTGCATTAGTTATTAGCAGTGTTGTTACGTGGTCTTTTTGTTAGAGTGTGGTATAGATTGACATTGTCAAGTTAAAAGTACCACAAGTTTGAAATTTTTAATTAAAATAGTATTGATTTTTTTACGAAAAACACTTATTTTAGAGAAATAAAAGATTTATTTTTTTATAATTAAATATAGATAAACTAAAAACTATATATATTAATTTGAAAAATATTTACATGTATAATTCATCATTAAATAAACAGTTAAAAAGCATTTAGCTTAATTTATAATTAGTACTTTTTATAAGTTATTTCGCTTATAGTTTTGTAATACAAGAACTAATTTTACTTCAATAAAGTACTAAAAAGATAAAGTTTTAGATAACTCAGTTTAAATAATTAAGCTGTTAACAATTATATTTTTTACGCAACTTGGTAAAAGAGTTTTTAGGATTGCGTAGTAAGTGACTGATAAAAAATTAACAAGTCACCTTGATTCATCACCACTAACAAAATCATTAAAAGCGTTCGGCATGTTTTATCAGTAGTACTTTTTATGAAAAACTACGCCTAAAGTTTTGTTATACAAGAACTAAATAGATCTCTACAATGTACTAACAGTATTTAGTTTTTGATAGATCAGTTTAAAGTTTTATCTTAACACAAATATTTATTTTATAACTTGCGAAAATAATTTTCAGGATTGTTAGTAAGTAATCAATGACAAACAAACAAGTCTTTAAATAGTTAGAAGTTTTAAAAAATCTCTTTTCCGGATTATAAAAAGTATGATTTCTATTTTTTAGTGAAGTCATTAGATGCACACAAGCTCTGCTTTACAAAACTGATTTATTATTAAATGCTATAAGCGTAGATTAATTCATATTAATTTGGTACACCAAAAGATTTAATTTTAAAGAGTCGTAGCAAAACGCTCAATAAAAACTTACAGTTTAAACTTTCAAAAAACTATGTAAAACCCTTAATTTATATCTAACAAAGTTAAGGTTTTAGTTTTAGTCACTTATTGCATTAGTTATTAGCAGTTTTGTCACGTGGTATTTTTGTAAGAGGGTGGTTAAATCATTAAGTGATTAAAATCATTATGGTTATACAAGGAAAAAATCTAACTATTGAGAAAAGAAGGCTGTAATTAATTATTTTTATAATTAAAATATAGATAAATTTAAAAATATATATATGTATAAAATATTTTTAGCTGTATACATCATCATCAAATATACCGTTAAAAAGCAATCAGCTTGATTTATTATTGATACTTTTTATCAATTATTACGACCTAAAGTTTATTTTTACAAGAACTAATTAGACCTCATTAAAGTAATAAAAAGATTGTGTTTTTAATAGATTAGTATAAAAAATTAATCTTTTAACAAAAATAGTTATTATGCAACTTGGTAAATTTTTTTTTAATATTGCTTAGTATCTAATTGATGAAGAAAAACAAGTCATAAAAAGTTAATAGTTTTCAAAATTAAAAACACTCAAAAAATCTTACAGTTTAAACTTTCAAAAATTTTATAAAACCCTTAAGTTATATCTAACAAAGTTTAGTTTTTAGTTTTAGTCACATGTTGTACTAGTTATAAGCAGTGTTGTTACGTGTTTTTTTTTGTTAGAGTGTGGTGTAGATTGACATTGTCAAGTTATAATTACACTGGTTTGAATATCAAGTTAAAATAATAATGATATTATTACGAAAAACATTCATTTTTAGAAAAAAAAGCTATATTTATTTTTATAAATAAATATATATAAATTTATAAAAAAATATTAAAAGAAAAAATATTTTGTACCTGTATACATCACCTTAAATAAAGTGTTAAAAAGGACTCAGCTTGATTTATAAGTAGTACTTTTTATAAATTATTATGCTTTAAGTTTTGTAATACAAGAACTAAGTAGATCTCAATAAAGTACTTAAAAGATAAAGTTTTAGATAGCTCAGTTTAAATATCTAAGCTAATAACAAATATGTTTTTTATGCAAATTGGTAAAATAATCTTTAGGATTGCTTAGTAAGTAATTGATAATAAAGTTAACAAGTCTTTATGAAGTTAATAGATTTAAACAATCTCTTAGCCGGGTTATAAAAAGGACAATTTCTACTTTTCACTAACGTCATTAGATGCACACAAGCTATGCATTAGAAAACTTATTTATTATTAAATGCTATCAGCAAATATTAATTCTCGTTAATTTGGTTCACCAAAATAATTAATTTTTAAAAGTCAATGCAAAACGCTCAATAAAAACTTACATTTTAAACTTTTTAGAAATTATAAATAACCCTTAAGTTATATCTAACTAAGTTGACGTTTTAGTATTAGTAACACATTGCCATAGTTATTAGCAGTGTTGTCACGTGGTTTTTTAGTTAGACGGTGATGCAGAATGACATTGTCAAGTTAAATAAACCACTAGTTAAAAAGTTTTGCTTAAAATCATTATGGTTATAAAAGAAAAAAAGTAAACTATTGAGAAAAGAAGTCTTTAATTATATTTTTATAAAAAATACAGATAATTTAGAAAAAATTTATATATGAATAAAATATTTTTAGATGTATACATCATTATTAAATAAACCGTTAAAAAGTATTCAGCTTGATTTATAATCAGTTCTTTTTATAAATTATTACGCTTAAAGTTTTTGAACACAACAAGTCATTAGACCTTAATATAGTACTAAAAAGAGTGTGTTTTTGCTAGCTCAGTTTAAATATTTAAGCTGTTAACAAATATCTTTTTTATGAAATTTGGTAAAATACTTTTTAAGATCTTTTAGTAAGTGATTGATTTAACAAAAAACAAGTTTTAAACTAGTAAATAGTTTTCTGTAATCTCTTTTCAGAATTAAATATGAGTACAATTTCTGTCTATTGGTGACGGCTCTAAGATGCACACAAGCTCTGCAATATAAAACTGATTTCCAGTTGAATGCTATCAGCTTTCACTAATTTTCATTAATTTAATACACAAAATATCTAGTTTTTAAGAACCTTTGCTAAAAGCTAAAAAAAATTTACAGTTTAAGCTTTTAGAAAATATATGAAACTATTTAGTTATATCTAACAATATTGAGGTTTTAGTTACTTACTGCATTAATTATTATAAGTGGTGTCGCGTGGTCTTTTTGTTAGATGGTGCTGCAGTTCAACATTGTCAATTAAAAAAAACTACTACTTTCAATTTTTTAATGAAAATCATTATTGTAATATGAAGAAAAAGGATAAATTTTAACAAAGAAAGCTTTAATTCTTTTTGTAAACAAAAAATATATAAATTCAAATAAATAACTATATTCAAAAAAATTTCTTGCTCCTGGATTCATCACCACTAAAATAATTATTAAAAGCGTTCGGCATGTTTTATAAGTAGTACTTTTTGTGAAAAATTACGCTTAAAGTTTTGTTATACAAGAACTAAATATATCTCTACAAAGTATTAACAGTATTTAGTTTTTGATAGATCAGTTTAAGAATTTCATCTAGTCACAAATATTTATTTTTTACTTGGTTAAATAATTTTTAGGATTGTTAGTAAGTAATTAATGACAAACGAACAAGTCTTTAAATAGTTAGAAGTTTTCAAAAATCTCTTTGCCGGATTATAAAAAAGTATAATTTCTATTTTTTAGTGACGTCATTAGATGCACACAAGCTCTGCATTACAAAACTGATTTATTTTTTAAATGCAATCAGCGTACATTAATTCTCAGTAATTTGGTACACCAAAATATCTAATTTTAAAGAGTCGTTGCAAAACACTCAATAAAAACTTAGAGTTTAAACTTTTAAGAAATTATATACAATCCTTCAGTTATATCTAACAAAGTTGAGGATTTAGTCACTTATTATATTTTTACTTATTAGCAGTGTTAGTACGTGGTCTTTTTAATGAGTGTGGTGCAGATTGAAATTGTTAAGTAAAAAATACCACAAGTTTGAAATTTTTAATTAAAAAAATAATGATACCATTAAAAAAAAATCATTTTTGTGAAAAAAAAAAGCTTTAACTATTTTTATAATTTAATACTGAGACATTAAAAAATAATATATATAATAAAACATTGTGTACCTGTATACATAATCATTAAATAAACTGTTAAATTGCATTCAGCTTAATTTATAATTAGTACTTTTTATAAATTGTTACGCTTAAAGTTTTGTAAAACAACAACTAATTAGACCTCAATAAAATACTAATAATAATGTGTTTTTGATAGCTTAGTTTAAATTTTTAAGCTGTTTACAAATATATTTTTTATACAACTTGGTAAAATAATTTTTATGATTTCTTAGTAAGTAATTGAAAATAAAGTAAACAAGTTTTTAAGAAGTTAATAGGTTTCAAAAATCTCTTTGCCGCATTACAAACAAGGACGATTTCTATTTTTTTAGTGACGCCATTAGATGCACACAAGCTCTGCATTACATAACCGATTTATTTTTAAATCTTATCAAAGTAAATTAATTCTAATTAATTTGCTTCACCAAAATATCTAATTTTAAAGAGTCGTTGCAAAACGCTCATTAAAAACTTGAGTTTAAACTTTGAGAAAGTACATATAACCCTTAAGTTATATCTTAAAAAAATGAGGTTTTAGTTTTAGTCAACTATTGTAATAGTTATTAGCAGTGTTGTCATGTGGTCTTTTTGTTACAGGGTGGAGCAAATTGACTTTGTCAAGTTAAATAAACCACTATTTAAAAATTTTTGATTAAAATCATAATGGTTATATTAAAAAAAATCTAACTATTGAGAAAAAAAGCCTGTAATTATTTTCATAGTTAAAAAATAGATAAATTCGAAAAAAAACTATATGTATAAAATGTTTTGTAGATGTATACATCATCATTAAATAAATTTTTAAAAAGCATTCAGCTTGAATTATATCTAGTACCATTTAAATTATTACGCTTAAAGTTTTATAATACAAGAAGTAATTAGACCTCAATAAAGTACTAAAGAGATTTTGTTTTTGATATCTAAGTTTAAATATTTAAGGTGTTATCAAATATCTTTATTATGAAACTTGGTAAATTATTTTTAAAATTACTAAGTAAGTAATTGATTTCAAAACAAACAAGTCTTAAACTAGTTAATAGTTTTCAAAAATCTCTTTGCAGCATTAAATAAAAGTACAATTTCTTTTTATTGAAGACACTAAAATGCACACAAGCTCTGCATTATAAAACTGATTTACAGTTAAATGCTATTAGCTTACACTAATTCTCATTAATTTAATACACAAAGATATTTAATTTTTAAGAACCGGTCCTAAAAGCTGAATAAAAATTTACAGTTTAAACTTTTAGAAAATATATGAAACTCTTTATTTATATCTAACAAAGCTTCAGGTTTTAGTTACTTACTGCATTAATTATTATAAGTGGTGTCGCTAGGTCTTTTTGTTAGATGGTGCTGCAGATTGACATTGTAAATTAAAAAAAACTACTAGTTTTAAATTTTAAACTAAAATCATTATTGTATTGTGAAGAAAAAGGATAAATTTTATAAATGAAAGCTTTAATTTTTTTTATCGACAAAATATAGATAAACTTAAATAAATGACTATATTAAAAAAAATTTCTTGCACCTGGATTCATCACCACTAAAATAATTATTAAAAGCAATCGGCATGTTTTATCAGTAGTACTTTTTATGAAAACTTACGCTAAAAGTTTTTTTATACAAGAACTAAGTAGATCTCTACAAAGTACTAACATTATTTAGATTTTTATAGATCAGTTTAAAGTTTTATCTTAACACAAATATTTATTTTTTAACTTGCAAAAATAATTTTCAGGATTGATAGTAAGTAATCATAACAAACAAACAAGTCTTCAAATAGTTAGAAGTTTTCAAAAATCTCTTTGCCGGATTGTAAAAAATTATAATTTCTATTTTTTAGTGACGTCATTAGATGCACACAAACTCTGCATTACAAAAGTGATTTTTATAATAACCGCAATCAGCTTACATTAATTCTAAGTAATTTGGTACACCAAAGTATCTAATTTTAAAGAGTCGTTGCAAAACGCTCAATAAAAACTTACAGTTTAAACTTTCGAGAAACTATATATAACCCTCAAGTTATATCTTACAAAGTTAAAGTTTTAGTCACTTATTGCATAAGTTATTAGCAGTGTTGTCAGGTGGTCTTTTTTTTAGAAGTAGGTGCAGATTGACATTGTCAAGTTAAATAAACCATTAGTTAAAAATTTTCACATAAAATAATAATGATATTATTAAGAAAAAACTCATTTTTGAGAAAAGATAGCTTTAATTATTCTTATAATTAAATAAAGATAAATTAAAAAATTTATTTGTATAAATTAAACATATTTTACCAATATACATCATCATTAAATAAACTGTTAAATAACATTCAGATTAATTTATAAGTAGAACTTTTTATAAACTATTACGCTTAAAGTTTTGTAATACAAGAACTTATTAGATCTCAATAAAGTACTAAAAAGATAAAGTTTTAAATAGCTCACTTTAAATATTTTAGCTGTTAACAAATATATTTTTTTTGCAATTTAGTAAAATATTTTTTGGATTGCTTAGTAAGTAATTAATAAAAAAGTAAAGAAGTCATAAAAAAGTTAATAGATTTCAAAAATATCTTTGCCGGATTATAAAATAGTAAGATTTCTAATTTTAGTGACGTCATTTGATGCACACAAGCTATGCATTATAAAACTGATTTATTATTAAATGCTATCAGCATATATTAATTCTCATTAATTTGGTACACCAAAATATCTAAATTTAAAGATTCAATGCAAAACGCTCAATAAAAACTTACATTTTAAACTTTTAAGAAACTATATATAACCCTTAAGTTATATCAAACAAAGTTGAGGTTTTAGTTTTAGTCACACATTGCCATAGTTATTAGCAGTGTTGTCACGTGGTCTTTTTGTTAGACGGTGTTGCAAAATGAAATTGTCAAGTTAAATAAACACTTAGTTAAAAATTTTTGCTTAAAATCATTATGGTTATAATAAGGAAAAAAGCTAATTATTGAAAAAAGAAGTCTGTAATTATTTTTATAATAAAAATATAAATAAATTCAAAAAATTTATATATGTATAAAATATTTTTAGATGTATACATCATTATTAAATAAACCGTAAAAAAGTATTCAGCTTGATTTATAAACAGTTCTTTTTGTAAATTATTTTGCTTAAAGTCTTTTAAATACAAGAAGTAATTAGACCTCAATAAAGTACTTAAAGATTGTGTTTTTGTTAGCTCAGTTTAAATATTTAAGCTGTTAACAAATATCTTTTTTATAAAACTTGGTAAAATACTTTTTAAGAATACTTAGTAAGTAATTGATTTAAAATTATACAAGTCTTAAACTAGTTAATAGTTTACAGAAATCTCTTTGCTGGATTCAATATAAGTACAATTTCTGTTTATTGCTGACGGCACTAAAATGCACACAAGCTCAGCATTATAAAACTGATTTACAGTTAAATGCTATCACCTTACACTTATTCTCATTAATTCAGTACACAAAATATATAATTTTTAAGAGCCATTGCTAAAAACTAAATAAGACTTACAGTTTAAGCTTTTAGAAAATATATAAAACTCTTTAGTTATATCTAACAATGTTGAGGTTTTAGTTACTTACTGCATTAATTATTATAAGTGGTGCCGCGTGGTCTTTTTGTTAGATGGTGCTGCAGATTGACATTGTCAATTAAAAAAAACTACTACTTTGATTTTTATAATTAAAATCATTATTGTAATATGAAGAAAAAGGATAAATTTTAACAAAGAGAGCTTTAATTCTTTTTGTAAACAAAAAATATATAAACTTAAATAAATAACTATATTAAAAAAAATTTCTTGCACCTGGATTCATCACCACTAAAATAATTATTAAAAGAGTTTGGCATGTTTTATCAATAATACTTTTTATGAAAAATTACACTTAAAGTTTTGTTATACAAGAACTAAATAGATAACTACAAAGTACTAACAGTATTTAGTTTTTGATAGATCAGTTTAAAAATTTCATCTAGTCACAAATATTTATTTTTTTTTTGGTAAAATAATTTTTAGGATTGATAGTAAGTAATTAATGACAAACGAACAAGTCTTTAAATAGTTAGAAGTTTTCAAAAATCTCTTTGCCGGATTATAAAAAAGTATAATTTCTATTTTTTAGTGACGTCATTAGATGCACACAAGCTCTGCATTACAAAACTGATTTATTTTTAAATGCAATCAGCGTACATTAATTCTCAGTAATTTGGTACACCAAAATATCTAATTTTAAAGAGTCGTTGCAAAACACTCAATAAAAACTTTGAGTTTATACTTTCGAGAAATTATATACAACCCTACAGTTATATTTAACAAAGTTGTGGTTTTAGCTTTAGTAATTTATTGGATTAGTTATTAGCAGTGTTGTCACGTAGTCTTTTTGTTAGAGGATGGTGAAGATTGACATTGTGAATTTAAATAAACCATTAGTTATAAAAATTTTAATTGAATACATAATGATACCATTACAAAAAAAGACTAATTTTTGAGAAAAGAAAGCTTTAATTATTTTTATAATTAAATATAAATAAACTTAAAAAACTTATTAAAAAAAGTATTTTTTACCTGTATACATACATCATCATTAAATAAACTGTTAAATAGCATTCAGCTTAATATATAAATAGTACTTTTTATAAATTAATACGCTTAAAGTTTTGTAATACAAGAACTAACTAGACCTAAATAAAGTACTAAAAAGATTGTGTTTTCTATAGCTCAGTTTAATTATTTAAGCTGTTACAAATATATTTTTTATGCAACTTGGTAAAATAATTTTTAGGAGTGCTTTGTAAGTATTTGATAATATAGTAAACAAGTCTTTAAGAAGTTAATAGATTTTAAAAATCTCTTTGCTGGATTATAAAAAAGTACGATTTCTTTTTTTTGTGATGTCATTAGACGCACACAAGCTCTGCATTAAAAAACTGATTTATTATTAAATGTTATCAGCATACATTAATTCTCATTAATATGGTACATCTAAATATCATATTTTGAAGAGTAGCTGTAAAACGCTCAGTAAAAACCTACATTTTTAATTTTTAAGAAACTATATATAACTCTTAAGTTATATTTAATAAAGTTAAGGTTTTAGTTTAAGTCAATTATTGCATTAGTTATTAGCAGTGTAATCAAGTGGTCTTTTTGTTAAAGGTTGGTGCAGATTGATTTTGTCAAGTTAAATAAACAACTATTTAAAAATGCTTGATTAAAATCATAAATGTTATTTCAGGAAAAATTTAACTATTTAGAAAAGAAGGCTGTAATAATATTTATAACTAAAATAAAGATAATTCAAAAAATATTTATATGTATAAAATATTTTGTAGATGTATACATCATCATTAAATAAACCTGTAGAAAATATTCAGCTTGATTTATAATCAGTTCTTTTTATTAATTTTTACGCTTAAAGTTTTTAAATACAAGAAGTAATTAGACCTCAATAAAGTACTAAGAAAGATTATGTTATTGATAGCTCAGTTTTAATATTTAAGCTGTTATTAAATATCTTTTTTATGAAACTTGGTAAAATACGTTTTAGGATTACTTAGTAGGAAATTGATTTAACAAAAAACAAGTCTTAAACTAGTTTATAGTTTTCAGAAATCATTTTGCTGGATTTAAAAAAAGTACAATTTCTATTTATTTATGACAGCACTAAATTCAACACAAGCTCTGCATTATAAAACTAATTTACAGTTAAATTCTATCAGTTTACACTAATTTTCTTTAATTTAGTACACGAAAAAATCTAATTTTTAAGAACTGTTGCTAAAAGCTAAATAAAAACTTACAGTTATAATTTTAAGAAATTATATAAATTCTTAAGTAATATCTAACAAAGTTGATTTTTTAGTTACTTACTGCATTGATTTTTATAAGTGGTGTCGCTAGGTCTTTTTGTTAGATGGTGCTGTAGGTTGACATCAATTAAAAAAAAACTATTAGTTTGAAATTTTTAATTAAAATCATAATTGTAATATGAAGAAAAAGGATAAATTAAAAAAAAGAAAATTTAATTGTTTAATTCTTTTTATTGACAAAATATAGATAAACTTAAATAAATAATTAAATTTAAAAAAAAATCTTGTTCCTGTATTCATCACCATTAAAAATATCATTAAAAGCTTTCGTCATGTTTTATCAGTAATACTTTTTATGATTAATTACGCTAAAAGTTTTGTTATACAACAACTAAAATGATCTCTACAAAATAAAGATAGTATTTAGCTTTTGATATATCAGTTTAGATTTTTATCTTAAAACAAATATTTATTTTTTAACTTGCAAAAATAACTTTCAGGATTGTTAGTAAGTAATTAATGACAAACAAACAAGTCTTAAAATAGCTAGAAGTTTTCAAAAATCACTTTGCTGGATTATAAAAAAGTACGATTTTTATTTTTTAGTGACGTCATTAGATTCACATAAGCTCTGCATTACAAAACTGATTTATTTTTAAATGCTATCAAAGTACATTAATTCTCATTTATTTGGTACACCAAAATATCTAATTTTAAAGAGTTGTTGCAAAACGCAATAAAAAGAAAAATAGATAAAAAAAATAAATATTTGTATAAATATCTAGTACCTGTATAAATCATCATTATATAAATCGTTAAATAGCATTCAGCTAGATTTATAGGTAGTAATTTTTATAAATGTTTACGCTTAATGTTTTTTAATACAAAAACTAATTAGATCTCAACAAATTACTAAAAGTTTTGACTTTTTGATAGCTCAGTTTAAAAATTTTATCTGTTCATAAACATTTTTTTTTTATTAATTTGGTAAAATGATTTTTAGGCAAGTTTTATAAGTAGTTGATGACAAACAAACAAGTCTTTAAGTAGTTAACAGTTTTATTGATTCTATTTCCAAGATTGGAGAAACGTACAATTTCTATTTTTTAATGACGTCACCTAAATGCACACATGCTTTATATTACAGAACTGATTTATAGATAAAAGCTATCAGCTTACATTAATCCCATTAATATAGTACACAAAAATATCTAATTTAGAAAAGCCGTTGCAAAACACTCAAAAAAAAACTTACATTTTAGACTTTCAAAAAAAATGTATAAAATTTTTAAGTTATATCTAACAAAGTAGAGTTTTAGTTTAAGTTACTTTTTGCATTAGCTATTAGCAGTGGTGTCGCGTAGTCTTTTTGTAAAATTAAGCTGCAGATTGACATGGTCAAACTAAAAAAACCATTAGTTTTAACTTTTTATAAAAATAATAAATATAGAAAGAAGAAAAATGCTAATTTTTACTAAAAAAGCTTTAGTTATTTTTTATAATTTAAAATTAGATATAATAAAATAAATAAATACTAGAAAAAATTATCTTATACCAGTATACGTCATAATTAAACACACTATTAAATATCATTCGGCTTAATTTGGTCCACAAAATTATCTTTTCTTCAAAAGCTATTGCAAAACACTAAAAAAAATTGCTGTTTAAATTTCAAGACAAAAAATTGAACATGAAATATAACCAAGTTGAAGTTATATATGTAGTCAGATAATACATTAGTTACTTTTACTAGTTATTTTTTTCAAAATGTTACTACATGTTTAACAATAGTAAAATCATGTAAACAACTAATCAGTTAACCTAAAACTTGTCAAAAGGCTATGATTTTCAGCTTAAATTTTAAAAAGTATGACTCAAATTAAGTCGTAGAGTTTAACTAAGACTAAAACTTTAATTAGATTAAATAAAACTATGACAAAAAATTTTATTAACAGCATATCTAACAAAGCTGGAATAGAATCTTAGTTTTAGTCAGAAATCATGGATTTGTTACCAAGTTCTATAAAAATAAATTTTTAACAAAACTTATTTTAAGCTTAGTATAACTCATAAAATAAAATAAAATAATAATTATAAAATATGAGAATTAGTAAAAAAACATTATACAATGTATATAGAAAAATATTAACAAGTATTTCGTTAAATTACAAAAATTCTAATTTACTTAGTACAGTTAGTATTAGTTTTTCCATGTTATTAACCGCTTATTCTGTATAATATATTTATATATAATAGTAGCTACTTTAGTACTATGATCAGTTATTTGAACTTAATGCTAGTACAAAAGTTATATAATTACAAATATTAGAAGTTTTTAAAAGTATATGTGAAAATGAAAAACAATAAATATATAGTAAAGAAAAAGTTACTTAATGGGGTTTTTTATATATGTGAAGTTTTTACTTTTGAGTTATAAGTAATGAAGTGCTTTATTAGTTTATTTTTACAATAAGTTTGAGTTTTAACAAAAAAATTGTTCGTGAATTTTAACTACTTGTCCTTTTGCACTTAAATTATTAATTAACGTGTTAAATATTAAAACTAAAAGTTTACATCTTACTAAACCATTTAAAGAACTATTATGGCGTCACTAAGTGATAAATTTGCATAATTAATTAAGTAAAATTAATAAAAAGTATTACGGTTTATTTTTCATATAATAGAAAAAAAAGATATAAGGTTTTTTTAGTAGGTAGCTGTCTAAATTGCACGAGCATACAAAATTGTAAGTGGGGAAAAAATTGCACGATAACAAAAATTGCACGAAGACTAATTTAAACGAGAGCACAAAATTGCACGAATATAAAACTGCACGTAGACAAAACTGCACAAAGGTTCACTTTTGCACGAAGACACTTTTGCGCAAACGTATATTTTTGCACGAGCTGACAATTTTGCACGCAGACACTTTTGCTCGAAGGGTCATTTTTGCACAAGTGATAGTTTTGCACGAAGGGTCAATTTTGCACAGGTTTTGCACAGGTTTCCTTACCAGGGACGGGTCAGAATTGCGCGTATAAATTTTTGCACGAAAACTATTTTGAACGAAAAAAATTTATATAATATATAAAATAATAAAAAATTAAGAATTAGAAAATTAAATACCTAAATAATAATAATAATAAAAAAACATAAAATGAAAATAAAAAGAAGTATCAAGTAAAAAATAACATATCAAAAAAATTTAAAATAATTAAAAAAAATAGTAAATTAAAGAAAAAATAACAATTTAACTATTAAATAAACTAAAATAAAACATTAAAAAAAGTCAGAATTAAAAAAATCAAATAAGTAAAATTATTAAAAAAAAAATTTTTAATCAAAAAAAACAAAATTTATAAAAACTTAAAATTATCAAATTAAATAATAAACAGATAAAATAAAAATCCAAAAAAAAAAAAAATTAAAGTCAACATAAATGAATTAAATGATTAAATAAATTTGAAAGATTTGAGTTTAAAAATTTAATAACAATCAAAAAATTCAAAGTGAATAAAATAGTAATTAAAGAAACATCAATCAAAAAAAAACTATATGAATAATAATAAAAACTGGAGTATAAAATTACATTCTAACCCTAATATACTAATGAAAAAAAAATTTGTTTATATTTTTCTCGGTTAACAACAAAGATTTACTAATTGTAGCTGTTGTGTTATTTTGTTGGTTTCATTTTAGTCAAAAGCTTGTATCTCCTTTTTCTTCTAAAAGAAGTAAGTAGCTTCTGACAGTGTTTTTTACAAGCCTGCGTTAGATAAAGAGAAAAACCATAGTAGGAGAAACTTAATAGCTTATTAGAGTAAAATGCGTGCAAATAGTGATACAACTAAGATAAAGTTTATACAAATATAAAATAATAGTATAAAAATTATGTTTATATTTTTAGAATCCTTAGATTTAGCCGATATCACAAAAATTCTCAGAATTTCAGTACTTTACACCCTATAGAGCCTAAATCTTATATTTACGTTAAATATTTGTAGTAAAAGATTTCTTTTTTTTTTACTTTTAGAATTTGTATTTAGTATCTACTAAACAATTACAAGCTATTAAAAATCGAAATAAAATAAAACATAAGTTCAATTTGCCTTATTTTAATTCTTAAAACAAAGATGTTTTTGATACAAAAAATGCAATGAGCATATTAATTTTATAATGGCTCCTACTTTTAATCTAATGATCTATTTAGTAGTTTTTATTTTCTTTAAAATGTTTCATAGTTTAAAGTTCAACTAGTTTGTACGGCCTCGAGTTTTGCATAAGTTGTCAATTTTACACATAGTCATATTTTACAAGTAGTTACTTTTGACCGAATTGTCTTTTTTGAATATAGTTTCATTTTTACACGGTAGATAAAATGCAGTTGGTGAAATTAATTGTTAAGAAAAATTTTAAAATGTTTGAAATAAGCCTAACTAGACCATGCATGTTTTATTATGGAACTTATTTAAGATAAAATGAAGCTAATATTATATTAGTCTGAAAAAATAAAAGTTTGTTTAAAATTAGTTAACGAATAAATAAGGCTATCATTTACGAAAGGTCCGTTAGCACTATTTAAACTAATTGTACTACTTTCTATAGATGTTCTTTTTTTTAGTATCAGGTGTAAAAATTACACTTAATTATTACTATATGTAAAGTTTAGTGTCTTTTATTTTCCAAATGAGATTATTGAACTTGTATAACCTTTAAATATTTAACGTTTCTTTGTATAGGTTTGTATAATTATTTACCGAAACAAGGTTATAATACTTTAGAATAAACAATAGAGTACACTTAAGGTTTTTAATAACAACTAGCATGACACTTCAACTTTATTTTTAAAACCATTTTTTTTTGTTTTTAAAAAACATTTTTAGCTTATATTAGATAGAACAACTTAGACGATTCTCGTTTATTACTCTTTAAATAACTACTAATATATCATATAATAAGTTTAATATTATGATTTTGACCACACAGGGATCATGGTTTACTTAATTAATTGATACTATTGTTTATAAAAAATAAAGAACTTACTTTACTACTATCTTACAATCCTTAAAGCCAATTTAGATTAATTAATATAAAACAGACAGTTTTAGTAAACGAATTTATTCTAAAAATGAACCACAGTAAAACAAAATAAGCAGTGAAAAACTCAAAAAGTATAAACCACTTGAAATTAAATAAAACTCCAAAACAACTTAAATTAGAGGAAAAAGTTTTGGTTCTTGTACAACAACTCTCTCTATAATATCGAAAGAACTAAGTGCTAGAAGAGTTCAAACAGAAACTGAGTTTAAAATTCGTTGTAAATAGAGTAATGAAATGTAATGAAGTCTATATAAACGATATAAAATCAATCGTATGTGTTAACATTTCAGTTAAAAGATATAAAATAAATTGTTATTTTACTTTTTTATCAGAACAATTTTTAAAAGCAGCTTGTTTGAATTTTTATACGTAGGTTTAATTTTGAATTCATGTCCAAGACAGGCAAAATTAAAAAAAAATAGCAATTTAAAGTCAACAATCTAATTTAGTATACTTTTTTTTTTTTTTTTTTTCTAGGGTTGTAGAGGAATCAGAAAACCAATCAAAACACGCCCATGCTATATAAACTTGTCAGATTATACAAACAAAATTTAAAGATTAATATATTTGTAGTATATTTTACATCCACACCATTGACTATAATTAAATTTAAGCTTAAAAAATAAAAGATTCTACTTTTTACAAACTTGGCAAATCGAATGATTGTTTTTATTAAAAATAACACAACTTAATTCCACACCAATCTAAAACAACTACACTTTTGGACTTAATAAAAGTGTATTTAAAAATTAAAATATAAAGTAAAAGTAAGAAAATTATATTTTAAGAAACATTCAAACTTGAACTTCAAATTATAAAACACTTAAAATAAAACTAAAATATCTAATTGAAACTAATAAAAAAAAAATTTAAGTATAATTTATGTAAGTACACAGCCATAACAGAACTTTCTGTACAAAGCACAATAAAAATTTCATGAGACGGATTTTCTCCTTACTAACTTTATCTAATTGTCTCACTATATAGCATGCTCTTTTTATCTGTGCAAATGTATCTTCGTGCAATTTTGTACGCTCATGCAATTTTAACACGTACCCATGTATTTTTTTTTTTTAGTCTTATTTTATTTCATATAGACGTTTAGTATAATTCAAATTTAATTTAATTTTACATCAATACATGTTAAACTTTAATAAAGGATATTTTCATAAAAATAAAATTATGGTTTTAGTTTTATTAAAAACTTATTTGATTAGTATTATTTTTTATACACAGTAATTTAATTTCATCTAAAGAAAATAATTAAAATTAAAAAATATATAAATAATTTTAGTATGAACCTAAAAAAATTAATTTTTAGTACATTAAGGCATGCTTATTTTTTTTTAAATATAAATGTTTTAATATATTTTTGTTTAGTTATTTTAAGTTAGTTTTTTTTGTGCAAAATTGACCCTCCTTGCATAACTGTGACTGGTGCAAAATTTACTTTCCGCGCAAAATAGTCTTCGTGCAAAAGTATCTTCGTGCAATTTCGTTCTCCTGCAATTTAGTAACCTCGTGCAATTTTGATTTTGCACAATTTAGACCCGTTCCTTTTTTAAGTATAGTACATGTACTTTTGATTCTAATTTTTAAACAGTCTTACAGCTTAGAGGTAAACTTTTTTTTACGGAATATTTTAATCTTAAGAGAATACTGCTATAAAATATTTATACGCTATTGATATTCAATATCAGTAATATTAAAACCAATTAAAATTCAAAATAGTGCTACAAAATACTCTCAAAAAAAATATTTATTAGCAATCGAAATCGTAGCAGCTTGTTTGATACAATTCTTCTCTCAATATACTGTTTAGTGTTTAAAGTCTGCAAGTTAATTTCTTAAGAGCCTTTTAGAGTAGTTAAGTTAATTTAGAGTCTTTTACAAGTTTTAAGTTATTGATTAATTATTAAAATAATATTATAATTAGTTACAAAATTTAATTTAGTTAATTTAGTTAATTAGTTAGTCAATTTACAAAAATATGTTAAGAAAATATGAGATATTAATTAGTTTTATAAGTAACTAAAACTAAAACCTCAATTTTTTTTAGATATCCTGTAGAGGTTTTAGTTTTTTTTTAAGTTTTAACTGTGAGATTTTTTTTGAATGTCATGCAACTCATATTAAAAAATTTCAGTATTAGTTGTAATATAGTTTCAGTCAATCTTTTTAAAGTTATAGCTGCAGTCATCTTTTTTTTAACTTTAAACTTTTTTACAACGTTTAAATTAATTGACTACTTGTTAATTTTATAAACAATCTTCAAACAATCGGTGAAATTTTGCTGCAAGCTCAACCTGTGTCAGCTACATTGTTGAATGTTGCAAGATCATGAGTTAGTGGTCAACACATAAACAAAAAGAAATCTGTTTAAGCCAGATTATTAAAATATTTTTATAAGGCATTATTAATAAAATTACAAAACTTATTAGTTATTTGTGTGTTTTATTGACAATTGTTTTAGTAATTATTCAAAATAAATGTTTAAATATTGTAACATTTTTTTAACAATAGCTTAAGGAAATAAAATAAATGCTATCTATCTTGGTTACATAAAATACTTAGGTTTCATTTAAAGAAAATTAACTTTTTTTTTGATAAGTTTTACTATTGGATTATGCAGTATTTTACTAACAAGTTACATGCAAGTTTTAAATGTATTTGCCCTACATTGATAATAAAAAAATTGTTTAAATAAAACATTTCAAAAATTTAAAATAATTATTTTCAATAAACTTGGCAATTACTTAGTAGTATAAACTTAATTAGCGTATGGTGGTGAACACTTTTTTCGGATTAGTTTTTAAAACCTTAAGCTAGCTTACAAATTCATTTTACTGGTTGATAAAATTCAAAATTAGCAATTAAATAAGGCCAATCAAAGTAAAAGGTAAAATAAAGTATTCATTTAATAACTTATAGACCTATATCTTATTATTTAAGCTAACAACCTAAAAACTTCCGAAAGTGTTTTTAGTTTGATTTAAAAAGGTTAAGAAATATAATTACGAAAATAGTTATAAAAAAACTAATTTTTTTGTTAAGTAAAGAAATAATTGAAACTTAAAAAATCTGTTTCTAAAAATTAAAAAAATCTTAAACATTTTGCTAAAAAACTTTGTTAACAGTTTATAAAAAATAAAGAAAAAGTAAGATTTTTTTTGTTATAAACATTAAAAAAACAATCTATTGTTGCCTTAGTTGTATTTTGTGTTTTTTAGTTCTGATTAAAATATCAAAAAATTTTATTTTTAAAGAATTTTATACTACTTAATAATTATTATATGGGCTTACTTGAAGTTTAAATTGATGTTAAAGCATTAAAAAAAAAAACAAATATTTACAGCTTGATCTTACTTTGTAGACTTTTAAGTAAATTATAAGTTGTTTTTAAATGTTCTTTGAATTGATTTTTGACATATAGTTAGTTAAAGTTGGAAATGCTTTATATAAGTATATTTTTAAATTAGATTTTGCCAACCTCGTTATTTCATATCAAATTACTTGCACTAAGTTTAGTTTTTTTTTTTTTTTTTGTTATTAGTTAGCTAAGTATAATTTGAAGTTATTAAATTAGTTTTTGAGTATATACAGAAACTACCATGGTTTAAAATTAAAAGAAATTAGCTAAAGGTATTAAAAAAAGGCGGATGATGTTACAGGTACAAGATATTTTTTTTTTAATAAATTTTTTAATCTACATTTTATTAATAAAATACAATTAAATCATTTTTTTTAATTTAGCCTATTTCTTCATAATAAGTTTATGATTTTTATTTAAAAACTTTAAACTATAATTTATCTTGAGATTTTCAATATGCAGCACCCCCTAACAAAACGACCACGCGACGCAACTGGTTAAAAGTGATCGGGTTAGGAAGGATCGCAGAATAGAAATGATTGGCTCCCAGTAAGAAAATACTTAAAAGACTTATTCTTTTGCAACAAATAAAGTAAACAGCAAAAAAGAGCATCAAACTCAAAGGGCTGCCACTGTTTTAGTCTTTAAAAAATTCCTTGATTGACCTTTAACTGTCATAAACTATTTTAAAAACGTTCATATACTGACGAGAAAATTTAACTTTTCAAAGTAAATAGAATCAACTTCTTCGACAAAAATGTTATAAAATAACAAATATTAAAGCTAAAAAAATAAATTTCGTTAAAAATCTAGAAAAAAATTTGTTTTGAGATTGTAAAAATCTTTAAACAGTCCAAAATTTTTTTTTTGTAAAACAAAACTATACTGAGATAGCATTAGATTTTTGAAATTCAAAACTATTTTTGAGTTATCCGGAGTACTTTGAGTGTGTGGCAACCATGTAGGATATGAGGCTTTCAACCAAGCTAATAATTGTATAAAAAACTTTATAAAAACAACTATCAATGTTAAAAGAAGTTTAATTTTTTTTAAATTCTCAAATACCGTATAAAAAAACTACAACTTATTAATCTTATTTGAAAAGGTGTTTAGATTAATATATTTTTTTAATTTGACTTCTATGTTGCAAGCTATTTGTTTTATTGTTTACTTTATCTGATTTTATATATTTGTATAAAGGTTTATTAGCGTATTATTGGTTCATTTTTTTAAGAAAATGACAACTCAAATTCAAAAAAAAATTAAAGGACCTTAACTGAAAAGTAATATCTATTTTTAAAAAATACTCGAACGTAGATATTGTTAATATGTTTAGGCCATTATTCTTATTATTGAAAAGTTTAAAAAAAATTTTAGGTGTAGCTAAAAAAGCTTAAAAATATAGTTATTTCTAGTAGTTTTTAAATATCTTAGGAAATATAAAAATTTTCCATAGTAAAATAAAAAATGCCTATTTTTTTAACAAGACCTTCAAAGTTACTTTTTAATTTTCTCAAAGTATATATCTTTTTTAGATATGCTCTCTTAATTTTTTTAAGAACTCGAGTTTTTTGAATTTAAATTGTCCGAATTTGTATTGTCATGTAACCACTTTTTCATAATCACATTTTTTTTGAAAACACTTTTCTAAAATAAACTTTAAAGGTATTTTGTGATTAGCTTATGTAGAGTTTACTAAAATTGAAAAAATTTAAAATTACTAACAAATAAGTCACATTTAAGCAAATTAAGAACAATAGTACAAATTTTAAGTTAATAAAAGTTTATAACAATAGAAGAAAAGCATGGATAGATAACAAAATAAAAGCTTAAATAAATAATATATAAAATAAATAAAATATAGATAAAGTTAAAATAAGCTTAAGCAACTAGTTTAAAAATCTTAATAAAAATAAATAGATAAATAAAGAGAGGCTTAATTAAAAATACTATTAAAAATAAATTCGATAAAAAAAATTATACTTTAAATTAGGAAATATTATAAATATATATATATATATATATATAAATTTTAGACAGATATCTATTTTGCAATTCATTTATTTGTTAAGATAATTTTTTTTATTTTAAGCTTATCAAAAGTTCATGTAGATAACTAAACACATTTTTGTAAAACAGTAAAATTAATATAATTGTAAGATTATCCATCATAAAAGGTAATTGAAATTATATTTTCAATACTATGCTATTATAAAACTATTTAACAAATTTTAAAGTATAAAGCTAATGTACTAGTAGTTAAAACCATTTATAGCATTTTCAATAAGGAGAACAAATTTATTCAAACTATCTTTGAAAATAAACAACAAAAGCGAAACTAAGTAGCGAAATTACAATAATTTAAACAAATTAGAACTATAAACAATTTTTTTTGCATAAACTTTCTTTATTAGTTTTTATAAACAAAGATTCTAAAAAACTAAAGTGGTACATATTACGACCGTTGTAAACAATGGAAAACATATTATCGTTATAATTTTTTGAGCATTCTAAGTTATTTAACAAATGTGCCGATTGAATTTTTATTGGCTTGTTTGTCCCATAGGTCATCCAGTATCTTAAAGTATTGGTAACATGCTGGTCCTTTCTTATGTCGAATCTTTGCGAAGTTCTCCAGATATACACACTATCACATTTACATTTGTACTTGTAAATTATGCTACATTTTTCTGGTTCAGCAGTAAGATCTCACTAACGATGAAATGTTTTCCATTGTTTGTAAATGACGTAATATTTATCAATTAAATGTTTTAGAATCTTTATTTATAAAAACTAATAAACAAAGTTTATGAAAAATAATATTTGTTTATCCATGTAATTTGTTTGAATTGTTGTAATTTCACTACTGAGTTTCGTTTTTAATGTTTAGTTTTATTTTCAAAGAAAGTTTATATAAGTTTGTTTCCTTTATTGAAATTGCTATTAATGCTTTCAATTTCTAGTACATTAGCTTTATACTTTGAATTTATTTGTTATATTTGTTGAATTACATTATAATAGCATCGCATTGCATATATAATTTTATTTACCTTTTATGACGCATAATCTTAAAATTTTATTTCGTTTACTGTTTTACACAAATATATTTACTTATCTACAAGAACTTTTGATAAGCGTAGATTGAAAAATTTTAAGTTCATAAAAAAATAAATTGCAAAATGAGTTTCTGTATCCGATTGCTATTTAATGTTAGTACCAAAAAGAAGTTATATAGTATATATATATATATATATATATATTAAAGGTTTTATACAAAGTTCTGATCGATAGTGCTCGACAAATCAAATTGGAGCTTAATATTTATTTATTTAAATATATAAAAACTATAATTCAAACAGCTGTTTCACTCATTGAAATGTAAAATTTCATGTGATCTTCAGTGAGTTGTAGTTTATTATAATAAACTACAACTCACTGAAGATCACATGAAATTTTACATTTCAATGAGTGAAACAGCTGTTTGAATTATAGTTTTTATATAATTAAATAAATAAATAAATATATATATATATATATATATATATATATAAAATAAGGTTAATGTTTAAACTTAAACACTTTCAACTGAGCCCACTTGAAGGGCTTTTAAATAATTTATTGAAATGGCGATTTTAAAAATTCTGGAACATATGTTTCATAAAGCTTTAATTTTTCATAAAGCATTAATCATCAGCCAGTTAAATTCAAAATAAAAAGCACTGTACTAAACAAAGATACAAAAGTTATGCAAAAAAACAAAAAACAATATGACGTAATATTGTACATTACAAATATTCAGTACAAAAATCGATCTACCTTCTAACTAATCAAACAACTAAAATCAACGAAAACAACAGTTAATTGACTATAAAATGCTTCAAAATTTGTTGTGTTTTAAGAGAAGCTTTTTTATATATCGACAAGACGATATAAATTCGCTCCTCTTATTTAAACAACCTTCCTTTTTAACGCATACATAACGGCTGTTGATTCTTTTAAGCACAGCCTACAAACAGGGTTGTTACCATCTGCTATTGGCTGTGCTCTTTTTATCACCTCCCAAGTTCATTTAAAATCAATGTTTTTGCGCTTAAGGCCGCAAACATACTTCGAATTTGATCCTTCATTTAGGTGTTTAGAATACTTTTATTCGAATACTTTCTAGATATGTATAAAAGTTTATATATATATATATATATATAGAACTAAAATACACAAAATAAACTTTTGCTTGGGACAGCTGTTTCTGCGTTTATAATATATATATAAATAAAAAGGTTTATTTAAAGATGCAAAACTCAAAGAACTCGAGTTTCGTGATTACTCACTCATCAGCTTCAAAACAAGTTTAAAATAAAGCACAAAACAAAATCACTAATGAAGGTAAACAATTTTTTGCATAAATAGATTATGACGTAATTTTGAAACTATTAAAAATCGTGCAAAACGGCTTGTGCAAAAACTAATCTACCAACAGACAATAAACTAGCAAAAATTCATATAACTTCAGTGAGTAACTACATATTAGCACAGATAATTGGAAGAGATAAAGATAAAATTAAGATGCAAATTAAAATTTAGGTTATTTTAAGATGAAATTAAAACTTGTTAAACTTTAAAAGCGACTTTTTTATATGTCTACAAGACGATACAAACTCGCTTCTTTTGTTTAAACATCTTTTGTCTTTCAGTGCATATACAACGGCTGATGCTTCTTTGAGACACAGTTTTTAAAGTTTAACAAGTTTTAATTTCATCTTAAAATAACCTTAATTTCAATTTGCATCTTAATTTTATCTTTATCTCTTCCAATTATCTGTCCTAATATGTAGTTACTCACTGAAGTTATATGAATTTTTGCTAGTTTATTGTCTGTTGGTAGATTAGTTTTTGCACAAGCCGTTTTGCACGATTTTTGATAGTTTCAAAATTACGTCATAATCTTTTTATGCAAAAAATTTTTACCTTCATTAGTTATTTTGTTTTGTGCTTTATTTTAAACTTGTTTTGAATCTGATAAGTGAGTAATCACGAAACTCGAGTTCTTTGAGTTTTGCATCTTTAAATAAACCTTTTTATTAATAAAGCCCTCAAGGTGGGCTCAGTGTGAAAAATTTAATTTATTAAGTTAAATAACTTAATTCTATATATATATATATATATATTAATAAACTTTTATACTAACTAGAAAGTATTCGAATAAAAGTATTCTAAACACCTGAATGAAGGATGAATTTCAAACATAAATGGTAATAGTAGTAATAAACAAACATTGTGACTATATAAAAGAATAAAATCATTTTTCAAAAGTTTAGTTAATAAACCAATTTATATCAAGCTAATTTTTTATTTACAAAAAAAAGTAATAAAACAAATGTTGTAACCAAATAAAGTGTTTTACTTAACGATATAAATATATTTATATAACACAAAACTATAGTGGCAATGTATTTGTTTTAAAATTTAAATAATAATAATGTGCAACGTTTACTCGACGTTTGAAATGTTTTCATTAAAAGACGTTCATTTAATTTAAAACATTTAAACCTAGTACCGGTACAAATCTCACTCTTTAATTTCTTAACATAAACAAATAAATCTCTGCAGAAATGTTGTACAGGGTTATCCATTTTTTTTATTTAGTTTAAATGTTTTTTGAGTTATGACCATCCAAACATTAACTTAAAAAATACACAATTGGTTGAATTTTAAAAAGATATCTTAGTACCGCTGGATTTCTAACTCAGTCATTTCTTAACAAAAACAAATAAAACTTTACAAAAAAGTTCTGTTATGTTTCAACTTCAGTTGACTTATTTATTTTTGATAATAACTTATTTTTATTTCAAATTATAACCTTTTAAGCTTTACTGTATTTTCAACTTTTAGTCTTTGATAAGTAAAGTACTGTTTACAAATTTTAATAAAATTCGTATTTTCAAAGATCAAATAGTTTAATCTGCTCTAAGTAGGAAAATTAAGAACTAAACTAAAACAAATGTCTTAGTTTTTTAATATACATTATTATTTTATTGTTTTATATGCATTTTTTTTTATACTTTTTTATTGAAGCTTAACATCATTCATAAAAGTATGCGTAAAAAAATTTTAATAGTTGAAAACCTAAAAAACATTAAATTGTGTAAACAATAAATGGAGTAATAATAGAATTTGAGTGTTTATTTTATTTTAATTTTTTTGTAAGGTTACAAGAAATAGCGAATTTAAGTTAATTAAAGCTTGTTTTATAAATTTATATCAAGCAAAAAAGATTGTTATAAAGTTATTAAATATAATCCAATAGTTTAGAAACTGCCAGAACTAATAATGGTATAAAATTTTATGCACAACTATTGAAATTTTGAACTTTATATTTCACATTTTAGTTTTTATCAAGGTCACACAAGGTCACAGAAAATATTAAGTTTTGGTTAACTTTAAGTTTTGATACGAAAAATATTAAGCAAAAAATATGTTCTATACTTATTTAAAACATGCAATAATATATAGGGTATGGAAAGTAAAGATGATGTCTCAATGAAGACTGGCGACACTAGAGTTGAAATTTTTGGCGAAAGACCTGTTAGTTTTGTAAAATACAAACAAGTTAACATTTATATGGTTGTGTTAAGGAAATGCCAAGCTTTAAAAAAATAATAGATTTTACAAGGAATGTTTTTAAGCACAGTAAAGTTCTGTTGTGAGTAAGTGTAAAAAATAAGACATTTTATGAAATTATACTTTAAATATTGATCATTGAAAATAATTATCTAGGCCAATTGCTTGGCTGGCTTGATAATGGTTTAAAATTATCAAAACAAAGTCAAGCAACACAACAAAAATGAACTTCGTTTTCAAAAAGTTAACTTGTACATAAATATATCAAATTTTTAATTTAAAATAATTATCACTATCAAATCAAAACATTTAGTTTTTATCTTACAATCAATCACAGATAGATGTGCCTGACATCAACCAACCGCCAAAGTCAGACTACGAACCGGAATACGCTGATGAAGTTTTCCAGCAGATGCTCCACAGGGAAACCCAACTCAGCGTGCCTAAGGATTACCTTCAAGGTTAACATGATAGATTGGTATAAAAAACTGATTATAGAGTTTGAATAATATTTTAAGTTAGTTGTGGTAAAAACGTATAGAACATCCGACTAAATAAAATCAACTGTCAGTTTCTTTTAACACTTATGCTCAAAAATGAAACTAAAATCCAGTTCGTTATTCTAACAGATAAAGACCTGGACTACAGATACCGTGTAGCTTTAATTGACTGGATCATCAAAGTTTGTGACATGTTCGGTTTGATGCAGGAGATACAGTACGCTACGGTGGATATTATTGACCGATATCTTGCGGTAAGTGGTTGTTGATTGGTTAAAACACTTATGGTGTTAGCTATTCGTTTGTTTGTTACTAACTAAAAATAGCTAGTTCAAAAAAGTTAGCAGTACGTGGGTATTGTAGAAAGATGTATAGCTGTTACTTATTTAGATTCATATATTTTGTATAGTAAATTCCTCTAAAAATTTTAATCATGTCTTTTACTCTAACTTTTATTTAAATATATCGTTTCAAATTATTAGTTAACCAACAGGTAGAAGGTAATATTGTAACAATAGCTGATTTACAGCTTGTTGCAGTGACTGCGATGCATATTGCTTCTAAATTTAAAGAAAGATATGTTCTTGAGGTTAGATTTTGCTGAAATTAGTTAAAAAGATAACACCTAAAATATTTTATAGTTTTGTATCTCTTGGCCGCTAAAACATATACGGATCTATTCCGGACAAGCTTTTTAGTTTTATAAACTGTTGTAAAAACTTGTTATTACGCATGCGTTTTTTTTAATTTAAGAAATAAATTTAGACGTCAAGACTATGGTTTTTATTCAAGAAGTAAAATTTACAAATTTAAATAATTATATATGTTCAAGAACCGAAAGGTGGTACTACAAAAGCACGATTTGTACAAAGAGCTTTTTAAATAAATTGTAAAAACTTTCCATACTACTTAACAAAGCATTAAAATAAATTCAACTAAATGTTATAATTTTTGCAGGTTTCAGATTTCAATCATATTAGTAGCATTGAAGTTACTAGAGATGAAGTTAATCGGATGGAATTGAGAATATTCAAGGTTATCAGGTTCAAGCTCAACAGGCCAAATTGCCTCAACTTCCTAAGACGGTACTCATTAGCTGGTAATGTAAGTCAAATATTTAAATATTGTAAATAAATAGTGGGTAGTAATTGTTTTACTGGTGATGATTAAAACTGTTTTGTAATTGTTTGTTGAAAGTACTGTAAAAATAAAAATTGGTACAGATCGTACATTGAAGAAAACACCATACTATAAAGTTATAACTTAATAACTTTAACAGGTCGAACCCAAACATCACTACTTAGCGAAATACTTGATGGAGTTGGCATTGTTGGACTACAGGTTGACCCATATATTGCCGTCGAAGATCGGGGCCGCTGCACTTTGCTTGACACTTTATTTAAGTCGCGGAGATGATTCTTGGGTAAGTGAAAGTATTATTTGTTAATCATGCACATCCATGTGATAATCTTCAGGGCTCTTTTGCGTTTAGTATTTTATTTATGACTATCAGTGTTATTTAAAATTAGCTTTGTAACATAATTATTTTTTTTCAATTTCTGAATGTAATAAAACGAATTAAAAACAAGTTGATTATCTGTATTGAGTAAACTATTCTTATAGTAGATATTTTAGTTTGCTTGAAAAAACAAAACATCAAATCAAATTCGCTTAACTTGTTATACTTAACTTATAAGTATCGTGATTAGTTACAATATGAACAGCTATCTAAATATAGAAACATTCCTCAGTTAAGTTAATTCAGTCTTATTTACTGATTTATAATTCAAAGCCATGCATTCTTTTAGTAAGTTATTTTATAAACTACAGTTCTCATTTAATCATTGTAATAATCATGAAAACTGAAAGAAAATTTGTAGTTAATACTTAGTAGTTCGCAAAAAACAGAGATTTGATCAAAAAGTTAGCAGTAGGTGGATATTGTAGAAAGAAGTTTAGATAGTATTATAATTTAAAATTAATTTTCATTCATATAATGTTTTTTGAAATTACACAGAATCCCACGTTGGATTATTACAGCACTTACACGAAGAATGATTTGATGCCTGTAATTAAACGCATGTGTGGTTTACTGTTTTTGGCAACATGCAATAAACGTCAATGCATGAACTTTGTCTATTATAAATATGCCCAACGCCAATGCATGAGGGTATCAAGGGTACGTTTTTCTTCAAAATTTTTCAGATTTACCTAACATATTAAAATGTACTTAAAAGTTATAGTTTTTTAACTATAATATTATTATGTATTATATTATATATTAGCAGTTGTAAGAAGTGTTTTCAGTAGGTACTTATTAAAATTGACACTAAATCAGACGTTGAATTGTGAAATCAGTTGCAATTTTCCGGCTGTGACCTGTGAAGAGTGATTAGTTCTGTTGGGCTTAATTAATATAACAGTTCCTAACGACTAGGCAAACAAAATAGTTTAAGAAAAAGAAATGTTACGATTAAGCTTTTGTAGTTGTTGTAGATTTTATAATTAAAATAGTTGTTTCTAAGGTTGAATAATAAAAGCATCAGAACTTTGCATATAAAAGCTATAGTGTTATTGCTAGGTTTAAAATGTAAGAAAGTTTAATTCTGAGAAGAGATTAACTAACAACATAATTTTTTAAATAGAGTGACATTGTTGTTGATAACATCAACGTCATAGAAGAACTTGCTAAACAGTACAGTTACGATGATTTGTAGTGAGGGCATAAACGTAAGGTAGCAACTTAGCACTGCTTGCCACGAGTACATATTTCCAGTTGTTTGAAAATGTTTCTAAATCATTGAGAACTTCCTAATTTTAATATTTAGGCATATAGTTTATTAAAGTTTTTACCTTTATAAACATTTTGTACGTGTAGTGATAAAAAATTCGTTACCTCTCAAAGTTTCATTTTGTTTAGTTGATTTTTATCATTATAAGTTATTTTTAACTACAAAACTTTTGAATAAAATCAGATTGCTATAATGTTTATAATAACCGATTTCATAACATTTTTATTTTATAAACTACTATTAAAATTATAAAGATATAGTATAACAATTTATAAAGATAATAAAAATAGATGGTAATAAAACAAAAAAAAAGTTTTTTGTTAACATGTAAATTGTTAATTACAATAATGGTTTGTATCAAAGCTTAGTCTAAGTTTCAATAATATTTTATATTTACTGATTGTTAAGCCGACTTTTCCTAAGAAAATCCTTTTTTATTTCTTTAATGTACAAAATAATATTTGCAGTTTTAAGAATCATATAAAGTGTTTGGAAGTGACGATTTAAAAACGATTTTTTTGGATAAATATATTTTAAGCATGTTTTGAACTATATTTTTGAACAAATTTTCACAATGCTACTCTTTTTACCTCCATTTAATTAACAGACATCTAGTTTTGTGAAACTTTTTTTTCAGGTTTAAACAGTTTAATAATGCCGCACATACTTAGTAATTATCCATGATCTTTTTATGTTAATTTCTTGGCTCTTCGCTAAACAACGTTTCACCAAAAGCTTCTTAGTTTAAGGAGTTAAATGTAAATTGGGAAGGTAAATTCACACATAATGAAACGCACTTACTTAGTCTTTAAAATGTTTATTGTTTTAAAAAGACAAGTTTGAGAACGATGTATTTTAACTACTAAGCTATTTTCCTAGTTTGGTATAAAATTTTTAGCAGATTAAAAATTAACTAAAACAAAAGTTTATGCAGTACTGAATGTTAAAACACACATTTTAAAACTATTTTAACCAAGTTTATAAGATAAACAACTAATTATGTTTAACCAGAATGAGCTAAATAAAAAACTTCGTTTAAGAACACGCCCAGAGCATTTATTTTTTATTAAAGGTTTTGGTCCTGTTTAATACGAAAGTTACAATCTATATAAACGATTGAAATTATTATATTATTTGTATATAATTGATTACCAAGAAGGTTACCCTAGTGTTCAAATTTTACCAACCACATTTCATAAAAATATTTCAATATATTAAATAGAGTTTATCTTAATAATTTCAAGTTTTTCATACTTTAATTCAAGTAGTTTTAATAAACGAACTAGCCTTTATCAGAATAATTTAAAAACGCCACGTAGAATTTATAAATTACTAAAAAAACGCAAATTATTTGAATCCCAAAACTTCAACATATCAAGAGATTTGTATATAAAGATTAAAATAGTATTAATAAGGTTTAATTTTTAAATAAAATAAACAATATTTCGCTTTAGTTGTTTTATTCGGACTGGTAATATTATGCGGTTGCAATTGTGCACATTGTAGAGTTAAAAATAATAAAAAAGCTAAAAATAGTATAAACCATTTATTTTAACATATTATTACTCAAATTTTTAATGCAAAACGTAACGCTAAAAATTTGTATTAATTGACATTTTGTATTGCAGTCGAAAACAATGTTCAAAGTATTCTTAATTTGTAATAGTTATGTTTACCTTAAAACAAGTTTATGTAAAATTTTAATATAAAGAAATGCATATATATCGCGAATAGAAAATATGAAAAAACACATTATAGTTTTATAAAATTTTACTAACTAATATAATTTGAATAACTTATATTTAAAATTTAAATGTACAACATTATGTGCAACATTATAGTAGTAACACTTCATTAACACACATTTTTTATTTTTTTAGTAAAATTATAGTTCTTTTTTAATACCAATTATGAAATTAATAACAAACCATAGTTAAATTAAATTACATAAAAATTTTTAAATATGTTAAAACAATTTATCTCTTGTATAATTTAAAAATATTCTCTGAACTGACCATATGATAACAATAAAAATTCTAAAAACTGACAGTACTATTTTTAAACACCAGCCTGTTTCGTAACACTTTTGTAATACATAAGTTTGAATTTAAGGCTAAATTACGATTATAATTTATTGCAGCAGACAATGAAGTTATGTGAGCATTGGTAGCCATGAAAACTCGACTAAGTATTTTCAGGTCGGTTAAGCTTGAAAAAATTTATATACTAGTAGATACATAGTCTTCACTTAAATGACTATTTCCGCTGGACACTGATGTTTAATTTTTTATGCAGGTTAAACTGTATTGATGTTTTATGAATAATTTTTTAATATTTGATAATATTAGGAATATTAAATGTTGAATATACATTGTTTTTATAATGCATGTACTAACCAATTAATTACTTTTTCTAAATATGTAGTAAAATATTTTATAAAAGTTTAAGTGTATTTCAGGGACGAAGCTAGCTCAAAATATTTACAAATCTGCAAGAAAAAAACATGAAGAATGACGTCATAGCGGAAACAAACGCATCGGCAGCAGTTCTAAGGTCAATTCTAATTGGGTAATATTTATTTTTATTTTTAGTTTTAAAAAACTAAACATTTTTTTGATTTATCTTTTAAATTTCTACTAAAGTGGTTAAGGATAAAGGTGTAGATAAAACATTTGGGTAAGGTTGGTTAGGGATAAGGGTTTGTGTGTTTTTACCATTATGGTGTAAAATCAATTAGTTTTATTTGCATAAGTTTGCATAATATTACAACTTACAACTGCAGACGACCGGGAACAGGGCAATTTAAACAATTTAGTAATAATATTTTATTAGAGGTAGTTTAAATTAAAGTATGCGGTTGTCAGGATTTCAAAATATTTTAGGAAAATTTTCTCAAGGTTTTTAAAGATTCCTCAAGATTTTTAAAATTACATATTTATAGGCCCATTTCAGTTTAAAGTTAAGTTTGAGGTAAAAAACTGTGATAAATAGTATAAATACATTGAAAAGATACTGTAAAGCTATTTCAAGAGCTACCTTTAATAAAAAGAAATTGATGATGACGAAAACTTGTTACCTATATGGTAGACTTTTTGTATCAAATTAAAACCTTTCTACATAACATGTAAAAATTGTTGAAAATTCTAGTTTTTTCAAGTTTCGCTTTTAGTTTCTCAAATTCAAGGTTTTTTTTTGGATTTTCAGCTTAAGTTATAAAACTCCTGATTATTTAGTTTTTTGGCATCCCTTAGTTATTTTAAAACTTCAAAATTAAATTGAATGTTGTTAACGAGTAATAATGAAAATAATTTCTGTTGCTCTTGGCCTACTAAGATTTTTCAATGTGTTGCCAATTTTGTAAACCCATAAAACCTTTCATTCAAAAGAAAAATAAGAAAATCACAATTTAATTCTAAAAATAGTATTGATCGGTTTTAAGTTTTTAATAAAAAAAAAGTTCCGCAACTCAGAACTTATTTGTAAAAAGTTTTTGATTTTATCAGATAAAACACAAGTAGGATTTTAATAAAAAACAAAAGAGATAAACAGTAATATAGTTGAACAAATTAAACAAAATTCTTTAATTTAAAACGTTTTGAATCTTTACATTTTCATCAAATCTATTTTTGTTTTAGATGTACCATTATTTTCATGTATTCAAAATAATATGAAGAGTATTTTTTCTCGCTTTGTTGCATATAATTTTTCAATGCAAAAGAGAACCAAACATTTTTTTATCTAAAACTAACTTGTAACATGTTCTATGTTAAAAATTAAAAAAAACACCTTTTCAAATTATAAATAAAAATAACGTTGAAATATTTTGAAAATATTTTTAAATTATTTTTTTAACTTTCAAAGCATAACATATGTATTTAAAAATAAGTTTTACATGTAAAACGAAGTCTCACTTTTGTACGAGCAGACAATTTTGCACGGAGATAATTTTGCATGTGTAATTTTTTCATTCATTTTTTTTTTTTTACACTTAATTTTACCCTTAACCATTACTCTCGGTCGATAACTCTTTTATTTTTAATTATTATTTTTTTTAGTTTTAGTTTTATATAATAAAATTTCTTACTTAATATTTGTTTTCTATCACTGTTACCCCTTATCCTTATTTTCGGTCAGTGACTTTTTTTTTAATCAATTATTTTATCAGTTTTTTTCTTACTTTAATTTTTTCTATCTTTTTTTTTTTTGTACAAAAATGTAGTCGTGCAAAATGGTCCCTTGTGGCCAAATAGTCTTGATGCATTATGTCCCCTTGTGCAATTTAGTGTCTTGGTGCAATTTTTTATTTATGCAATTTTATCCCCTTGTGCAATTTTTTGCACTCGTGCAAATTTTTTCTCGTGCAACTTAGTAACCTCAAGCAATTTTTTCTTTGTACAATTTATACCTGTTCGCATAAAATTATATTTGTTTAGATAAAATGCATAAAATTTTTCTTGTAACTTTATTATTTAAGGAAATATACAAAATCAATTTTTCAACCTTAACTTTACCTGTAAAAAAAAACATTTATCATAAAATTATTCTTATATATTCTATAATTATATGATATATTTTATAAGTTTTTATGAAATAAACCACTCTAAAAATTTTTAATTAAAACAACTGAAAACAATTAAGACAAAATACAATCTTTAAAAAAAAAATACAAAAAACTTCTTACATTTGAAACATTATGTTAGTAAAGAAAGGATAAAAAATATAATTATACTTGAAAACTTGCAACAGCTTTCTGGTAAAAACTTACTCAAAAAGATTTTTCTTTTGCAACAAACTTAAGTAAACAGCAAAAAATATCATCGAGCTCAAAGGGCTGCCTTGTTTTAGTCTTAAAAAAATTACCTTGAGTGACCTTTAACTGTTCTGAACCATCATAATTTTTTTTTAAATATTAAAAACAAAACTTAACTTTTCAAAATAAATTAAATCAATATAAAAGTAATATACTTTTTTTTAAATAAAATACTTGTATGTAGATATTGTTAATAAATATAGGCCATTTTTTCTATTAGTGAAACATTTAAATTTATTTTAGGTATAGCTAAATCAAGCTTAAAAGTATAGTAAATTTTAGTAGTTTTTAAATATCTTAAGAAACATTAAAAATTTTGCAAAAAAAAACAGCCAGTTGTTTTTAATAAGACCTTCAAAGTTACTTTTTATTTTTTTTCGAAAATATATAGCTTTTTGAAATATGGTCTCTTGATTTTTTTTTTAAGAACTTTAGTTGTCGGAATTTAAATTGTCCGAATTTGTACTGTCATGTAACCACTTTTTCGAAATCAACAATCTTATTGAAAACACTTTTCTTTTCACTATGCGAAGAAATATATGAAATACATTTTACTACGTTAAACACAACCAGGAAACAAAAGTTTATCAGTAAATTACACTTATATATCTTATAAATATATAATAGTTTTATAAGTTTATATGATACAAATCATTCTAAAAATTTTAACTTAAAACAACTGGAAAAAACAAAAACAATACATATTCTTTGAAGTCTTAAAAGAAAAAAATACAAAAAACTCTTCATATTTGAAAAAACAATTTTTGTAAAAATAGAATAAAAATTAAATCATATTGATGAGTAAATTAAAACAAACTTCATTATTTGCACATCTCTCCTGTAAAAACAATTTACTATCATTTCTAACCCGATCATATCTAACCCCATTACTTTAAAACCCGTAAACTTCTAAACTAATTATATCTAACCCAATCATTTTTTACCCGATCATATCAACATTATCACTCTAACCCGAACTTTTTTAAACCAATTATTAAAAATCCGATTTTTTTTATTTATTTTAATTGTTATTTTTTGCAAACTAACCAAATGTTACAATATAATTTATTTTGTCTTAATTAAAAGTTATTGTTTCTATAATTTTTATTACAATACATTTTACAACAATCATTTTAGCTTAACTTATTCTAACTTCAAATTGTTTTCCTCTTTTTTAGTTAATTTTTAATTTTTTTAGAACTCTCTATAAACTAAATGAACTTAATAAAAATCTTCGTTTATCAACATCCTCTAAGAATTAATATTTTAGCACTTTATATTTTTTTTATAAATGATTAATAACACCAAGAAGGTTTTTTCAAATTTAACAAACTAGATTTAATGAAAAAATCCTAATTTATTAAGTACAGTTTTTCCATATAGATAAGAGTTAAAAGTAGTTTAATTCAGTCATTTGAACAATCGAACTAGTCTAAATCAGATAATTAAAAAATACTGAGGAGCTTCATCAAAATCATTTAAAAACGCCATAAAGAATTTATAAATTACTAGAAAAACGCAGTTTATTTGAATCCCAACACTTTTAAATATTAAGAAACTTGTGTTTAAATAAAAAATTAGTTAGAATGCAATTAAACACTTTTTAAAGACTGTGTATATCAATAAAACTTTAGAAGTATATTAGTTTTTATAAATTGTAAATGTATAAATTTACACTCAACTCAGTTCGTTATTGAAAAAACTATAAATAAATCATTAATTTCGATTTAAACTTAAATTATTGTACTTCAATTAATAAAACTAATTTTTTCACTACAAAAGTAAAATTCTGCATCGGATAATATTAAAGTGCTTTTATTATTTTTTGTTAGCAAATATAAATAGAACTAAATAAATAAATATATGAAAAAATTATCTTGTACCTGTATACATCATCATTAAATACATCATGAAATAGCATCCAGCTTGATTTATAACTTTTTATGAAAAACTACGCTTAAAGTTTTGTAATACTAGAACTAATAAGATCTCTACAAAGTACTAAAAGTTTTGAGTTTTTGATAGCTTATTTTGAAAAGTATATTTGCACAAATAAATTTTTGTGCAAATTGGTAAGTAATTTTTCTGATTGACTAGTAAATAATTGATTTCAAAACAAGTCTTAAAGTAGTTAACAGTTTTCAAAAATCTCTTTGCAGGATTAATAAAATAGACAATTTCTATTTTTAGTGACGTCATTAGAAGCACACAAGCTCTACATTACAAAACTGATTTAGATTTAAATGTTATCAGCGTACATTAATTCTCATTAATTTGATACACCAGAATATCTAATTTTGAACAGTCGTTGCAAAACGCTCAATAAAAACTTACAGTTAAAACGTTCAAGAAACTGAATAAAACCCTTAAGTTATATCTAGTAAAGTTGAAGTTTTAGTTTTAGCCACTTATTGCATTAGTTATTAGCATTGTTGTCACGTGGTCTTTTTGTTAGAGGGTGGTGCAGATTGACATTGTCAAGTTAAATAAACCACTAGTTTAAAATTTTTAAATAAAATCATAATAGTTGTATTAGGAAAAAAGTAACTATTGAGAAAAGAAAGCTGTAATTATTTTTATAAACTAAAATTGAGATTAATAAAAAAATATGTATATGTGTATTAAATAATTTGTACCTGTATACATCATCATTAAATAAACTGTTAAATAGCATTCAGCTTTAACAGTTTATTTATTATTACACTTAAAGTTTTACAACACAAGAACTAGTTAGACCTTAGTAAAGTACTAAAACATTTGAGTTTTTGATACCTCAGTTTAAAAATTTAATCTGTTAACAAATATTTTTTTATGCAACTTGGTAAAATCCTTTTTAGGATTGCTAAGTAAGTAGACGATTTAAAAACAATCAAGTATTAAACTATTTGATAGTTTTTTTAAAATTTCGTTGCAGGATAGTAAAAAAGAGTATTTTCTATTTATTGGTGACGGCAGTAAAATGCACAAAAGCTCTGCATTATAAAACTGATTCAAAAAAAAAACCTATCAGCTTACATTTATTCTCATTAATTTGATACACCAAAAAATATAATTTATAAGAGTCTTACAAAACGCTCAATATAAACTTACAATGAAAACTTTAAATAAATTTAAAAAAACCCTTAGTTATATCTAATAAAGTTTAGGTTTTAGTTTTATTCACTTATTGCATTAATTATTCGCGTAGTTGTCACGTGGTCTTTATGTTAGTAGGTTTTGGAGATTGACATTGTCAAGTTAAAAAAAACACTAGTTTAAAATTTTTAATTAAAACAATAATGTTATTCTTACGAAAAAGACTCATTTTTCGAAAAGGAAAGCTTTGATTATTTTTATATATAAAACTAAAAATAAATATTTAAAAATTTATAAAATATCTTTTACTTTGATACATCATCATTAAATGAACCGTTAATTAGCATTTGGCTGGATTATTAGGTAGTATTTTTTATAAATCTTACGTCTAACGCTTTGTAATAGAACAGGGTCCGGCAAACTGCGGCCCGCGGGCCAATTGCGGCCCTCGAAGGGTAAATCTGCGGCCCGCGAGCACGTTTTTTTTTGAATTAAATGCGGCCTGCGAAAAAAATTTTTGTGGCCCGCGAGCATGTTAATGTGGCTCGCTGAGCAACAATATGTTTTAAGTCAAATTTTTACTGGTAATTTGGTTTTGTTTTATTTCGTTTTAAGGTCATGTATAAAATTTTTAAAAAATAAAAAGACTTTACTGTATTAGCTTAAAAATGTGAAAAAAACAGATAAGCTTTCTAACAGGGTATTTTCTCATTTTCATATTAGCTTTCTTCTTACAACAGCAAGTAATTATTTGGAAAAGAGTGTAAAGAGTGCTTAGATTTAGTAATACAGTTATATAATAGCTACTTAGTAAAAAAAAACAAATGCAAATGTTTTTCATTTTGCACAAAAGTAATGCACAGTAATTAAATAAAATAGCATTTCTTAACAGTTTAGGTATTCATTTTAAATGTATTTTATATCTAAGTTTCTTTTATAGATGTATTATTACTAAATATTATATTTAAATATACACAAGTACATTTAATATAACATAATAAGAAATAAGGTTTATTTGATATTGGTTTTAACACGTTTCGATTTTTTAGTAGTTTTTTTAACTTAAAATTAGTTCCAATGTACACAAGTGTACAAAGTTGCTCATATTTTAAACCACTTTTTATTTACTGCTTAAGTTAGATTAAGTTTAGTTTATGCATAAATGTCTACCATTATTGTATCTAAATGTAATTTCTAAGTGTGTTGAGAAACATTTAAAACAATATATATAAATAAATTAAAATAGTTTTTGTTATGTACACATTTTTATTTTTCAAACAATGTTTTTAGGCAATTGAAGTTAATTGTTATTCATTGCATCCTAATATAAACAATTGCTGTTTGTTGAAACTACCAATTTAATACAAGCTAGATTCAAGAATGGTAAATTTATTAAGTTTGTAGTACATTGTGAATCAAATAAGTTCAAATTAAATTAATAAATAACTAAACATTGCTACAAACTCAGACTATGACCATTTGAAGATTTTAAATCTCAGGCCAATTTAGTCTTTTTTTCAGTTATTTATTTGAATTGCTTTTTGTATACGAAAATATCAGGCTAGTTTTTTGTCACTAAGGCTGGCTTTTTTTCTTTAAAGAGTGGTAAATTAAATTTATGATGTATGTTTTGGTCAATACACAGTGTTGGTTTGAATTATAATATATGTTAATTTTAAATCTTGCAGCTGATACAATTTGAAATACTGTTTATACTACTGTATATAAGTGTGAATAATCAGTGTTGCCAAAAAACTTGAGTCCCGGTAAATCTTGGAATCTGAAAATTTATACTTAAACAATCTGAAAAAAGTTTGAATTTGAGAATTTTTGAAAAACCTGGAATTATAAACAAGTTTTACACGTAAAGTAATGAAATTTTAATTTGAAACAAAAATTTACCATATAATTATTTTTTTTAAAAACCACATTTAAAGTAGCTTATGAACATCTTTTTAAAATTGATATTATGTTTAAAAGATTTTTTTACCTTTAGTTTAATTTTATACTAAAAACAGAAGAAAAAATTTGTACTTTCACAAACTTTATATTGGTGCATTGCACCTTTGATTTCAAAATCTATTTACCTATTGCTGTACTTTGCATTGGAACTAAACCTAGAAATTCTTCTAAAATTTCAAAATTAGTAAAAACAACTCAAATAAAAATTCTCAGATAACTATATATGTTTTCACAGTGCTCTCATCTTAACAGATTGATTAAAGTCCTAATTTGATTTATGCTGCCTTATAATCTTCAGGAATTTCTTAAACACGACTTTTGTTGTCAGTAAGGAAATAAACAAAAATCTTATACTACCGTCAACATAAATTCTTTAAGAAAATTGAAATTCTAAATGGTATCTTCTTTTTAGTAATTAGTTTTGCTACTTTATAAATTGCCTTAACTTTTTCTTCAATCAGTCTGTAGGTACTGAAGATAATCATGTGCTTTGTTGGAACTGACTTAAGCGATTTGCTTTTTTTTTGTTTCTTGCAATAACTCCTAAATAACGTTTTTCAATGCTTATAGCTCGTCTTATATTTCACATTTACTCTTTTCAAATGCAAGATTTTTATTGCAGATAAAGAATTGCTATAATTCTTAATAGAAAGTTAGTTATTCTTCTTCATTAAAGGCTTAATAAGCTTTTATACTTTTGTTAAAAGTGTTTAATAAGCTGTAATTGTCCATTGAAACTGACTTATAATACTTTTTTTTGATTTATATTTAAATCACTGTTAATAAACTTTGTTATTTCTTTATTTTGTGAACTTTCTTTTAAACAGGGTTGCCAAACAAGCAGGCTAGTTTAAAAGTTTGAAGAATACAGACTAGGTTAAACCTGTTTAAGACATTTTTTTAAGACTCAGTTGTGTGTGAAACTTTTATTTTAAACACTTTGAATTCTCAGAATAGTTTTTACAACCGTAATGTAGTTTAATAATTGTATTTTTCTTTCTTGTATCTTTACATATTGTGTACTTTTTAATAATGATGATATTTCAATTAGGTATTTAAGCTTGTTTAAGACTAAGTTTTAGGTTTTTTCAACTTTTAATTAACTTGGCTGGTTTGATATAACTTAGACATTTTGCTGTTAAAGTGGCAACCATGTAAAATACTAATTAATTACTAATAACGTATTTTATTAAAGTATTTGAGAGTCAATCATGTTAAAAATTTGTTTTATATTTTTACATAACAAATAGGTATTAGATTTATTTAGTTAAAATATTACTGAATTTTTAAAAGAGTGTAAACTATTTTAAACGCAACTTTTTTTTTTTATAAATATTTTTCAAAACATGAAATAAGGGTTAATAGTACAAACAAGGCATATAAGTGACCTCTAAAATATTTTTAAGCTTAAATTTTTATACAGAGTTAGGTTATAAGTAAAATTACAAAATATTAAGTTTAACCTATTAGTCTTTAAGAAAGTACATAGTTTATTAAGACTTAAGTACATTAGTCAATGTAAGTTTTATTCTATAAAGTATTTATAATTTAAATAGACATTCTCTGTATATCTAAAAATAATTTGAAATATCAAAGTGAATAAAAGTAAAACTTTCTCTAGTAAGACTAAAAGCAAAATATTATTCAAATGTCAAAAAAACTAAAACTGCGGCCCGCGAAGACTTTGAAAACTTGAAATTTGGCCTGCGAGCACCAACTGCCTGCCGACCCCTGTAATAGAAGAACTAATTAGATCTCAATAAATTACTAAAAGTATAGTTTTTATGATAGCTCAGTTTAAAAATTCTATCTATTGACAATTAATTATTTTATAACTTGGTATGATAATTGTTATGATTACTTAGTAAGTAAATGATTTAAAACCAAGTCTTAAAGGAGATTACACTTTTTAAAAATCTTGTTGCAGGATTAAAAAATAAACATATTCTATTTTTTAGTGACGTCATTAGAAGCACACAAGCTCTACATTACAAAACTGATTTAGTAATAACTGCTATTCGCGTACATTAATTCTCATTAATTTGATACACCAGAATATCTAATTTTGAAGAGTCGTTACAAAACACTCAATAAAAACTTACAGTTTAAACTTTAAAGAAACTGAATAAAACCCTTAAGTTATATCTAATAAAGTTGAGGTTTTAGTTTTAGTCACTTACTGCATTAGTTATTAGCAGTGTTGTCACGTGGTCTTTATGCTAGAGGTTGGTGCAGATTGACATTGTCAAGTTAAATAAACCACTATTTAAAAATGCTTGATTAAAATCATAATAGTTGTATTAGGAAAAAAGCTAACTATTGAGTACAGACGGCTTTAATTATTTTTATAAATTAAAATATAGATTAATAAAAAAAATAGGTATATGTGTATAAATTATTTTGTACCTGTATACATCATCATTAAATAAACCGTTATATAGCATTCAGCTTAATTTATAATTAGTACTATTTATATATTATTACGCTTAAAGTTTTGCAACACGAGGACTAGTTAGACCTTAATAAAGTACTAAAACAGTTGAGTTTTCGATAGCTCAATATAAAAATTTAATCTGTTAACAAATATTTTTTTATGCAACTAGGTAAAATACTTTTTAGGATTGCTTAGTAAGTAGATGATTTAAAAGCAATCAAGTATTAAACTATTTAATAGATTTTAATAATCTCGTTAAAGGATATTAAAAAGTACAATTTCTATTTATTGCAGACGGCACTAAAATGTACACAAGTTGTGCATTATAAAACTGATTCACAAAAAAAAACCTATCAGCTTACATTTATTCTCATAAATTTAATACACCAAAAAATATAATTTTTAAGAGTCGTTACAAAACGCTCAATAAAAACTTACAGTTAAAACTTTAAAGAACTTTAAAAAAACCCTTATTTATATCTAATAAAGTTTAGGTTTTAGTTTTATTCACTTATTGCATTAATTATTCGCGGTGTTGTCACGTGGTCTTTCTGTTAGTAGGTTGTGCAGATTGATATTGTCAAGTTAAAAAAACCACTAGTATGAAACTTTTAATTAAAACAATAATTTTATTCTATGATAAAGACTCATTTTTCAGAAAAGAAAGCTTTGATTATTTTTATAAATAAAACATAGATAGATAAAAAAAATATATATATTTAGAAAATATGTTTTACTTTGGTACAACATCATTACATGAACCGTCAATTAGCATTCAGCTTGATTTTCAGGTAGTATTTTTTATAAATCATACGCTTAAGCTTTGTAATACAAGAACTAATGAAACCTCAATAATTTACTAAAAGTATTGTTTTTTTGATAGCTCAGTTTGAAAATTCTATATATTAATAAATATTTCTTTTATAACTTGGTATAATAACTTTCATTATTACTTAGTAAATAATTGATTTAAAAAAAAGTCTTAAAGTAGTTTTTAAAAATCTCTTTGCAGGATTAAAGAATATACAATTTCTATTTTTCAGTGACATCATTAGATGCACACAAGCTCTACATTACAAAACTGATTTAAAGTTAAATCCTATCAGCGTTGATTAATTCTCATTAATTTGATACACCAGAATATCTAATTTTTAAGAGTCGTTGCAAAACGCTCAATAAAAACTTACAGTTAAAACGTTCAAGAAACTGAATAAAACCCTTAAGTTATATCTAGTAAAGTTGAGGTTTTAGTTTTAGTCACTTATTGCATTAGTTATTAGCAGTGTTGTCACGTGGTCTTTTTGCTAGAGGTTGGTGCAGATTGACATTGTCAAGTTAAATAAACCACTAGTTTAAAATTTTTAAATAAAATCATAATAGTTGTATTAGGAAAAAAGGTTACTATTGAGAAAAGAAAGCTGTAATTATTTTTATAAACTAAAATTGAGATTAATTAAAAATAATGTATATGTGTATAAAAAAATTTGTACCTGTATACATCATCATTAAATAAACTGTTTAATAGCATTCAGCTTTAACAGTTTATTTATTATTACACTTAAAGTTTTACAATAGAAGAACTAGTTAGACCTTAGTAAAGTACTAAAACATTTGAGTTTTTGATACCTCAGTTTAAAAATTTAATCTGTTAACAAATATTTTTTTATGCAACTTGGTAAAATCCTTTTTAGGATTGCTTAGTAAGTAGACGATTTAAAAGCAATCAAGTATTAAACTATTTAATGGTTTTTTTAAAATTTCGTTGCAGGATAGTAAAAAAATGTTTTTTCTATTTATTGGTGACGGCAGTAAAATGCACAAAAGCTCGGCATTATAAAACTGATTCACAAAAAAAACCTATCAGCTTACATTTATTCTCATTAATTTGATACACCAAAAAATATAATTTATAAGAGTCTTACAAAACGCTCAATAAAAACTTACAATGAAAACTTTAAATAAATTTAAAAAAACCCTTAGTTATATCTAATAAAGTTTAGGTTTTAGTTTTATTCACTTATTGCATTAATTATTCGCGGTGTTGTCACGTGGTCTTTATGTTAGTAGGTGGTGCAGATTGACATTGTCAAGTTAAAAAAAACACTAGTTTGAAATTTTTAATTAAAACAATAATGTTATTCTTACGAAAAAGACTCATTTTTCGAAAAGGAAAGCTTTGATTATTTTTATATATAAAACAAAAAAAATATTTATAAATTTATAAAATATCTTTTACTTTGATACATCATCATTAAATGAATAGTTGATTAGCATTCGGCTTGATTATTAGGAAGTACTTTTTATAAATCATACGCTTAACGCTTTGTAATAGAAGAACTAATTAGATCTCAATAAATTACTAGAAGTATTGTTTTTTTGATAGCTCAGTTTAAAAATTCTATCTATTGACAATTAATTATTTTATAACTTGGTATGATAATTGTTATGATTACTTAGTAAGTAAATGATTTAAAAACAAGTCTTAAAGGAGATTACACTTTTCAAAAATCTCGTTGCAGGATTAAAAAAATAAACATATTCTATTTTTTAGTGACGTCATTAGAAGCACACAAGCTCTACATTACAAAACTGATTTAGTAATAACTGCTATTCGCGTACATTAATTCTTATTAATTTGATACACCAGAATATCTAATTTTGAAGAGTCGTTGCAAAACGCTCAATAAAAACTTACAGTTAAAAAGTCTAAGAAACTGAATAAAACCCTTAAGTTATATCTAGTAAAGTTGAAGTTTTAGTTTTAGTCACTTATTGCATTAGTTATTAGCAGTGTTGTCACGTTGTCTTTTTGCTAGAGGTTGATGCAGATTGACATTGTCAAGTTAAATAAACCACTATTTAAAAATGCTTGATTAAAATCATAATAGTTGTATTAGGAAAAAAGCTAACTATTGAGTACAGACGGTTTTAATTATTTTTATAAATTAAAATATAGATTAATTAAAAAAATAGGTATATGTGTATAAATTATTTGTACCTGTATACATCATCATTAAATAAACCGTTATATAGCATTAAGCTTAATTTATAATTAGTACTATTTATATATTATTACGCTTAAAGTTTTGCAACACGAGGACTAGTTAGATCTTAATAAATTACTAAAACAGTTGAGTTTTCGATAGCTCAATATAAAAATTTAACCTGTAAACAATTATTTTTTTATGCAACTTGGTAAAATATTTTTTAGGATTGCTTAGTAAGTAGATGATTTAAAAGCAATCAAGTATTAAACTATTTAATAGATTTTAAAAATCTCGTTAAAGGATAGTAAAAAAGTACATTTTCTATTTATTGGTGACGGCAGTAAAATGCACAAAAGCTCTGCATTATAAAACTAATTCACAAAAAAAACCTATCAGCTTACATTTATTCTCATTAATTTGATACACCAAAAAATATTATTTATAAGAGTCTTACAAAACGCTCAATAAAAACTTACAGTTAAAACTTTAAATAAATTAAAAAAAAACCCTTGGTTATATTTAATAAAGTTTAGGTTTTATTTTCAGTGACTTATTGCATTAATTATTCCTAGTGTTGTCACGTGGTCTTTCTGTTAGTTGGTTGTGCAGATTGATATTGTCAAGTTAAAAAAACCACTAGTATGAAACTTTTTATTAAAACAATAATTTTATTCTTACGATAAAGGCTCATTTTTCAGAAAAAAAAGCCTAAATTATTTTTATAAATAAAACATAGATAAATAAAAAATATATATATTTTTAGAAAATATGTTTTACTTTGGTACAACATCATTACATGAACCGTCAATTAGCATTCGGCTTGATTTTCAGGTAGTATTTTTTATAAATCATACGCTTAAGCTTTGTAATACAAGAACTAATGAAACCTCAATAATTTACTAAAAGTATTGTTTTTTTGATAGCTCAGTTTGAAAATTCTATATATTAATAAATATTTCATTTATAACTTGGTATAATAACTTTTATGATTACTTAGTAAGTAATTGATTAAAAAACAAGTCTTAAAGTAGTTTTTAAAAATCTCTTTGCAGGATTAAAACATATACAATTTCTATTTTTGAGTGACATCATTAGATGCACACAAGCTCTTCATTACAAAACTGATTTAAAGTTAAATCCTAACAGCGTTAATTAATTCTCATTATTTTGATACACCAGAATATCTAATTTTAAAGAGTCGTTGCAAAACGCTCAATAAAAACTTACAGTTAAAACGTTCAAGAAACTGAATAAAATCCTTAAAATATATCTAGTAAAGTTGAGGTTTTAGTTTTAGTCACTTATTGCATTAGTTATTAGCAGTGTTGTCACGTGGTCTTTTTGTTAGAGGGTGGTGCAGATTGACATTGTCAAGTTAAATAAACCACTAGTTTAAAATTTTTAAATAAAATCATAATAGTTGTATTAAGAAAAAAGGTTACTATTGAGAAAAGAAAGCTGTAATTATTTTTATAAACTAAAAGTGAGATTAATTAAAAAATATGTATATGTGTATAAAAAAATTTGTACCTGTATACATCATCATTAAATAAACTGTTAAATAGCATTCAGCTTTAACAGTTTATTTATTATTACACTTAAAGTTTTACAATACAAGAACTAGTTAGACCTTAGTAAAGTACTAAAACATTTGAGTTTTTGATACCTCAGTTTAAAAATTTAATCTGTTAACAAATATTTTTTTATGCAACTTGGTAAAATCCTTTTTAGGAATGCTTAGTAAGTAGACGATTTAAAAACAATCAAGTATTAAACTATTTAATAGATTTTTAAAATCTCGTTAAGGGATAGTAAAAAAGTACATTTTCTTTTTATTGGTGACGGCAGTAAAATGCACAAAAGCTCTGCATTATAAAACTGATTCACAAAAAAAAACCTATCAGCTTACATTTATTCTCATTAATTTGATACACCAAAATATATAATTTATAAGAGTCTTACAAAACGCTCAATAAAAACTTACAATGAAAACTTTAAATAACTTTAAAAAAACCCTTAGTTATATCTAATAAAGTTTAGGTTTTAGTTTTATTCACTTATTGCATTAATTATTCGCGGTGTTGTCACGTGGTCTTTATGTTAGTAGGTGGTGGAGATTGACATTGTCAAGTTAAAAAAAACACTAGTTGAAAATTTTTAATTAAAACAATAATGTTATTCTTACGAAAAAGACTCATTTTTCGAAAAGGAAAGCTTTGATTATTTTTATATATAAAACTAAAAAAAAATATTTATATATTTATAAAATATCTTTTACTTTGATACATCATCATTAAATGAATCGTTGATTAGCATTCGGCTTGATTATTAGGTAGTACTTATCATAAATCATACGCTTAACGCTTTGTAATACAAGAACCAATTAGATCTCAATAAATTACTAAAAGTATTGTTTTTTTGATAGCTCAGTTTAAAAATTCTATCTATTGACATATAATTCTTCTATAACTTGGTATGATAATTGTTATGATTACTTAGTAAGTAAATGATTTAAAAACAAGTCTTAAAGGAGATTACACTTTTTAAAAATATTTTTGCAGGATTAAAAAAATAAACATATTCTATTTTTTAGTGACGTCATTAGAAGCACACAAGCTCTACATTACAAAACTGATTTAGAATTAACTGCTATTCGCGTACATTAATTCTCATTAATTTGATACACCAGAATATCTAATTTTGAAGAGTCGTTGCAAAACGCACAATAAAAACTTACAGTTAAAACGTTCAAGAAACTGAATAAAACCCTTAAGTTATATCTAGTAAAGTTGAAGTTTTAGTTTTAGTCACTTATTGCATTAGTTATTAGCAGTGTTGTCACGTGGTCTTTTTGCTAGAGGTTGGTGCAGATTGACATTGTCATGTTAAATAAACCACTATTTAAAAATGCTTGATTAAAATCATAATAGTTGTATTAGGAAAAAAGCTTACTATTGAGTACAGACGGCTTTAATTATTTTTATAAATTAAAATATAGATTAATTAAAAAAATAGGTATATGTAAATAAATTATTTTGTACCTGTATACATCATCATTAAATATACCGTTATATAGCATTCAGCTTAATTTATAATTAGTACTATTTATATATTATTACGCTTAAAGTTTTGAAACACGAGGACTAGTTAGACCTTAATAAAGTACTAAAACAGTTGAGTTTTCGATAGCTCAATATAAAAATTTAACCTGTTAACAAATATTTTTTTATGCATTTTTGTAAAATACTTTTTAGGATTGCTTAGTAAGTAGATGATTTAAAAGCAATCAAGTATTAAACTATTTAATAAATTTTAAAAATCTCGTTAAAGGATAGTAAAAAAGTACATTTTCTATTTATTGGTGACGGCAGTAAAATGCACAAAAGCTCTGTATTATAAAACTGATTCACAAAAAAAAAACCTATCAGCTTACATTTATTCTCATTAATTTGATACACCAAAATATATAATTTATAAGAGTCTTATAAAACGCTCAATAAAAACTTACAATGAAAACTTTAAATAAATTTAAAAAAACCCTTAGTTATATCTAATAAAGTTTAGGTTTTAGTTTTATTCACTTATTGCATTAATTATTCGCGTTGTTGTCACGTGGTCTTTATGTTAGTAGGTGGTGGAGATTGATATTGTCAAGTTAAAAAAACCACTAGTATGAAATTTTTAATTAAAACAATAATTTTATTCTTACGATAAAGACTCATTTTTCAGAAAAGAAAGCTTTGATTATTTTTATAAATAAAACATAGATAAATAATAAAAATATTTACATATTTATTAAATATCTTTTACTTTGATACATCATCATTAAATGAACCGTTAATTAGCATTCGGCTCGATTATTAGGTAGTATTTTTTATAAATCTTACGCTTAACGCTTTGTAATAGAAGAACTTATTAGATCTCAATAAATTACTAGAAGTATTGTTTTTTCGATAGCTCAGTTTAAAAATTCTATCTATTGACAATTAATTATTTTATAACTTGGTATGATAATTGTTATGATTACTTAGTAAGTAAATGATTTAAAAACAAGTCTTAAAGGAGATTACACTTTTCAAAAATCTCGTTGCGAATTAAAAAAATAAACATATTCTATTTTTTAGTGACGTCATTAGAAGCACACAAGCTCTACATTACAAAACTGATTTAGAATTAACTGCTATTCGCGTACATTAATTCTTATTAATTTGATACACCAGAATATCTAATTTTGAAGAGTCGTTGCAAAACGCTCAATAAAAACTTAAAGTTAAAACGTCTAAGAAACTGAATAAAACCCTTAAGTTATATCTAGTAAAGTAGAAGTATTAGTTTTAGTCACTTATTGCATTAGTTATTAGCAGTGTTGTCACGTTGTCTTTTTGCTAGAGGTTGGTGCAGATTGACATTGTCAAGTTAAATAAACCACTATTTAAAAATGCTTGATTAAAATCATAATAGTTGTATTAGGAAAAAAGCTAACTATTGAGTACAGAAAGCTTTAATTGTTTTTATAAATTAAAATATAGATTAATTAAAAAAATAGGTATATGTGTATAAATTATTTTGTACCTGTATACATCATCATTAAATAAACCATTATATAGCATTCAGCTTAATTTATAATTAGTACTACTTATATATTATTACGCTTAAAGTTTTGCAATACGAGAACTAGTTAGACCTTAATAAAGTACTAAAACAGTTGAGTTTTCGATAGCTCAATATAAAAATTTAACCTGTTAACAAATATTTTTTTATGTAACTTGGTAAAATACTTTTTAGGATTGCTTAGTAAGTAGATGATTTAAAAGCAATCAAGTATTAAACTGTTTAATAGTTTCTTAAAATTTCGTTGCAGGATAGTAAAAAAGTGTTTTTTCTATTTATTGGTTACGGCAGTAAAATGCACAAAAGCTCTGCATTATAAAACTGATTCAAAAAAAAAACCTATCAGCTTACATCTATTCTCATTAATTTGATACACCAAAAAATATAATTTATAACAGTCTTACAAAACGCTCAATAAAAACTTACAATGAAAACTTTAAATAAATTTAAAAAAACCCTTAGTTATATCTAATAAAGTTTAGGTTTTAGTTTTATTCACTTATTGCATTAATTATTCGCGGTGTTGTCACGTGGTCTTTATGTTAGTAGGTGGTGGAGATTGACATTGTCAAGTTAAAAAAAACACTAGTTTAAAATTTTTAATTAAAACAATAATGTTATTCTTACGAAAAAGACTCATTTTTCGAAAAGGAAAGCTTTGATTATTTTTATATATAAAACTATAAAAAAATATTTATATATTTATAAAATATCTTTTACTTTGATACATCATCATTAAATGAACCGTTAATTAGCATTCGGCTTGATTATAAGGTAGTATTTTTTATAAATCTTACGCTTAACGCTTTGTAGTAGAAGAACTAATTAGATCTCAATAAATTACTAGAAGTATTGTTTTTTTGATAGCTCAGTTTAAAAATTCTATCTATTGACAATTAATTATTTTATAACTTGGTATGATAATTGTTATGATTACTTAGTAAGTAAATGATTTAAAAACAAGTCTTAAAGGAGATTACACTTTTCAAAAATCTCGTTGCAGGATTAAAAAAATAAACATCGTCTATTTTTTAGTGACGTCATTAGAAGCACACAAGCTCTACATTACAAAACTGATTTAGAATTAAATGCTATTTGCGTATACTAATTCTCATTAATTTGATACACCAGAATATCTAATTTTGAATAGTCGTTGCAAAACGCTCAATAAAAACTTACAGTTTAAACTTTCTAGAAACTGAATAAAACCCTTAAGTTATATCTAATAAAGTTGAGGTTTTAGTTTTAGTCACTTACTGCATTAGTTATTAGCAGTGTTGTCACGTTATCTTTTTGTTAGAGGGTAGTGCAGATTGACATTGTCAAGTTAAATAAACCACTATTTAAAAATGCTTGCTTAAATTCATAATAGTTGTATTAGGAAAAAAGCTAACTATTGAGTACAGACGGCTTTAATTAATTTTATTAATTAAAATATAGATTAATTAAAAGAATAGGTATTTGTGTATAAATTACCTTTTGTACCTGTATACATCATCATTAAATAAGCCGTTATATAGCATTCAGCTTAATTTATAATTAGTACTATTTATATATTATTACGCTTAAAGTTTTGCAATACAAGGACTAGTTAGGACTTAATAAAGTACTAAAACAGTTGAGTTTTTGATAGCTCAAAATAAAAATTTAATCTGTTAACAAATATTTTTTTATGCAACTTGGTAAAATACTTTTTAGAATTGCTTAGTAAGTAGATGATTTAAAAGCAATCAAGTATTAAACTATTTAAAAGATTTTAAAAATCTCGTTAAAGGATATTAAAAACTACATTTTCTATTTATTGCAGACGGCACTAAAATGTACACAAGTTGTGCATTATAAAACTGATTCACAAAAAAAAACCTATCAGCTTACATTTAATCTCATAAATTTAATACACCAAAACAAAATAATTTATAAGAGTCGTTACAAAACGCTCAATAAAAACTTACAGTTAAAACTTTAAAGAACTTTATAAAAACCCCTTAGTTATATCTAATAAAGTTTAGGTTTTAGTTTCAGTGACTTATTGCATTAATTATTCGCGGTGTTGTCACGTGGTCTTTCTGTTAGTAGGTTGTGCAGATTGATATTGTCAAGTTAAAAAACCACTAGTATGAAATTTTTAATTAAAACAATAATTTTATTCTTACGATAAGGACTCATTTTTCAGAAAAGAAAGCTTATATTATTTTTATAAATAAAACAAAGATAAATAAAAAATATATATATATTTAGAAAATATGTTTTACTTTGGTACAACATCATTACATGAACCGTCAATTAGCATTCGGCTTGAATTTCAGGTAGTATTTTTTATAAATCATACGCTTAACGCTTTGTAATACAAGAACTAATGAAACATCAATAATTTACTAAAAGTATTGTTTTTTTGATAGCTCAGTTTGAAAACTCTATCTATTAATAAATATTTCATTTATAACTTAATATAATAACTTTTATGATTACTTAGTAAGTAATTGATTTAAAAACAAGTCTTAAAGTAGTTTTTAAAAATCTCTTTGCAAGATTAAAAAATATACAATTTCTATTTTTGAGTGACATCATTAGATGCACACAAGCTCTTCATTACAAAACTGTTTTAAAGTTAAATCCTATCAGCGTTAATTAATTCTCATTAATTTGATACACCAGAATATCTAAATTTGAAGAGTCGTTGCAAAACGCTCAATAAAAACTTACAGTTAAAACGTTCAAGAAACTGAATAAAACCCTTAAAATATATCTACTAAAGTTGAGGTTTTAGTTTTAGTCACTTATTGCATTAGTTATTAGCAGTGTTGTCACGTGGTCTTTTTGTTAGAGGGTGGTGCATATTGACATTGTCAAGTTAAATAAACCACTAGTTTAAAATTTTTAAATAAAATCATAATAGTTGTATTAGGAAAAAAGGTAACTATTGAGAAAAGAAAGCTGTAATTATTTTTATAAACTAAAATTGAGATTAATTAGAAAATGTGTATAAGTGTATAAATTATTTTGTACCTGTATACATAATCTTTAAATAAACTGTTAAATAGCATTGAGCTTTAACAGTTTATTTATTATTATACTTATAGTTTTACAATACAAGAACTAGTTAGACCTTAGTAAAGTACTAAAACATTCGAGTTTTTGATACCTCAGTTTAAAAATTTAATCTGCTAACAAATATTTTTTTATGCAATTTGGTAAAATACTTTTTAAGATTGCTTAGTAAGTAGACGATTTAAAAGCAATCAAGTATTAAACTATTTAATAGATTTTAAAAATCTCGTTAAAGGATAGTAAAAAAGAACATTTTCTATTTATTGGTGACGGCAGTAAAATGCACAAAAGCTCTGCATTATTAAACTGATTCAAAAAAAAACCTATCAGCTTACATTTATTCTCATTATTTTGATACACCAAAAAATATAATTTATAAGAGTCTTACAAAACGCTCAATAAAAACTTACAATGAAAACTTTAAATAAATTTAAAAAAAACTTAGTTATATCTAATAAAGTTTAGGTTTTAGTTTTATTCACTTATTGCACTAATTATTCGCGGTGTTGTCACGTGGTCTTTATGTTAGTAGGTGGTGCAGATTGACATTGTCAAGTTAAAAAAAACACTAGTTTAAAATTTTTAATTAAAACAATAATGTTATTCTTACGAAAAAGACTCATTTTTCGAAAAGGAAAGCTTTGATTATTTTTATATATAAAACTATAAAGAAATATTTATAAATTTATAAAATATCTTTTACTTTGATACATCATCATTAAATGAATTGTTAATTAGCATTCGGCTTGATTATTAGGTAGTATTTTTTATAAATCATACGCTTAACGCTTTGTAATACAAGAACCAATTAGATCTCAATAAATTACTAAAAGTATTGTTTTTTTGATAGCTCAGTTTAAAAATTCTATCTATTGACAATTAATTATTTTATAACTTGGTATGATAATTGTTATGATTACTTAGTAAGTAAATGATTTAAAAACAAGTCTTAAAGGAGATTACACTTTTTAAAAATATTGTTGCAGGATTAAAAAAATAAACATATTCTATTTTTTAGTGACGTCATTAGAAGCACACAAGCTCTACATTACAAAACTGATTTAGAGTTAAATGCTATTCGCGTATATTAACTCTCATTAATTTGATACACCAGAATATCTAATTTTGAAGAGTCGTTGCAAAACGCTCAGTAAAAACTTACAGTTTAAACTTTCAAGAAACTGAATAAAACCCTTAAGTTATATCTAATAAAGTTGAAGTTTTAGTCACTTACTGCATTAGTTATAAGAAGTGTTGTCACGTTGTCTTTTTGTTAGAGGGTAGTGCAGATTGACATTGTCAAGTTAAATAAACCACTATTTAAAAATGCTTGATTAAAATCATAATAGTTGTATTAGGAAAAAAGCTAACTATTGAGTACAGACGGCTTTAAATATTTTTATAAATTAAAATATAGATTAATTAAAAAAATAGGTATATGTGTATAAATTACCTTTTGTACCTGTATACATCATCATTAAATAAACCGTTATATAGCATTCAGCTTAATTTATAATTAGTACTATTTATATATTATTACGCTTAAAGTTTTGCAATACGAGGACTAGTTAGACCTTAATAAAGTACTAAAATAGTTGAGTTTTTGATAGCCCAATATAAAAATTTAACCTGTTAACAAATATTTTTTTATGCAACTTGGTAAAATACTTTTTAGAATTGCTTAGTAAGTAGATGATTTAAAAGCAATCAAGTATTAAACTATTTAAGAGATTTTAAAAATCTCGTTTAAGGATATTAAAAAGTACATTTTCTATTTATTGCAGACGGCACTAAAATGTACACAAGTTGTGCATTATAAAACTGATTCACAAAAAAAAAACTATCGGCTTAAATTTATTGTCATAAATTTAATACACCAAAAAATATAATTTTTAAGAGTCGTTACAAAACGCTCAATAAAAACTTACAGTTAAAATCTTTAAAGAACTTTAAAAAACCCTTAGTTATATTTAATAAAGTTTATGTTTTAGTTTCAGTGACTTATTGCATTAATTATTCGCGGTGTTGTCACGTGGTCTTTCTGTTAGTAGGTTGTGCAGATTGATATTGTCAAGTTAAAAAAACCACTAGTATGAAACTTTTAATTAAAACAATAATTTTATTCTTACGATAAAGGCTCATTTTTCAGAAAAGAAAGCTTTGATTATTTTTATAAATAAAACATAGATAAATAAAAAAAAAAAATATATTTAGAAAATATGTTTTACTTTGGTACAACATCATTACATGAACCGTCAATTAGCATTCGGCTTGATTTTCAGGTAGTATTTTTTATAAATCATACGCTTAAGCTTTGTAATACAAGAACTAATGAAACCTCAATAATTTACTAAAAGTATTGTTTTTTTGATAGCTCAGTTTGAAAATTCTATATATTAATAAATATTTCATTTATAACTTGGTATGATAACTTTTATGATTAGTTAGTAAGTAATTGATTTAAATACATGTCTTGAAGTAGTTTTTAAAAATCTCTTTGCAGGATTAAAAAATATACAATTTCTATTTTTTAGTGACATCATTAGATGCACACAAGCTCTTCATTACAAAACTGATTTACAGTTAAATGCTATCTGCTTATCATTAATTCTCATTAATTTGATACACCAGATTATCTAATTTTGAAGAGTCGTTGCAAAACGCTTAATAAAAACTTACAGTTAAAACGTTCAAGAAACTGAAAAAAACCCTTAAGTTATATCTAGTAAAGTTGAGGTTTTAGTTTTAGTCACTTATTGCATTAGTTATTAGCAGTGTTGTCACGTGGTCTTTTTGTTAGAGGGTGGTGCAGATTGACATTGTCAAGTTAAATAAACCACTAGTTTAAAATTTTTAAATATAATCATAATAGTTGTATTAGGAAAAAAGGTTACTATTGAGAAAAGAAAGCTGTAATTATTTTTATAAACTAAAAGTGAGATTAATTAAAAAATATGTATATGTGTATAAAAAAATTTGTACCTGTATACATCATCATTAAATAAACTGTTAAATAGCATTTAGCTTTAACAGTTTATTTATTATTACACTTAAAGTTTTACAATACAAGAACTAGTTAGACCTTAGTAAAGTACTAAAACATTTGAGTTTTTGATACCTCAGTTTAAAAATTTAATCTGTTAACAAATATTTTTTTATGCAACTTGGTAAAATCCTTTTTAGGATTGCTTAGTAAGTAGACGATTTAAAAACAATCAAGTATTAAACAATTTAATAGTTTTTTAAAATTTCGTTGCAGGATAGTAAAAAAGTGTTTTTTCTATTTATTGGTGACGGCAGTAAAATGCACAAAAGCTCTGCATTATAAAACTGATTCACAAAATAAACCTATCAGCTTACATTTATTCTCATTAATTTGATACACCAAAAAATATAATTTATAAGAGTCTTACAAAACGCTCAATAAAAACTTACAATGAAAACTTTAAATAAATTTAAAAAAACCCTTAGTTATATCTAATAAATTTTAGGTTTTAGTTTTATTCACTTATTGCATTAATTATTCGCGGTGTTGTCACGTGGTCTTTATGTTAGTAGGTGGTGGAGATTGACATTGTCAAGTTAAAAAAAACACTAGTTTAAAATTTTTAATTAAAACAATAATGTTATTCTTACGAAAAAGACTCATTTTTCGAAAAGAAAAGCTTTGATTATTTTTATATATAAAACTAAAAAAAATTATTAATATATTTATTAAATATCTTTTACTTTGATACATCATCATTAAATGAACCGTTAATTAGCATTCGGCTTGATTATTAGGTAGTATTTTTTATAAATCTTACGCTTAACGCTTTGTAATAGAAGAACTAATTAGATCTCAATAAATTACTAAAAGTATTGTTTTTTTGATAGCTCAGTTTAAAAATTCTATCTATTGACAATTAATTATTTTATAACTTAGTATGATAATTGTTATGATTACTTAGTAAATAAATGATTTAAAAACAAGTCTTAAAGGAGATTACACTTTTCAAAAATCTCGTTTCAGGATTAAAAAACATAAACATATTCTATTTTTTAGTGACGTCATTAGAAGCACACAAGCTTTACATTACAAAACTGATTTAGAATTAATTGCTATTCGCGTACATTAATTCTCATTAATTTGATACACCAGAATATCTAATTTTGAAGAGTCGTTGCAAAACGCTCAATAAAAACTTACAGTTAAAACGTCTAAGAAACTGAATAAAACCCTTAATTTATATCTAGTAAAGTTGAAGTTTTAGTTTTAGTCACTTATTGCATTAGTTATTAGCAGTGTTGTCACGTGGTCTTTTTGCTAGAGGTTGGTGCAGATTGACATTGTCAAGTTAAATAAACCACTATTTAAAAATGCTTGATTAAAATCATAATAGTTGTATTAGGAAAAAAGCTAACTATTGAGTACAGACGGCTTTAATTATTTTTATAAATTAAAATATAGATTAATTAAAAAAATAGGTTTATGTGTATAAATTATTTTGTACCTGTATACATCATCATTAAATAAACCGTTATATAGCATTCAGCTTAATTTATAATTAGTACTATTTATATATTATTACGCTTAAAGTTTTGCAACACGAGGACTAGTTAGACCTTAATAAAGTACTAAAACAGTTGAGTTTTCGATAGCTCAATATAAAAATTTAATCTGTTAACAAATATATTTTTATGCAACTTGGTAAAATACTTTTTAGGATTGCTTAGTAAGTAGACGATTTAAAAGCAATCAAGTATTAAACTATTTAATAGATTTTAAAAATCTCGTTAAAGGATAGTAAAAAAGTACATTTTCTATTTATTGGTGACGGCAGTAAAATGCACAAATGCTCTGCATTATAAAACTGATTCAAAAAAAAAACCTATCAGCTTACATTTATTCTCATTAATTTGATACACCAAAAAATATAATTTATAAGAGTCTTACAAAACGCTCAATAAAAACTTACAATGAAAACTTTAAATAAATTTAAAAAAACCCTTAGTTATATCTAATAAAGTTTAGGTTTTAGTTTTATTCACTTATTGCATTAATTATTCGCGGTGTTGTCACGTGGTCTTTCTGTTAGTAGGTGGTGCAGATTGACATTATCAAGTTAAAAAAAACACTAGTTTGAAAATTTTAATTAAAACAATAATGTTATTCTTACGAAAATGACTCATTTCTCGAAAAGGAAAGCTTTGATTATTTTTATATAATAAACAAAAAAAATATTTATAAATTTTTAAAATATCTTTTACTTTGATACATCATCATTAAATGAATCGTTGATTAGCATTCGGCTTGATTATTAGGTAGTATTTTTTATAAATCATACGCTTAACGCTTTGTAATACAAGAACCAATTCGATCTCAATAAATTACTAAAAGTATTGTTTTTTTGATAGCTCTGTTTAAAAATTCTATCTATTGACAATTAATTATTTTATAACTTGGTATGATAATTGTTATGATTACTTAGTAAGTAAATGATTTAAAAACAAGTCTTAAAGGAGATTACACTTTTTAAAAATCTTGTTGCAGGATTAAAAAAATAAACATATTCTATTTTTTAGTGACGTCATTTGAAGCACACAAGCTCTACATTACAAAACTGATTTAGAATCAAATGCTATTCGCGTATATCAGGGGTCGGCAAACTGCGGCCCGCGGGCCAATTGCGGCCCGCGAAGGGTAAATCTGCGGCCCGCGAGCATGTTATTTTTTTGAAAGGAATGCGGCCCGCGAAAGAAAATTTTGTGGCCTGCGAGCATGGAAATGTGGCCCGCTGAGCAAAATTATATTTCTAGTTAAAATTTTTTCGATAATTCGACTTAATTTGATTAGTTTGATTTTAAGTTTCTCGATAACATTTTAAAATAATTTCAAATAATTACTGCTTTAGTTTAATAATGTGAAAAAGACAGATTAGCGTTCTAACAGGATGTGTTTCTCAGTTTCATAATTACTTCATTTTTACAACAGTAAGTAATTATCTGAAAAAAGATTGTCAAGAGTGCTTGGATTTAATAAGTTGGTTATATAATACTTATTTATTAAATAAACTAAATGCAAATATTTTCCTTTTTGTACAAAAGTAATGCACAGTAATTAACTAAAGTGTCATTTCTTTATAGCTTAGATATTCTTTTTCAATATTTTTTATACCTAAGTTTCTTTTATAATTTTTTATTTGTAAATGTTATATTTTAGTGTGAATACACTTAAAATAACATAGTAATAAGAAATAAGGTTCATTTGATTTTTGTTTTGACACATTTAAATTTTTTATAAGTTTTCTATGCACACAAACTTAAAAAAAATGCTCATGTTTTAAGCCACTTTTTATTTAATACTTTATTTAGTTTAAGTTTAGTTTATGCATACTTTTCTATCATTGTTATTTATACATGTCATATCTAAATTTGTACAGACACATTTAAAACAGTATATATGACATAAGTTAATATAGTTTTTGTTAGGTATACATTCCATTTTTCAAACATTGTTTTTTTCAAGCTAAGTTAATTTTTATGCCTTGCATATCAATACACACAATTGCTGTTTTTTCGAGCTACCTATTTCATATAAAATAGATATAGGGATGGTAAATTTATAATTTTTGTACATTGTTAATCAAAATAGTTCAAATTCAAGCAAATAAACAGTAAACATTGCCACACACTCAGACTATCACTATTTGAAGACTTCAAATCTCAGGCCAACTAAGCCATTTTTTAAGTTTTTGGCTAGAATTACTTTTTGTATACAAAAATACCAGGAACATAACTTTTTAGTACTACATATCTTGTACAGAAATCTAAGACAAAATTCATTCAAAAACATCTTTATTAAAGCAACAAACAAGTAAAATCGATTTCGGCTAACGCTTTTCAATTACTTTAGTTAGCAACTAATTTTAAGATTAAATTTTGAGTATATAAATAGTTAGAGGTTACATCAGAAAAATCAATTAACACTAATTAGCATAATTGAGCAAAATTAATTAGACATTCACAATTCATAAATGCATATATAAAACAGTTTATCAGTAATTTAACTAAAATAAGCAACATTAAAAATAAAACAAAAAATAAAAATAAGCGACAAAATTCAAATAAAATCTATAACAACTTATAAAGATTAGATTTATAAACGTAATGTTGCTTACACAATTTAGGTTTACATGTTTTTATAAATAGAGATTCTAAAACACTTAGGTGATAATCGTTACGAGCTTTACTTAAAATTGAAAAGTTACTATCACTATAGTTCTTTGCGCAATCTGAATTGTTTAATAAGTGTTCAGCTATCGCTGATGATCTATTAGATGGTTTTTTTAAACCAGTGTCCATCCATCTTCTGAGGGAATTAAAAACGTGTTGGTCCCTTCTAATATGGAATCTTTGAGACGTTCTGCCAATGTACTCACTGTCACAGTGGCATTTGTACATATAAATTATTTTGCTTTTTTCCTGTTCGGCAGTACGGTCTTTACAAATTCCATTTAAGGGCTTTCTTGTAGCATGACTGATTCTTAGTTGTACAGAGTTAAAAGTGGAGTTTACAGTGTATTTTACAGTCTTTTCTAGAGCAGTTGCTACTTTACCGAGATATGGCAATCTCAAATATACAGGGCATTTTCTAGGACCAAATTTAACCGGTTTTTCAAATTTTGAGATTGTATTGTTAATTGTCTTTCTGACTATATGCGATGGATAACCAAGAGCTTCAAAAATATTTTTTATTTTATCTAATTCCTCTTCAAACAACTTATTCGAACAAATCTTGTGTGCTCTGAATACCAAACATGAAATTAAACCGAGTTTTTGAGATAAAGGGCAGAATGACTGAAATGGAATATATTGACCAGCAAATGTTGGTTTTCTGTAAACCGTAGTAAGCAACTCAGAAGATGTACGCAACAGATGTACGTCCAAGAAAGGTAAGCAATTGTCTTTTTCTTTTTCAATAGTAAATTTTAAATTTGGGTGTAAATTCGAAATTTTGCTAAATAATTCCTCAATGTTATATTCATCATTGTAAGACACAAAAATGTCATCAACATACCTAATATAGTTTATTGGTTTTTGATACTTTGAAAAGAGCAATGTTTCAAAGTATCCCACAAAAATATTGGCTAAAATAGGGCCAAGTGGACTACCCATCGCAACTCCATCTATCTGTTTATAAATATAAGAATTAAATCTGAATTCAACATTTTTTACTGCCATGTTTAACATACTAAGACAAACATCTTTTGGAATAGAAGGAGCTGTAAGACCAGAATTGTAAAGTTCATTTAAACATATATTTATAGTTTCATCCACTGGGACATTAGTAAAGAGGATTTTTATGTCAAAAGAACACATGTTACTTGGTAAAAAAGCATTTTTTCTTATGACTTCAACGAATGAGAAAGAGTCTTTTATACAAAAAGTGGAATACTTACTGGAAACTGGTTCGAGGATTTTGATTAGTAGCTTTGAAATTTTATATTGTGCAGAACTACTCATATCTAAAATAGGTCTTGTTGGAACACCGTCTTTGTGAGTTTTAGGTAGTCCGTACAGTTTCGGACACTGAGAACCTGAAGGTCTAACAGACTCATACAAATCCTTAGAAATATAACCTTTGGCGTACCAACCAGGAATGTTTTTGTTGACTCAGGCTGGCTTTTTTGCTTGAAAGAGTGGCAAATTAAACTTATGATGTATGTTTTGCTCGATACACAGTGTTAGTTTGAGTTTTAATATATGTTAAATTTTAAGTCTTGCAGCTGATATAATTCAAAATATTATTTATATTATTGTGTACATTAAAGAATGAACAATCAGTGTTGCCAAAAAAGTTGAATCCCGGAAAAGCTTTGAATTTGTGAATTTACGGTTAAAAATTCTAGAAAAAAAACTTGAATTTGAGAATTTTTGAAAAAACCTGGAATTTCAAACAGTTTTTATATTTAAAGTAATGAAATTTCGATTTGACTCCAAAGAAATTAACAAATTAATGTTTATTTATTAAAAAATATACTATAGTAGCTTAACAGTATTTCTTAATATTGATAAATGTTTTAAGACATTTTTTAAAATTTCAATTAAACTTTATACTAAAAATAAAAGAAGGAATTGTACTTCCAAAAACTCCGTATTGGTACATTGCACCTTTACTTGAAAAATTTTACCGATTGTTGTGCTTCTCGTTGGAACTAAACCAAGAAATTATACTAAAATGTCAAAGTTAGTAATAACATCTCTAATAAAAATTCTCAGATGATCAATAGTTTTTCTATCAGTGCTCTCATGTTAACAGTTTGATTAAAGTCCTAATTTGATTTATGCGACTTTATAACCTTAATGCATTTCCTAAACACGACTTTATGTTGTCATTGAAGGTATAAAGAAAAGTTTTTCTTTACCGCCAACAAAATTCTTTATAAAAGTTTTCAATTATAAACGATAACTCATTTTAGGTAATAAATTTTGCTACTTTACTTCCTTAACAATTTTTTCTGATTGTTCTGTAGTTACTGAAGATAATAATGTGCTTTGTCGGAAATGACTTTGGTGATTTTTTTTATTGTTTCTCGCAATAACTCCTAACTAACGCTTTTTTCATTCTTGTAGCTCGTCTTATATTTTACAATTTATATTTTTGAATGCAATATTCTTATTGCAAATAAAGAATTGCTATCATGGTTAATTAAAAATAAATTTCTACTTCGCTAATGACTCAATAGAATTTTATACTTTTGTTAAACTTGTTTAAGAAACTCAAATGTCCATTCCAGCTGTTTTATATATTTTTTGCATGTAATTTGTTTGCTGTTAATAACCTTTGTTATTTCTTTATGTAGTGAACTTTATATTAACTGGATTGCTACACAAACAGGCTATTTTAAAAGCTTGAAAACTCAGGTGTATGTGAAGCTTTTATTTCAAACACTTTAAAGAAATCTTCCAATTCTCAGAATAGTTTTTATGACTGTTGTGTAGTTTACTAATTGCATTTTTTTCTTGTTTTCTTACACTTTGTGTACTTTTTAATAATGATGATATTTTAACTAGGTATTTAAGCTTGATTAACAACTATTTATTAGCTTTTTCAAATTTTAATAAATTTAAGCTGGTTTGATACATATAAGACATTTTTGCTTTTTAGTGGCAATCATGTAAAAGTCTAATTACTAATAAAATACTTTATTAAAGTATTTGAGAACTAGTTATGTTAAATCATTTGTTTTAGCTTTCTGGAATACAAACAGGTATTAATTTTATTATGTTAACTAATTACTAAATTTCTTGATGAGTGTAAATTATTTAGCTCGCAAAAACTTTTTTCGAAGTAAATATTTTTAGAAATATGAAAAAGTGTTGATGATATAATAAATGTATAAAAATAGCCCAAAAATTGTCTTTCAAGTAAGGTTTTTATAGAGAGTTAGGTTGTAAGTAAAATAAAAAAAGTATTAAGTTTAACTTATTAAGTGCTTATGAAAGTACATATTTAATTAACAATAATAGTACATATTTATTAAAGTATATTAGTCAATGTAAATCGTAATCTAATGAATAACAATTTGAATAGGCATTCTATGTATAGCTAAAAGTCATTTTTACTAATAAGGTGAATAAAAGTAAAACTTTTCTCTAGTGTGACTAAAACTAAAACCATAAGATTATTCAAATGTCACTAAAACTAAAACTGCGGCCCGCGAAGACTTTTGAAACTTGAAATTTGGCCCACGACAACCAACTGCCTGCCGACCCCTGGCGTATATTAATTCTCATAATTTGATACACCAGAATATCTAATTATGAAGAGTCGTTGCAAAACGCTCAATAAAAACTTACAGTTTAAACTTTCAAGAAACTGAATAAAACCCTTAAGTTATTTCTAATAAAGTTGAGGTTTTAGTTTTAGTCACTTACTGCATTAGTTATTAGCAGTGTTGTCACGTTGTCTTTTTGTTAGAGGGTAGTGCAGATTGGCATTGTCAAGTTAAATAAACCACTATTTAGAAATGCTTGATTAAAATCATAATAGTTGTATTAGGAAAAAAGCTAACTATTGAGTACAGACGGCTTTAATTATTTTTATAAATTAAAATATAGATTAATTAAAAAAATAGGTATATGTGTATAAATTATTTTGTACCTGTATACATCATCATTAAATAAACCGTTATATAGCATTACGCTTAATTTATAATTAGTACTATTTATATATTATTACGCTTAAAGTTTTGCAATACGAGGACTAGTTAGACCTTAATAAAGTACTAAAACAGTTGAGTTTTTGATAGCTCGAAATAAAAATTTAATCTGTTAACAAATATTTTTTTATGCAACTTGGTAAAATACTTTTTAGAAATGCTTAGTAAGTAGATGATTTAAAAGCAATCAAGTATTAAACTATTTAATAGATTTTAAAAATCTCGTTAAAGGATATTAAAAACTACATTTTCTATTTATTGCAGACGGCACTAAAATGTACACAAGTTGTGCATTATAAAACTGATTCACAAAAAAAAAAACCTATCAGCTTACATTTGATCTCATAAATTTAATACACCAAAAAATATAATTTTTAAGAGTCGTTACAAAACGCTCAATAAAAACTTACAGTTAAAACTTTAAAGAACTTTAAAAAAACCCTTAAGTTATATCTAATAAAGTTTAGGTTTTAGTTTCAGTGACTTATTGCATTAATTATTCGCGGTGTTGTCACGTGGTCTTTCTGTTAGTAGGTTGTGCAGATTGATATAGTCAAGTTAAAAAAACCACTAGTATGAAATTTTTAATTAAAACAATAATGTTATTCTTACGAAAAAGACTTTTTTTTCGAAAAAGAAAGCTTTGATTATTTTTATAAATAATACATAGATAATTAAAAAAAATATATATAATTAAAAAATATGTTTTAATTTGGTACAACATCATTACATGAACCGTCAATCAGCATTCGGCTTGATTATTAGGTAGCATTTTTTATAAATCATACGCTTAAGCTTTGTAATACAAGAACTAATGAAACCTCAATAATTTACTAAAAGTATTGTTTTTTTGATAGCTCAGTTTGAAAATTCTATATATTAATAAATATTTCATTTATAACTTGGTATAATAACTTTTATGATTACTTAGTAAGTAATTGATTTAAAAACAAGTCTTAAAATAGTTTTTAAAAATCTCTTTGCAGGATTTAAAAATATACAATTTCTATTTTTGAGTGACATCATTAGATGCACACAAGCTCTACATTACAAAACTGATTTAGAATTAAATGCTATTTGCGTATATTAATTCTCATTAATTTGATACACCAGAATATCTAATTTTGAAGAGTTGTTGCAAAACGCTCAATAAAAACTTACAGTTAAAACGTTCAAGAAACTGAATAAAACCCTTAAAATATATCTAATAAAGTTGAAGTTTTAGTTTTAATCACATATTGCATTAGTTATTACCAGTGTTATCAACAAGTCTTTTTGTTAGAGAGTGGTGCAAATTGACATTGTCAAACTAAATAAACCACTAGTTTAAAATCTTTGTTTAAAATCATAATGGTTATATTAGAAAAAAACGGTAACTATTGAGAAAAGAAAGCTGTAACTATTTTTATAAATTAAAATATAGATTAATTAAAAAAATGTATATGTGTATAAAATATTTTGTACCTGTATACATTATCATTAAATAAACCGTTAAAAAGCATTAAGCTTGATTTATATTTAGTACTTTTTATAAATTATTATGCTTAAAGTTTTCTAATACAAGAACTAGTTAGACCTTAACAAAGTACTAAAACAGTTGAGTAATTGATAGCTCAGTATAAAAATTTAATCAGTTAACAAATATCTTTTCTATGCAACTTGGTAAATTACTTTTTAGGATTGCTTAGTAAGTAATTGATTTAAAAACAAACAAATATTAAACTATTTACTAGTTTTTAAAAATCTCGTTGCAGGATAGAAAAAAAATACATTTTCTATTTATTTATGACGGGACTAAAATGCACTTAAGTTCTGCATTATAAAACTGATTCACAAAAAATTCCTATCAGCTTACACGTAGTTTTATTAATTAGATACACGAAAAAATATAATTTTGAAGAGTCGTTTCAAAACGCTCAATAAAAACTTACAGTTAAAACTTTCAAAAAATTAAATAAAACCCTTACGTTATATATAACGAAGTTTAGGTTTTAGTTTTATTCACTTATTGCATTAGTTATTCGCGGTGTTGTCACGTGGTCTTTCTGTTAGTATGTTGTGCAGATTGCCATTGTCAAATTGAAAAAACAACTAGCTTAAAATAATGGTATTATTACGAAAAAGACTCACTTTTGAGATAAAAAAGCTCCGATAATTTTTATAATTAAAATATTGATAGATTGAAAAATATACATATATATGAATACATTTTCTTGTATCTTAATACTTAATCATTAAATAAACCGTTAAATAGCATTCGGCTTGATTTATAGATAGTACTTTTTATGAATTAATACGCTTAAAGTTTTGTAATAGAAAAACTTTTTAGACCTAAAAAAAGTACTAAAAGTATTGAGTTTTTTATAGCACAAATTAAAAAATTAATCTGATAACAAATATCTTTTCTATGCAATTTGGTAAAATAACTATTATGATTGCTTAGTAAGTAATTGATTACAAAAAACAATAGTTAAAGAAGTTAACAGTTTTCAAAAATCTCTATGCAGGATTCAATAAAAGTACAATTTCTTTTTATTGGTGACGGCACTAAAATGCACACAAGCTCTGCAGTATGAAACTGATTCATACAAAAAACCTATCAGCTTACATTAATTCTCATTTATTTCAAATACAAAAATATCTAATTTTGATGAGCCGTTGCAAAACACTGAATAAAAACTTACAGTTTAAACTTTGTCAAGTTAAAAAAAAAACACTAGTTTGAATTTTTTATTGAAATCATAATTGTTATATTAGAAAAAACCTAACTTTAAGAAAAGAAAGCTTTAATAATTTTTATAGTTAAAGTATAGATAAAATAGAAAAATTTGCATATATTTATAAAATCATTTGTAACTGTATACACCACCATTAAATAAACCGTTAGATAGCATTCAGCTTGATTTATAATTAGTACTTTTTATAAATTACTACGCTAAAAGTTATAAATAAATTCTTGCAATACAATAACTAATTAGACCTCAACAAAGTACTTAAAATTTAAGTTTTTGAAAGCTTACTATAAAAATTTAATCTGTTAACAAATATCTTTTTTATGCAACTAGGTAAAATACTTTTTAAGATTGCTTAGTAAGCAATTGATTTGAAAACAAACAGGTATTAAATTATTTGATAGTTTTTAATATCTCGTTGCAGGATAGAAAAAAGTACATATTCGATTTAATGGTGACGGCATTAAACTACACTCAAGCTTTGCATTACAAAACTGATTTATAGAAAAAAACCTATCAGTCTACACGTATTTTCATTAATTTAATACAACAAAATATTTAATTTTGAAGAGTCGTTGTAAAACGCTCAATAAAAACTTACAGTTAAAACTTATAAAAATTTTTTTTTAAACCCTCAGTTATATCTGACAAAGTTTAGGTTTTAGTTTTGGTCACTTATCGCATTAGTTATTTGCGGTGTCGTCACGTGGTCTTTCTGTTAGTAGGTGGTGCAGATTAACATTGTCAAGTTAAAAAAACCACTAGTCTGAAGTTTTTAATTAAAATAATAATGGTATTATTACGAAAAAGACTCATTTTTAAGAAAAGAAAGCTCTAGTTATTTAATAAATGCTGTATAGATAATCTGAAAAAAAAAATGTAGGAATAAAGTATCTTGTACCTTGATATTTAATCATTAAATAAACCGTTAAATAGCATTCGGCTTGATTTATAGGTAGTACTTTTTATGAATTATTACGCTTAAAGTTTTGTAATACAAGAACTAATTAGACCTAAAAAAAGTATTAAAATATTGAGACTTTTATAGCTCAGTTTAAAAATTTAATCTATTAACATTTATCTTTTCTTTGAAACTAGGTAAAATAATTATTAGGATTGCTTAGTAAGTAATTGATGAAAAACAAAGGAGAATTTTAGAAGTTAACGTTTTAAAATATCTCTTTGCAAGGTTCAATAAAAGGGCAATTTCTATTTATTGGTGACGGCACTAAAATGCACACAAGCTCTGCATTAAAAAACTGATTTATAAAAAAAAACCTATCAGCTTACTCAAATTCTCATTTATTTGATACAGAAAAGTATCTAATTTTGAAGAGCCTTTGCAAAACGCTGATTAAAAAATACAATCTAAACTTTCAAGAAATTTTATAAAATTTTTAAGTTAAATCTAACAAAGTTGAGGTTTTAGTTACTTACTGCATTAACTATTATCAGTGTTGTCGCTTGGTCTTTTTGTTAGTTGGTGCTTCAGATTGACATTGTCAAGTTAAAAAAACTACTAGTTTGAAATTTTGAATTGAAATCATAATGGTAATATGAAGAAGAGGATTAATTTAAAAAAGAAAGTTTTAATTATTTTTATAAATAAAATATAGATAAACTTTAATATATAATTACAATAAAAAAAGTTTCTTGCACCTGGATCCATCACTATTAAATATACCATTAAAAAGCATTCGGCATGTTTTATAAGTAATACTTTTTGTGAAAAATTAATCTTAAATATTTTTCATACAAAAACTAAATAGATCTCTACAAAGTACTAACAGTATTCAGTTTTTGATAGATCAGTTTAAAAGTTTTAGCTAGTCACAGTATTTATTTCTAACTTGATAAAATAATTTTTAGGATTGTTAGGAAGTAATAAATGACAAACAAAAAAGTCTTTGATAAATTAATAGATTTGAAAAGTTTCTTTGCCGGATTAAAAAAAGGTACAATCACTATTTTTTAGTGACGGTATTAGATGCACACAAGCTCTGCATTACAAAACTGATTTATTATTAAATGCTCATTAATTTGGTAAAACACAATATCTAATTTAAAATAATCGTTGGTAAACGCCTAAAAAGAACCTTACAGTTTAAACTTTCAAGAAACTATACATAACCCTTAAGTTATATCCAACAAAGTTGAAGTTTTAGTTCTAGTCACTTATTGCGTTAGTTATTAGCAGTGTTGTTACGTAATGTTTTTGTTAGAGGGTGGTTCAGATTGACATTGTCATGTTAAATAAACCACTAGTTAAAAGTGTTTGATTTAAATCATCATGGTTATATTAGAAAAAGAGCTAATGATTGAGAAAATAATGCTGTAATTGTTTTTATAATTAAAATATAGATAATTTAGAAAAAAATATATATATGTATAAAATATTTTGTGATGTCTACATCATCATTAAATAAATCGTTAAAAAGCATTCAGCTTAATTTATAATTAGTACTTTTTATAAATTATTACGCTTTAAGTTTGTAATACAAGAACTAGTCAGACCTTAATAAAGTACTAAAAATGTTGTGTTTTTGATAGCTCAGTTTAAATGTATAAGCTGTTTTTACAAATATCTTTTGTATGCAACTTGGAAGATAATTTTTTATATTGCTTAGTATCTAATGGTGAAAAAACAAACAAGTTATAAAGAAGTTAATAGTTTTCAAAATTGAAAAAAACTCAAAAAAACTTATAGTTTTTACTTTAAAGATATTTTATAAGACTCTTCAATTATATCTAAATAAGTTTAAGTTTTAGTCACTTATTGTATTAGTTATTACCACTGTTGTTACGTGGTCTTTTTGTCAGAGTGTGGTGTAGATTGACATTGTCAAGTTAAAAATACCACTAATTTGATTTTTTTTATTAAAATAGTAATGATATTATTACGAAAAAACTCATTTTTGAGAAAAGAAAGCTTTAATTATTTTTATAATTAAATAAAGAAAAATTTAAAAAAAAAATTATAAATAAAGTATTTTATACCTGTATACATCATCATTAAATAAACTGTTAAATAGCATTCAGTATTTTTTATAAGTAGTACTTTTTATAAATTATTACGCTTAAATTTTCGTAATACAAGAACTAAATAGATGTCTACAAAGTACTAACAATATTTAGTTTTTGATAGATCAGTTTAAAAGTTTTATCTTGACCAGGGGTCGGCAAACTTCGGCCCGCAGGGCAATTGCGGCCCCAAAGGAAAAATCTGAGGCTCGCGAGCACGTTAATTTTTTGAATGCAATGCGGCCCGCGAAAGAAAACTGTGCTGCCTGCGAGCATATAAATGTGGTCCGCCGAGCAAAAATATGTTTAAAGTTAACTTTTTTCGATAATTTAATTTTTTTTTTAATCTCGTTTTAAGTCCCTGTATAACATCATAAAACGAAATTTAAAAGACTTTACGGCTTTAGCTTAAATGTGTGAAAAAGACAGATTAGCGTTCCATCAGGGTTTTTGTTTCTCAGTTCATCTACAAATAGCAAGTTATTGGCTGAAAAAAGAATGTTATGAGTGCTTGGATTTAGTAAGTTATTAATAAAGTACCTATTAAGTAAATAAAATAAAATTAAACGTTTTCCACTTTGTACAAAAGTAATGAACAAAAATTAACTGTGATGTCTTTTCTTTACATTCAAAATATTTTATTGTAATGTTTTTTATTCCTAAATTTACTTTGTAGATGTTTTATTACTAAATGTTAGATTTGAGAGTGCACAAACACAAGTAAAATAACATAATAATAAGAAACAGGGTTTTTTTTATTTTGGTTTGGACATTTTTTGAATTTTTAGAAGTTTTTCTAGCACTTTTTTTAATTCCTATGCACACCAATGTAAAAAGAGGCTCATACTATAAACCTCTTTTAATTTTAACTTAATCTAACTTACTAAGTTAGATTAATTTGTATCATTTTCTAAGATTATTACTTCTACATATAAATTCTAACTGTGTACAACCACATTTAAAACAATACATATGACATAATTTATGAGTAGAGTATTGGGAAGGTATATAGTTTTTTTTTCAAAGAATGTTTTTTGGCAAATTAATTTAATTTTTATGCATTGCATATTAACTCATAGCTGCTGTTTTTTGGAACTACCTTTTTAAAACAAACTAAATTTAGGAATGGCAAATTTAATAAGTTTCTACACTGTTGAACAAAATGTTCTGATTCAAGCTACAAACAACTAAGCATTGCCACACACTCAGACTATGAATATTTGGAAATTTAAAACTTTAGGAAAATTTATTAGTTTTTTATTAATGAAGTACCTGGCTAAATTTTTTTCACTCAAGCTGGCTTTTTTGCTTTAAAGAGCGGCAAACTAAACTGATGATTTATGTTTTGTTCGATCTACAGTGTTTGATTTTATTGATATGTCCTGGACAAGACGTTAAAAGGTATCCAAGTGGTGTGCGACTCGATAATCGAAAGGTTCTTTCGTGCACCAGGTCTTAGAACCAAACATTTTAAGCGTTTTTTTTTTGTCGTTAAATAAACAATATGTATATTATAATATGTGTTAAGTTTAAAATCTTGCAATTGATACAATTTGAAATATAAATGTTGTTCTTTGTATACATAAAGTGGGAACAACTAGTGTTGCTAAAAAATTTAAAACCCTGAAAAGCTTGAAATTTGACAATTTATGTTTAAAAAAGCGTTAAAAAGCTCGATATTGAGAATTTTCTTAGAAAACCTAGAACTTTAAGCAGTTTATACATGTAAAGTAGTGAACTTTCGATTTGACACATAAATCTACCATATAAATATTTTTTTATTAAAATCATACCTAGAGTTAACAGTATCTTTTTAATATTGCTATGTTATTTAAAACAATTTTTTTACCTTTAAATTAGTTTCATACTAAAGTTATAAGCAAAAAGTGGACTTTCAAAAACTTTATATCGGTGTATTGCACCTTTACTTTTAAAATGTTTTTGCTTATTGTTGTGCTTTGCATTAAACTAAACCTAGAAATACTTCTAAAATGTCAAAGTTAATAAAAACTCCATTTATAAAAATTCTCAGATGAACAATATTTGTTATATCAGTGCTCTCATCTTAACAGATTGATTAAAGTCTTAGTTTGATTTATGCGGCTTTATAATCTTTAGACACTTCCTAAACACGACTTCTGGTTTCCATTAAAAAAAAAAACAAAAGTATTTCACTACTGCCAGCACAAACTCCTTAAAAACGTTTAAAATTCTAAAGAGTAACTTGTTTTTAGTTATTGATTTTAATGACTTAACATTTAATAACTTCTTAACAACTTGCCTTAACATTTTTTTTTTGATCAGTCTGTAGTTTCTGAAAATAATCATGTGCTTTGCTGGAACTGACTTAAGCGGTTCGTTTTTTTTATCCCAAAACTCCTAACTAACGTTTTTTAATTCTTTTAGCTTGTCTTGTATTTCACATTTACTTTTTTAAATGCTTTTTTTTCAGATAAATAATTACTATTATACTCAATAGAAATATTCTTATACTTCATTGATGACTCAATCAGTTTTTATATTTCTGTCAAAAATGTTTAAGAAGCTTAAAATTTTATTTAAACTGACTTATAATGATTTTTTTGTTATATTTTAACTCACTGTTAATAAACTTCGTTATTTCTTTATTTTCTGAAGTTTATTTTAGACAGGCTTGCCAAACGCTAGTTTAAAATTAAAAAAAAAACAGACTGGGTTAAACCTCTTTAAATTTTCTTAAAACTCAGTTGTGTGTTAAACTTTTATTTCAAGAACTTTGAACAAATCTTCAAAATTTAGAATATTTTTGTGACTATAGTGTATTTTAAAAACTAATCTTTTTTTTCTTGTTTTCTTGAATATTGTGTACTTTTTTAAAACGATGATATTTAGTTAGGTGTTTAAGATTGATTAACAGCAAGTTAATAGCTTTTTTGTCACTGATAAACTTAGATTGGTTTGATATTATTTAAAATATTTTTGCTTTTAAAGTGGCAACCATGTTAAAGACTAATTAATTAAAAATAATGTATTTTATTAAAGTATGTGAACATTAGTTATGTTACAAGATTTTTTTAGCTTTTTTACAATACAAATAGGTATAAGTTTAATAAAGTTAACTAACTACTAAGATTTTTAAAGAATAAACAATTTTTAAGTTGCAAAAATTATTTTTGAGTGTTAATACTTTTAAAAATATGAAAAAGTGATTCATAGTATAATAAATGTACAAAAGTGACCCAAAAATGTTTTTTTTTATGCTCGGTTTTTATAGAGAGTTAGGTTATAAGTCAAAGAAAAAACTACTAAGTTTGGCTTATTAAGTGTTTCAGAAAGTACAAAATTTATTAAACATTAATAATATTAGTCATTGTAAATTTCATTCCAATAAGTACTAATAATTTAAATTTAAACTGTGTGTAACTAAAAGTCATTTAAATTGTAAAAGTAAAACTTTCTCTACTATGTCTAAAACTAAAACAAAAAATTATTCAAATGTCATTAAAACTAAAACTGCGGCCCTTTAAGATTTCGCAAACTTGAAACTTGGCCCTCGATCAACAACTGCCTTACGACCCCTGATCTATACACAAATATTTATTTAGGTAAAATAGTTTTAAGAATTGTTAGTAAGTAGTTAATGACAAACAAACAAGTCTTAAAATAGTTAGAAGTTTTCAAAAATCACTTTGCCAGATTAAAAAAGTAAGATTTCTATTTTTTAGTGACGTCATTAGATGCACACAAGCTCTGCATTACAAAACTGATTTATTATTAAATGCTATCAGCGTAAATTTATTCTCAGTAATTTGGAACACCAAAATATCTAATTTTAAAGAGTCGTGACAAAACGCTCAATAAAAACTTACAGTTTAAACTTTCAAGAAATTTTATAAAACCCTTAAGTTATATCTAACAAAATTTAGGTTTTAGTTTTAGTCACTTGACGTATTAGCTATTAGCAGTGTTGTTACGAGGTCTTTTTGTTAGAGTGTGGTATAGATTGACATTGTCAAGTTAAAATACTATTAGTTTGAATTTTTTAATTAAAATAATAATGACATTATTACAAAAAAGATTCATTTTTGAGAAAAGAAAGCTTTAATTATTTTTATAATTAAATATAGATAAATTAAAAAACATATATATAAATGAAATATTTTTTACCTTTTTACTTCATCATGAAAAAAACTGTTAAATAGCATGCAACTTGATTTATAACTAGTACTTATTATAAATTATTACGCTTAAAGTTTTGTAATACAAGAACTTATTAGATCTCAATAAAATACTAAAAAGATAAAGTTTTAGATAGCTCAGTTTAAATATTTAAGCTGTTAAAAAATATAATTTTTATGCAACTTGGTAATAAAACTTTTAAGAATTCTTAGTAAGTAACTGATGAAAAAATAAACAAGTCTTTAGGAAGTTAATAAATTTCAAAAATCTCTTTGCTGGATTATAAAAAAGTACAATTTATATTTTTTATGACGTCGTTAGATGCACACAAGCTTTGCATTACTCAACTGATTTATTACTAAAAGGTATCAGCGTACTTTATTTCTCATTAATTTGACAAACCAAAGTATCTAATTTCAAAGAGTCGTTGCAAAACGCTCAATAAAAACTTACAGTTTAAACTTCAAAGAAACATTAATTAACTTTTAAGTTATATCTAACAAATTTGAGGTTTTAGTTTTAGTCACTTATTGCATTAGTTGTTAACAGTGTTGTCACGTGGTCTTTTTGTTAGAGGATGGTGCAGATTGACATCGTCAAGTTAAATAAACCACTATTTGAAATGTTTGATTAAAATCATATTGCTTTTATTAGGAAAAAAGCTAACTTTTGAGAAAAGAAGGCTTTAATTATTTTTATAATTAAAATATAGATAAATTAGAAAAAAATATCTATGTATCAAATAATTTGTAGATGTATAAATCATCATTAAATAAAACGTTAAAAAGCATTAAGCTTGATTTATGATTATTACTTTTTATAAATTATTACGCTTAAAGTTTTGTAATACAAGAACTAATTAGACCTCAATAAAGTACTAAAATTATTGTGTTTTTGATAGCTCAGTAAAAGTATTTAAGCTGTTAACTAATATGTTTTTTATGCAACTTAGTAGATAATTTTTAATATTGTTTAGTATCTAAAGATGAAAAAACAAACAAGTCTTACAGAAGTTAATAGTTTTCAAAACTAAAAAAAACTCAAAAAAACTTACAGTTTTAACTTTAAAGATATTTTATAAAACCCTTCAGTTATATCTAATTAAGTTTAGGTTTTAGTTTAAGTAACTTATTGTATTAGTTATTAGCAGTGTTGTAACGTGGTCTTTTTGTTAGAGTGTGGTATAGATTGACATTGTCAAGTTAAAAGTACCGCTAGTTTGAAATTTTTAATTAAAATTATAATGATTTTTGTACGAAAAAGACTTATTTTAGAGAAAAGAAAGCTTTAGTTATTTTAATAATTAAATATAGATAAATTAAATCTATATATATATAAATATTTTTTTTTACCTGTATACTTCATCATTAAAAAAATATTGAAAAGCATTCAGCCTAATTTATAAGTAGTACTTTTTATAAATTATTTCGCTTAAAGTTTTGTAATACAAGAATTAATTAGACATCAATAAAGTACTATAAAGATAAGGTTTTACATAGCTCAGTTTAAATATTTAAGCGGTTAAAAATATTTTTTACGCAACTTGATAAAATAATTTTTAGGATTGCTTAGTAAATAACTGATAGAAAATAAACAAGTCTTTAAGAAGTTAATAAATTTCAAAAATTTCTTTGCCGGAATAGAAACAAGTACAATTTCTATTTTTTAGTGACGTCATTAGATACACACAAGCTCTGTATTACAAAACTGATTTACAATTAAATGCTATCAGCTTACACTAACTCTCATTAATTTGGTACACCAAATTATTTAATTCTAAAGAGTCGTTGCAAAACGCTCAATAAAAATTTACACTTTAAACTTTTAAGAAACTATATATAACCTTTAAGTTATATCTTACAAAGTTGATGTTTTACTTTTAGTCACTTATTGCATTAGTTATTAGCAATGTTGTCAAGTGGTCTTTTTGTTAGAGTGTGGTATAGATTGATATTGTAAAGTTAAATAAACAACTATTTTAAAATGCTTGATTAATATCTTAATTGTTATATTAGGAAAAAATCTAACTATTGAAAAAAGATGGAAGTAATTATTTTTATTATTAAAATATAGATAAATTAAAAAAATCTATATATGTATAAAATATTTTGTAGATGTATACATTATCATTAAATAAACCATTGAACAAGCATATAGCTTGAATTATAATCAGTTCTTTTTATAAATTATCAGCTTAAAGTTTTTGAATACAAGAACTAATTAGACATCAAAAAAGTACTAAAAAGATTGTGTTTTTGATAGCTCAGTTTAAATAGTTAAGCTGTTAACAAACATCTTTTTTATGAAACTTGGTAAAATACATTTTAGGATTACTTAGTAAGTAGTTGATTTAAAAACAAACAAGTCTTAAACTAGTTAATAGTTTACAGAAATCTCTTTGCAGGATTCAATAAAGTACAATTTCTGTTTAATGGTGACGGCACTAAATAAACACAAGATCTGCATTATAAAACTGATTTACAATTAATGGTTATCAGCTTACGCTAATATTCATTAATTTGATACACAGAAATATCTAATTTTTAAGAACCGTTGCTAAAAGCTGAATAAAAATTTAAAGTTCAAACTTTTACAAAATTATATAAAACTCTTGAGTTATATCTACCAAGGTTGAGGTTTTAGTTATTTACTGCATTAATTATTATCAGTGGTGTCGCTAGGTCTTTTTGTTAGATCGTACTGCAGATTGACATTGTCAAGTTGTAAAAACTACTAGTTTGAAATTTTAATTGAAATCATAATGGTAAAATGAATAAAAAGGATTAATTAAAAAAAAAAGAGGATGAAGCTTTGAATAAATTCACAAAAAGATCAAAAATTTGGGATATTGGAGACTTTCTTCGAGCGGCTCGTGATCACTTCAAGTAAAAACTTTTTATATGTGCTTTTTGAATAGTTATACCATACTAATTTGAATTTAAATTACAGATTCAGTGAACATTTTTTTACTAATAATCACCATAATGACTGCCTAGACGCAAAAAAAAACGAAAGAAAACTAGTAAAACAGGTTCAGCAGTAGCAATTGATGGTTAATCATTATGCCAAACAAAAACGAACAGATAATAAGTTAAGCAGTTTAAATCATCTAAGAAAAGTTTTATTTTTGTTTTTTAAACGAAAAGTTATAAAATTTTGGTAGGTTACTAAAAAGCATTTTATATTAAACTTTCAAAGCTAAAATAAAAAAATTATAAACTTTATTTTATCTGAGTTTAAATAACGACAAGAAATTAATTTATTTCTTTTAATTTCTAAACATGGACAGTGAAACATGAACAAAAATAAAAATTCAGCTATCTGAAATGAAAATAAACGTCTTGAAAACTCTCTTAAGATCTTAGTCAACTAATAAAAGAAAAGTTAAACTACATTAATACTACGCATGACTTTCTTAAAAATTAGAGACAATAAGTTCAAAAGTTGTTATGTTACAAGTTATTTAAACTTACAAATAATAAATAATCTTATATTTGTCTAGTTATTTAAAACAAACACAGATAAACAGATAGCATTACAAATACTGTTAAATGAAATAATGAGACATATTAAGGTTAAGCCATCAGATATAATTCGCAAGGATGTAACAAACAAGCTACTAGAAATAAGAGGTTTTTTGTTCATACATTAAATACTTATAAAATTTGTAGATTTAACTTCTAAATTTAACAATAAAGGGCGTCCTAGCCAATTTGTTACATATGCGGAAAAAAACCTTTTAAAATAAATTGGATTTTGTAAGAGAAGAAACGATATACGGGTATGTTTGGTTTAAATATTATGCAATTATTGTAAAATACTACTTATTTCGTTAAATTTAGCTTATTTAATGCGACGGGATGCAACGAAAATAATTGTAGTGGATTGTTCCATTATAAATATCAAAAAATAACCAGAAGGTTTGGGAAAACTGAATCATTTTACTGTCATGTAAAAATAATCATTAACTAAGTAACTTTGAATAATGTTCTTTGAAATGTTAAATTTTTCAATAGTGTTCTTAAAAATATTATTCCTTTATTTTTATTAAAGCAATCGTCATGTAATTAAAAAAAACTAAAAGGGTTATAAATCAACTAAGCGTGTTTTCATTTGATACTTAAAGCTTTTTTGCTCGTTTTAAAGGTAAAAGATCATAAAAACTAATTTTTAAATATTCCATTTTTTAATTTTTTTTTAATTATTTGTTTTTTTATGTAAATGTAGGTTTTATAAACTTAAATAAATTAAATGAATAAAAAATTTCAGCTAAACATCTAGTTTTATGTATTTTACTTCATTTTTACCTATTTATTTGGTAGAAGTTTAATAGGTCATAATTTTAAAAACAAACAAATTTCAATAACTCTAAAACATAGTAAAACATATTTGCAATGTTTTATTTATTTTTATTTAGATATAATTAAATTAGAAGTCCAGCGGTACTAAACTATCTTTTTTAATATCAACAGTGATTTCAAGGCAAATTTCAAGCGATCATAACTTCTAAAATATTTGAGCTAAATGAAAAAATATGAAATGGATTACTAAAGATATAATTCTGTACAACATATATGCAAAGTTTTAGTTTTGTATGTTGAGAAACAAGTGATTTAATTTTGTACCGGTACTAATTTGTCATTATTAAATCAAATAAACGTGTATTTATATTGATTTTCAGCATTTATACCATTAACTTGTTTGGTTAACAAGAAGTTTTACAAGTCATACTTTCGTAAACAAATATATAAGAAACAAAAAAATGAAATTCAATAATAATGAAACATAAGAGAACATATTTATTATTATGCTTACAATTATTATTGTAATGCTTTATTTGTTTTCATTTAGAAATAATTGAATTAGAAGGCCGGCGGTACTAAGTCATCTTATTTGAAAATTAACAGATTGTGTTTTTCATAGTAAAGTTAAAGCAATAATAACTTCAAAATATTTAAGCTAGACAAAAAAATGAATTAGATTACTAAAGATATAACCCTGTACAACATAGTATATGCAAATTTTTAGTTGTTTTTATTGAGAATTTAATGATTTATATTTGTACCGGTACTAAGTTTTTGTCTTTTAAATTGCCAATGAACACATTGTTGATTATAAAGTAGTTGAATTTATTTCTAATATTTTAATTAAATGAGGTACTTATATTCATTAAACTAAAAATTTACTATAAATGTTTGTTATTTTGTTATATTTCTTCATTTTAAATTTTTAGTACTTATTCAAAGTAATGTTTAATATTTTTATTATTAAGTCATAACTACTTTATAGGTTTATTAAATACTAGTTTGATATATATGTAGGTCATCTTAAATAATCATACAACAGTTTTTAATTTTTAACTGAATCTATATAAAATTGTTCTGTATATTTGTACTTATTTAATAACATTCTCGGTAGCTGTTTTAAGAATTTGTACGTTGAGAGAATATTATACAAGTCATATTAAACTGGCTTCAACTCGAACTTAGTTTGATAAAAAAGCTGCTAATAATATATTTCAAATCGTAATAAATTGTACTGTATCACTTAAATGAATCATATTAATATCCAATTATTACAGTAAAATATACTTCAAACTACATTGAAACTAATATCCAAAAAGCATATAAATTTTATTTTTAATGGCATAGAGGGAAAACGGTTGGTAGAGTTGCCAAAAAACCTGGGTTTTAAGAAAAAAAATTAAATCTAGAATTCGGAAAAAAAAAAATAATTGTTTTGAAATTTTTTAACAATTTTTACATAAAAAGTAGTAAAATGTTAATTTAATACTAAAATAATCTACCGAACAAACAAACACTGTCATCATCAGTTTTTTTTTATAATAAAACACATCTAAAGTTGTTGGCTGTCAAATTTGCACGAGCGTAAGAAATTGCACGAAGATACTTTTGCACGAGCAGACAATTTTACACGGAGACATTTTTGCACAGATTTAATGTTTTTTTATTTTTTGATTATTTTTTTTTTTGTTCTTACTATTACTGTTACCCCTAACCCTTACACTCAGACAATAAGTTTTTTTTTTCTTGTTTTTTTAATGTCATATTTATTTCTATTTTTACTATCACCCTTACCCTTAACCCTTACTCTTGGTCAGTAACTTTTTTCTTCTTTTTTATTATTAAATTGTCTTTTAGTTTTTTTTCTGTTCTACTTTTATCGTTAACCTTTTTCTGTATTTTTTACTCTCGTGCAAAATTGACCCTTGGTGCGAAATCGTCTTCGTGGAATTTTGTGCACTTATGCAATTTTTTTCTCGTGCAACTTAGTCCCCTCGTGGAATTTTATCTTCGTGCAATTTAGACCCATATTCATTTAAAGTAGCTTTACAGTAATTTTTCAATGTTGCTAGACTACTTAACAGAGTTTTTAACCTTAAACTTATATTTAAACTAAAAAAAGACCCAAAACAGGTACTTTTAAAAACCTGAAAGAAATGCAGAAAATCTGGAAGAAATTTTTCAAAATGGTTTGGCAAACCTAGGTTGGTTGGTAACTTTTTTTACAAGTTGATTTTTGATTTTACCAGCAGTTGCTTTTTACAGTTTTTTGATTTTCAATTACTTTTTAGATATTTTGGTACAAATAAAAATAGTTCAATAGGTTTCAATATAGGGAAGGACCATATAAAGAAAGCAAATACAAACTTTTTTTATCAATTTTGTCGAATTTAAAAGTTTCTATGGTTGATATGAACTTAATAGTAAACTTTTTTCTTGTAAAGTTTACTTTACATTTTAAGAAAAAAATTAACGAACTTTTTCTACTTTTGTTTACAAAATATTGTTGATTGTGTGTTTGTAACTGTATGACTATTGAATTTTTTTTTTGTATTAGAAAAAAAAAACATTTTACAATAAATCAAATAGTTACAACCACAGTACAATGAAAACGGTATACTAACATTTCCCACCCGATCAATTCCCGCCCAAATCAAATTCCACCCGAATCAAATCTCACCCGATCATTTACCACCCCATCAATTTCCACCCGAATCAATTCCCACCCGATCAAATCCAACCCGAATCAGTTCCCACCCGAGTTAATTCCCGCCCAAATCAAATTCCACCCGAATCAAATCTCACCCGATCATTTACCATCCTATCAATTTCCACCCGAATCAATATCCACCCGATCAAATCCAACCCGAATCAGTTCCCACCCGAATTAATTCCAACCCGATCAAATCCCACCCGAATCAAATCCAACCCCATCATTTCCCACCTGAATCAAATCCCACCCGGTCAAATTTAACCCGAATCAAATCCCACCTGAATCAAATCCCACCCGATCAAATCCCACCCGATCATTTCTCACCCAAATCAATTCCCACCCGATCAATTCCCACCCGATCAAATCCAACCTGAATCAATTCCAACCCGATCAATTTCCACCCGAATCAATTCCAACCCGATCAATTCCTACCCGAATCAAATTCCATCCAAATCAAATCCGACCCGCACAATTCCAACACGAATTAAATACCGACCAAATCAAAACCCACCCGATCAATTCGCTCACGTTCAATTCCCATCCAGGTAAATTATCACTCAAATGAATTCTCATTCGACTCAATCCAGTTCATAAATATTTCAAATAAAATAACTATTAACCTTTATATATGTTATACGGTTAATTCACATCAATAGTTTTATGCATAAATTCTAATCCGTTTAGTTTTTGTACATGTCAAGTTTAGAAGAAAGATTGAATATAAGTTTCAGTCAAGTTCCATTCTTTTTAAGTTTAAAATTTCATATTACCTAATATATTTCGACCAAAACAGTTTTCTTTAATAACGTTTAACAATTTAAAAAAATCTATAATAACATTTAATAAGAGAAATTATTAATTTAACAACTTTTTATTGTTTTCATTTTCAATAAGCTGTACCTAACCGCAGGGGCGTGTTTAGAATGGTTACCTGGAGCCTGTGCGACCATGAAAAACGACGAAAAGAGAGAAAGAAAGTTTCGTTTATTAACAAAAAAAGCTGTTTATTCATAAACCTTTACTTGTTTCGATTGTGCTTTCTTTCCAAAATTGTAGATGTTAAAACACACAGTATAAAAAGTGCTTTAACAACCAAATGCAATAACAAAATGCAAACATTTTTTTAATCGTAAAAAAGGTTTGTTTTTGTGATATGCACTAATAAGAAAAAGCTTTATTTTATTTTTATTGTTTCATAAACGACTTATAACTATTGAAACTTTGTTTGTAAAAAAGACTTTACATTAACTTATGCGTTATTTACAACTATATATCGCAACTCTACTTCTAACTACAAATTTATTAAAGTTATACATGCTAATTCAAGCACATCTTTTAGCATGCAATATTTATAACGTGTATTTTTCATTGTTATTCCAGCTTTGATTCTTATACATTGAAAAAGACCTTAGACTTTACAAAACTATTCAAACACGACCTCTATATAGTGTCATTACTACATGTTCTTTAGTTTGTCATTTAATTTCAATTATCTCGTGTTCTTTTATATTATAAATCAATTTTGTCTTTTCTTTATGTTTTGCTACTAGGTAATGAAATATTAACAATATTTGATAAATTAAATGAGTTAAATAATTTTTAAATCTTATTAAACTAACAAGGTTATTAAGTGAGAAGCTATTTATGAAAGAGAAAAAAAAATATAGATATTTGACTGAAAAACGTTATTGATAGTTTAAATACTATGATTAACAGTTTAGGAAATGCATATATTTAAAAGACAACTTTTATTTGTAGTTAGAAGCCATTTGAAAAACATTAATTTCTATAGTCGTTACAAAGGTAGATTTAATTGGACATAAATCAGTTACCGTAGACTACTTTGTTATAAAAAATAGTTCGGATACTAAAAAAACTTGAATTTGCTTTGAAGATGACTTAGAATAAATTGTATTAGCCGTAAAAGCATTTTACAAAAGATAGGCCAATTTTCCTTGCCGGCCGTAAATACTTAAAAAAAAATCTAGTAATCAACGAACAAAAGTACTTAGGTCTAGAGTTTAATAAAATAAGCATTATTATAATTTTTAAATTCCAAAGTTCTTATTAAAGAAAACTATGTTGTACAGTACTTTATTATTTTGTTGTTTTAATTAATTTCAAAAACTAAAATATAATTAACTGTCAATGTCAATTGTTCCAACTCTTAGAAAAAAAACCAATTTGACATAAATTAGTTACCATGATAGAAAATGGTTCCGATAGTAAAAACTTAATTATTATTTAAACTTGATCTGGACTAAACTTTAGTAACAATGATAGCATTTTACAAGTAACAGGCCAACTTTCTGTTGCTCGCAAGTCGTAATTATTTAATTATTGTAATTATCAACAAACAAAACTGACATTAAACTAAAAACATGATAAAATAAGCAACATTAACAGTTTTAGCTTAAATAAAAAAATCGTTTTTACCTTACTGATTTTATATTTTAAATGATTTCAAAAAATACAAAAACAAAAATTTTAATATGAGTTCCAAACGTATTAAAATTTCTAACTCGTACAAGAATAAATATAATCGGGTTTGATAATATAGTGTGATTTGACCGGGCAGAAATTATGTGAATGGGAATTGATTCGGGTAAAATTGACTCGGTGGGAAATGATCGAGTGGGAATTGTTTTGGGTGGGAAATGATCGGGTGGGATTTGATCGGTTGGGATTTGATTCGGGTTGGATTTGATCGGGTGGGATTTGATTCGGGTGGGAATTGTGTGGGTGAGAAATGATCGGGTGGGAATTGATTTGGGTGGGAATGGATCGGGTGGGTATTGTGCGCGGGTTGGAACTGAACGGTACCCAATGAAAACACAAACGTTAACTTAACTTAATTAACATTTTTGCAATTTATAAAAAGTGTCCAAACTTTAGATCTAATTATTTTTCTTATATTTAAAACTAATTAAGAACTTTTATTCTAGAGAACGGTTCTTTGCCTTCGACTTAAAAAATCAATTTGATTGGGGTTTGAATTTTTGAGTGGGGCCCCTTAGAAAAATATTTTTCTTTATGTATTTTTAGTCTTACAGATATTTTAAACAGAATTTTTTTTTCTAATATTCTTTCTTTGCTGTGTTCTCAAGGATCGTTTTTTTTTTTTCCAAATTAATTTACACAGATGTGTCCAATTGTAAATTTCAAGGACCTTCAGTAAGTTAATGGTCACCGTAACAAAAAAAAAATAAGTTATTTTAATACACTTAGTTTTGACTATTTCAAATGGTCCACGCTTTTTTTTTTATCTAAACTGTTTTTATGTACGACATGACCTATGCACGTTTAACTAAAATTATCATTATTTTAAAATGCAATTCCTCATATTTTTTAATAGAAATTATAAATTAAATTATTAAAAATAGTCATAATTAAGTGTATTAAAATAACTTAATTTTATTTTGCTACAGTGATCGTTAGAAAATTGAGGGTCTTTGAAATTTATAATCGAGCATACTTGTATATACTATTAAAAATTAGAAACTTTAAAAGAAATAAAAAAATAACGATCCTTGAGACCACAGCAAAGTAGGAATATTAAAAAAACAAAAATAAATATATATATACTGGCTAAAACATCTATTAGAGTGAAAATTCCAAAAAAAAAAACATTTTTTTTCTAAGGGGACCCACTCAAAATTTCAAACCAAAATTCAATGGATTTTTTTTAAGTTGAGTATTTGTAAAAAAAACTATACACTATAAGAAATCGAAAAATCTGTTTCAAAGCAATATAGTAAAAATTAATTAAAGATAAGCACTAATACGTGTTAAAATTTAATTTTCCAACAAAAACACGTTTCTATTTCACTATATCTATTACAAAGAAACTCTAATTTGTTTACTTTTTTATTTTAAATGATACATCACCTGCCAGATATTTCCTTGCAAGATGTACGTTTACCACTCATAGCTAATTTTTCTTTTAAAAATTAATTTAGTAGCAAACTCTAGTATGGAACTTATGGAACCAAACCTAAAATACAGATAGTTGTAAAAGTTTTGAAACTAAAAGTCTGTGTGCAAAAGATCCATTAAATGAAGTTGTAGAAAAATTTACAGACGCTGTGTAAGCAAACAACAGCTCTTCAAACTTTTTTAAACTGAAACAGACTGACTAAAAAAAATATAAAACGTTTGTATGTAATTATAAATGTTTTTACTAGAATTTACATAAATAAAAAAAATTTGTAAAACATTTTACTATATAATTTAAAACGAAAATGACAATTTAACTGGTTAGTACATGCATCATAATAATAACGCATATACAATATTAAATAGTTGTAACAAAAGAAATTTTAAAAGTTTATTGTTATCACACCTATACAGTTTAATCCATAATTTAAAAAATTAGTGTTAAACAAAAATTATCGTTACTATGTAGTTTATGTATCTACTATTATAGCAATATTTTCAAGCTTAACTAACCTAAAGAAGCTTATTTGAACTTTTATGGCTACCAATGCTCACATAATCTCTTTGTCTATTCTAATAGATTTCAGTTGTAGTTTGACCTAAAAAATAAAATGATGTATAAGTTTTCAAAGTTGTACACAATAAGCTGGTGATTAAGAATGGTGGTGTCAGCTTTTAATTTTTCTTTTTTTTATCAAAAGTTCAGTTCACAGAATATTTTGAAGTCATAATAGAAACAAAATCAAGTTAGCTGGGAAGCTACACATAGTTTAACTTAAATAGTTTTCGTGTTTATTTCATAATTGGCATTGAAAAACAATACTAGCTTTACTTCAAAATTTATTAAAAAGGTTTATAAATGAGGTCTTTCAATAACTATGTTGCAGTATATTTAACTTCAAATGTGAATTAATCAAAAATTTTATGATAGTATTTTCTTTACTCTCTATATGTTAAATATATTTTCTTTATTGTGGTTTTTCAATGTTTCTATTTTAGACATACATGCTTTCCTTTATATTAAAATTTTATATAAAATTTTATTTTTAGGTTTTGTTTATTAAGTTATTTTTAAAATAACATTTATTTTTCAAACTTAAATATAACTATTACAGCTTAAAAATACTATGAAAAGTAAACTATTCTCCTATGTAAAACATCGCTTACATTAAATTTTTAGTATAATATTGTGATTTCAAAACTTGAGTAATAGTATGTTAGAATAAATGATGTTTATTTATTTTTAACTGTTATATTATTTTTAATTCTTCAATTTACACAGTTTACAAGCACTTAAAAATACTAGTCCAAATATACCAAGTTTGTTTAATTGGTTTAAAAGTGAAACCTTCTTAATACTTTTCAGTATTTAGATATAAATTTCTTAATATTTTTAAGTGTTGGGATTCAAACAGTTTGCGTTTTTTGATTATTTTGTAAATTCTACATGGCTTTTTTAAAATTATTCTGATGCAAACTAGTTCGTTTGTAAAAATATTGGAATTAAACTACTAAAAACTTTTAAACTATTTTGATAAACTCTACTTAAAAATTTAGTATACTTTCATGAAATCTAGTTGGTAAAACTTGAATACTTTGGTAAAGCCTACTTGGTATTTTCAATCATTTTTACATAAATAACTTATGTATTAGTCGGAATTAAATCTTTAATCAAAAAATTAAGACACAAAGCGGGTTCTTTTTTATTTCTTTATAAATCTTATTTGAGTTATAAACAATTTTAAACTTGTTAACTTATATTTAATATTTCGTCGCTTTAAGAAAGCTTCAACAGTTACTAATTTATAGTATGTGGTTTAACATTCAGTACTGCAACAACTTTCTTTGCTTTTCTTTTTGTTCGTTGAAAATGTTACATAAACCAAAATAAAAATTAATAATAAAAAACATCAGTCTCAAACTTTTCCTTTAAAAACGAGAAACATTTTTAGAATAAATTAGTTTGTAACATCATGTGTGATTTTACCTATTAATATTTAACTATTCAAACTCAGAAACTTTTGTTGAAACGTTGTTAAGCGAAGAATCTGAAAATTAAAGTCTCAAAATTAAGAGCAGGAATAATCATTAAATATATGTTACATAGTTTAATGGGATCGAATTGAAAACAAATATTCCACAAAACCGGATGTCTATTAATTTTCTGTAGGTAAAGAGTTAAGTAAAGAAGATTCGGTCAAAAAATTAGGTTTGAAACACGCTAATAAATGCAATTATCGCAAACAAATTGTTATTAGATAATTACATCGAAATACTTTGTATTGCTATTTACAATTATTGATAGCCTTTTGCGTCTTAAATAAACTATTTAGTGTGATTTTTCATAGTAAAGTCGGTTAAACAATTAGTAAACACAAAATGATTTGAAAATTAAGTTTTTAAGTTCATCTGTAATATAAGTCATTACTGTACTTAAAAACTAAACTAAAACTCTATTTGCTACTTTTAGCTTATTACATCCTATTGTTTTCTTAACTAGTTTTAAAACTTATATACATATAACTTTAGATAAAAATAGTTATTTCTTAAACAATAAGTATATCGGTTATTTTAAACATTATAGCAAACTGGTTTGAACTCAATAGCTTTATAGTTAAAAATAACTTAATATAGTTAAATTTAACATAAACTAATAGAGTTTGAATTTATTATTTTCATTACGAAAAGTATAAAGGTAAAAACTTTAACATATTATTGATTAAACATAAACAAAATCATTTCAAGCAGGAAGGTTTGAAATGAATTAGGGAACATTTTCGAACAGACGCAAATATCCACTCTCGTGGCAACCAGTGCTAAGTTGTTACCTTATGCCCTCACTACAACTCATCGTAGTCGTACTGTTCAGCGGCTTCTTTTATGTTTTGTATATATTCAACAACAAGCTCACTCTTTATACAATATTGTGTTATAAGTAAAACTCTTCTCAGAATTTAACTTTCCTATTTATTTACTTATTAATAACATTTTAGCTGTTTTTTCAACAAATCTTGTTCTTACATATAGTATGACAATCTGAAGCAGCTCAATCTAAAGCCCCGGTTTTGTTCGTGTTAGAAAATGTCAAGTTCACATATTCATGTGGAATTCCTGTATCAGTCAAACTGCTTTAACTACTTTAGCACTGGTTACAGCCGAAAAAATGGAACTGAATTTCACAACTTTCGTCTGAAATAGTGTCAATTTTAAAACATGCCTAGATCAGGGTTGCCAAATGTTTTTGGAAAATTTCCTCCAGGTTTTTTTTAAAGTACACATTTTTGGGTTTGTTTTTAGTTTAAATTTAAGTTTAAAGTAATACACTGTGTTAAATAATATAAAAATATTGAAAGATACTCTAAAGCAAGGTTTCCCAAAATGGGCCAAGTGGCCCCCTTGCGGGCCATGGCAGATACTCAGGGAACCACAGGCAGTAAAGGAGTCACAGTGGACCATGAGTCTGTGGTTCGAAACATGAAAAGCAAAAATAAATTCTTAGGTGTTTTTATTAGTATTTTTGAAACTTACACTAGATATTCTTGAGTTGCAGAAGAAAAAAAAAGAAAAAGGTCTTAGTTGTTTTTTAATGGTAGTTGTTTGAATAGTCTTGTCGGAGGGGTCCATAGCTTTTTTAATTTCTTTAAAGGGGGAAATTTCAACAAATTAGGGAAACTTTGCTCTAAAGCTACTTTGAATGTGTTTTTGATAAAAAAATGTTTGACGATAACAAAAACTTTTGTCTATGAGATAGATTTTTTAAACCAAACTGAAGTTTTACTGTTAAACATGTTAAAATTGTTAAACATTCCAGATTGGATTGTTTTGTTAAAAATCCAGGTTTTTCGAGGTTTCAAGGTTTTTTGGAAACCCTGCTACAGATACCACACAAAAACTATAATTTTTAAGTGCTCTCAAAGTTATTTATAATCTGTTAGGTAAATGTGTATAATCTTGAAGAAATACTTACCCTTGATACCCTCATGTTTTTCCTTTGGGCATATTTGGAGTAGACAAACTCTAAATACTGGTTGTTCTTGTTTGTTGCATTATACAATAACACACACATGCGTTTAATTACAGGCATCAACTCTTCCTTCTTGTAAGTGCTGTAATATTCCAACGCGGGAGTCTGTGTAATGTTCAGAATTAGTTTGTGAATAAAAATAAATTAACAATATTTTTTCATATCTATAATTAGTTTTGCTCATGTAAGCTTTTATTTTAGTATTTGCGAGGTTTGTTCTATTTTTCTCAAAAATATTTTCAATGATTAAACAGAGAACTTTAAATTTTAAAACAATTTGTTACAACGTTGCATGGTTTTAATTTATTGGTCAGTAAATAAGATTAACAGCATTAAATGTTTTATTTTTATTTTTACTTCTCATGTAAACTTAAGAGTAAAGTACAATGAAATAAGTTTATTTATTACCATACCTTGTTATTTTATTAAGAAACTTTAAGTATCATTTATAAAAACAATTGCTCGCTGCAATTTAATAGCATATTTTTAACACATTTTATTACTTTCAGAGAATATAAAAAAGTGATCAACTATTTTACAAATCAATTTTAAGCAAATTGGTAGTGAAATAAAAAATTACTAAACGCAAGTAAACCCTGAAAATTGTCATTAGGGTATGCATCATCTAATGCATTTTACATTTGAAACAAATACAACTTTCACTCACCCAAGAATTATTTCCACAACTTAAAACTAGTGTCAAACAAAGTGCAGCAGCCCCAACCTTCGACGGCAACACATGTGACAGTCTGTAGTCCAAAAGTGCTAGCTCCATCAAGTATTTCGCCAAGTAGTGGTGTTTTGGTTCGACCTGTTAAACAAAATTTACTTAGTTCGCGCTATATATTTTTTCTTGTTTAATCTGTTATCAATATGAAGATGAATTTTATACAATTCGTTATATTTTTAACAGTACAGACACTATCCTTATTTTGAGTTGATTATTCTAAAAATAAAAGAGCTTAACTTACATTACCAGCTAATGAGTACCGTCTTAGGAAGTTTAGGCAATTTGGCTTGTTGAGCTTGAACCTGATAGCCTTGAATATTCTCAATTCCATCCAAAGAACATCATCTTTAGTGACTGCATTGTCAGTAATACAAATCAAGTCTGAAATCTGCAAAGAATTGATTTTATTCAAAAGATTGATTCAAAAATGTGCATACGTTCCAGTTAAGACTTTATTTAGAAGAATTTTTGTATAGGTTGTCTTTTTTTTTTCTAAACTCCTTAAATTTCCTTTTAAGCAGATATTTTTTACTTTTAAAAATTCTTGGATTCTTTTTAATGTGCGTTAACAGTATCTTCTTACACTTAATTATAAAGTTACAACGGTCAACTATCAAGTACAAATTCGTACTTTCAATTATCTATAAATCCTACAAAATTGCTGCAAAAGTTTACAGCTTTTCTTTTTAGCTTATTTTAACAACTTCTCACCTCAAAAACATATATTTCTTGAAATTTACAAGCAATTTGCATGGCAGTCACTGCTACAAGCTGTAAATCAGCTCTTATCACAATATCAGCTTTTACCTGTGAATTAATTAACAAATTGAAACGATATATTTTAATATAATATACATTGAAAGATATGTTTAAAATTTAAAGAGGAACATACTATATAAAATATATGAATCTATAGAACTAACAGCTATACTTCTCTCTAAAGTATTAACATACTGCTAATTTATTTTAACTAACTATTTTTTCTAGTTGGTAGCAAACAAACGAGTATCTAACTGCAAAAGTGTTTTTAAAAAATCAACAACCACTTACCGCCAGGTATCGGTCAATAATATCCACCGTAGCGTACAGAGTATCTTGCGTCAAAGCGTATGCGTAACAAACTTGCATGATCCAGTCAATTAAAACTACACGGTATCTGTAATCAAGGCCTGTATCTGTCAGAATAGAAATTGTTTAATTTATTTTTTGAGCATTAGTGTTTAATAAAAACGTGCGAATTGAATATTTTATTTGCTTCAAGGTTTCGGCGGCAAAAAAAATACGACCTTTTAAGTATAATGAAACAGTAAAAGGTTTACTATTTTATTATACTTTAAAAGGCCGTAACTTTTTGCCACCGAAACCTGGTAGCAAATAAAATATTCAATTCGCACACTTTCTCTAATAAGCTCTTTATAATTCAGGAAATCGAGCAATATTTTTAGTTTAGACAAGTAACTACAGAGCATAAGTGTCAAAAGTAAAGTGACAATAAGTTAGTTAGTAGGAAGTTCTACACTTTTGTATCACAGTTTTCGCAAAAACTTGTAAAAACTTTAGACACAATTATTTTTCACCAACTAATTTTTTAAACAACAAACTTTGCATATAATGTTTTGGCACACTGAGCTGGGTTTCCCTCATGAACAGGTGCTGGAAAAAGTAATCAGCATATTCCGGCTCATAATCCAGTTCTGGCGGCACGTTGATGTCAGCCACTTCTTTCTGTGATTGGTTGTTAACTAAAATTCAATTGCTTGATTGTTTAATGATTTTTAGAAATTTCTGAATTTATTTGTTCGTGTAAAATTTATTCATTTAGGCAAAAGAAGCGACTTTATACTAATTTTAGGTAAGTTGTTTTAATAGATTTAAGTAAATTTTCAGATAACCTATGTTTGACCTATGTATAACCAGTGTAGTATTTACAATCACTGTTTTCTAATTATGTCACAATGCTCATCTAATTATGTCACAATGTTCAATTAATTATGACACAGAAACACTTTGTAATATTTACTAAAGTTTACTAGCAATCTTTATCAAGTTTTCAACAATTTAGCTTTTACTCAACATGACAACTTAAATCATGTACTTTTTATTAAACAAAACTAACAGGTCGTTTGCCGAAGATTGCAATAGTTTCATCAGTCTTCATGAAGTTCTTATTTTTACTTTTCAATTTTTCCTCATTTGGAACGAACGTATAAACGTGCTCAGCTTCTTCTTCTTGGTGGGCAAGTATCTTTGGAAGTGTCTCTCGGTGCTCTTTTGAAAATAAATCGTGAGAAGTCTCAGTAGAACTACTGTTCTCTTCAAGTGCAGCCGCTGGAAAATCGACTCTAGCTTTTTCGCTCTCTTTTATCACGACCTCATCTTCAACGGGCTTTTCGTCATGTTCAGCATCCATCGAAGTATTTTTTTCGTCATGATCAGCATCCATCGAAGTATGATTTTCGTCATGTTCAGCATCCATCGAAGTATGCTTTTTGTCATGTTCAGCATCCATCGAAGTATGCTTTTCGTCATGTTCAGAATCCATCGAAGTATGATTTTCGTCATGTTCAGCATCCATCGAAGTATGCTTTTCGTCATGTTCAGCATCCATCGAAGTACGCTTTTCTTCATGTTCAGCATCCATCGAAGTATGCTTTTCGTCATGTTCAGCATCGATCGAAGTATGTTTTTCGTCATGTTCAGCATCCATCGAAGTATGCTTTTCGTCAAGTTCAAGATCCATCGAAGTATGATTTTCGTCATGTTCAGCATCGATCGAAGTATGTTTTTCGTCATGTTCAGCATCCATCGAAGTATGCTTTTCGTCAAGTTCAAGATCCATCGAAGTACGCTTTTCGTCAAGTTCTGCATCCATCGAAGTATGCTTTTCGTCATGTTCAGAATCCATCGAAATATGATTTTCGTCATGTTCAGCATCGATCGAAGTAAGATTTTTGTCAAGTTCATCATACATCAAGTTATGAACTTCATCATATTCAGCATCCATCGAAGTATGATTTTCGTTATGCTCAGCATCACGCTTTTTTATATGTTTTGCACCTTTTTCTCCCGATCGTTGGTTCTGTTTAAAAAAGTTGATGTTTAAATTTCAACACAAGTTGAATGTAATATTGTTATAATTTATATTGTTTAAAAACTTAGATTGCCTTACTTTGATAAATTAATAAAATTAATCAATTTTTCATATATGCTTTTTCCTGAAGTTTGATATGCTCATCTTCAAAAACGATGCGTAACGACTTCATTCGCGAAAGGTCCGAAGAGTTATAAACTACCTTAAACGCGTTGAGTCTCTTACAAAGTTTTTCAATTTTGTACGATTTTTAATTTTAAGTGAAAATTATTTTCTAAATTTAGAATTCAATAATGTTTTGAGGTAGTTTATGCTCCACATACTACATGAAATCATTTACAGTGCCTACTGTACTTATTAAAAATATATAAAACTCGATTGTTATAAATGACTTTTATTACTCTTTAGATCAGGGTATCTTAAACTTTTTTTTCAAAGGGCCCCCTCCAGGAACAAAAAAACTATGGCCCATTCAACAATATTACTCAAATTACCATTAAAAGCACCTAAACGTTTTTTTTTTGCTGTTCATCATCAACTCCAGAATATTTAGTGTGAGTTTCAAATTATCACATCATGGCCCCCCTTTGGTCCCTTTGCTGCTCATGGCCTCCAAGGGGGCCACTTGTCCACTTAAAGAAACCTTGCGTTAGATAGATCCCATAACAAAATATTAAAATGGTAACAAACTTTTGATGATCGGCGGTTCATTTTACTGCAACACGTTATAAAGTTTTTATTTATTACTTTATACTAAACAAGACTTTAAAAGGTATCCCTGGTGTGCAACTCGATAACCGACAGGTTCTTTGTGCACCAGTTCTTAAGACCAAATTGAGCACTTTTTTTGTGTTTCAATAAACTATACTTTAAATTCCAACATTATTTTAGCGAATATAAATAGTTATATCTTGTTTCTTGGTAGCAATAAATTTTCAAGCAGAGTACAAAAAAGTACATATATAAACACATACTACTTAAATAAACTTAAACATTTATAATCAAATACCTGCTGATTTGGAGCAACGATTCCTAATTTTCTCTTCTTTGCTTCAAGATGTTTCTTTTTCTGCCTAACTAAGCTTTTAATACTTGGTTGAAGACTAAACTTAGTCGCAACCTATTTGAAAAAGATAGTATTTTTAGCTTTAATTTTTTCTTTATATATTTAATAACAAATCTTATTGTCGTTAATTAAACCAAACACTTACTTACTTTAATGGTGATTTTATTTTGTAAATTAAGTATAAACAAACTTTATCAAATGGTGTTGAGCAGTTGATAAAAATATAAAATTATTTTTGGTAGATTACAACTATGGAAATGCATAAACATATTTTTTAAAACTTATCTATTAAATTAAACTAACAATATTTAACTAAAACTAAAACATTTAAACAATTATAGTTTAGTTTGTCCGAAAATCAAACTAACAGCTAAATTAATCTTTTTCTTCGGGCACATTTTATCCTTCAGTACTTTTATTAGAAGTAATTTAAAAAATTCTGTATAAAATTATAACTATTAACAAACTATTTAAACATTTAACTTGTATCAATACTCTAAATGTGAATATTCTTATCGTATATGTCTTTTAGCTTGAGTTACAACCTTATAAACTCAACACAAAAACTAGAAGCCAATAAAAGTGATAAAAATATACTTTATAAGAAATATCATGTTTATTATTTTTATGAATAACCTTAATGAAATTTTACGTCACTGATCAATATCGGTAAACGGTCGGTTTCGTTAAAGCATAATAAATCGTTTGTAGATTGACGACTGCAAGTTTTGTTGCCGTTGACTAAAGAGTTTTATAGAAAAGAAACTCGAGTCTTAGTCTATCGAAGGCTTGTAGTCTGATAACTGGTGAAATGATTAAACCTTGATAGTTATTTTTCATTACAAATTATAAATCAATATTAGTATTTTATCATTTAGTTTTTTTAGTACTTATTTTTTACAGATTTTATTTATAATTATGATACCTGAATAAAATTTTATAGGATTTGATTACATCAATGAGTTTGAAGCTCGCTTGGATAAAATTTTCACAACCTTCGACAATTTGGTAGAACAACAGAATCACGAGGAAGTCTCCAAGCATTGCAGATTGAGATCGGTCGCAAACAAACCGAAAAAAAGAGGACAGAGAAAACGAAAACTTCAAGAGTCGTCAGATCAGGCTTCCAAAAATATAAGTATGTGCTTTGTTTGAATTACTAATAATTTTAATCAGTTTAAATTATATTTCAGAACCCGACTTATGGTTTTAATAGAAAATCTTAAATGTTCAAACTTTATATTAAAAACTTTAGATGGGGTAAGGTGTTTTATCTATTAAAAATTTCTTAACTTAAGTAAAATTTCAGTTTCAATACTTTTACAAATGTACAGTAGTAAACAAGGTTTTTTTTTTTGCGTGGTTAACACAAAGTAGCTAAGTCAATTTTTAAATAATTTACAAAGTACACAACTTTTCAGAAGTTGGAACCACAAGAAAGGAAAGACTTAGTTTTTTTAAACTTAGTATTTAGTACCAACGTAAAAAACAAAAATCTTACCATATTATTTACTTATTATTCTTTACAGATTTTAGTATAAACTTATCCAATTACATAATTAAATTCGTGATATCTACTTTGCAGAAATTGGAACCAGTAACACAACAAAGGCAATGATCCATGGAAATCATTTAAAGGGGCAGCCCATGCTCAACACAGCGCCTCTCGCTAAAGTCTCCAGGCCCGGTTTGAATCTTGCATTAGTAACCAAAAATGCTAAAAAAGAAACAAGCGCAAAAAAAATGCTGACTATTCAAGTAGATAAAAACAGAATAGAAAAACTGACTACCAAATCTAAAGCTAGTACCCGACAAGAACTTAGTGCCGAAGAAGAACCAAGTGTTCAAGAAATTAAAAAGGCAACAACGACAAACCAGTTAGTGAAGAACACACAACTGACCAGTAAAGTCAAACTACATAATAAAAATAAAGTACAAAAGAAAAACAAACTGACGAATAAAGACCTGCTGTCAGAAGCGGAGCAAGAGAGGAGAAGACGTGACTATTGTGCGATTCATTATATGAGAGAATTAGCTCAATTGAAAATAAACACTAGTAGTAGACAAAGTCTTAAACCCATAGATAAGGAGTCCGAAATCAAAAAAATATTTACAAAAGATGCTACGAAAGAAATGTTAAAGAAATTTAATAACTTATATAGATCTTCAGAAAGCTTTAGAAAAAACTTTAACATATATAAGCTCAACTGCTTCAAATTTCCAAAGTCTTTAGAAGTTAAGTAGCTTCTGTATTTCTTGACTGACAGTTTTGTAGTTGTTTGTTTTTTAAAAGATGTTTTAATTTAAAAAAAAGATTTAAAATTAAATTAGAAGTAAACTGCAGTAATTATCTTCTGAGATAAAACCGTACACAAGAATTTCTGCTTTAATTAAACTTTTTTCCGACTAGCTCACTGCTAATATTAGTATATATTCATAAAGTTAGAGTTTTTTCTCCTGAAAAAATAGATTTTAATTTTTAGATAGTAAGTAATGTGTCAGATGTTTTAAAACACACATAAAATTTTATACTTTAATTTGTAGCATAAACAATATTCTTTCGTATTTGCAGCTGATACTAGTAGATCTTTATAGACGATGTTCGGTTTTTTACAAGCTAATAATAGTTTTGTTCTTTTATCGTATCTCACACTTTTCTTGCGTAATAAAAAGTGTATATTAAAAAAATTCGTTGTCTAATATTTACTTGTTAGTATAAATATAATAGTTTCCAAGTAGTAGGTTACTTCGCAAATAAATGCTTATCAATGAGTTGGAGACTTACAGTATAACAAATGTTTAAAAACATCTATTTTGAAACTTTGTTTGAACCAAGCATTAAACAATTTACATTATCACACTTAATATTTGTATTTAATAAAGTTCGAGAAAAAAGTCCCGTCTTAAAAGAAAAGAACTAGAATAAAGCAAAAGAAAAAATACAAATAAATAAAGATTCAATCTTTTATTTTAATTAACCAATTTTTTTGCAGATTTTTATATCAATGTAATTTTGTATACATCGATAAAATTTTTCTGAGCTTCCGCTTGAGAATGGATCAGCATGTAGCTAAGGTTTTCAGAATCTAGATTTGGGTAGCTAGTAAACCTAGTTAAACTCATTAAGCAAATTAAGATCAATTTTAACATATCTGTAACGCTCCTAACATTGTTTGTAAAATAATTATAAATGATAATAGTTTTACAAATTTATTTAAAGAACGATAATTTTTATTACTTAGATATATAAGAATACCTTTTTATATAAACCTATAAGTCAAAGTTGTGCAAACAAAAGTTTGTTTACAGTTCTATTTTGTTTAATCTATAGTAGGGGTGGTCAACGTTTTCCAATCAACGGGAGGGATCCGAAAAACTTAAGTCTTTTGCGGGCCGGAGCATTTTAATTAGTGATTTACCGGATCCAGTAACTGGATCCAGTCGGAAAATGACCTTTTAGATCCAAATCCGACTGGATACTAATTCTAAGTCGAGATCCGGTCTGATTTTAATTTTTAAAAAAGGATTTGGATTCTGCCAGATTCTAATTTTATGGATACAGTTGATTACATTTTTGAATCCCTCAAATTTACAAAACTTCTTTAGTCTGACAACTTAAGATGTAGATTGTGACATGTCAGATATTAGAATGTTAGATGTCTATAAATAGAATTGACATTGTAATTGATAAATATTGTACTTTAAGAAAGACTTTGCTTGGGGTAATTTGGCAAAAAGATATTCCAACTAAGTCAGAACATAACAAAACATTAGGACAAAATGGTGTATTTATTAGTACACATTAATTTATTAAGTCATTTTTAGCATGTTTTTAAAGTCAAACTTTTACAGTTTTGTTTTGTATAAGTATCAAAAAAAGTTTTATCAAAATAATGTATCATTGACCCTTCGCGGGCCTGTCACTTTGCTTGTGGGCCGGTAATTTTCATTTGCCGGCCGGATCCCATTAAAGTTTAGAAAACAGTCGGGGGCCGGTCATTTTCACTCTGCGGGCCGTACGTTGCCCACCCTTAATGTATAGTCTATTAAATGACAAAAAAAACTCTAAATGTTTGGTCCTAAAACCTAGTGCATGTAGAATCTTTTGGTATTCGAGAAAAAAACCATATATATTTCAATGTCTTGTCTACGAGAAGTCTAAAACACTTGTTTTCAATTTTTGAAGTACATTAACTAAATTCGATTAGTAAAGCTTTCTAGTCATAGGTTTTAATAGCCGTTTATTCTATGTTGATATAACTTCAAACATTTTGTACCGCTTACGCGGTAATTGTCTCTTTTTTATTTTCTTCTTTTTTCTCAAGCGAGTATAAATTAAGAATATCGCGCGTAATTTAGGCTTTAGTTGTTACTGCGTAGCAGCAACTGAAGTCATGGCGGCTTTTCGCTGCATTTCGTTGTAAATGGTTTCAATCTAGTTAGTCGAGTTTATTTCGATTTTAGATCACTTTTTGAGTTTGGTTTAAACGTTTAGTTTTTAGTTTCTTTGATTCGAATATTTTCGTCTTTTAAAAGAACTGATAATTTGATTTATTAGTGTAATGTTGTGCAGTATTTTATCATCTTTTCGTTTCGCAATTTCATTGTAAAAATAATCATTATCACAGATTCGAACTAAGTTTAAATAAGCATAAGTAACTGATTTATTAAACCTTTAATAAATAGTAAGTAAGTTATATTAGTCTTTTTATCAACTATAATTTAAGCGTTATCTTTGGGACATCTATTATACCAGTTAAAGCGCACGATGCGTTATAAACCAGGCCCCTAAATTGTATAATTAGAAACCCGAGATAGCGACATGATGACCCGGACGTCCAGTTAATTATAGCTGGAATTGAACACAGATACCTTCATTAAAATTTCAACGTTTTTTAGATGGTGACATGGGGACAGAGTGGAATAAACCTGGTTTAATAATAGTATAAATTTCATAAACTTTATGGCATTTATTTAACCTAGTCATCAGGTCTGTAAAATTAAAAAAATTAGTTTTAAATTTCTAGTCGGAAAAACAACTAAGTAGTTCGAGTTTGTGATAGATTTGAGTTGTTTTGTCTAATGGTAATTAGTTTTATTGTGTTTAATTTTATCTTAGAGTGGTTTGGGAAAAGCTGTTCGACATGTGTTCGAACTAAAATGTGTTGGTGGTGTATGATATTATCGCAATTCATCGTTGAAGCGTTTTTTTAAAGTGAATTTTAAATTTTGTACGAGCAAGTTGAAATAAAAGTCTTGTTTTCAAGTTGTTCCGCCGTCTCGTCAAATAAATTAATTAAATATCGTTTAATCGTTTTAAACATTTTATTTAAAGAGAAATGTTCACTTAAAACAGAAGAATGTTAAAGCATTCTAATAATAAATTTTTTCTTAAAACGTAAAGAGTTTTAAACGTCTATAAAAGTTAGCAACTGTAAAGTTTAATTTTTTTGTTTTCAGACAATCGTTTTAATTTGAACTATAACGGGTGATAAACTTTTTAAACTGCATGTAAAAACATTGTTGTTTTTCGTTCGTCTTTGTAAAAATACTTGCATGAGGTTATTAAAACTTGTTTTCAAGTGTATAATTGGTTAATAAAGTAAAATGTCTTAAATTTATTAAACTTAATTTAATTTTATTTTTAGCAACAATGATATGTTCAAACTTTGAACTTTAATATTTATAGTTGTTTGACAATGACCTTGTTAATTGCTTGTAACAAGCTTTATTGGCTTGTAACAAACTTTATTGGTTTGTTGTTTTAAATCTAATCGTACTTTTAAAAAAACATTTAACGAGGTCATTTGAGCTATTAAATGTTTTACCCGGTATTTAAAATCAAAAAATAAAAAGATTTGTTTAAAATTTGTTAGAATATTAAAGTTTTTAAAATCAGTACAAGCTCACTGGCTTTATATTTTTACGAAAAGAAGTTTAAACTTTTGAGACGCATGTAATTGCATGTTTTGTCAACTAACTCGTGTAAAATGTGAAATGTTTTTTATGTTAAATCTTGTAGAGAATTACTTCGTATTAATTGGAGCCACAAATGTTTTTCAATTATTTTAAAACATAACAGACTTTAAAGTTAAAATATAAATAAACTAATTGACAAATGTTGTGGCTAACTAATAGCATATGAGTTTGTAAATTTAAATCTTTTAATGTTTTAACTTGTTTTTAAAATTGATATCAAGTAGTGCATTACGTACATTATAATTGCACTTTCGCACGAACGGTTCGAAAAACAAATCGGCGAGAAGCGGTACGAGGAGACCGAGCTTTATGTACGAGGTGATGTAAGAGGAGATGTACAAGGAGATGAACGAGGAGAGGAAGGAGGAGATGTACGGAGAGACGGATCAGAGGATTCCGTAGTGCCAACAGACCGTTAGGTGAGGCCAGGAGACGGATCTGAGGAGTCCGTAATGCCAACAGACCGCTAAGGTGAGGACATGAGACGGATTCCGTAGCGATAAACCGGTCAAACGACGAAGAGATGTACAAGGGTGGAGCGAGTTCCAGCAGTGAAGAAATTTTTTTAACTTTCTACATTTGTCTGTCATTCTGTAAAACTGTATCATACTTTTATTAATTTTGTGTGTTTTAAACTAATTTACAGAATTTTCAAAGTAAAGTAATGCTTTTTAAACTAACGAAATAAAAGTCGGCGGTCATTTTTCGTTCATTTTTCTATATAGGGAGTTTTAAGCATTCTTACAAGTGTTAATGAATAAAAATTAATGTTTTTTTCGGAAAGCCAAGAATAAATTCTTAAAGTATGAAGGTAAGAAGAGGAAATGTACCGCTAACGCGGTAATTGTGTCTCTTTTTTGTTTTCTTCTTTTCTCTCAACGAGTATAAATTAAGAATATCGCGCGTAATTTGGACTTTTTAGTTTCTACTTTGTTGCAGCAAACTGAAGTCAGTGCAGCTTTTCGCTGCACTTAAGTGTCAATGGTTTCAATCTTGTTGTCGAGTTTATTTCGATTTTAGAACACTTATTGGGTTTGATTTAAACGTTTAGTTTTTAGTTTCTTTGATTCAAGTATTAACGTTTTTTAAAAGAATTGATATTTCGATTTATTAGTTTATGTTGTGCAGTATTTTATCATCTTTTCGTTTCGCAATTTCATTGTAAATATAATCATTATCACAGATTCGAACTAAGTTTAAATTAGTATAAGTAAATAATTTATTAAACCTTTAGTAAATAGTAAGTAAGTCATATTAGTTTATTTAAGTCAACCATAATTTAAGCGTTATCTTGGGGACATCTACTACACAAGTTAGAGCGCACTTTGCGTTATAAACCAGGCCAATAATAGTGTATAAGTAGAATCCTTTGATAGCGACCATATATATATTTCGTTTTCATATCCTTATTAATCTAAAGTTTTAACTTACTTATACTTAATACGTCTTGTTCTATTAATCATTAATAAAGTTATGTGTTATAATTAAGTTAAGTGTATTTTATTAGTGCATTAACATTTTATTCTTGAGTTCTTGTCAGGGTATTCAAGCATAGCTAAACAATCAAACCGTATAGTATAACATAAACTCAGCAAATATATTTTACAATTTGTAAAAACAAAAAAAATTTATTAATAATGTCTTGCAGCAACTCATTTGGTTTTTGATTTTTTCTTTTTGATCAGGTTTATCTATTCTTTGTCGGCAAATACTAGCTTGGGGATTTGACATTCATGAGTTTCCCACACTTTGTGGTTTTTAGTGTCGAGATTCCAACGTTGTTAGTGTTTGCCATATTGCGTGTCCCTTTTTTTTTGGTTAAAACAATATTTCAATTTTTAATTTTTTGTTTAGTTTAATGTTAATTTAAAGCGCAAGGTAATATTAAAGGTGATGGCAACTTGCTTGCTTGAACTTTTTTTATTTTATTTTTTTTATTTTTTTATTTTAAAAAACGTTTATTTCAGGTAAATGGTTCTCGCTGGTAAAAGTAGAAGTATGAACATTTTTGCAGGCCACAGTTATAGTCAGTATTTGTTTTTTACTAGGGATCTACTCGTTTTTGGTTACTTTTAGGGAGGAGCCTCGCCTATTTAAAATGTATATTTTATTTTACAGTCTAAATTTTACTTTTATTCAAATAATTAAGTCCTAATTATATTTTATTATTACTAATAAAACTGTATGTGAAACCAACAATTTTAAGTTTTTAATTACTACTGAACTATTTGACAAATATAATAATAGGTCAGATATTAGGCGATTTTTGTTTAAAAAATACGTAAACATAACTAAAATAAAAAATAAAAACAATTACAAACTATGTGATGCAAAAGCAAAACTAATTAAATATTTTGACTTTGTTTTCCTCTTACAATTCAGTTCCATAAAATGTTGTTTTTTCAGTTCTCTAAGCATGTTGTTGATCGCTATTTGATATAATCATTTCCAAGCCACTTTTACTGATAATATATGACATCTGTGAAAAATAAAAGCTCTAAAAACAAATAAGGATCTCTTTTTTTATATTCTTTTATATTAAATTCAGTTTTATTTTAGTAAATATGTTTTTTTAAACTTGTTAATAATAATCTTCGCATATTTAACATATTGCACAGCACACTTTACTGTTTCAGTGATTTTATTCTGTTGACTAAAGTACAAACCAATCATAAAATACTACTAATTGCAAACAGCATAACTGTTTTCTGTTATAATTATTAAGTATATTAACCAACTATTTAAAGTTTTTAATTCGATTGCCACTTTTTTAAACAAAAAGTCAGCCTAAGTTACATCAAACCAGCCAGATTTAATTAAAAATTAAAAAATGTAAAAAGACGAGTCTAAAAACTTCTAAAAAAACTTCGCCACAAAAGAATTTTTGTTGACAAATTAAGAAGATTTATTTTTAGCTAAAAATTTCTATGTTATATAATTTGTTAAAAGAATAAAAATTTGTCAAAATCTTTGGTCTAAGGACCTGGTGAAGGAAAACATTTTTTAATATCGAGTCGCACGTATTAAAAATAAATAATTTAATCCGATCTTAATAGTTATCCCTTTTTTCAAATTCTAGGCAGCGTACACTAAAAAACTATCTTGGGTTTTTTTCTAACAAAATTACTAGTTTGTTATTTTTTGTGTAAAAGCTCTAAGCTATTTTAAAACGTAATTATAATGGCTGTTTAATAGTTTATAAAGTGGTGTAAATTATTATAAGGGTTAACTAAATTGTAAAATGTTTCACTAAAAATTAAATTAGACAATATATTGAACATTTAGGAATAAAAACTAAAGTTTAAATATTTTAAAACTTTACTTGTAAAAGTTTCAAAAGAAAATATAGCAAAAAGTTTCTAATTACTAAATACAATTTTGCTTTTGATAAATACAGCATATTTCGAACGATTAATAGTATAATTATATTCTTGTTTGAATAAAAAACAGCTCCTATACTGCTTTGTTTTAAAAATTCTTGTTTAAACTTTATCTATTTTAGTTTACATCTATGATATAGAAAAAAAAAATTCACAACAATTAAAAATTCACATTAAAACATCTATATTAGTCTTGTTAAAGCTTTTAATCATAAAACCTGAGTCCATTTTAAATTATTAAATAACTATACAGATCAAAATTACTTTTGGTTTTGGTATTTGTTTTAGATACAGGTATTTTGGGTAATCTATTAATAATTTCTTTTATATACTAAATATTCCTACATTACTGTTTGTAAGTCTTCTAGTAGAAGACAGTTTTTTATTAATATTTTGTTGCCACTCATTGAGCCAAAACAAATATCCTGAATGACTAAAAACTGTTATATTAGACCTTGAACTGTCCTGGGTTATCCTGTGTTTTGTAATCCTTTAAAAATGCCTAAATAAAGCGGTAATTACCTAGAATGATGTCGAACCAATATCAAGCTGAAATTATGTTGTATTCTATGTAGTTTTAAACCATAATTTTAGGCTTAAAATCAATGTTTTTATCATAGTATATTTTATATAAAAATATATTTTGTTTTAAACATGCTATATAAATACATATAAGATTGAAAAAAATACTTTACATAAACTAAAATATTTAATCGATTTTATTTTACAATATTGTAATCAACATAAATTATTGTACTGATATAATCGCTTTATATTGTAAAATAAAACGATTAAAGATTTAATATTTATTAGTTTATGATAAATAAGTTTAATTTTGTTTATGTGTTCATTAAAAATAAATTAAATATTAAGCGATTTTTCAAAAATTAAAAATATTCTGAGTTATCCTGATTTTCCTAGATATTTTTACTTAGGTTTGTAGCAACCCTGCAACTTAAAATGTCATTTTTTTACTTTTATAAATTTAAATAATTAAAAATATTAAAATTTTATACTTGTTTATTTATTTCTAGGTAAATTTTTCTCCAACTTTTAAACAAAACTTTGTTTTTCTTTGATAAGCTAGAGTCAATTTTAGAATTTTAAAACTTTACAATTTTACACCAGGTCCAAAAACATTTTAGTAGAGCCTTAATCTTTTTTTTTAAGGTAAAACAAAATATGTCTACTTTGACCACGTTAAACTAATATTATAAAAACTCTTTTTTTTTTTGTAATATTTTATTAGGTTTTTATATGCTAAAAAAATTACCAGTAAACTTCTTAAAACTGTGTTTTTGTATCTAAGTTTCAAAAAACATAAAATTAAAGGTTAATAAACAATATGTAACTGTTATTTGTAAGTATTTTATTTACTCTTAAGCAAAATAAGTTCTGCCTTATAAATAAAGATATTAATTGTTTTATCACATTGTCAAATTATAACGTTCTTAATACTTTACTATAAGTTGAAAATTATAATATAATTTTTTTTTTCAAATATTTTAGAACTGCTACTCTAGAATTTTAATAAAATAATTTATCAAAGTGTATATAAGATAACAGTTTGTACTGATACACAGCAAAAATAAATAACAACAACTGTTTTAAAATCAAAATGCAAAAACATTTCATTCTTCAAAAATACTTCAATTGTGAAATAATATTTCAAAAGAATGAAATATGAATTTAATTAATATATTTGTGTATTTTTTACGGTAAACTTCTCAAACAAAAAGTAATAACTACTAGTTAGTTAAGTGGTTTTATTAGTAAAAACAACGACTTTTAAGAAAAAAAGTATTGGTATTTTTTAATGAAGTTTTTTGACATACTCTTTTTTTGCTTAGTTTATTTGATATGTTTAAACTGCATTTTCATTATAATTCTTTACTCAGTTACTAATTACTATAAAGAACTTTTTTAAAGTATATTTTTCTCTATTATTTATTTGGTTTAACAATCTTATTTATTCAAAAAATAATAATCTACTGATAACTTTAACTTTCAAAAAACAATTTTAATTTAACACAAATAAATAAAAAAAACTATGTTTACTTCTTAAAATAACTACATAAAAATATGTCTGAACGAAATTTCCGAACATTATAAAATTTTTATCAATTCTTTGCAAAACAAATACGTTGTTCTTACGAAAATCAATATTACAAAACCATTACTCAAGTATAAAAGATAACAGAACAAAAGCTGTATTAACAAAAAAAATGTTTTTGTATTATTTTCCTAAAATAAAACTACTTTAGTTTGTAATTAATAAAGTATCAAGTCAAGCTTTAAACAGTTTTCAACAAAAAGTATAAGAACTTTAATCGAAGATAGTCTATAGTTTTTAACTTTGAATTACATGTTTACAAAAAATAAAAACTCAACAAATGAGTAAAGCTTTTTTTTGTATTTAATTAAGTTCCGATTTTACACTTAAAATTATATATATGTTAAGAAGTATTTGTTTTTAGTTAAAAAACAAGCTAAACAAAGTGAAAATACTTATACCAAACTGCTTTTACTAGTCATCTTAAACTAGTTTTTAGCTTTTAAAAACTTACAAGTAATAAGTCGTTTCCGTTTTAGTATATTAACTTTCGATAAAACTTATAATCAACTCTACAAAATAATTTTAAAATAAATTTTTGAAAGGTATGGTAGAATATTAAAAGAATTTATTTTGTAATTACTTTTAAATATAGTATTTTTTACCATAACTAAGATAAACCAACTAAAATTTGGTTTAAATAATTTTATTTTTTTTGATAACAAAATCAATATTAATCAAGTTTTGAAATACAAGAAAGTTTACATGCATAAATGTAATTATATTGTTTGTGAGTTTGCTAATGTTATTTTAACACATACTCATATTAACCAAAACTTAAAGAATATGTTTTTTGAATATTGGTAAAATAAGAGTCTAGCAAGTGTTACACTAGATATTATTTTAATTGTTGTACCATTTAATATATGTAATATTATTTTACCTGTAATTCAATATTTGAGTATTTGAATTCATATTTTTACATTATAACAATAAAAAGTTTTATTTTATGCAGCAGGTAACCTTTTTCCAGCTTATCTATTTAGTTATCAAAATTTTGAACTTTTTTTTTCTAATTTTTTAATAAACTTTTATACTAAACTATTTAGTTGAACATAAAACTTCTTATTGATAACAAGTATATTAAGCTTTTAAAAATATAAAAGCTTTCAGCTTAAAATATGTAATAAACTTACCACTTTATTAAAGAAACAAACCATGGAACATGACATTATACGATCATCGTTGATTTTTGCAGTAGGAAATAACCAAATATTTTTAAGTTTAACTGAAAATGTCTGATTTAAAAACAATCATTTGTATTCGTAAAAGTATTTGACATAATAAAAAAAATAACCATAAGTAAGAAGTTGTTACGGTATAAATACTTTCAATAAGCATTCACATCAAACCGTCTTAGTTTAGCGCTAAGCTTTGTTACTCTTATGCTGAAGGAACTAAGTTCGAATCCTGGCTTAGTTATTCTTTTTGGCTTTGATATATTTGAAGTTTAAGTAAGTTTATCATTGTATAGTTCACTGTTAACCTTTAAGATTAAAATAATAGTTCTCAACTTATGATTACGGAGAGTAATATAGCTTAATTTTTTTTTTGTTTTATTATCAAAACGTTATTTTCTTTCAAACGAGATCTTCAGTTGTTAATACAATAGATTCTTTTGCGTTTTTACACATTTGATTGTTTTTCTTAGAGCTAACACTAAAACTTATAAAGTTTTCTTCTATAGTTAACAACTTTTTACTTCTTTCTTTTAAATTGTGAATAAATAAGTATTTTTGTATTTCTGTGTACTTCAGTGGTAGCATTTTGGATAAATAAATAAATAATATAAAGAGATATATTTTTTGATTGCTTTGGTATTTTGATTGTTCATTTTATATGCCGAAGTAAATTGTCTGTATTTTAAGTCTGAAAATTATACAAAAAAGCTCCTTTTTACAAAAAATTATACAAAAATTAAACTAACAAACAAAGACATAAAAAATATTTTATTTCCAACAGCAGTAAAAGATTTAAATCCCTAAAAACAAAACTGAGAGGAGCCTTACATTTTAAAATGATACTTTGAAAATCATGCTGTTTAAAACATAAAATTCTAAAGTTTGAAAATACCAAAAAACAAACACTAACTTGTAATGATTTTTAGCTACAATTTTAAAACAATTTAATTAGGCTGTTTATTGTAATCAAATTTAAATCAAACTGACAATAAATGGTTCATTAATAAAAGTATGTAAAAAAAATATTACATAAAGAACTTGTAGAAAGATGACTGGTCAATCTGTAAATTTTTTTATCATTTAAAAAGATGTTGATTAAGTTTATTTATTTATAGTTCGTGCAAGATGTACAAGTATGTAGCTATCGGTTTTAAAATAAAAGTTCCAGCCTTATGAAAAAAAAACTTATAAATTAGATACAATAGCAGTTAAAAATCAATTTTTTGTTTATAAATACATGTTTTATCTTTTTTTGAACTTACATATTTTAGGCAATATCAAAAAATTTTCTGATAATATATAATTACCTTTATATGATCTAATGATTAACTTCGTTAAATAGACTATACAATATGAAAAATGAAACTGTAAAGCAACTTTTTTGCACAACTTTGGCTAATGAAATTTTATAAAAAGGCATTCTTGTATATCTAAGTAATAAATTTTATGGTCCTTTAAACAAGTATAAAAATTAGTATTACGGAAACTTTACAACTGTTGACCCAAAATTGACAAAATTTATTTATTCAAGAATATATTTCATTCTTAATTTCTCTTTTGTCTTATTTCAGTTCTTTTTAGACAAGACCTTTTGAAACTTTAAACATTTAAATTAAATATTAAACAGAAAGTTTAAGTATGATAATAAAAATTAGGCACAGTTTGAAGTAATTAAAAGCTTAGTTGAAATAAAGTTTCAAAACAAATGTTTTTAAATATTCATTGTATTGTTAGTCTCAAACTCGTTAAGACCTATTTATTTGCTAAGAAACTACTACCAGAAAGTTATTAAACTTATATTAAGTATAAAAATAAATATTGGAAAACGATTTTTTTTATATACTTTTTATTACACAAGAAATGTGGGAGATACGACAGTAGAAAAAAACTATTATTAGTATGTAAAAAACGAACATCATCTAGAAAGATCTACTAGTATAAGCTGCAAATACAAAAACGAAACTGTTTATGCTTCAATTTTGAAAAATATCTCATTATGTGAAAAACAATTCAACTCATTATTTACTTTCTTTAAAGTAAAATCTACTTTTCGTTACAAGAAAAAAAAGTAATATACTCATATTTAATTTCTAAACATTTTTGAAATTCAAGCAGTAGAGCTTATATATGTTACAATTTTCTCAGCTTGCTGAAGAACTATATAAGATAACAAACTTCTTTAAAATTTCTTTCGTTGAATCTTTTGTAAATGGTTGCTTGTCTTTTGACTCATTAGTTTAGAATTATGTATATTATTAGTGTTTATATTACATTGAGCTATGTCTTTCATAAAGTGTAACACACACATGTTATGTTTTCTTATTTCTTGTTTTTTTTGATAATTTTACTGTTGTATTTACTTCAATTAAGTTAGTGGGTGCAGCCACGGATGAAATAAGTTTTGGTTTTTTGTTTGGAACGTTCGAAATATCATCTTGTTTTGAATGTTGCCGTTTGTCACAAAATGACAATTTGTTTTTTGTTTCCTGGGCATATTTAATTTTAAATCTGCCATAACCTGCTTCGGACGAATTTATTTGGTACTTTCGAAATTTCATAATTTTTTAAACTTTTATTTTGAACAAAAAATTACATTTTGCTAATTGGCTATATTCTGGGCAGCGTTATTCACTAACTTTTCAAGGTTTTGTGTTACATTTCCTTCTTTATTTCACAGTACGCTATTATCTTATCCTGAAATGTTTTTTCTGATTTTTTTTTTTCAAAAGTTCTCTGAAGATGGAGTTTTTCATCTCCAATTTTATTGTCAGAGTTTTTTAACTTGTAGTAATTTAGCTTATATATGTGAAAGTATTCTCTTATCTTTGCTGAATTTTTATAAAAATTATTAAATTTATTTAAAATTTCTTGCATCTTTTGTTGGTGCTTGAATGTTTTTTAACTGATTTATCGCTGATTTAAGCTTAGGTTTACTATTAGTGTTTATTCTCCATTTAGCTAAGTCTTTTAGAAAAAAAAACACACACATGTTATGATTTATATTTTCTTGTTCTTCTTATGACAGTTTTTTTGTTAAATTTACTTTTTTTAAGTTAGTAGCTACTGTGTTTTTATCTTTTTTCGTTTCAATTACTTTTGGTGAAACTTTTTCTTCTGATTTCTTTTTCTACAAGTCCTACGCTACATTTAAACTGGGTCCTCCGGAAGCTGCTACAAAAATTCTTAATATATGTTGGTTCTTTGTTTAAATTAATGACACTACATTTAAATTTTTCATCACTTTTTTTTTCTACCTAAACATATTATTAGATCCTGAGTCATAATACGAATTTTTTTTTTAATTTTGATTAAATTACTGATTGTATTTTCAAAATGCTTTTAATTTTCAAACAATACGGTTTTAAATTGATTTGTTTAATGAGGACTAAAACATTTTTAAGTTTATGTGATCTGATCCACTTTTCGAATCAAAGTTAAAATATTTAAACAATGAACAATGCACACCTAAGTAAAAAAGAAACACTAAATAAATTAGTACCAACCAGTTTTGGGTGCTGGAATCTTGTTGTTGTTTCTGGACGCATTGGTGATGATTCTGGTAACACTCCTGCTAGCAGGTTTGTTACTAGGTTTAGGTTTGCTGGCACCCAATTTCATACTGGCTGTCATTATTAATTTGCTGGAAAAGTCTCCTTGCTTCTTAACTTGAGGTTCTATCATTGGTTCGACTTGCAATGGTAAATGGACCACCTAATGAATAAACAGTAACACATAAATAAAATACTAGTATAAACATATTTAGAATTACTAATTAATGTAGGTTGATCGCCAAAAGTTTAAAATTAATATAATATTCAAGAAATATTAAATAAAAAATTGTTTTTTTAAAGACAAATTAAGGTCATAGGGGGTTGCCATGTTTTCTTATTTTATAAAGTTTTTTATAAGCTTGAATTTGCTTTTTAAAATTTTTAAATATTTTAATTTTTTTTTAGATATAACCGGTCAAGTTCGTGCCGAATAATAGGTTCCTTTTGGGAGGGGAAAACTTTAGCATCGTAAAAAGACTATTTTATTTAAAATCGATCTTCTCCTAAATTTTTCAAGGAATCTTCGTCTAGCTTTCACAGTTTAACCTTTATACAATTGCAAAATAACGTTACGTTGGACTTAAATACATTTAAAAAAAAACATATTTTTTTGAAAACAAAATGACTTTTTTTTTAATTTCTGTCATAAATCTTTATTTTATAAGTTATTAAAATACACACGTAACGTTTTTTTTTAATTTGAAAATAATTGCTTATAAAAAGTAGGAGATAGATTTTTAGTGATTTTTAAAATTTCAGAGAAAATTGACCCTGAAAAATTGCAGTTCATACGTTTGTATCGAAAACCTTTTACAAAAAATAAAATACCTGAAAAGTTAAATTATATTATTGAATTCTTGATTGTAGTTTATACTTTAAACTTTCATGTTAAAGCCAAGCTTATTTTTTGTAAAAAAAGTCTTGGAGAAGCTTCAATGAAGTACTTAGTATTTAAATTCCAAACAAAATATTAATTAAGAACCAGTATTTTCGTAAATTATAATTAAATTTACAAACAAAGTTATGGCAAAAAATCTAAGAACTTGCTTACTCAAATACTAAAACTAATACTCACAATTGTACCGTACATCTTCATGTCATCTGCCGCTTTCCTCCCTACAATCGCCTTGTACCTGGCTGCCACGTTACTGTTGTACTTCTGCTTGCTGTCCGTGGTGGTGCAGCCGTTACTCCTGAAGTACGAGGTCGCTTTCATTTTGCTGCCCACCTGCATCGACCTCAGCAGCTCCCATGTCCACTTCTGGTCCAGTTGGACCGATCTGTTTGGAGGATGAATGAAAAATGTTATTATAAATTTAGTGCAATTTGTTGCATAATGGTATAATACAAGTACAGGTAAGATCAGCAATAAAGATAAATGTTAATTTGTGATATATTATTTTGTGAACAAAAATATATTTCAGTCCGTATCTGATGATTGATGAGTTTTTTTATTGTTTTTTACTCATTTTACTTTTATTTTTAAAACTTTCAAAACTCGTTGCGTCATAACTTTCTGAATCTCGCAGGTAGCATTTCCGAAAAAATGAATGTAAATATCTCAAAAATATATCTTTTTTGATATATCTAAAATATTTTTCAAGATAATTTATAAGTATTAAAAATAACTATATTTTTTACTTAATTAAATGCATATCTTAAAAACATATTTAATTTATTGCAAAAAGAAAAAAATGGCCTGTAGATATTAATATGATTCAAATATTCATTTTTATTTTAGAGAAATATACATTACTTTTTTATTTTTAGCCGTCTCAATTTTTTATTAAGAATTAGAATTGTCGGAATTTGAATTGTCGTGCACAGCCCTGTAATTATTATAAAAAATAAACGCTATCAAGTGAAAAAGGTTTTAAATAACTTAATACAAAATAAATAGTCTGACTTGCACTAAGTTAATCTGATTGTAGTTGATTTTATGTAGAAGTTTGAACAAAAAAACATAATTTAAAATCTTAATAAAATTACAGTAACCTCTCGGATCTTTACGCACTCGTGACGTTACGCACTCTCGTTTAGTTACGCATTTCAGAATTCTATAAAATTCAGAAAATAAAAATTTTAATTTTTTTATAATATTGTACAAATTAGGTTTAATGTATATTTTTAAATTAAAATATGTTTATGAATGCTAACACACCTCTCTAGATCTTTAGACTTTGTAAATTTATGTTCCTTGACTAATTGATAAACATTTAGTCATACCTCAGTATATCAGAAATTTTGTTAACAATAAGAGATTAATTCAAAATTCTGAAATAAACATGACTGTGTTAAATAATAAAAGTATAATGAAATAATGAGAGTTTAAAACACAAAGAAATAATATAGCAGTCTTGCCCTATGTATTAATAAACACCATTTTATAATTGTAAAGAAATACTTAATTATAAATTGAATATGCTAAGTAGAATCGAATATAAATGCCACATATAAATAAAAAGTAATTTCTTCTTATTATTAAAATTATAAAAATATCCACTCGTTTTATTATTTTATATAAACTCAAATCAAATCCTTTTTTTAGTATATGTATAGTTTTATCTGTTGTTTTCATATTTATAAGAAAATAAATAAATAGTTAAAAGTGCCCAGTCTGCTTTTAACTAGAAGCAATATTAAAAAACAGCTATTATAGTGAGTATATTTGGTACCTCTCGTTTCTTTACGATCTCTCATACCTTTACGCACTTTTTCTGTGGACACAATGTGCGTAAATAAGCGAGAGGTTACTGTACTACAAAACAAACTTAAAAACCAAATTATTAACATTTGGAATCAATAAAATACTAATTTTTAAGCGATAAAATGATTTTTTTAACTATCCTAATTTTAATAAAGATATATAAACTAGCCAGAGATTTGCAAAAAAAAACATTACTTGTTAGTCAGTTTTTTTTTTAGATAACATATCGAGTTGGTCCGTTATACTTGCATTACCATGAGGGCCATAAGGTTCGTTTAGCGATATCAGCTTACTTTAAGTTATTAACTTTTAACTTTATTCAACCATCAAATCTTATTCAGATGGAGATTGATGGAACCGTGGAATCTTTTCGGTTACCGCCTGCCCAACCTCGGGTGCCAGCTCTGCCGCAAGTAAGCACCTGGACCACGTGACAGACGATGACGTCACGAGAAGCCGGTCGGAGATTGTGACGTCACTAAGGCAGTGGGTTTTCGGATCCGAGAGTCCTGAGTGACTCTTTTAATATATATTGTTATTTTTTGTTTTTAAAACTATGAATAGTATACTTATATATGAATTTAGTTTAATATTTATGTCAAGTTTTTAGCAATTTTGTTTTTTCTTTGATGTTTTTATTCTGAGTATCTTGTTTGAATAGTATATTTTTATTTTTATACAATTGAATGTTTTTTTTTTTTGTACTTGGAGTTTCAGAACTTTAAACAGATATAGAGTTTTAAAATTAAATATTTTTTTTTGTTTTTGCCTTTTTTGTTACACTTATATATACATGTGCTAGAAATTTACCAAGTTTCAGTAAAGCTTGACTGATATGCTCAAAAAATAACTCTTTACTTAATTATAAGGCATCAATTATTTTTTTTTTTAGTTTTTAAAGTTTCACTGTTGTTGAATTTTAATTTGGCTATCAACATTTAATTTTATCATCTATTCTAATTAAGGATACACAAAACGTTGTTGATATTTCTTACACTTCAGCTTTTGTTTTTTATTATTTACTATGTTTATTTATTTTTATATGTATTTATCTAAATACATATAAAAATAAATAAACATAGTAAATCTAAGATTAATTTTAATTGTGCTGCTACACATAGTTGCTTAAAATGTTTTTTACTTACATTAAAGTACAAACACACTATGCAAATTATATTTGTTTCTTATTTATTTTCTTAAGCAAAACGCAAAATTTTTATGAACTCTATAAACCACTTTAATCAGTTTTTACTGTTAATTTTAATTTTTTTATACAACGTTGTATTTTATATTAACATAGACATTTTATTGTCTATATAACAAATGATATTTTAATTATTTAATCTCAAAAACATTTAGCTTATTTTTGAATTAAATATTTGTTTGCTGCTAGATTTTCTTAATTTGTTACTAATCAATAAGGATTTAATATTGTTATACTTGTTTTTTACATATCAAACTTTGATCAAACATGTATTGCGACTTGTTATTGTACTAAATTAAGTTTTATTTTATTTAAATAAGGTTGTTAGAGTATTACAACTTTTCTAAAGTTTTAATAGAGAGTTAAACATTTCAAGTTTTCTATTATGCTAAATAGTATGAAAATAATATTAAGACGACTAAATTACCGAACAACATATCATATTTTACGTATCAAAGTATGCCTTAATAACAGATACTATTAAAGCTTAAACTTTTAATAGGCGAAAGACTCGATAAGTGTATTTTAGTAAAATTTTAACAAAATAGTTTTTTTGACTTTGATTTTTCTTTTAAGCTTTTCATCTTCTTCTTTTATAGGATAGAAAAGTTGGTTCAATGAAACTATAATGCCACGTATGGTATCAATTTAAAAATGTTAAGTAGTACAGATTTAATATAATTTTATTGAAATAGAAGTATCTCTTTACACATAAAAAATCCCTACATCTATAAGAATCTACTAACATTAGCAGTAAGTACAAACTAAAAAAACCAAGTTTTAAATGTAGCAACATTCCTATTAAATAAACAGTTTGAATAAAGTTTATTAGTATTATTTAAAAAGAAAGTTAGTTTATATAAAACTAGTAAACCATGAATTAGATAAAATGTTTATATTTTGACAAAATAAAAAGTATTTATGCTAAGGGACGCCATATAAAACAGGGCTTCCTAAAGTGGGAGATTTATACAACCATGGCCAGTTAGTTATATGTAAAGTAAAAAAACTGTTATTAAGTAATTCAGTTAAAAAGCAGCGATACACAATATTTTATACACTGTTTATTGAACGAAAAAAAAAGCGTAAAACAATGGATCCTAATACGGGTTGAACGAAAAACCTTTCGGTTATTTTATTGTACACCACTTGGATACAGTTTAATGCCTTGTCTAGGACAAAACAATAAATGTATACGACTATAGAAATACTTTCACCAAGAAAAGTGTTATAAAATCATTTGAAAAACTAGATGTTTTAGAACAGATCTAGAAATTTTTTTTTTCAAAGATTAAGTTCAAATTTTTTATAGTAGTTGAGTTAGAAAGTAAATTTTAAGTTTAATTGTTGTTAAGCTTATACTTTTCAAATGCATTTCTAAAATCTGAAGAAGACTTATAAAGATTATTGAAAACTTCTATATTTTGTTTAATTGTCCTTTTTTTTTTTTGTGTTTGTGGTATTATTTTAAGGTCATGCTTATCAAATTTCGTAATAAGATGGTTAATTAATATTTTAGGCTTTCTTGGACCATATCTGCTTTGGTATTCTTCTTCTTCAACTAACTTATCAATAAAGTTCAACGCAAATTCAAAACGCTTGGGTAATTCTTGCTCACCTTATGACATTTTATTTAGCTTATACTCTTCAAACGCATACCTAAAATCTGATGAAGATTTATAAAGTTTATTAAAAACTTTTATAATTTGTTTAATTATAACTTTCTTTTGTGTTTCTGATATTATTTTAAGGTCATGCTTATCAAATTTCGTGATAAGACAGTTAGTTAATATTTGATGCTTTTCTGGACCATATCTGATTTGGTATTTTTCTTCTTCAGCTAACTTATCAATAAAGTTCAACGCAAATTCAAAACGCTTGGGTAATTATTGCTCAGCTTATGACATTTTATTTAGCTTATACTCTTCAAACGCATACCTAAAATCTGATGAAGACTTATAAAGTTTGTAAAAAACCTTTATAATTTGTTTAATTATAACTTTCTTTTGTGTTTCTGATATTATTTTAAGGTCATGCTTATCAAATTTCGTGATAAGACAGTTAGTTAATATTTGATGCTTTTCTGGACCATATCTGATTTGGTATTTTTCTTCTTCAGCTAACTTATAAATAAAATTCAACGCACATTCAAAACGCTTGGTTAATTCTTTCTTAGATTGTAACATTTGGTTTAGCTTATAATCTTCAAATGCATATCTAAAATCTGAAGAAGACTTATAAAAATAATTAAAAACTTTTATAATTTGTTTAATTATAACTTTCTTTTGTGTTTCTGGTATTATATTAAGGTCATGCTTATTAGTTTTCGTAATAAGATCGTAAATTGATGCTTTAGGCTTTCCTGGACCATATCTGATTTGGTATTTTTCTTCTTCAGCTAACTTGAACATAAAATTCAACACACATTCAAAACGCTTGTGTAATTCTTGGTCAGCTTGTGGCATAACTGTTGTAGTAGTTGCGACATTCAAGTTGGCAGCAGTGGCTTTGGACGAAGTAAGTTTTAGTCTTTTGTTAAAAACGTTCGAAATATCACCAGGTAGTGAATATTTCCTTTTGAGCATGCCTGAAAATAGTATTTCTTGTTTTGTTTCCTGAACGTTTTGAACCTCCAACTGTAGCTCTTGTGTTCCATTATCAGCTATATTTTCATTGTGGCTAGTTTTATGTTTTTGCTCGTTTCTTTCTGATTTTTCGTCCTCACTTTGTTTTTCAAGATTTGTTTGACGACCGATTGATTCTTCTTTTTCTTCGAGTTTATTGTCGTTGAAGTAAATAGTGGTGGAAGGATCAAAGGTATCTGTTTTAATGTTGTTATGCTTAACCTTTTTTTTAAAGGCAGTCATTTAGTGTTGAAGTCAAATCTTTGAATACAAGAGGCATTCAAGTTATACTATTTAAAAAAATTTGAAAAATATTATAATTAGCATGCTAAAAAACGTATTTAAAGCTTTTGAAACACAATTTACTAAAGTATATTTTTAAAAAGGCAAAACTTTTAGTAAAAATCATTATTGATTTCCTTAAGTATATTGGTATTTTGAGTATCAAACTTTATAAAAATAAAAATAAAATACTTAAAAACTACAAAACAGGTTTATTTGGGAAATAGTAAAACAAACTAGTACTATAAATTATACGTATTTAGTTAGTATTTATACTGATAATTCAAAATTACAATAATATAGTATAATACGACATGGTATAATATGAAGTTTAGTTGTTTGTTTTCTTTCTTACAACTAGCAACCAAATAATTAAGCCAAATAAACAAGTCTTTTTATTTTAAATAAAATTTAATACATAATTCATAATCTGCAAAATTTTTCAAACGATTTTAAAATGATTTATTATTTCTATAAAAAGTTTCTACATAATTAATACATACATTTTATATAGAAAGTCAATGTCAGTCAATGATATAAAAAAGAATTATAAGCCATATTTTCCATATTTTTTTGTTAGAAGGTACCAAACTACATTGTGTTTACCAAACACTTTCAAAACATCAAGGTGTGTACATTTAAATTAAATTATGACTTAACTATGTTGTATTTGTAGTTTTTTTTTTTTAACTTTGTCATCTAGATTTATTTATTTTATAGCATTACAGCTCAAATATAATTATTCTTTTCACCTTTCTGCAACCACTACATAAGTATTTAGTTTATTAACATTTAATAATAGGACTGTCACAATCTAAGGCTACTTAGACTACTCAGGATTACTCAACCTAGTTTAAAAGTTGTAAAAGTCTCAGGCTAACTCAGCTGGTTGGCCATTCTACCTTGAAACATAAAATAATCTGGAAAAACTTGATGATTGAAAATTTAGGCAAAATATCTGGAATTTCTTAGAAGTTCTAATATAACATCCATTATTTTGATAAATAAATTGTACATATACATAAAAAAAATTAAGAATTTTTTTGTCTTTCTGGATAAGTGCGTACTTAAGGCGAGGTGCGCACCAAAAAAAGTGCGTACTTAAGCGGTAGTCTACTGTATATATTAAGTTTATATTTTTAACAGTAACAAACACAGCTATCTTTAAAATATTGCTCGACACTTTGCAAAGGCGTTTATAAGTTAATGATAACATATTTTAAATCTGTAGAATATATAGTTCTACTTGAGCATTTATATATTTTTACTTAAAGTTATTACCTTCAGGTTTCGCTGTTTTACTGAGGTCTTCTTTACATTGTTGCTTACATTCTTCAAGATTTTTAAAATTAGAGAAATCATAACACCTAGGTTTTTCTTCTTCTGAATCAAACTTTTTGTGCAGCTCAATCAACATGTGCTGTGTGGAATTCTATTCAAAATATTTAACTTGATAAAAGTCTCTGCTTAAATCGCATATTATTAGATATTGACCAAAATTATAAAAGTACAGTAACCTCTCGGATCTTTACGCACTCGTGACGTTACGCACTCTTGTTTAGTTACGCATTTCAGAATTCTATAAAATTCAGAAAATAAAAATTTTAATTTTTTTATAATATTGTACAAATTAGGTTTAATGTATATTTTTAAATTAAAATATGTTTATGAATGCTAACACACCTCTCTAGATCTTTAGACTTTGTAAATTTATGTTCCTTGACTAATTGATAAACATTTAGTTATACCTCAGTATATCAGAAATTTTGTTAACAATAAGAGATTAATTCAAAATTCTGAAATAAACATGACTGTGTTAAATAATAAAAGTATAATGAAATAATGAGAGTTTAAAACACAAAGAAATAATATAGCAGTCTTGCCCTATATATTAATAAACACCATTTTATAATTGTAAAGAAATACTTAATTATAAATTGAATTTGCTAAGTAGAATCGAATATAAATGCCACATATAAATAAAAAGTAATTTCTTCTTATTATTAAAATTATAAAAATATCCACTCGTTTTATTATTTTATATAAACTCAAATCAAATCCTTTTTTTAGTATATGTATAGTTTTATCTGTTGTTTTCATATTTATAAGAAAATAAATAAATAGTTAAAAGTGCCCAGTCTGCTTTTGACTAGAAGCAATATTAAAAAACAGCTATTATAGTGAGTATATTTGGTACCTCTCGTTTCTTTACGATCTCTCATATCTTTACGCACTTTTTCTGTGGACACAATGTGCGTAAATAAGCGAGAGGTTACTGTATTGAAAAAATGTTTAAAAAAATAAAAGTGTTGTTTCTTAAGCATCAAAACCATTGCTAAGAAAACTTTAGAATTTTTCAAAATAAAAATATAATGACATTCCTTTCCGCTATTGAAAATATAAGATGGTTATTAAATATAAAACGCAAACACTGTTACTAAAGTATCAAAACTATTGCTACAATGAAATTAAGAACTTTGTTAAGAAAAGGCTTATTTTCCTATTGAACAATATTTAGATTTTTCAGTTTAAAAACTAAATTCACTAACTGCTGCTTCCTCTAGACTTGAGAACCTCCAGTCTTGTTCTTGGCACATTTTTAGGAATGGAATTCTCGTATCCATCAAATCAATGTCAACCTCAGGATCATTTTCTACTCTTTGTGCTCCGTCATTGTTTAATATTACAACGAAATTGTTCTTTAAAGTATTTATTTTTGTTAAAGAATATATAGAAGTAATTCAGTGTTAATAAAAAGTTCCTAAAAATGTTACATAATTGTACTACTTAGTTTTAATTAGAGTAAATCTATTATAAACATTTTGAATAGTTACCTTTTTTGTGTCCTTGAGATACTGACGTGCCTTACTTAACACAATTTCATTCTGAGTGACGTCATATTGTTTATTTTTCGAATTTTCAGTTGTTCTTTTTGGTATCTTTTCTTCCAAAAGTTTTTCCATTTCATCAGGCCAGAGATCTCCTTCAAAATATGGATGATCTGTGACTGATTGGATATCATCGCTCATCATCTGAAATCCTTTTATCGAACCATCAGCCTTTAAATTTTATTTTTTGATTTATTTTAACATTCAGCGTAACTAAAGTAACTGTTTTTAAACACTAACTTCTCCTCTTTCTAACGTTTTTATGTACCACATGTTAAGATTTTTTTGTTTAGGTATTTTTTGATCAGCTGGTTTTACATTAAAAATGTAATCGTCACCTTTCTCCGGTGGACATGACCATATATGACCAAAACGGTATCTGAAAAATTATTTGTTTAAGTTGAAGATCTAAGAAACATACAGATATTAAAAATATTTGTTTGCCTTTTTCCCGTTATAACATGATAGATTTTAATCAACTAACCCAAGCTCACCACAGTACTTGAAGTAGCTAATAACAAGTTCCATGTACAGCTTAGAACGAAAAGGTTGGTCTAGAACTTTAACCGAATCCAAGTAGCCTATGTTCACTCTACCGTTGTTTGGCGATTTTTCTTGGTCTATGTACTCCTATGGTAAAGTAAATTTATGGGTTTAGAAAACATGTTTAACTATAAATAGATTCAGCGTGTCTAATTACAGTTGTCTTACTCTTGATTACGCACTTTAAAAACAGCCTGAGAACCCACCTAACAAAAGCATATTTAACAAAAATTCTTAAGTTAAGTTCTCTATCCCAACAGCATATGCGTACCTAAAAACTGCGTACCTAAGGGAAAACAACTAGTAACAAAATGTTTAAAACAATAGGTATAGAAGAAAGTCAGACATTTTTATTGGATTCTGTTCTATTAAGCAAGATTGAAAATTATCTAAATACGGAAGTTATTTTTATAAAGTTTTTTTGTAGAATTTTATTTATTTTTATCATAACTTTTCACTAAATGTTAAGTTAGAAAATATTAAATTTTCTCACCTGAGTGTGAAGTCCAAAGAAGCAAATTTCTTTCCCGTCTTTTTCTACGAATACAAAGATTGCTCTTGCTCTGTACTCTATTTTTTCTGGAAAGCTTTTTTCAAATCTAAAAAAACTGATATGTTAAAAAGTTTTTTAAGCATTAAAAATAAACCTTTCAGTTTGTTTTTATTCGCAGTTGTCTTTTTAATTTATTAGAGTATCGGTACAGATGTATAGAGTTTTAAATTTTAGAGCTAGCCTACAAAATAGTAATTACGTTTTATAAGTGTACAATTTTAACTAAAAGTTTTAAATAATTAATTATCAAATTTATTTTTCTATTTTAAAAAGCATTATTTAGAAGAAAGAAATAAACAACAATTGAATTTTTATTTTTTATCATTTGCCTTAAATACTGTTACAATAAACACTTTTGCATTGATTTAAACATTTACTATATAGATAAAGCTTCTTAATACAAAAAAGCTATTTAAAGTCATATATATTATCTATCAAGTTCTAAAGTTCCATAAGCTACTAGTATCTTTAAAGTATATAAGTAACTAATATAGATATATCTATAGATGTAAAACAGTTTATTACCTTTTTCTCATGTACGTTTTGACTTTGAGATGCTTTATTTTATTATACAGACACCTGACGTGGATCTTATCAACCAGTTCTTCTTTACCCTCCTTCTTTACCAGTTGGTTGGCTTGGTCTTCAAGATAGTCCCCCAACACAGATCTAGGTATTATGTTTGCTGTTAACTTTCTTTTCAATGCGTTGTTGTCATAAAGTTTTGGCTTTGGGGCTCCTTCATCTGAGCTACTTTTGTAGCTTTAAATTGAAATTGGTTTTGGTGAACATGCATTTAGTTTAGACTAATTCTAGTCATAATACTTAATGTCACGACAACATAAGCAGCAAATTTGACATGTAATAATAGGTTATATAAAGCATAAAACTATTGACTAGGTTAATATAAGATAAAACTAAATTAAAGATTATAAACTAGTTGAAAATATATTAAATTAAAAAAATTAAAATTTTAGTTTGAAGTTGCAAAGAAAAGCGTATACAAATTTTATCAAGTTGAACTGTTACGTCTTATTATTTATTAAGTTTTTCATTTTTTATATTCTATGTTATAATAAACAAACCTTGTATTTATAACTTTTGGTAGAAAAGGTAGAGGATACGTAATTTGCGAAAATATTTCATTGACAATAACTTCAGACTTGTTCTAAAATTGAAAGAAAAATATTAGAAATTGTTAATTTAGTTTATACTATTTTAGTGATAGTTACTAACTATCTTGTAATTAATTAACATTTTTTATTTAATCTTTTTACACAGGTTTTTATCTTTGATTTATGTAAACAATAGTCAAACATACATAAATCATTCTTTTAGATAAGAACTTTAAAACTATTGCGTATGTATTCAAAAACCACTATTAGTCTTTTCTTAAAGACTGATAATTAGCTTTTAAAACTTGAAAAGCAAATTTTTAGATTAAGCTTAAAAACTAACCTCTATCTTTATCCTTTTTGTTTTATTTGTTGTCCTCCAACTAACTTTTTTTCTTTTAAAGGTTTTCTCTTTGTCTTTCAGCAGATAAGTAAACTTTTTTTTTAAAAGCTTTTCAAGAGATTTGCCCATTTCGTTAACTAAATGACCTTCCTGTGATTTAATTAAATAAAATTAATGCTATTCTTATATTAACAAAATACGTAAAAAAAGCATTCAAATATACATATTAAAAATAATTTTAAATGTTCAGCAAACGATATCCATTAATAATTAAAAGACAAAAAACACAATACTTTATTTTATGCAGTTCTCATTCTTTGCAATTATTTTAATTTCAAACTTACTGGGTTGAATAAGTAGCAGTTTTCAAACATTAAGTGAAAGTCTTGTTTACATTCTTCAACCGTCTTGTATTTGTTTGTACTGAGCTTGTTCTTAATTTCATCTATACAAATCGGGTTCTTGATATATTTGTGATAGTCCTATGAGTTTACATCAACATTAGATTTTAAGCACAAAAATGTATATCACATTTTATAGTACTGAAATCAAATTGTTTTTAATTTAAAATTAAATTTTGTAAATTGTTTTAAAGTGTTACATATACAAGAGTATACAAAAAAAGAGTCTTAGAACATGAACAACTATTAAAAGTACAATAAAAAAACTATGATTAGAAAGTTTAAATGTTTAAAATGTATATAAGTTAAAAGCTCTTCTGCAGTTAAAAACTCAACATTTTATTTGACTTGGTTTACTTTAAAATTCGAAAATTTTTAACTTAATATTTTTTAAACTTTAAAAGTAACAGTGATCTCTTTCTTGAGTATGCACTTTAAACACATCCAAGTACATATCATACCAGTCTTAAAAGAAAATTGACTTTGAAGACGAAGTTTATAATCTAATTAATGAGTAGTAGACAGAAAGATTAACATACTAATAAATAACAAGTCTTAAATTAAACTCTGGTAAAACAAATATTAAAAAACTAACTGGTTCTACTTCAGGATCAACATGCTCTTTAAATGGATAGCTGTTTTTATTCCTTAACAATGCCGGAATGATTATCTTTGCAATGTAATCGAGTTGCTTTGTTGACATGTTTTATTTTAATGTAAAATTCTATAAAGTAAAACTAAACGTTAACTAATTATCGAATAAAATAACTTGAAGACTACAAATTTTTTTTTAAAAGGGTTAATTAAAATGTTGGCGGTTTTTGGATGCTTTCTTGTAGCTTGTTGCATTCGTTTAAAAAAAAAGCTAAGATTGAATACGAAAATTATTGCCTAACTTAAACTTTTTAATTAACTGAGAAATGGGCGATATTAAAGCTAATTTATTTTAATTTAAACTTACAAAATTGATCAAAAGTTAATTTTGAGCACAACAGTAATTTCGCTGTTTGAGTAAAAAACTTTCCTGAGTGATCAACAACCTTCCTAAGTCACCTCAAGTTGTCCTGAATCATCCTGAGTTTTTTCATATCTTTAAAAAATTTGACTTTTTAAAATTAATAAAAAATAAGTTGTTAAACAGTCTGGTTATAAAAAAAAATCTTATTTAAAATAAAAATAAAATAGGCCTGGAATTTTAAGAAATCTTAATATCCTACTTTGAAAAAACTATGCAAAGTCATCCTGAGTTAATAAAAAATCAAAACATCTTGAGTTTTTCGAAGTTTTCTGAGTCTGTGGCAACCATGACATTAAGTAAGTAATTAAATAAAAACAATTTTAATGTAATAAAAGTTATTTTTAATAATACTATTTTAATTAGAAACGTGTCTAAATTGTACAAAAACAAAATTCCATTAGTTCACTAAATTGCACCAGGGACTAAACTGCACGCGAACAAAAGTGCACGAGGGCACAAAATGCACGAAGCCAAATTTGCACGAGTTACAATTTTCCACGATAGTAAAAAATACACAAAAATAGACAGATTAAAAAAACTAAAACCAACTTAATAGAAAAAAAAGTTACCGACCGAGGGTTAGGGGTAACAGTGAAAGCAAAAAAAGTAAATAAAAAAATATTAGAAACAAGGATTTAAAAAAATAAATTGAAAAAAATAACTTACCAACAGAGGGTAAGGGTTAGAGGTAACAGTGATAGTAAAAAAAATAATTACAAAAAAAGATTAGAAACAAGAATTTGAAAAAATAAACTGAAAAAATAACTTACCAACAGAGGGTAAAGGTTAATGGTAACAGTGATAGTAAAAAAATAATAAATTATAAAAAAAATTATATATATTAATAGTATTATAATATTAGCTACCCATTTAATTGTATCAAAATATAAGTTTTGAATACTGTAAAGCAGATTTCCAGACACTTTTAAACAAGTATTTTTATATTATCATTAGATATTTTTTATAATTTTTTATAGTTTTAAATCTTATATTTTTTCATAAACTGACCAAGTTATAAGAACTAATAGACCACTGATTTATTTTAGTGGCTTTTGAACTTTTTTTAAAACTGGCACCCTAAGTATTTTGTTTTTTATAAACTTTCAAAAATATTTGAATAAAGATACTAACGCCCAGTGTTTTTATAAGTAGCTATAAATCACTAAATCTTTATAGAAAAATATAATTTTTAAAGTTTATGAATTTGACAATTAAAATAAAAAACCTGGAATTTGACAAATTTTGAACAAAAAATGCTAAAAGTTTTTGAATCTTAAACAATTTTACATTGTTAATTAGTAAACTTTAATTTGCCACCTAAAATCTATTTAATAAATAAAAACTGATTTCATCATTTTTTTAATAAAAAACACATTTCAAGTAGCTTTACATTATTTATAGTGTTATTGTACAACAAAACACAGTTTTTAACCTAATACTTATCTTCAGTTTTAAAATAGACCAAAAACCTGAAAGAAATTTCTCAAATACCAATGGTTATATATTTTTAATGAATTTTTTATTCTTTAAATTTAAAAATCTGTACTCATTATATAAATAAATGTTTTGTGCCTACACATGATCATAGATTACATTAAAAATATTTTGTATGCATTTTGACAAATTGAAATAAAAATTATTTTGTTTAGAAATAGTTGTACTGAAAAATAACTGTTTTTAGTTTTTAATTAGCTGTTGTTTAAACTTCAGATTTCTTTTTAAAAATTTCTCGTATTCATTTGACATTGAAATATGTTGCAAATAAAATAAAATTATCTTGTTCTAAACCAGTATTGCTACTCTTTAAAACAAAATACTATTATAAAAATTGTAGTAAAAGCTAAACACTGAAAAAAAATTAAAAAAGAAAAAATATAAATTTTTAACAGGTTTACCAGTCTATGAGTCAAAGATATCCTGATTTAGATCAGAAACTGCCTTGAGTGACCTTAAACTGTCTTTGAGTCATCCTAATTTTTCTTAATTACCAAAAAGAATCTTAACTTTCATAGTAAATACGAACAAGGTTGCCTCTCATTTTTCAAAATTTATTCCAGGTTTTCCAAATTTCTTCCAGGTTTTTAAAAGTACACATTTTTGGGTCTATTTTTAGTTTAAAATTAAGTTTAAAGTAAGAAAATGTGTAAAATAATATAAAAACATTCAAAAGATAATGTAAAGCTATTTTAAATGTGCTTTTTTTAATAAAAAAAATTAATTATGACAAATTTTTTTTTATTTTTATGATAAATTTTTTTAAATAAATCAAATTTTCACTACTGAACATGTAAAAGTTGTTAAAATTTTATATTTTCTATGTTTTTTTTACCTAATTTGTCAAATTCCAGGATAAGTGGCAATACTGTGCAAACTAAGCTCTTCAACAAAGTTTAATGTGAAATAACAAAGTATTGAAACTAAATTTCATTCAAGTTGTAGATAAAAGTGGCCTGAAATTTTCAACGAATCCTGAATTAAACAAGAAAATGAGTCAGCCAGAGTTTAAAAAAAATTTCAAAAAGTTCTGAACTATTCTGCGTTTTTCTGATATTTCAAAAAACTTTTAAAATATTCTTAAAGTGTGGTAATCTTATAGATAACCTAAAATATCATTAATATCAGGGTTACCATTTGTTTTTTCAAAAATTTTTCCAAGTTTTCCAAATTTCTTCCAGGTTTTTAAAAGTACACAGTTTTGAGTCTATTTTTAGTTTTAAGTTAAGTTTAATGTAAGAAACTATGTAAAATAGTATAAAAACATTAAAGAGATACTGAAAGTTACTTTAAATTTTAAATGTTTTAATAATTTTTTTTTTTCATGATGACAAAAAGTTTTTATTAATAATAGATTTTATGTGTCAAACTGAAGTTTTACTACTAAAAATGTTAAAATTTTCAAAATTCCAGGTTTTTCAAAGTTTTTTTCAAAATTTCTCAAAATCCAGGTTATCTTTACCTAAATTGTCAAATTCCAGGTTTTTCAAAGTTTTAAGGTAAAGTGGCAAACCTAGATTATAAAAGAAAAAAAGAAAATTACATTTTAGGGCATAAAAGGTTGTAAATGAAAATATGAACTAGTCTAGAAAAATAAATGTCTGAATTAATATTAGTGTTTTTAAAAAATCATTGGTATTCTGAGTTTTAATAAGATCTCAAAAAGTAAATAACTATATATATTGTTCATTATACAAAGTAAAGTATATCAAAATACTTATTAGAATACGAAGTTATCTTTTAAAACATTCTAATAAAAAAAAAAGTATAACAATTGTATATTATTTCATAAATAATTAATTGTCAATATTTTAACAAAAACTTCAGAAAGAAGTTTTAAATTTTAAAGATATTGAAAATTTATTTGTTTTTGCTCATTAGTTATTATTAAAGAACAAGGCAGTTTTTTTATGGTCAGTTTTAATGTTTTAAAAATAAAGAAATAACTACTCTTTTAAACTCTCATGTTATAAATATTTTCATAGTTAAAACAAAATCCAAAAAATAATTTTAAAAGGGTAGTAATTATTAGGTTAGCCTCACTTGATATTAGAATAACATCAGCCTGAATAATCATAAATAAGCACGAACAGGATTGCTACTCTTTGAAACCAAAAAAAAACCTGAGTGACCAAAAACTGTCTTCAGTGGCTTTAAACTGTCCTGAATTACCCTAAGCTTTTAAATTTTTTTAAATAACTGAAATAAAATTCGTATTAAATAAAAAAAAAGACATATATTTCTTCAAAGATTTAAGAGAAGAAACAAAACTAGCCGAATTTTTGAAAAAATAAAAATAAACATCCTTAATCAAACTGTATTTTAAAGAAAAGTTCAACTATGCTGAATGTATAGCAGCCCTGAATCATACTAAACCCTTTAACTAGATCTTAACAAGGTAGTAACTTTTTAAGCTAAATTCTTAGTTTAGAGTGAAAATATTTAGCCTGAAATACATCAACCTAGCCTTAGACATTCTAAGTTTTAGACAAAAAATGAAATTTTTGGTAACAGATCTAGAAATATGAAAGTATACAGTAAATAATAGTTAAATCCTTTATTTTATGTTAAAATGAAAGAACTAAACTGTTAGAAATAATATATAACTTTAAACATAAGTTTTAAATTTATTTAATAATAAGAGTTAATAATTTTACAAGCTAAAATTTTGTTAAAAAAACTAGTCTGAGATTTACAAAAGATTTTTAGAATATCTTAGCAAGCCTGAATTTTTCTAAAAACATTAGAAAAGTTCAAACTAACCTCAATATCTGGCAACTTTGTATTAGTCAGGGTTGCCACTCTCTGAGTCAAAAAATCTTCCCTGAGTGATTAGAAACTTTCCTGAGTAAACTCAATTTATTTTTATTTGAGTTTCCCTGAGTTCTTTTTAAACCCTCAAAAATGTTATTATTTATTAGAAAAATACAATGTTAATTCTAAGAATATTTAAGAACTAGCCGCAAGGCTAAAAATTTTAAATCATATAATAAAATTACTATTTTAAACAAAATTTTAAAATTAAATTAACTAAATCTCATTCTAGATCAAAAATAATTTTTCCTGATATTAAAAAAAATTTAAATTTCCCTGAAATTTTTGATAAAACCATAACTGCCCTGAGTTTTCCTGATTTTAAAAAAATGAATCTAAATTCCCTAGATTTCCCTGAGATTTTCTACAACTTGAAAATTCCCTGTTTCCTTGAATACCATGAGTGTGTGGCAACCCTGATTAGTTTAAGCCTATATTTTCTTTAACTTTTAAATTTTCTATTCAAATCATGTATTATATGATAAGTATAATCATTATCAAACATGACTTCTTTTAACTTAAAACCTTTACTTACACTTTTTTTTAATACTAAAAGTGTATATTTTTTTAAGATAAGTGCTAATATGTTTGAATAATTTCTATCATAACTAATATATTTTTCTTATACAATTTAAATTCCTCAATTTTCTTGTAGTTATAGATTTTAGCATGGAATCAAATTTACAAGTGAAAGTTTAATTTTATTTTTTCCTTAATAAGAATAGTTGTTTAGTTTTTAAAAAGTAACTTTAGTTGAGAAAAAGTAACTTGCTTTATTAAGCAAAATATTATGGTTTGAAAAATATCACTAGAAACTATAAAATATTAACCTTTCAAAATGAACCTTTTAACTCTCCATCATAATTTTTACTAGGTAACTACCATGAACAACATTTGTGTGTGATGAAAATCTACTTTATTTGAATTGAAAATTGTTTACAAAAAGAATAATTTTTGAAATTTTTTACCAAGACTAAACATATGACTAAAATGGCCTAAAATTAAAACTAAAATAAAACACCAAAGCAGAACTTAACTATAATTTTTAACTATGTCGCTAGAGATAGATAAATAAATACAATAAAGAAACTTCAACTTTTAATTAGTAACCAATAATATTCATGCACCCCTAAATGATAAATCGCGCGCTCTAAATTTTGTGTACCCCCAAAAAAATCGTGCACACTATTCGGCACCAGTGGTCACTTTGAAAACCACTGGTTTAGAGTATTTTAGCATAGCTAAACAATCAAATCTTGTAGTATAACATAAAGTAAGCGAGTATGTTGAATAATTTCTAAAAACAAAAACAAATTAATAAAAATTTCTTACAGTTCCCCGTATTGGGTGATTTTTTTAACCTTGTAGTCTTAATTATATGTATTAATGTTGTAAAAATGCTTACTAAAATCAAGTTTATTTGATTATATGTTGATTATGTTGATTTGTTGATTATGTGCAAATACTTGCTTGAAGAATTGTGCTTCATGATTTTCCCACATTTTGTGGTCATTTAGTGCTAACCTTGTTAGTGTTTGCCAAAAGAGTTGTTACCAAGAGGTTGATTTTTTAGTTAAAGATACAGTTTCAGTTTTTATTTTTTTGGTTTATCCAATGTTAATCTTAAAGGGGCAGGTAAAATTACAAAAGATGACTTAAGTATCTATAAAGCACCAACTCTTTGAATTTTTTTTTTTTCGAAAGTAGGCAATTAGTTCTTAAATAATAGTGATAAGTGATTTTACACTATAATATTATGAAAAAAAAAAATGCTGATTAAACGCTTTATAAAAAAAAAAACTTTTTTTAAACCTTTAAAAAGTTTAGTTTATGATAAAAATATCAGAATATTGAAACTTAAACAAAGAAATGTCATTCAAAATTTTAAAAAAACACTAAAACAATATTTTCAAAAAATCGTTAAGTATGGTGAGTATTTTATCAAAAAAAAAAAAAACAAACTGGTCTTAGTTATCAGTTTTTTATTCATGTCAAACTATTTTAAGTTAATCTTTATTATACTGAATCATCCTGAGATTAAAAAAAAAACTAAACTATGTGAGTAATCTCAATTATGTGGAATTATTCATGCATTACATCAAGAGGTTTGTACTAGCCTGGGTTATCTTAAGTTTCAAAAAAAAAAGAGTTAGTTTAAAGCTAAAAAAGTATATTACTTATTAACCTTGAATAGATATAAATAACACTACGATAATAACTTATTGAAGATCTAAAAATAAATTCTTATTAAATAAAAATAAAGACCTACATGTATTCAAAGATTAAAGAGAAATATCAAAACTAGCCGAAATTTAAAAAAAAGAAATAAACATCCTTATTAAAATTGTGTTTTAATGAAAATTTAAACTAGGCTTAAAGTATGGTAACCCTGAATCATACCAAACCCTAGAACTGGATATTAAGAAAGTAGTCACTTCTTAAACTAAATTCTTAGTAGAAAGTGAAAAATATTTTGCCTGAAATACATCAACCTAGCCTTAGTTATTCTGAGTTTTTGACAAAAACAAATGAAAATTTCAGAACACATGTCTAAAAATATAATAATATACAGTTAATAATTTTTAAATTCTTTATTTTTTGTTAAAACAACAGAACTAAATTGGAGGAAATAATGTATAAATAAAAAATTAATAAATTTCACTAGCTAAAATTTTATTAAAAAAACATATTTAACTTGTCTGAGATTTACAAAAGAATTTCAGAAAATCTGAGCACGCCTGAATTTTATTAAACTATTCGAAAAGTTCAAACTTGCCTCAGTTTGTGTCGACTCTGTATTAGTTTAAGCCTGTAATTCTAATATCAATTGTACTATTCAAATTGTTTATTATATAAAAAATACAATCATTATTAAACTTAATTTCTTAAAACTTAAAACTTTTATTTAATCTTTGTTTAATAATATAAGTATAAATGTATTCAAAGAGAAATGTTAATATAATTGAACAATTTCATCATAATTAATATATTTTTGTTATATAATTTAGATTTTACAACTTTCTTTTAGGTATGAATTTTATATTGGAAATAAATTTATAAGTGAAATTACTTTATTAATGTATAGGAATATTTATTTAGTGTAAAAAAAGCATTAGTAATTTTAATTGAAAAAAAAACTTGTTTTTTTAAGGGTAATATTATAATTAAAAAAATGGTCCTTATAACTAGAAAATATTAACCTTTTAATCTGGTCCTTTTAACTCTCCATCATAATCTTTACTGGATGACTCCTATAAACAACATTTGTGTGTGATGAGCTTCTACTATTGTTTGATTTAAGTATGGTATTTGAGATATTTTACTAAGAATAAACATATGACTAAAATGGCCTAAAAATTAAAATCAAATTAAACATCGGAGCAGGACTTAACTTTAGTATTTTACAATGTCGCTAGGATTAAATAAATACAATAAATAAACTTAAACCATTATTTAGTAACTAATAAGTTTCAAGAATCGCTAAATGATAAGTCGCGCGCTATAAATTTCATGCACCAACAAAAAATTGTGCACCCAAGTCGGAACCAAAGTTCACTTTGAAGACAACTGGTTTAGAGTATTTTAGCATAGCTAAACAATCAAATCTCGTGGTAAAACATAAATTAAGCGAATATGTTGAATAAAATTTAAAAACAAAACAAGTTGAGAAAAAAAAATCATACAGCAACGTGTATTGGGTGAGTTATTGAATTTGTAGTTTTTATTAGACATACTAACGCTGTAAAAATGCTTGCTAATTATCAATTTTATTTGTTAATTTGCTGCAAATACTTGCTGAGTAGTTGAGCTTCATATTTTTTTCAAAATTTTGTGGTTTTTAGTGTTGGGATTTTAACCTTGTTAGTGTTTGTCGTATAAGGTGTCACCAACAGATTTATTTTTTAGTTTTAGATATATTTTTTTTTTCTTTTCTATTAGCTTAATGTTAATCTTAAAGGGGCGATAAAATTACAGGAGATGACAAGTTGATTGCTTGACCTTCATAAAAAGGTTTATTGTCGTAAAAGGACGAAGAATTGTTATTTTTTTCTACCATTAAATAATAACAATAATACATAATTAATGACAAAAAACAGTTTGACAACTTTAAAACACATATATGCTAGTTTGATATTTTCTAGTTGTTGTAAAAAACTCCTGACTCAGCCAGGCTATCTTTTTCAATAATTTAATCTCTTTTTAAAAGTAATTGATATATTTAAGTTATTTTTTTCTAAAAAGTTAAATGAGATTGGGTTGAATCCTAAACTAGGTAATATACAGCCTTTTAACAGATATCCTAGGGTTTTAAAGTCTTTTGCTTATATTGTCTTTTAGTTTTTAAAGTCTTGTGCTTATAAAACTACAATGCTTTAACGAAGCTTTAATGGTAATAAGTACTTTGGAAAGTGCTCTTTTTTTTTTAACCAAATGCTTTTTTCATTGTAGTCCTACTTTTAAATAGTTTTAATAGTTTTTTAGTACTTTATTGTAAGCTAAAATAATATTTATACACTTCAAACCAAAAATGAGTCAGCCAGAGTTTAATAAAAAAATCAAAAAATTCTGAACTATTCTGCGTTTTACTGATATTTCCAAAAGCTTATTAAATATTCTTAAAGTGTGGTAACCTTATAAATAACCTAAAATATGATAGTTATACGGGTTGCCACTTGTTTTTTCAAACATTTTTCCAGGTTTTCCAAATTTCTTCCAGGTTTTTAAAAATACAAATTTTGGGTTTATTTTTTGTTTTAAGTTAAGGTTAATGTAAGAAACTATGTTAAATAGTAAAAAAACATTTAAGAGATACTGAAAGTTACTTTAAATGTTTCTTTTAATAGAAAATTTTTTTCATAATGACAAAAATTTTTATTAATATTATAGATTTTATGTATCAAACTGAAATTTTACAACTGAAAATTTTAAAGTTGTTCAAAATTCCAGGTTTTTCGAGTTTTTTTTTCAAAATTTCACAAATTACTGGTTTTTCCAGGTTATTTTTCCCTAAATTGTCAAATTCCAGGTTTTTCAAAGTTTCAAGATAAAGTGGCAACCCTAAATTATTGAAAATAAGAAAAAATTAAAATTACATTTTAGGGCATAAAAGGTTGTAAATGAAAATAAGAACTAGTTTAGGATAATAAATGTCTGAACTAATATGAGTGTTTTTTAAAAATCATTGGTATTTTGAGTTTTAATAAAGATCTCAAAAAATAAATAACTATATATATTGTTCATTATACAAAGTAAACTATATCAAAATACTTATTAAGATAACAAGTTATCTTTTAAAACATTCTAATAAAGAAAAGAAGTATAACAATTGTATATTATTTGATAAATAATTAATTATCAATATTTTCACAAAAACTTCAGAAAGAATTTTTTTATTTTTAAGATACTGAAAATTTATTTGTTTTTGGTCATAAACTATTATTAAAGAACAAGGCAGTTTTTTTTATGGTCAGTTTTAATGTTTTAAAATAAAGAAATAACTACTTTTTTAAACTCTCATGTTATAAATAATTTCATATTAAAACAAAATCCAAAAAAGAATTTTTAAAAGGGTATTAATTATTAGGTCAGCCTCACATGATACTAGAATAGAATAACATCAGCCTGAGTAATCATGAATAAGCACGAACAGGATTGCTACTCTTTGAGACCAAAAAAAAACCTGAGTGTCCAAAAACTGTCCTCAGTGGCTTTAAACTGTCCTGAATTATCCTAAGTTTTTAATTTTTTTTAAATAACTGAAATAAAATTCACATTTTTTAAGGAAACTGAATATAAAATATTAGAATATTGAAACTTGAACAAAGAAATGTCATTCAAGAGCTTAAAAAACACTTAAATGATATTTTAAAAAAATGGTTAAGTATGGTAAGTATTTAAAAAAAACAACTGGCCTTAGTAATCCATTTTGTAATTATGTCAAACTAGTCAACTAAACTATGTGAATTATTTCAAGATTGTGGAATTTTGCATGCATTACTACAAACTAACATGGGTCATCTTGAGTTAAAAAAAGAAGAGGAAGTTAAAAACTAAAAAAGTATATTACTAATCAACCCTGAATCGTTAAAATTAAGACTAAGGTAATAAAATAAATGAAAATTAAAAAAATAATTCATATTAAATAAAAATAAACCATAAATTTTTTCAAAGATTTAAGAGAAGAATCAAAACTAGCCGAATTTTTGAAAAAATAAAAATAAACATCTTTATTCAACTTAAAGAAAAGTTAAACTAGGCGGAATGCATGGCAACCATGAATCATACTAAACCCTTTAACTAGATATTAACAAGGTAGTAACTTTTTAAGCTAAATTCTTAGTTTAGAGTGAAAAATATTTAGTCTGAAATACATCAACCTAGCCTTAAACATTCTAAGTTTTAGACAAAAAATTAAGTTTTTGGTAATAGATCTAGACTAGAAATATGAAAGTATACAGTAAATAATACTTAAATCCTTTATTTTATGTTGAAATAACAGAACTAAACTGTTAAAAATAATATATAACTTAAAACATAAATTTTAAAATTAAGAGTTAACAATTTTGCTAGCTAAAATTTTGTAAAAAAAACGTAAAAAACTAGTCTGAGATTTACAAAAGAACTTTAGAAAAACTTAGCAATCCTGAATTTGTCTAAAACCATTAGTAAAGTTCAAACTAGCCTTAATATCTGGCAACTTTGTATTAGTCAGGGTTGCCACTCTTTGAGTCAAAAAATCTTCCCTGAGTGACTAGAAACTTCCCTGAGTAACCTAAATTGTTTTGAGTTTCCCTGAGTTCTTTTCAATTCCTCAAAAATGTTATTATTTATTAGAAAATACAATGTTAATTATAAGAATATTTAAGAACTAGCCGCAAGGCTAAAAATTTTAAATAATCAAATAAAATTAAATTTTTTAATAAAATGTTGAAACTGGATTAACTAAATCTCATTCTAGATTTAGAAAAATTTTTCCCTGAGATTAAAATAAAAATTAAAATTTCCCTGAAATTTTTAGAAAAACCATAACTGCCCTGAGATTTCCTGAGTTAAAAAAAAGGATCTAAATTCCCTAAGTTTCACTGAGTCTCCCTAAGTTTCCCTGAGATTTTATACAACTTGAAAATTCCCTGAGTTTCTCTGAATTCCCTGAGTGTGTGGCAACCCTGATTAGTTTAAGCCTATATCTTCTTTAACTTTTAAACTTTCTATTCAAATCGTGTATTTTATGAAAAGTATAATCATTATCAAACTTGACTTCTTTTAACTTAAAACCTTTACTTACACTTTGTTTAATACTAAACGTATAATTTTTTTTAAAGATAAGTGTTAATATGTTTGAATAACTTTCTATCATAATTAATAAATTTTTCTTATACAATTTAAATTCCACCATTTTCTTGTAGTTATAGATTTTAGCATGGAATCAAATTTACAAGTGAAATTTATTTTTTCCGAAATAGAAATAGTTGTTTAGTTTTAAAAAAGTAACTTTAGTTGGCAAAAACTAACTTGCTTTATTAAGCATAATATTATAGTTTGAAAAATATCACTAGAAACTATAAAATATTAACCTTTTAAACTGGTATTTTAACTCTACATTATAATTTTTACTAGGTAACTACCATGAACAACATTTGTGTGTGATGAACATCTACTATTGTTTACAGAAAGAATATTTTTTGAAATTTTTTACCAAGAATAAAGATATGACTAAAATGGCCTAAAATTAAAATTAAAATTAAACACTAAAGTAGAACTTAGCTATAATATTTAACTATGTCGCTAGAGATAGATAAATAAATACAATAAAGAAACTTCAATTTTTAATTATTAACCAATAATATTCATGCACCCCTAAATGATAAATCGCGCGCTCTAAATTTTGTGTACCCCCAAAAAAATCGTGCACACTTTTCGGCACCAGTGTTCACTTTGAAGACCACTGGTTTAGAGTATTTTAGCATAGCTTAAGAATCAAATCTTGTAGTATAACATAAAGTAAGCGAATATGTTGAAAATTTTCTAAAAACAAAAACAAATTAATAAAAATTTCTTACAGTTACCCGTATTGGGTGAGTTTTTTAACCTTGTAGTCTTTATTATACATATTAATGTCGTAAAAATGCTCACTAATAATCAAGTTTTTGTAACTATATGTTGATTATGTTGATTTGTTGATTATGTGCAAATACTTGCTTGAGAAGTTGTGCTTCATGATTTCCCCACATTTTGTGGTCATTTAGTGCTAACCTTGTTAGTGTTTGCCAAAAGAGTTGTCACCAAGAGGTTGATTTTTAGTTAAAGATACAGTTTTAACTTTTATTTTGGTTTATCTAATGGTAGTCTTAAAGGGGCAGGTAAATTACAAGAGATGATATAAGTAGCTATAAAGCACCAAATCTTTCAAGATTTTTTTAGTTTCGGAAGTAGGCAATTAGTTCTTAAACAATAGTGATAAGTGATTTTACACTATAATATTATGAAAAAAAAAATTAGCTGATTAAACGCTTTATAAAAAAGAAAACTTTTTTTAAAACTTTAAAAAGTTTAGTTTATAACAAAAATATCAGAATATTGAAATTTAAACAAAGAAATGTCATTCAAGATCTTAAAAAACACTAAAAAAATATTTTCAAAAAATCGTTAAGTATGGTGAGTTTTTTATAAAAAAAAAAAACAAACTGGTCTTAGTTATCAATTTTTTATTTATGTCAAACTATTTTAAGTTAATCTTTATTATACTGAATCATCCTGAGATTAAATAAAAAACTAAACTATGTGAGTAATCTCAATTATGTGGAATTATTCATGCATTACATCAAGAGGTTTGTACTAGCCTGGGTTATCTTGAGTTTCAAAAAAAAAAAGAGTAAGTTTAAAGCTTAAAAAGTATATAACTTATTAACCCTGAACAGATATAATAAACACTACGATGATAACTAATTGAAGATCTAAAATAAGTTCTTATTAAACAAAAATAAAGACCTACATGTATTCAAAGATTAAAGAGAAATATCAAAACTAACCGAAATTTAAAAAATAGAAACAAACATCCTTAGTAAAATTGTATTTTAATGAAAATTTAAACTAGGCTGAAAGTATGGCAACCCTGAATCATACTAAACCCTAGAACTGGATATTAAGAGGGTAGTCACTTTTTAAACTAAATTCTTAGTAGAAAGTGAAAAATATTTAGCCTGAATACATCAACCTAGCCTTAGTTATTCTGAGTTTTTGACAAAAACAAATGAAAATTTCAGAACACATGTCTAAAAATATAATAATATACAGTTAATAATTTTTAAATTCTTTATTTTTTGTTAAAACAACAGAACTAAATTGGAGAAAATAATGTATAATTTAAAAGTTAACAAATTTAACTAGCTAAAATTTTAATAAAAAAATATATTTGACTAGTCAGAGATTTACAAAAGAACTTCAGAAAATCTGAGCAAGCCTGAATTTTATAAAACTATTTGAAAAAATCAAACTAGCCTCAGTTTGTGTCGACTCTGTATTAGTTTAAGCCTGTAATTCTAATGTCAATTGTACTATTCAAAATATTTATTATATAAAAAATACAATCATTATTAAAATTTATTTCTCAAAACTTCAAACTTTTACTTACACTTTGTTTAATAATATAAGTATAAATGTATTTAATGAGAAATGTTAATATAGTTGAAAAATTTCAATCATAATTAATATATTTTTGTTATATAATTTAATTTTAACAACTTTCTTTTAGGTATGAATTTTATATCGGAAATAAATTTATTAGTTAAATTACTTTATACTGTATAGGAATAGTTATTTAGTTTAAAAAAAGCATTAGTAATTTTAATTTAAAAAAAATTTGGTTTTTTTAAAGGTAACATTATAATTTAAAAAATGGTCCTTAAAACTAGAAAAAATTAACCTTTTAATCTGGTCCTTTTAACTCTCCATCATAATTTTTACTGGATGACTCCTATAAAAAACATTTGTGTGTGATCAGCTTCTACTATTATTTGTATAAAGAATGGTATTTGAGAAATTTTACTAAGAAAAAACATATGACTAAAATGGCCTAAAAATTAAAATCAAATTAAACATCGGAGCATGACTTAACTTTAATGTTTTCCAATGTCGCTAGGAATAAATAAATACAATAAAGAAACTTTAACTTTTATTTAGTAACCAATAAGTTTCGTGCATCGCTAAATGATAAGTCGTGCGCTCTAAATTTTGTGTACCCCCAAAAAAATCGTGCACACTATTCGGCACCAGTGTTCACTTTGAAAACCACTGGTTTAGACTATTTTAGCATAGCTAAACAATCAAATCTTGTAGTATAACATAAATTGTTGAATAAGGTCTAAAAACAAAAACAAATTGAGAAAAAAAATTCATAAAACAAATGTATGGGGTGAGTTATTGAAATTGTAATTTTTATTAGATATACTAACGTTGTAAAAATGATTGCTAATAATCAATTTTATAAGTTAATTGGCTGCAAATACTTGCTGAGTAGTTGAGCTTCATATTTTCTTCAAAATTTTGTGGTTTTTAGTGTTGGGATTTTAACCTTGTTAGTGTTTGTCGTATAAGGTGTCACCAACAGATTTATTTTTTAGTTTTAGATATATATATTTTTTTCTATTAGCTTAATGTTAATCTTAAAGGGGCGGTAAAATTACAGGAGATGACAAGTTGATTGCTTGACCTTCATAAAAAGGTTTATTGTCGTAAAAGGACGAAGAATTGTTATGTTTTTCTACCATTAAATTATAACAAAAATAAATAATTAATGAAAAATTTTTTTTGACCATTAATGTCCATTTCCAATAGTTTGACAACGTTAAAACACATTTATGCTAGTTTGATATTTTCTAGTTGTTGTAAAAAACTCATGAATCAGCCAGGCTAACTTTTTCAATAATTTAATGTTTTTTAAAAAGTAATTGATATATTTAAGTTATTTTTTTCTAAAAAGTTAAATGAGTTTGGGTTGAATCCTAAACTAGGTAAAATACAGATATCCCAGGGTATAAATTGTTTTTTTAGTTTTAAAAGTCTTGTGCTTATAAAACTACAATACTTTAACGAAGCTTTAATGGTAATAAAAAGTGCTCCTTTTTTTTAAACCAAATGCCTTTTTTATTGTAGTCCTACTTTTAAATAGTTTTTATAGTTTGTTAGTACTTTATCGTAAGCTAAAATAATTTTTATACACTTAAGACAAAAATTTGTTTTTCTTATAAATTACTGCTTACAAAAAACGTTTCCTAAGCACAATTTAGTTTATATTGTTTTAATATTTCCTACTAAAGTTTTGTATGATTTCATATGGCTAATTAAAGTTTTTAATTAAAATGTTCTGCCATGTCGCTAGCTTTGGTTTTGATTAAATTTTTAAATTTTATTAAAGTATTGAAGTTTATATTGATGATGATAACATATTAAAGACAGTTTAAACTTAAAATTAGAAAATAAAAAATTAAAGTTTACAATTGAAGCTAATATTGATTTTCACGCTTTTTGTGATTGAAATGATATGCTTATATGAAAGCCTAAAATAAAATGGTTTTTAAATATACTCAAAAAAGATGTTGGTGACTCAGGCTAATGTTTAATAACTTTTCTTAATATAGTGGCAACCTTTTCATTAACCTTAAATTTATTTTACTGATATTTGTTGTAAAATATTGTTTATGTTGAATAAACTATAGTTTATTTTCTATTTTTTACCAGATTTTTACATTAGTGTGATATATAATGACATTTAATGATCTTAAATATTATTTAAGTAAAACTTAATCATTTGAAATTGTGTACAACAAAATTTTAAGTTTAAGCTGTAAAAAAATAAAATTGATTTTTTAAGTCTATTTAAAAACCACAATTGAATACTTTTAACATAGTTTTTAAGCAACAAAAAACTAAATAAATTAAATATTTATATGTATTTTAATTTAAATACAAATTCCTAAAGGATTAATTTTTAGTTACTTTTTTTATTGAAACTGTAAAAATATTAACTAAAGTTTTATTTTTCCCAAATTTTTAAAGCTAGTAATCAAAATTTTCACGAACAATATTTTGCAATACCAGAAACTAAGTTTTTTTGGTCTCTATATTTAAAAGTTTATGCTTTTAGTTTAGAAAAAAAAAGAATTTAAATGTTGTTTAGTATTTTACAAAAATTAGAATTGGAAATTTAAAAACACCTGCTCATTAACTGTAGCAGAAGATTTGTACTTAATAAAATAACGTATGTTTGCCTTTCTAATTAGTGCCTTCATAAGTATTTTATTGAAGTTTTTATTTTTGATTTCTTAAATACTAAAAGTTATTTAAAATTCAAAATTTTTAAACAAAACGACTAGTTATAAACATAGACAATTATTAGTATGCAAAAAATAGTTGTAAGGTATGTTTGTCGCGTGCCTGCACTGACTCCGGCAAGTTCACTGATTGTGAAAACTGGTGATCTAAAATTTAATGAGGTGTTTAATTTGTAAGTTGATGCTGAATACTTGAAAGTATTTTTGGTTGACCACAGTTGTGTTACTCCAGTAAATATGGTTCGTACACACAATACAATACGTTAGAAAAATAATAGTTTTCTAATTGAAAGACCTAGAACAGGGCTTGGCCTAAACCTGTTCAGATATTTGGGTCCTAAGTTGTTGTCTAGTATTCTAGAAAATTTTTAAAACCTAAATAAGGATCAGTTTAAATAGTTGCAATTAGTTTTTGTTGAGCCAGTATACTGAGTTGGTTTGGAGTGCTTTATATAGTTTATATCTGTTACATGCAGATATTGCTTGATTGGTTTTGATGGTACTTGTTATATGATTATCTTAATATATTTATGGTAAGTTTTGAGTGTGTTAATTCTAATTTATGGTTGGCTGGTTTTGGTCTGTTAATGAGGAGATATATTTATATGGTTGTGTATGATTGTTTATTTGCTGTTTTCCAGTTTTGTTATACTCTATAGTCTATAGCAGGGTTTCCCAAACTCATTTACTAAATCGCCTCCTTTTGAGAAATTTGAAAAAAAATTGTCCCCCTTGATTTTATAATTTTTTTTATTTCTTTGAGTACGCACTTTTGAGCCAAAAAAGTTGTGTTCGAAATGTAATTTATTCTGGAACTTCTTATGCACGCACTTTTGGGCTGTGTTCAAAGTAATTTACAGAGCTTGAAAAATAGTATACATCTATTATCTATTAAGTCCAGTAAAGTGTTTTAAAATACTTAATTATTAAAAAGCCTTGTGTAATCTGTAACCAATTCTGTTTAAATATGAATTATATTGAAACTAATAAAACGTTTAGGTTAGTGGTGGACAACTTTTGTAGTCAGCAAGTCATTTTTACTAAAAATCCATTCTAGTGTCAACTTGTTAAAAAAAATGTACTTGCGGGGTGCATAATTCATAGAACTAACATATAAGAAAATTATAAAACTCGAGCAAAATTGTAATAAATTGATTTAGTATTATTGTGATCTAGGAAGTATTATTGTGAGCTGAAAACCAAATTAAAAGCATATTTCAAAATATTAAGTATCAAAAAACTAAATTTTATTTGTTTTGCACAAATAGTTTTCAAGTTACTTAGAGGGCCGAAATTTAACTTGATCTGGACCGTATGTTACCCATCTAAAATCTTAACTGAAAAATGACATTATAGTAATCTGTTGTATAACGAATTTCGGATATTTAGAAGTGAATGCAAAGTAATTTATTTAAGTCGCACAACATACTTAAACTATTTTATAAATAGGAATATTCTAAAATTACTATACCATAGATTAAAAAACTACATAAGAATGTACATAAAATTAAAGTTTACACATAAAACATAAATATTAAAACATACTTGCTGGTCTAGTTTGAGGAAGTTTGACCAATTAGTTGATTATCTCACATGAAAAATGGATTTATCAATATCTTCTGTTAATGAAGTAAAATTATTAGTTTCAATGCTGAAAGATAATATAACCAAGTTAGTTGTAAGGTTAGATATTTAATTTTAAACTTTTTAAACTATATTTTTTGTAATAGAATACCATGAAATAGTATTGACTTGGAATAATGTTTAAAAAATTATACCTTACTCCTAACATTTTTTTTTCTTTATTTAAATTAAAAAAAAAATAAATTAAAGGTTTTACAGTTATTTTTGTGATCAGAAAGTACCAATTAAAATAATTTTTATTAAGTTATTTTTTTTTTGTAACTGTAGCAATCTTTTCGATGGCTTATTTAATTCTGTTTAAAAATCGATTTATTTTCTAGCTATCAATCTATAAAAATTAATAAAGGAAAATAACGAAAAATTCAAAGCTAAGGTTGAACTATCAAAATAAACAACACATTTTGAGTTTAAATATTTTGAACTGAGATAAAACAAAAAAAAGTTGTACTTATAGTTTATAATTCCTTGTTATATAGAATTTCAGCAATAATAAATCAAGTAAAAAAATAAAACTGACGTTAAGATTCTTTTAAGTGAAATAGTGAAAGTCATTTCAAATAGAGACCACAAATCTATAACTTTTTAAAGTCAAAAAATCTTTTTTGAAACTAAATTTTTAGAGGTTAATCGAGTTTTTATTTTATTATACAGATTAAACAAGTAATAACAAAAAATTGTCAAATAAATATCTTTCAAACAAATGTTTTATTCACTGTGCTATAAAAACCTTTGTAATGTAAAACGACAAATATAAACTACAAAATTAACCAATTCAAAACTTTACTATTAATAATTTTAAAGCACAAACCACTCAATAAATACAGTAGACTTCCGCTTGAGTTTGCACTTTGAACAAAATCAAAAATCGTGAACTCAAAAATGCATTATCACTTTTTTTTTAAAATGGCAAATTTCAATATGTTATAATGCAATAATGTTATGAACAAACATAAAATCCACTAAAATATAAAATAAACATTCATTGAAAAAGATAAACCTATATAAGCTATTAAGTATAATAAAGTTTTATAATTTATTAATACTTAGTTATATACTTTTTTATAATTAAGTTTAACAAAATATAAATTTGCATTTTTTTCGGGTAAAAAGTTTGAACTCAATAGGAAGTCTACCGTAATTATTATTCATTAGGCATTAGCAAACCTGATCATAGTTAATCAATAGTTAGTTTATGAAGTCTAAAGGTATTTTAGATATTACTTGATGTTTATTTTTCAGTTTATTTTTTTAATTTGGCGTGAGAATAAAAAGATCAATAAAAGAGCGCATTTTTAATTATTTGAATTGGATTATTTCATTACTATAATGTTGCATGATCGTTATAAGCCAATAAATGAGTAACATTTGTATGTTTGAACTTATGTTCAAAGAAAATATACTATAATAATCTTTAACCGCTGCAACATTTCAATAATGAGGCTTGGCAGAATTATTTTTTATCGGTCAGTTGAAATATGGAACAAACTCACAAATTAATTAGTTTCTTGCAAAAATTTTAAAGAATTTCGATTAAAGTTAAAAAAGTTTTATCAGAATCATGTTTGTGTTAGTAAAATTAATAATTATTTTTTATTAACTGTTGGTTTAACTTTAATGTTTAGCTTAGTTTATCGTTCAACTTTATTAGCAGGACCTTTACTCTAAAAATAACGAGTCCTTTTTAAATGTATTTAATTTTTATTCATCTGACCAGTCTATTGTTATTGTCCTTGGAGCGTTAGGTTTTTAGTTTTGTTGTTAGTCAATGCATTGTAATATTTGACGTTGATCGTTCTACATCAAAGCGTAAATAAGTATAAGTTTGTGCTTAAAATTTTGATTTTTATGTTAACTTATAAATTATATCAAATTATGTTTTTTTCTTTGTTTTAATAAATAAACTAGTTGTGTTAATTTATTTTTATGTGTCTTTTAGTTTAAGTGGTCTACGTCTATCATATGGACAATAAACTTGTAACCGTATAGTTAAATATAACAAAGACATAGTTGTTGATTAATATATTAAAGTTCAAAGTAAATTAGAACAGTTTACTTACACTTAAAGTATTTTTTTATCTATGTTTTTAAATAATTTAACTTTTTATCCCTGGTATGAATCTTTTATAAATAGTTTTATTTATCTTTCTTTAGTTTGTTTATAACGTTAACTTTTACTGTTTAAGATTTTAAATCTTTCATTTTTTACCTTTAATATAAGTATGTTATAAAATTTTATAGTTTCTTTTATGTTAAAGTTTTACCAAAATGCAAATTTGATGTTCCGTGCAAAAATCATCGTGCCAAAATGTCGCTGTGCAAAAATTTCATCGTAAAAATTTGACGTTGTGCAAAAGTATCATTGTGCAACAATGCCGCTGTGCTAAAATGACCCTGCGTGCAAAAGAGTCGCCGTGCAAAACTGTCCCCTCGTGCAAAAGTGACCTTCCGTGCGAAAGTGACGCCGTGCAAAAGTGACGCTCGTGCAAAAGTGACACCCACCTATTCTGAGGATCTGTTTTACATAATTAAATGTTGTAGTTTCATTTAAAACTGAGGTTAAAACAAACGCATTTATTTCATAATTATTAAAAAGTAAAACTTTATTATTATTTTAAGAAATTTAAGTAAAATTTATGATTTAGTTTTCTGACATAAACAACTTAAATGATTGATGTTTTTTTTTAAACAAATTTTCAATAACTTTAATAAAATTTCAACTGTATATATTGCTATAACTAACTTTAAGATTTTACACTTTTTTTTTAATACTGCCTTTTTATGTAACGAATATACAATGACATTTATTTTTTTTTTCTACATAAAAATAAGAAATAAAAAATTCTCCAGTATAAAATATTTATGCAGCAAACGTTTTTTAATTAACACACCTTACGAATTTTAGTTATATCAAAACATATATCTGCACTTTTTAGCACATTTTTTTACCTTTGCTTTATGATAATTTTTGTCAAGACTAAAAAATTGATTCAAATATGCTATGATTGAAGCTTACTTCATTGTTTCTTAAAAAATGTAAAATATATGGTATAAAACTTGTCTAGAATCTTTTAAACTGTTTAATGCTAAATTGCGTAGAATCCTTGAAAAGCCCGTAGTTTTTCTATTTTCTTTGATTAGACCAGTGGTCGGCACGCTACTTCGAATCTCTAAACCCTAAATCACAAAATTAAAACTCTGTGCACCCCAATCTGCATTCTTTAGCGCCTCTAGTTTTTAAGAATATGTAAACACTTTTAATCGTTTTTTTTTTACTATTAATACGGTAACACCCAGTTAATTTTTACACACTAACTTTAAATTTACCAGTTTACCCTATCCATTTCAATAAACTTTTAATATCGATGATCTAATTTTTACAACAGTGATTTACATGTATCACCCAGGTCTAAAATACTAACTAGATTAATTTAATACATTGCCACTACCAGACATGTTAAAAAGCTCTGCTTTGTTTACTCGAGCGTGAAATTACTAACTTAAAAAAAACTAAAGTTTATACGCTTCATTGCTGAATTACCATAGTAACTATTAGCATTTTACCAACTCTGGCCACTACCCCAATTAACAATCAGTAGTCTTGGTACTTTTTATTAAATTGTAAATTTAAATATTTAGTTATGTTAACTTAATAATTTTTTTAAGCGATTACTATCTGTGTTTAACAAAGGTATCGCCACGACCAAATACCGAAATCTTTAAGAATTTATGAGATTTGCTCACTTCAGTTTTTCTTTGGGCGGCTAAGGGTGGAAGAATTTTCACATAATGTAACAGAATAGAACTAGGAGAGTACAAAAATGGTCGTTTTATTAACAACAAAATGGTCAATTAGATATCAAGATTGAATTTGTCTTAAACGTAAAAAGATAAAAAAAAATCTTTAATTTAGTTTCTGCGCGAAACAAAAAATCATGTACCCCAAAATAAGTTTCATGCATCCCAAAAGTCTGGTGCACTCTAAAAGAAATTTCATGTACACTAGTGTGCACCAGTGTACACCGTGCCGACCACTGGATCAGACAATAAAAAAAATCAATCAAAAAAATTCAGAAAAAAAAATTAATAACCTGAAATTTTGAATAAAAATTAGATAAACCTGGAGTTTTAAAGAACTTCAAAATGTAAAATAATGAGACAAAACAAAATAGTTCTACAATAAAGAAATAAAAACTAGTTTTTTATTGAGTTCAAAAACACATTTAAATTGGCTTAACAGTATCTTCTTAGTGTTGTTATGCTATTTAAGACAGTTATAAAAAATCATTTTCAACTGAAGAGACTAAGGAAATTTGTTCTTTAAAAAACCTGGGAAAATGTTTAAAAACTGAAAAAATCTTTCAAAAACCCTGATTTTTAAAATAATTCTTGGTTATTGTTTTTTGAATTAACTGTAAAGTTGTGTCTAAAAGAATATCCATTGACAAACTAATGAACACTGAACCAAGAGAACTTTTAATTATCTTCATGTATTAATTTTAATTTAGTATATTTACAAATTTACAACAACTTTGATTTTAACTTATTATAATGAACTTTATTGTAATTTTATTAACAAACTCTTTTAATAAATTTTAGTTTATGTTTGTAAAATAAAGTTGAACTATCTTGTAATTTATAAGTTATAAAAGTTATTATAACTATAAAAACGTAATTACTTTTGAGTCGTTTCTTTACAGATTATTGTATACTAATTTTACAAAATGAACAAAATTATTACAACCATTACAAACAGCAAGACTGTAATAAAACCAATTGACAAAAACTTTCTTAAAAGACCTTTGTTTACTACACAACCAGAAACTGAATCAGTTGAAAAGATATTGAAAATTGACGGCAAAAAATGTCAGTTTGTGTTTTATTTTCTTATAAACACTGTATAAAATTATAAATACAGCTTCAAAACTCTTAAGAAACTGTTAAATATAAATTTATTTAGTTTTTTACAGGTAGAGGAACAAAAACAGTCAGATTCAGTCATGTGGAACAAAGGTTTTTTGAAAGATGTGTTGGTATTACCACTAACACGCGTAGAATTGAATTAGGTAAGATTATTGCTTTCTTTTTGATTTTTTTTAAGGAACCTGTACAGTTAAAATTTTGAACTACAAAATATAATCAGGTAAGATTTTGATCATTTTAGCATCTTAATTTTTTTTTTATTGTTTAGATTTTTATGAATGCACAAAATTATAAACAGACTATTATAAAATTAGTAAATATAACAAATAACTTTTAAACACTGTTATTTTATGTGATAATAGGGCTACCATACTCTCTAACAGTTCTTGCTAACTCAGGTTAAAGTTAATTATAGCTAGTTTTTTGATGAAATTTAAAAACATTAGTTACTTTGCTGTTATTTTATGTTTTACTATTACTCTCTTAATCGGGGCTTCCTAAACGTTTTTTTCCAAATGGCCCCTTTTAAGAAATAAATAAAGCTATTGCCCCTTCAACACGATTAAAAAATTACCATTAAAAACACCTAAAACCTTTTTTTTATGCTCTTAATCGACAGTTCCAAAAGGTTAAAATTATGATCTTTTAGCTCCCTTATGGACCCTTTTACTGCTCAAGGCCCCTTTGCTGCTCATGGCTCATTTTTAGAAACCCTGCTCTAAATAAAGAGTTTTAGTGTCACTTTCTTATTTTTTCTTTACAAACAAACATTACTAATTTGATATTCTACAACTTAGAAAAAAAATTTTTAGAATATTTTCAATGTATAAAAATATTGCAAAACACCTGAATATTTCTCTATCAATGATTATAGTGGTTAGACATCAAACTTTCATTCATACAAAACTGTCAGATACTCTTAAAATAAAAGCTCTTGAAAGTAATAAAGAATTTTTCGCCCTACCCACTCAAAACCGAAGGTGATAAAAATGAACTTTACTTAACACAAGCAAAAGAAACCGATGCTCATAAGCATAAAAAAGAGACAAGGTTTGTAATAAGTCTCTTTGTTATTGGTAATCTGTAATGACCATTCAACGCAAATGTTTTTCAATTTCTCGTTTTAGAAAATTTGTTGTTTTTTGACAAGCACAATCCTGTAACGTGTCTCCAATGCGTACAACGTATAAAGGAATTACAGGTAACAAAAGAAAATGTAAAGGTTAATTGATACAGCTTAATTTTATATTGTTCTAAGTATCTACTTAAAAATTTTTTGATAATGTTGTTTAAAAATATAAAACAAAACAAGAAACTTTTTCAACACTTTATTTTTTATACCTTACAGTCTGTTTAAAATATTTACACTTATTATCTATAAGACTACATTAGTATTTTCACAGATCAGTGATGATACGATAGACTTGGGATTAGATTTACCTGAAATACCAATTGAAATAAAGCAAAAGATTCAAAACTTATTGAAAAGGCTGCAGAAGAACCGAATGAATTTTACAACATCCACGGTTTAGTTGGTGACGACAGTTGCACATGCTATACTGAACAAGAACGAATTATAATGCTTTTGTAAGTTTTTGTTACATTAATTTGTATTTTATTATGACTGTAAATAAATACAACTAATTTAGATTTTGTTTCAATTAATAACGTAAATATTTTTTTTCATCTTTTTAAAAATTTATTAGTTTGAAGGATTTTGAAGTTAAAATTTACAGATAATTTTCCTTATTCATTTAAATTACGATTTTACCTAAATTTATTGTTAAACCAAATAGACTAATATAAGCTTAACTTTACAGAGACTCGAAAGTAAATCATTCTGATATCAAAGATGAAATAGATAAAATGTTTGAAGATGATAGAAGTTCAGATGAATGCTCTAATGAATAATCATGAATAATTATAGTGTTGTTTGTTTTAATTATTACATTTAGTTTATTTGTTTTTTGGTAATTCAACTTATACGAGAAAGCTTGATAGAATTTTTTTTTGAGTTTTATTATTAAAACATGTTTCTTTTTATAATGTTTAACAGCATAAGTTATCATAATTAAAAGACAATACAGTATTTTTTAGTAAATTTTTTTGATCAAAACAGGTTTTATTGTACTATACCAATATCCACAAAAGTAGAAAACCAATTTGAGTAGGATCAACGATTAACAAAGACGTTCTTCTTTGATCTTAAAAAAGATCATAAAATTTTTAAATACTTATTCAACTTGAATTTTAACAGACACAACTATTTAGGGTCAAAATGATCCCGGTATTTTGTCAAAATTTAAGATTAACATTTTAACATCAAGTCAAAACATATAACATTTTAGTTTAGTCAGATAAAATGCAGTTTTAAAAATTAAGTATAAAAATGTTTGAATTTACATAGTTTTTTTTTTTGGTAAGTAATAACTTAAGATTACCAAAACTTATTTTCAGACATTCAGCTCGGAAATGGTCGAGTAAAAAATTTCAGTTTCGAATTATTTCAGTTTAGATTACAAAAACTGTAAACAGGTTTACAAAAATAGCTCCGTCTTTGTTTTCTGTAGTAAAGGTAATACAAAATAAAAACTCTTGGAAAACTGAAATTAGTTTTATTTAAAAACAAAGTACAAAAAAAACGATAGGCATTTATACTGAAGACACCTGAGTAAAAGTAAAACAACTTAAAACATTAAACATGGTAGAAATAAAACTAAAAGTTTTTATGATTACAAAGTACTTTTGTATTTACAGCAGCATTATTATAAAAAATCTCTCAAACATTCTCGAAACGTCTCTAACATTCCGGTAAATTTCTTTAACCTACAAATAAAAATAAATAAATTTAGAACAACTTGAAAAACAAGCCTCGTTAGCATAAAAATATCTATAGTTAAAAAAAAACAAAAACACTTTTTTTCAAAAACTTAGAATTATGTAAGTTAAAGTCTAACTTGAAGACCAAATTAAATAAGTAACAAAATCTTGTATGTTTTGTTGAAAAGAAAATAAATTCAAATACCAAGTGCACAGTATTAAGTTACTTAGTTAATAGTTTATTTTAAGTATGCTTAAAATACTCAATTAGCACAGAAGAATATTATTAAAATTTTTATCACCATTTGTGACTGTCGACTAATTTAAGTATGTCTACTAATTTTTATTAACATTTTTATTAAAACAAATAAAGTATTATTTTTTCGTATTTTATTTCATATACTAACTTTCCGATCTCAATAAGTTCATCAGATCTTTATTTACATTTTTAATAAAGTTCTTAAGGTTTCTGAATTTTCTCGTGTAATAAACTCTCTCCTCTGACGGTTTGGTAGAACCATACACTATTTTCTGTAAAATAAAATTTCAGAGTGAAAAGTGTTAAAACCTGTTGATCTAAGTAATTTGTTTTCCATTATTGGAACTGCGTTTCTTATTTGTCTTAAAAAGTAGTAGAAATGTAAAAATTAAAATCTTTAAGACATTCTAAACTACATTCCTGGGTTAACTAGATTATCAAACTAAAAACATTATAGTATTAATTTCATACAATAACCTTCCTTTAATTCTAATTCGGTAGCAACATTTCTTTGCGAAAACATTTCATCAGATTAAAACAAAAGTTTTTTAAAATGGGTTAACATAAGTATCAACTAACTTTCAGTTCAGGCTTTTTAGCACCGTTGGTACCGACTGCAATCATTGTGAATCCTTCTCCAATGGCCAAATTTGCTTCATCTGATAAATGTTCCTCATCACTCGCTCTGTTGTGTTAAAGATTTTTTTTATAATAGTTTTAAATGTGTTATTTTTTCTAATATAATTTTTTCTGAAAAAAAAACAGTTGTAAGAGTAAAGCTTTTTAATCACAAAATTCCTTAATCAAACTGTATTTAACAAAGTTCTTTCGAACATGTCTTGTACATTTATAAATATATTACATGCACCAAAAAAACGGAAAACTAAAATAGTCTGTTTCAATGACTTCTTTAACTTTATTTAGTTTTTTACAGAAGTTTACAGACTAAATTTATAACTATTATAATAAGTATCATGTGAAATAGAATCAAATTAAAAAAATTATAGAAATTAATAAAACAACCACACTTACTTTCCGTCTGTGAGCACTACGATGACTTTCTTCAAACATACGTCATCAACGTGTTTGAAGTCGACTGTTCTTGCTTTCGTCATCGCGTGTGCGGTGTACGTTGTGAATCCGTGCAACTTGATCCTATCTAGTGCTGACTACAAGTGCAAAGAAAAAGTTATTGTTTTGTAGAACTTGTCTTAGAATTTACTTAAACTTTTTTTATTCTTTCTAAAGTTTTTGATCTAATCAAGTAGATATAATAGGTTTTTAATTAAATTTACTCAATTAGTAACTTGATCTCATTCAGTGCTGACTATAAATGTTGCGAAAAAAGTTTTGAATTAATATAGTTTAAAAATCGAATGATTTGTTTCATACTTAAATATTTTTATAGCCGAAAGGTATTTTCTATTAATTTAATATTTTTCATAACTTTGCTTATTTTGTTCATATGAAAAAGAAAAAAACATTTAAATTAAGGCATTCTGTAAAAATAAATATAAGAAAAACAAGTTTGCTTTTATGTTACATCAGTCGGATTGTTCAGAGATGAATATTTTTTTACACTTTTATAAAACGATGTTAAAAACTCACGTTAAATCCAACATGATCTTTGTATTGTCCGAGGGGTATATCGGTTATAAAGTAACGCTGGTTGCTAAGAGTCCTGTTCAAAGGCGATAAAAAAAATTAAGAACGTCAGAAATATTAAAACAAAATTTATTTTCAACTAATTTGATGTTAAACGAAAATAAATTTACAAGCTATTATAAACTAAATACATTTGGTTAAAAAAACTTTGGGGTTATTTCAGTTGAATTTACAATTATCAAAAAAATGCTTTTTATATACATATTTTATGGCAAGTAGAATCATTATTAAATAATAAACCGAATTTAGTTAAAATTTATCAATAAAAGCACGAAGCTATTTGTGAATGGAAAATTTTAAATTTACTTGTCGTTGTAGAAGTGGGAATACTGCATGACGCCGAAATCATTTTGGCTCAGGTCGAACTTGGAAACCACCTTCCTGGTGAACTCGATCAGATCCCTGAAGTGGCTTCCCTTCGTCATGGATGAGGAACCGTCGACGAGAAACATGCAGGAAAGTTTTCGGGACGGGCAACCTGAGAAATGTGAAAAATTTCAAAAACGCATTACTTTTTAAATCTTTCTTTTTTATAAAGCAGTTTGTTTTCAAATCTTTACGACATATACTTTTAAGCCATTTAAAATGTTCTCCTAAAAATATTAGATGCTAGATTTCAAAACTGTAAGGTTTAATATCGGTTAAAAAGTTTTGAAACTTTATAATTTGAAACTAAACCAAATTTGTTTTTAAGATGTTTTTATTTCTATTTTAGAAGAACTTTTAAATGAAATAATTAGTTACTTAAAAAATAAGTTACGGGAGTTCTTTTAAAAGTGCTTTTTGGTAATTTTCAATAACTTATCTTTATAATACGTTATCAAAGCATTTACTTCTAATTGTTTATTTTAGACTTAAAATAACTTTTGATTAAATATCTTAAGCAAAGAATTTTTTTATAAAAAACAACTAAAAATAAAAGCCAATTTACCATTTTTGTCAGCTTCAGACAATGTTGGATTCTTTATTATATCTGTAAATATTGTTTAAGTTTAAGTCATAATGTTGTACAGTTGATTTTCTTTTAAAACAAAAACTTACTTTTTGAATGTTTTTTCAACAGTATTTCGGTAGCTGTAAAAATTGGTTAAGTTTAAATTCTAATCGACTGCCTGAAAAAAAAAACTATATGTGGTATAATGAAAGTTATTACTAAGAAAAATTAAGTTTAAATGACAATAACTAAACATTCTAAGCCTATAGTTGTAATAAACGTCAAAATTCAGTTGAAAAAATTCATGGCGTATAAATAAATTATCAATTGATAAAAAAAGTCATGACTGGACCGCTAACTACTTTTATTGTAGAGTTTTTTGTAAACGTACATAAGCACTGTGGGACGACCATTTTCTTTAAAGTTTTTTTCAGATAACTTATTTCATCACTGTTAAATTCGTTCTTACAATTGTCGTAAGATTGCAATAAAGTTTTCTTGTATTCGTTGAAGCTCCTGTGGTTTTTAAAAAAAAAATTAATGTTCAAGATAAAATTAAATGTTATTTTAACAATTACTTCTTTTTTAGAGTAAAAAGTGATAAATGTCTGTGTGATTTTTGTTTACTTTTACGTATGAATATTTTTCACTGTATCGTAAAATTTGTTTTATTATTCTATCATTCAACACAGATAAAACATTTCCGAAATGTTTTTTTTACAAAACTCTTTCTCTAAATCAAAAGTTTAAAAAACCAAAGCGAGAAATGACAGACCTGCAGAAGGGCATTATGGAGTGGGAATCGCCTTCCACGAAGTTTTTGTAGAAGTCGATTCTGGCCACTTGGTGGAACACGCAATCGTACTCGTAGTAGAACACATGAGGGGGAAAGTACTCTCTCTGACAGAATATTTCTTCCTGAACCTGGAACATTTGCGGGTAGAACTCGTAAAATCCCTCCAATATTTCGTCCTTAAAATTGAAAGGATTGCAGGGTTTAAAACATTAATACTATTAAAGTATTATACATTAACTTAGCTTCAGAAAACTTTTAAAATGATCATTGTATTGCGAATTTTATTTAAAATATTATTTTAGTAGTGGTATAATGTTTCAAGTCTTTTGTCTTGTAAACTAATTTTAATCTTAGTTCAGCTCAGATTTTTTCTTTTTAATCCAAATCATAACAATTTCTTATTCAAAACACACTCATGTTTATACTATTTAAAAAGTACTTTTTAAGAATAACATAATAAAAAAAGCATTTTTTCAAACTTCTTCTCCGTTAGTACTGTTTTCATTACAAATATGTAAACACATTTGTGTAGAAAATATTTAAATTAAACTAATTTAAAATAACTTAATACCAACATTAGTCTGAAGATCGTCCTCGTTAGAACTGCCCTCATTACAAATTTTTATCATTGCTGACACACAACTGTCGTAGTGATTTATGTTTGACCTGGAAAATATATTTAAGTTTTTTGAAACAAAGAAACTTTTAAGTATTTATAAACGTGAAAAAAAAAACAAATTTAAAGCTATATTTGAAATTATAGTTTATAACCTAAGTTCTATTTTTAAATTCTTATAATTTAATAAGTAGCCTGATTAAACTACTTTGGTATATAAAGAAAATTCTATCAAATGTTTTCAGCCCAAAAATACAGAGAACTTTTTATATTTCTTTTCAAAGGTATAAAATTAATAGAAAAATTACTTAAATAAAGATAAGTTAGGACTGTAGATTAAAAACACTTTGGAAAACAAAAACTTAAGTTTATAAAATGTTTTATCAGACTTACAAAAGAACTAAGTTAGAATAACCGTGTTTAAAAATAAAAATACAATGTAAAACAAAATAAACTTGCAAATTTATTATTTCAAATAAACATATTAAAGAGTAAAAACTTAAACACACAATTAAAAATGCTTACTGTAAAATAACTCAAAAACAAACTTGCATATTGTTTGTGTGGGAAACGGAAACCCGCTGAAAAAGGAAACGGTGCAAAGCCAAATCTTGTCAAAAAAATCCCCCATGTCACAACTTGGAATGAAGTCCACTTTCTCCTCACAATTTTCATCACTAGGTGACGCTGTTTCGTAGTCGGTTGACGTCACGGTTTCTATGTCAACCGGTTGCGTTGTTCTTTGATCTTTTGTTGTTTCCATTGGTTCGGTTGTAGTTTCTGGACTTGTTGTTGAAGTTTCTGCTTTGGAGGTTGTTTCCGGTCCAGGTGTTGTTTTTATAGGCTTTGTTGTGAAACCAGTTTCTAGTTTACCATCAGTAGTTTTCACACTTTCAGTTGTCACTAACACTTCAGTTGTTTTTACATTTTCACTTGTTTGTAGGTTTTCAGATGTTTCAAAATTTTCAGTCGTTTTTAGGCTTTCAGTCGTTTTCACAATTTCGGTAGTTTCTGGACTAATAGTTCTTTGGACGTTTTCGGTAGTTTGATCTTTAGCAGTAGCTTGGGTTTCAGATTTAGTCGTTTCTGTTGCATTTTCGACATTTATACCCGGTTTCGTTGTTTTTGCTAATAATTTAGTTTCTTCAGTGTTTTCAGCTAAACCTGACTTTGTCGTATCCAAAACTTTTTCGGGTGCCATTGTTGTTTCAAGTTCTGTTTCAGTTGAGGTTTCTTCGTTATTTTGATTTTCTTCAGGGAATCGAGTCGTTTTTTCATCACCAACAGTTTGATCAAAATTAGAAGATTGGGTTGTTGTTTCGTATGTTGTTGGACTATTAGTAGTTTCAAACAAAGTGGAGATCATCTTTTCAGTTTCTTTGGTGAACGATGAAGTTTCTGTCGTTGATTCATCTAAATCTGTAAAAAAGTATGCTATTTTAAAGCTAAATAAAAACTATATAGGTACATATTTGACTTATCAATATTATAATTCCATTTAAAGTCTACTGTTAAATTCTGTTGTGAATCAAATAGTTATACTAATACAACCTTAAACATTTTTGTCAAAAGTATACAAAAAAAAAAAAACAATTTAGTTTTTATGACTGCACTAAAATTAAGCAACAATTTTACTAATAATTTTTTTTAAGCATCAAAATTATAATAACCGTTTAAATGATATTACAAAGAATATATACTGCACCGTTTTCTGATGTTTTCGGTGTTGATCTCTCAAGATTTGTTCTTGCAGTGGTCATCTTAACGTTCGCACTAGTGAGTTGTGTATCAACTTCGTGACTTTCAAGCCCAAGGTTTTGCTCCACACAGGTCTCATTGTCACAACAAGTAGATGTGCACTCAAGCATCCTGATTTTAAAACTGTTATTGTTTTTAAACTAATATATATATATATATATATAATGATTGTATACCTCATGTTCAAGTTGTTCTGTTTCTTTAACAAATCGCAGTTGTAACTGCAGTCGTTGTAACATCTTCCTTCCGTCAGTGATACTAGAAACAGTAAAAAAAATCATAAACAATTTTTAAAAAGGATTTATGTAAAAGTTTGTTAAAACGATTTGTGAAATGATAATTAGAGAACATGAAATTTTTTATTTTAAATACAATTCAAAAACTGAACATTTGTATTCCTTTAGAATTTACAAGCCTTAAAAAGAATATATTTTTCATAATTAATAAAATTTTATGACCAACTTAAGTGTTACAAACTAGTCATTGTGTCGTCACTGTATAGTGAATGGTGTACTGCTGCTGATTGAAACTTAAAGGGTAAAACTGTTTTTAGATGAATTTAAACGAAATACAAACTAGTCATTTCGTTGCTGAGAGGTAAGTAGCTTGATTGGGTCGTAATGCACTTTTGCCCAGCAGGACACGTCGTTTCGACGATTTCCTTCCTCGTAGTCGCAACGTTGTTCACCCACACAACTGTGCCGATCATGCAGGTTGGACCCGGTAAAATTGGCTGCTCTGTGGTGAAAAAGTTATAAGTCTTAAATGATGATCTTTGAACTTGTATCTTATTTCTAATAATGTCTAAAAATGTCTGTATTAAATTTTCCAAAGATAGTTAACTAGAAGTAAATAACAAATTTACCAGTAGTCCTGTCAGTGCCAGTTGTAGTTGCAGTGATGTTTTCTGCAAAATAACAATATACATGATACAAATATATACAACATATATAAATTTACTTTAATTTAGAAAGTTATTAAATAAAATCTACCTGGTAGAAGGGAATGAAGGGTCGAAAACTTTTTAGTTGTTGGAACCCTTGTAGTAAATTCTGCAAAAACAATTTTAATGAACCTTCTTTTTAAATGAACTACTTTTGAACTGTAAATCAAGCTTTACTTTTTATAATATACTTTTAGTATGCATAACTAGTGGTACAGTTCATAAGGAAAAAATCTAAGTTTAAAAATTTTCCAAACTGTTTTTTTATAATTACTAAGCTAAAGATTATGTTCAATATATTTTGTATCTATAAAAAGTCTTACTCTGAGTTGTTGTCTCAGCATTTGGAGTAGTTGCCTCTTCACTTTGAGAGGTTTCCTGATTATTTTGAGTAGTTGTCTGTTCACTTTGAGTAGTTGTCTGTTCATTTTGAGTTGTTGTCTGTTCATTTTGAGTAGTTGCCTGTTCACTTTGAGAGGTTTCCTGATTATTTTGAGTAGTTGTCTGTTCACTTTGAGTAGTTGCCTGTTCATTTTGAGTAGTTGTCTGTCCATTTTGAGTAGTTTCCTGTTTACTTTGAGTAGTTGTCTGTTCATTTTGAGTAGTTGTCTGTTCATTTTGAGTAGTTGCCTGTTCATTTTGAGTAGTTGCCTGTTCATTTTGAGTAGTTGCCTGTTCATTTTGAGTTGTTGTCTGTTCATTTTGAGTAGTTGCCTGTTCATTTTGAGTAGTTGTCTGTTCATTTTGAGCAGTTGTCTGTTCATTTTGAGTAGTTGTCTGTTCATTTTGAGTAGTTGTCTGTTCATTTTGAGTGGTTTTCTGATTATTCTGAGTGGTTGCCTGTACACTCTGAGTATTTGACTGCTCACTAGTCGTAGTATGCGCCTCAGTAAACCAATCATGAGTAATAAACTGTGTAGTCTTTATTTGATCTATAATTTAAAAAGAAATTAAAAAGCATAGTTTTACTCATAAGTTAGATGTTTACTTAAAAACCTACAACTTTATATTTTATATATCTACAAATTTCATTAAAACATACTCGGCCTTTTCTATAAAAGTTTTTTTCGAAGTAGAGTCTGCTTAACTTAAATGTATTCTTACTTTAAAAAATCTTAAATCATATGGAAATAATTTTACTTTTGGTCGTAGTTTTCTTTAATGTTTTCGGTGAGGTTTTTTCTTCATACTTTGTCGTCAAATCCGGCATCCTTGTTGTTTCTAAAGCAAAAGTCTAGATTTAATTTTATATGAACTAAGAATATAAAAAAAACTAGATATTAGTTAGTACTGCTACTTATTTCTAAAATACGAACTAGATAGAAATTTATATACCAGAAACTAATAGTTCGAACTAGTTTGCTCAAAATTGGTTCTAAAGCGCTGGTATTGTTTGTTAAATGTATAAAAAAGTCTTGATAAAATTTACAAATTAATAGACTGACGTAACTTGGACTTTTTTGATAAAGTTAGTGAATTGCTAAGGTATAGCTTATTTCAGTTATAAGTATGCTTTACATTTGACAACAAACAGATAAACGAGAAATAATAAGATGAAAAATTTTATTAATTTTTACAAAGTTTAAAATATCATCAGCAAAATTTCTGCAGACACCAGGTAGTTGGCTAAAAAACATCAATACAGCTCTGATAAAATATTTTTTTAATAACACTTAATTTACTGCGCGTTTGTTTTTGCAAATTGTTAAACCGTGTACAAAGTGCAAAACTCATATAAAACTTACAGCAGTTTCAATTCACTGTCAACTTTTATTTTTTAGATATTAGTGCATTTAAGCTTGTGTTTTCGCCCACTTAATGCTTGCAGTAAAATGATTTGAACTAACTTTTAGCCGTGGTAGTTTTCATTGTTGTCGTTGGTTCTTCCGTGAACCAGTCGTGTGTAACAAAATGCGTAGTTTTCATTGTTGTAGTTGCTTTTGTTGATGATATTTTAGGATTTGTTGTAGATTTTGTTGTTGTTATTCTTGGTTTTGTTGTTGTTTTGTTCTTTGTTGTTAACCTGACAGTTTTTGGTTTGTTGGTTGTTGTAGTGACCTTGTCTGAAAAATTTTCGTTTGTTCATTCAGCATTTGTACAGAAACGATTTAAGAGTTTCACAAAACAGTTTACGAATATTTAAAATAACAACACGGTTAAGATATTTTATAATAAAAAAAAACAATAAATATATATTGCGAAATAGGTTGCTTATATTGTTTTTAATATTTAAATTAAATCATTTTGTACATGAATATGGTGTTTTGGGAAAACTAGTTGAATGTTTGTGATTTTGAATGTAGTAGTAAAAGACAAATAAAATAACTTAAATAGGCAACATTTTGATAAATAAAATCTAAGATAAAAAAGTTTTTTTTTTTATTATTATTAACAAAAAACTTTATCAAACAAAAATCAAATGTGAAAGCAATGTCATTTTTGAAAGTTATTATAAAAAAATCTATATTCAGTAACTTTTTACTTTAGTAGGCATTCTTAACGCAACACTAAAGAGTGTACTTAACCGTGAGGGCATATTAAACAAAATGCGAAATTTTTTTTTTGTACTCTTTTTTTTTGATTCAAATGTACGTGCTTAACCATAAGAGCGTACTTATGAAGTGCGTAATTAAGCAGAAATTATATCTAAATATTTACTCACACGCTGCAACAGAAGCCAGGAACCCCTTCTTGGAGTATCCGGAATCGCTTGTGAACCTCAACAAGGCGAATTCGGTGTCGAAAATCTCGTAAGTGTTCTTCCTCGGTGTCCTGATCGACTTCCTGGTTATTTCGGATCCAACCTGCGCCCACCTTCCGTTGTCGGTTTTTAACTGAAAAGTGGTATTTTGTAAAGTTTGACCAGAATTTTGTATTTTATGTAAATACTAGTTTTTGATAAAAAAATCAAATGTTTTAAAAGTATCTATATAAACACTTAACACATTAAAGTTACTGTTATATGTTGAAAAGAATAGTGGTAATACTTTAACCAATTGTGTTTATTTAGTTTACATGTTAAGTTAAATCTAAGCTTATTATGACCAACGCAAAGTCTTTCACAAATGTTTTAAACAGTTTATTTTATCTTTACTTTAGACAAGGGATTCACATAAAGAGAAAGTTTTTAATTTTGGCTACAAGGGGGCACCAGTTAGTAATGCGGCGATGTCTTATAGGTAGAGACAGTTTTTAAATTTCAGCGTTTTTATAAAAATAAGTTTAGGAAACCCCGCCCCGTACAACAAAGTTAAATTTAACCTGTTTATTCATACTTGTACAAGTCTGTGTACACAACACCAACCATGAGCTTATCACAGCACTTCTCCACAACAAGTTCCTCCATGAACAGTGTTAACACGTGATTATGAGGAATATTTATCTTCCAGGTGCAGTTAGCATTCAGTGGGTAGTTGTCAGGGTAGTCAGGAGATGTTATGAACTGCTTCGATTCGGTGGCGTTTATTTCATACTTGCATGCTGGAATAATCAAGTTATAACCCAAATGTTTACAAAAATGTTTTCTTATTTTCAGTATAACTTTCTAACATAAAGTGATGTACTACTTTCGAAATAGGTCTATTTTAAGTATTTATCATCCGAAGATTTGAACTAATAAACTATAAAGTGTTTAAAAAAAATATCTGAGTGTGCTCTCAGTGTCGTAACTCTATAAAAACTTTTTTCAAAAGCTAATAAGTAATTAAGTAAAATTTAAAATGTGGTTGTACAACACTAAATTTAATGTTTTTTTTTTGATCATCAAAATTAGTACCTCGGCAAAATTAATTGAAATAAATATTATATACAAAAAGGTAAACTTGTTTGCCAAAAAAACAACTATGGAAAATAAATATCTAAGTAGACAACTATTTGGAAATAGTATACGTATTAAAAGTTATGTTTGTAAAACATAAAACAAGTTTGGTATTGTAAAAACTGACCAATGTCGGGAGCTTCCGGTGCTGGTGTTGTCTTGAGCAAGGGATTTGTTTGATCATTTTGACCTTAAAAACGTATAAATTAATTTGTTGTAATTATATACGCTACACACATAGATATTATGTTGTTTTATTACATTTTGGTTTGCTTTTGTTTGTTTTTTACTTTATAGCTGAAGTAGATTACCACATAGTTTTAATATAAAGAGACAATAGTTTCCAAATATTTTGGTATCAAAGTTTAATGTTTTAAGTTGAAGTGTATGACGTCTAAAACTTCAGTTAAAAATGTTAAAGTTGTTTATATTTATTATATAAACAACTTTAACGTTCGAATACGTCACAAACCTACGACGTATCTGATGAGAAATCCTGATTGTTCCACCGAACTGTCAGATTTAAACTTTATGATCAGGGTGTCACTGTTGGTCCTGTAGTGAGTTTCCTGAATAAAGTCTCCTGATATTTGCATCATCTTTTCATTTCCGTCAAATATCTGCAACGTTTAAGTTTATCAAAACTTGCTACTTTTAATGTAAAACAGAAAGTTAATTCAATTATTTAAAGTCTTACAAACTACTGTGTTAAAGTAAAATTTGTAAACGAGCAGTAGAAAGTTTTATAATTAAAAGTATTAAAGTTGTTAATAAAAACTTTTAAGATTAGTAAAACTAAGTAATTAACTTTTGAAACAACTCCAAATTTAGACAGAGACAACTAACAATTTAGTCAATTTCAGTATGCTTTATCTAATCATTAGATTTAAAAAGTTTCTTTTTCACAAACCTATAACCAAAATATAATTTTAAACCTATAAATATAAGTACAACGATTAGTGATTTATAATATTAAAGAAAAAATAGTACAAAATATAATTTTTATGAAAAAAACACTTCAAACCTCCAAATGATCGCAGCACTGTTCAGTTTGCAGCTGATCGATGCTGAAGTGCACAAAATTATCACCACTATCACTTGGTGGCGCCCTTATAACCCACTGACACCTTGATTGCGGGGGGTAGTTGCCAGGGTGACGAGGTGACGTCACTGTCTGGGGAATTTCCCTGGCGACCAGGTCCTCTCCGCAACCGTCTGTTGTCAGGTAAAAGTTTAAACTTAAACTTTATATTTTATTAGTAGTACATATATTAAAATACAAGTATAGTTTAAAAGTTAATACCGACATTAGTTTTTATGAAGTTTTTATCACGCAAATAGCATTTTAGTGTTGAAAAATATTTGTTGTCAAACTAGTTTTTATGATTTTGGTGCTAAAGTTAAAAATTAAGTAGAAAACAATTATACGTTTTTAATTAATTATTTTCAATTTTTAAAGTCCTATAATCTCATCCATTATAATAATTTCTCGATAAGATACAGTTATAAAAATTTTTCATTTTATATTCAATACGCTAATAACTAACACGCAATTGCTTGAGTAGTTGTCACAGGGGTTGTAGTTCTTCTAACTGAAAAGTTTGTTTAAGTTTATTTGAAAGTTATTCGAACTATATTTTCTATAGTTATAAATAGTTTAGTACTTTTGCTAGCGTAACGTATATTAAACTACTCTTTGTAAAATAAAATATTATTGATTAATCCAGCCTTTTAAAGCCTATATGAAATTTTATCTTGATAAGGTTGTTGCAAACAACAGACTAGAATATTATAACACTTAAGCCAAGTAAAAACAACTAACTTTGTTCTTGCTTGAGTTTAAAAATCTTAAGTAAATATAACAAAAACATTTAATCATACTGACAAAATTTGTAACTTAATAAACGTTGAAAGTACTAAAATAGCTTACTTAATATTTGCTTAAAATTTTATTCTATATACAATTCGTATTTTTGAATATAAAATTTCACTAACAAGTGTTGAAATGTCCTCTTGCTCCTTTGGATTCTTCTGAGTTGTCGGATCTGAAGATCATGGTTAATTCGGATCCCGAAGACACGAATCTTCGTGGAGAGTTGATGAACCCTGAAACTTCTCCTATCAGTGTACTGCCTTCGTATATCTGAATATCGTAGAAAGTCTTTGTTGAAAAAATGTATGTACGAATATATGTTAATAATGCTTTGTAATAAATTTTAAACTAATCTTTTTAATCTGCATGCTTTAATCTTATGTGTAATTTTTTTGGCTATGTTTACTAAATATAGTTTTATTTTCTAAAACTTAAAACAAACATCTAATTAAGTTTAACTGTTTCGTGCTAAGAAATTTTACTTTTTTACGTTATTGGACGATTTCAAAGTCTGAAAAATGTTCTAAAAATTTCACATTGATACAATTTTAGTAACAGTTATACGTATTTCGTGTAACAAAAAAAAATATTTAGAATAAAGTATTTTTCTTCAACTAATAAAAATAAAAAATAATATTAATTTTTCTTCAACTAACATACAACTTGTCACAACAGTCTTCAGTTTCTCCCTGATCGATGAAAAGTTCAACGTTTTCGTCGCTAGTTGGCGCTCGCATCACGTAAATGCATTCAATCGCGCGCGGGTATTTAGACGGGTATCCTGGAGTTTCGAAAAACTGAGGATCTTCACTTGCTGTCTTGTCGAAACCGCAAACACCTTTAATTTAAAATAAACTAAAACAGAACAATATTTTTTATACTAAAGTAATTTGTTCTTTTACTGTGCTTCAAATTATACAGTATCGAATAAAGAATTTTGTTTACTTTGTTGTAATCTATAAACTAGTTTTTTTTATCTTAAATATTTTTATAAACTTCTAATACTTTAAACTTAATTTGACAAATTTTATCATATTTTGCAGGAAAGTCAAGAGTCTTGTAAGTTAATAATAAAACTATTATTTGAATTAAGAATAACTATCAACAGTAAAATATTTAGACAGTTGCTAAAATTAGAAAAAAATTCAAACAAATGAAGTTACTTTTCAATAAACAGTTTTATTTTTTAATCTCACTAAGTAGCTCCAAAGGTGTTGGCTTTTCATCAAATGTGTAAACTAAAAAAATAAAAAGTATTACTGACAACTTCAGATAAAAAATATTTCAAAAAGCAGCATATATAAAACAACTGCTTGTATTAGTATAGTTTTTAAGTCTTATGTCAAACAAATTTAAGTAAATGTAAAATTATAACTGATTTAAAAGTGTATTAACCGTGCTAATAGCGTAAAATATTTTTGGACTAAATGATAATTAAACTTGATTTGTTGTTCTTGATATAAAGTACTAAATCAAAATGAACTGATCTAACGATTGAATTTAGTTTATATTATATTGCTTAACGTTGAAAAAAAAAAGATTAACTTTTAAACCTGTATTTTTCTATGTGTAGTAGAATACTTTCAAACACCGTTGAAAAATTCTTATGTTAAGCTCAAACTTTGTTTTTGGTCTCATATTTATTTTAGTATGACATTTGGCGTTTTTTTAGTTATCTCATTCAACGATAACCATGAAAAATAAAATCAACTATTTAATTATGCCAACCTGATCTAGTGATTCCCCTGAATCCCCTTCCAGCCATCTGAGCATCAGAAGTGAAAACAACTTTTGCAGTCTGCATCGGGTCAAACAGGTAGTAGAAATACTTGTCTGAATTTTTCGGTTGATCGGTAACCAGTACACCGTCCGCGTACACCTTTAAAAATTATGTCGAAAATCAACCGAAGCTTTTCGAAGAAGTCTTGTCAAACGTTTTTAGAAATACCAATATTTTATCATTTTTATGATCACTTATGACCTCACACAAAGATGTCTCTATTCAACGAAACTCATATAGTTTTTGCTGTCACAAAAACAAACACAGAACAACTAAAGTTTCATGACGTCACACATTTAACTTTATGACGTCACAAACCTCGACGGAATCGCAGCATGGTTCTACGTCGACGTCGCCTATCGTCAGCTGAACGCTCTCACCACCAAGCGGCGCTATAACCCACTCGCATTTCAAAAGTGGCGGGTAGGCGGAGGGGAATTCCGGAGAGTGGAACATGATTGGCTCGTTACCGGGGTTCAGGTTTCCGCCGCACGAGGTGTTGTGCACGCTAGATGGCGTCGTTGTTGCTGTTAGTAACATTTCTATGCTTGAATATCAATATAAACAAAATTTAAGCAAAAATATTAGCTTTTGTAGTTGGGGTGTTTTAATGAATCTAAAGCTGTTGTAACATTTTTGCTGTCAGTTTTGTTTTGAGAACCTTTGTTTGTTAACTGAGGTAGGTATAGTTGATAAATAATATATTTTTATGTAGTCTGCGTATCAAAATACAATTGTTACTTGTATAACACTCAGACTTCATTTTTATTTGTATATTACATAACTAGTAATAAACCAACTGGTTTAAAACGAAGTTTTACATTGGAATTGAATAGTATAAACATGCATACTATTAAACTATTATTTCCAACTAAAAAACTACTGTGTAAATTTATTTTAAATTGAAAATTACTTTAAATATAGCAAATAAATTGGAAATCACACAAATTTATTAGTTGCCTTTTTTATTAACCAAATTTGTACTTATAAAATCTAATTAATGCAGCTTAGTTGATACTTTTAAAACTTTTACAGTCTTTTATGGTAGACAAGTAGTAAACATTAACGAATACTTAGAACTTTTTGGTTTAACAGTATTTTCTAGTAGACTATTTATACTTTATGTAAATTCATTTTACAAACTCACGCAGAATAGTTGTAGTAGTGAATGGTCTTTCAGTGAAAGGAGCATTTTGACTTTCATCGAAATCTTCCGGAAGATCTGAGAATAAAATTATTTCTAAATTAATAAATTAGTTTAATAAAAAATAAAGCGAGTTTTAAGAAAGCTTTCGTGGTTAAAGTGGTATTTAAAAACTGTAACTACTGTTATTTATATTTGTTTTGTTTAAACTACTATAAAAAATTTAGAAGTAGAGAAGTAATTTAACTTTGTATTACACATTCTGTTTAAAACTAGTAGTAGTTTATTAGTTGTTGAGAAAAACTTTGAAAATATTTTGCAAACAACGTTTAATTATGATACTGCTGGAAAACTTGACTATGACGTCACTTCTCCTTGTCGATATTGCTTTGTTTCAATAACTTTTATCAAATCTCGTAATTGTACAGTGCAGTTAATTTTTTTACTTGGTTAAAAGTATAACAAGTTTTTTTGTACAAACAGTAAACTTTGGTTCAGTTTTATAAATAAACATAATTTTGCAAACTACCTAAAGTTTCAAATTTTAGGTGTAAGACATATGCAACATGTTGCTTTTGTTTTACAGTAAATATAAAAAATATACGTATTACATATACTTTTTTTAAAGAAAATTTTACTACTATGACGTCACCTTTAGCCGTGTACGTGATCCAGAACGCCACCCTCTGTCCGTAGTTGTCACGCGACTTGAAGTGCATGGTAATGAAGGAGTCCCTGCTTAATAGATTGAACCCGGGTCGCACCTGTGATTCCTGCAGCGATAAAACGAGGTTCTGCTCACTTGCGCCCTCTATCGTTCGCGATGCGTAAAACTGTAAAACACTTTATTTATGTTTGTGCTACACATGCTTTGAAAAGTGTAAGTTTTTAAGATTTAACAAAATAAGTAATTTTAGCATGGCTCTATTATAGACAGTTATGCGTAAAACTGTGAACAAGGTAATTAGTATTATAGTATGCAAACAAACGTACTTTTTGTTTGAGTGAAATAAGTAGAGTTTATTCTGTTTTTATTGTACAAGCTTTTAATTATTGTAAGACATTTAGTCTCTTTATCAGTAAACTTATCAAGGTAAACTACTTTCATGTAACTGTAACAATATAATAAAGAATTTACACACAACTTTTGCGTTTTAGAACTTTGTGTGTCTGAAAATAAAAAGGTAGTTGAAAACTTTGAGCATTTGTTCTATGTAGTGTCAGTTATTTTCGTATGTTTCCGACATAAGGTTTAAAACTCAAATTAGGCCAAATTTAAATAAAAGACCAGGTGATAACTAAAACTGTTTCAGATTTTAGGTTTTTGTTAGCCTTTTAAAGGAAACATGAAAACCATATAAAGCAACAAGTTTTTGAAACGCTACCTTTTTACTGACTTTACCCGCTTTTAGCTAAGTTTACCTTATAAAAAAATTATTTTGTTGAATTTTTTAAAGACAGTATATTTAAGTACATTAAGTGTTAAAATTAGTAAATATTGACATTCACTAATGATAAAATTTGTAGTTTTTATATCTGGTCGTGAAATTTTTTAAAAGTGTAAAAAATATTTGCAACCTAAAAATAAAGTTTATAATTTCTCTAGACGAATAAAAACAAACAAAATATTTTACTTTATTTGCAACTCTTGAAAACTTTTCTATGAAAAGTAGTTAAAAACTACTTAAAATTGTTAATGCAAACAAAGAAAACATGTTTAAATTGGAGCTAGTCAATGTAACTAAGCTAGAAAACAAAACGCAAATGTATAGAGAAAAAAAAATTATAATAGTTAATAAAATACTTAGTTAAAATTAGCAAATTTTAAGTTTACTAGTGAAGCAAGTAAAACACACAACAAAATTACACATATATGTAAATAAAGTATAAACTAAATTTTAAGCTTCGTAATAAAAGTGAGTTAAAATTTTTAAAAAGCGAATACATTTTTGCAAATTGAAATATTATCAATTTGTTACCTGTTTAATAATACTAAATAAGCTCCTTACCCTTAGCTTCGTTTATATTTTTCTAATCATTACCAGCGAAAAACCCAACTAGCCTCTAACACGTTACCTCTTGTTTCGTGAAAAAAAAAAAAATTCCGTAATTCATGCATTTAGTAATCAGCAAACAATAATTAAAAACTATATTGAGTTAAAATCAGCAAGTCCTTAGTAAATAACTGCCTACCAACTTTCTTTTATATAAATTATATTATTACAAGTGTAAACTCAACAAACTTCTATTTCGTTAAAAGGTAAAATAGGCTGAAAAACTTTCATACATAAAAAGTGTTAACAAACTCCAAGTTCTTCAATAAAAGTAAACAAAGCTCATTATCACTACAAGTTTCATCAACAAACCTCAAGCTCGTTACCCCAAGTTTCGAAATCGTGGAAGTTGAGATGCACCGACTTGTTGGTGTGAGTCTGGATAACCCACCAGCACTCGATGTTGATCTTGGGTCCGTACGGAAAACCGGGGGTGGTCAGGTTGTTCGGATGATCGGTTGCCACCAGGTCAGTGATATCGTACCTTTTATACTCTGCATGTTGTTATTGTTTGTAATAATGAAAAATTAAAATAAAAAAACTACGACCCCAAAAACACAATAACTTTAATGGGTAAAACAAATATGTATATTTAGTTGAACTAAAACACTTAGGATGTTTATTTACCTTGCGAGTTAATTGTTGTGTTTTGCAAACCATGATAGGTAATTAAAAACTTATCAGGTATATATATATTTATTTATTTATTTGTTTATTTAGTCTCTCAAGTTATACTGTTACTACAGCACACTATTCAAACCTTAATTGGTTTGTGCGTACTTATCTTAACAGTTAGCATGTTAATGGGTAAACTTAGTTAATTATCTGAGACGTCTGACTTTTTTAGTATCTATTACGTATGTACTACAACTTTTAAACAGTGCAGTGTTCATTGGGGAAATATTTCCCGGTTCACAGGACATATGTAGCATAGTTAAACAACTAGTTGAAGATTCTTTGAAGTTATTGAACTTACAACTGGTGCTGATTCTTGGTAACATCATTGATAATTAAATTTAATAATAAGTTTGCTCCAGACATTATTGTACTATATTTTAAAGTATGCATATTGCAAGTATTAAAAAGCAAAAAGAATTGAGCAATCACCAATACTTACATAGCTTCCCAAACCTTATGACGTCATTACGCGTTGCCGCTGTTCAAAACAAAATTTCGTTGGCTTGAAAGCTAACTCAAGTGTGAAAAATGTACGAATCCGACCTTGTTAAAAACATAATAAAAAAAGAATTAAAACAAACGAACCTTCTACATCCACCAGTTCTCCTTCGTAATCGAGCGGGTTCACGGCCTCGTACGTCAGCAGCCACCCCCTGTGCTGCCCCCTGGCGTCGGTGGTGAACGAGAGGTCGACGTAGTTGAACCCGGACATGTACAGGATGGACTCCCGCCTGAAACCTGAGACCACCATGGGGTTGTCCGTGTTTTTGTAGTCGTTCACGTCCATAACGTTGTATATCTGGATAAATTTTTTTAAACATGAGTTTACAAGTTTTATAGTTTTACATAAACAATAAGATAGTTATAAAAAACAGAGAAAACAGTTTGTATTTATTATTTTGCACTTATGTTATTTTTTATCTTTTACTTTTCACTTCAAAAGATATACACATTAAGGAAAATTTTGGTATGTAGAAAAAAAATAGTTTAGTATGTCCTCAGTTTAACAAGCCTTTGTTTTGTAGTCGTTGTACACTTGTTTAGTTAAATTACAACAACATTTGTTTTTTAAGTAGATCTACATATTTTTACGTTGATCTTAATTGCTATAACTTATTTAAATTAATTAACTTAATTAACATAATTTGATCTTAATTGCTATAACTTATTTAAATTAGTTAACTTAATTAACAAAAGTTAAATTTATTAAAGTTAAAAAACTATTCATAGTAGTAATGAAGAATCCATAAAAGAAACGATAACAAAACATCAATTAGCTTGATTCTAACCATATAAGGTAAACAAAATAACACAAAACAAAACCCAACCTTCAACTTATCGCAGCACTCTTCGGTTTCGAAATTTGCGTACACCCTGATGAGAACCTTCATGTTTTCAGGCGCGGTTATGGTCCACCTGAAATGGCAGGTTATTTACGTCATCAGGTAGTATTTTTTAAATTAAAGCGTAGCTGATAGATAGCTACGAAAGTAATTGAGTCGTTCTTTATTTGTTTTTTTATAATGATAAAATAAGTAAAGCAATTGTTGAGGAAAGTCTTAGCGAAACTCAGTATATTACCTGCAGTCCAGATTTGGCGGGTAATTGACGTCATCATTGTGGCCGGGTGACGTCAGCACTCCTTGTTGCTTGTGATTGGCTGCGAGTTGCATTGGTCCGCATACGTCCGTACCTTTGAATATTAGTAATTTTAATACATTATAAAACATTTCTTGTTTACTTCAAAATTGCAATTATATTTTTTCTTTTTTTTTTCTTTCATTAATAACTTTGTTATAAAAAGAAAGTATTAAACTACGATTTGAGTTTTATCCTATAATGGCTGAAACTAAAAATTTAAACTTTTAAGCTAATTGTAAAAATACATAAACAGAACAAAAAACATACTAGTTTATTATGTCACAAAATTACGATAAGTAGCTGTATACAAGTTTTTAAACGAATCAATCTACAATAAATTACATTTATTTCAGCTAAAAAGTTTCATTTAAATAAGTTAACTGGAAACTGTTTCTGAAATTTAGTATTGTAATTCGAAAGTTTATTAATATAAGTTCAGAAACTTAGGTAGAATAAAACCATATATTAATTTAAAACTTGTTTTAAACAAACTATTGTGTTTAGTTATAACAATAAGTTTTAAAGATTAAAGAAAAAACTATTTTTTTATGAGAACCATACCAAAGAAACTAAAAATAAGTTATTATCTTTTAAAATCAAAAATCAAATTAAAGTCACACGCGTTTTTGTTTGTTTTTAACGTGTAAGCCAGTTTAAACTTCTTATTTGGTAAAAATCTTGCAATTAAAATAAACAAATAAGAAACTCACTGGTTCCTTCTGATAATTCTTTCTCATCAACAGCTTCTCCTAACTCATTGTCATAATAATCCTCTCCTATGTCCGTGTAATGAAGATCTTGAAAATGATCCTCATCCGGCTCGGCAGGAACTAAGAATTTGTTAGTAATATTTTTACGAAGAAAAAAATTGGAATTCTTTTAAAAACCGTTATTGCTAATGTATAAAAGCATTTAAACTTGAGACGAGATTTATTTTCACTCCAACCAATCTAATAATACTTCAAATATTCGTACCTTTTTATTAAAAAATAACTTAATAATGTTTTTTTTTTTAACCTGCTCTCACGCTTATGTTGAAACCCTGGTACGAATTGTAGTCGTCAGATGTGAAGTGAAGCAGAACGTAGGGTTGTGACGTCACAAGGAAAGGTTTGAACACGTTTCCGCTGAACACGCTGTTCAAGTTTTGAGAAGTGGCGAGCTCCGGCTCCAATGTGTCGTATATCTTTAATGTATATTTTGTCGAATATTTTTTTGTATAAATTTAATTTAAGTTATGGATAAAATACTAATTATTTTGTTTATGTAAAAAAAAGTTGTGGTTTCTGTTGTATCGTATATTTGAAAAGACTCTTTTAATAATGCAAAAATACATCTTACAATCAAATATAGCCAAAATTAATGTGTTAATTTAGCAATAAGTCAAACACTTGAGAACACTTCAAGAAACCTAGCTAGGTAAGAATAAAAAAGGTTTATTTAATTCAAAGATTTACTAAAACTTTACAAAATTAGTTACGTAAATAACCTTTAGATAAAACAAAAACAAACAAATAGTTTATCGCAGCAGTCTTCCGTGTTGAAGAAGTTCACCTCCATCCTGATATTATATCCGCTTGAAGTCGCTATCTGCCACCAGCAGTCGTCTTCGTTGTTGTAAATGCGCGGGAAATTCAGGCTCGTTAGCTCCGTAGCGCTGTCTTGCGGATGAATGAAATAGTTTCCGCCGCACTGCTGTCCTTCTGTGGTTACAACTAAAATTGAGGTGGTTTAAAAATAAATAAATAAATAAATAACACTATTTACTGGGGACTGCTAGCTGGGAATTATAAGACAAGAAAAGCTAAAATAAGTTGATGTCTTATAATTAAATAATATTATTTAATGTTTAGACAAACGAATTATTAACACGACACAAAAAACTACAATGACATAAAACACAACACGTAAAAGAAAATAAAACTAAACAAATACAAAAACAAACAACATATTCTTACCAGTTGACTTATAGCTGAGCATGAATCCTTGCCCGTTCTTCTTGTTATCCGAAACGAAATTCAGGTATATCCTCCTGGAAGGTATCAGGTGCGCTTTCAGGTTGTCAGGTTTGTAGTGGCCCCTGTATTCCGCAACCAGGTTCTCCTCCTGCAGGATACCAAACTCCCCCTCCGAGTATATCTGTGAGTTTGGTACAAAAAAAAAATTGTAAAAACAACAAAGAGCAACATAAAAAGTATTCTTGAAAATGTATTTATACAAGCTGCCACTACAAGTATATCTGTGAAAAAATAAAATTTCAATAGAATGTAAATTTAAAGGTATATATTTTTTTTTATGAAGTTGATTATATTTTTTACAAAATTATAACGTAAAAGCAAAACACTAATTTTTAATTTTGTTTATTTTTTTCCAAAAACAAGAAAACACCTTGGAACATATCTTTGAATTTGTTTATTAAAAAAAATCAAACTTTTTACTAGTCGCTGAAAAAAAGGTAAAATATTTAAAATAAAACTAAAAATTATTTCAAATATTTCAAAAAAACAAGTTCATCAAATATTTTTTATGATATATGATCAAACTTTCAAATATTTGCAGCAGTCTTAATTCTTAAGCTTTTTTTTTTAAATACCGAGCAAAATAAATGTGCAAAAGTTAAAAAAAGTTTTTTTTAAATATAGTTTAATTCAAAATAATACCTTTAAGTAGTCGCAGCAGTCTTCGGTTTGGAAGCGGAACAGCTGCAGCTGAATGTGTCGGTTCCACGGGGCCTCGATCATCCACCAAACGTTCTGGTTATCCGGATATCTGCCCCGTTCATCCGACGGTGAGTACAAGAAGGTGAAGTTCGAGGCAGCAGAAAGTTTCACCTCGTTTATCACTGTATATTTATATATTTTTTCGTAGACTTTTAAAAAGCGTGAATGAATACTACTTCGTTTTTGTTATGGATTATAATTAGATTATATATCGTGTATGTAAATTTTGAATACTTTTACAAATTAGTTAAAGGAGTTTTGTTTGCGTACTTTAAGTTTGGTTTCAGTTATTTTGCGAAAATTGATGTAAAACGTAACTGTTTTGAAATATTTTAATAAAACTCAGATTAAAAAAATTTAAATGCTAAAACTGTTATGTCTTAACTTTAATTACTTTTAGACACGAAAATTCTAATTATGAAAGTATTTCTCATTTTTAACAAACACAAAACCATAATTTAACCATTTTAAGCAAATAAGTTGTAAACAAAAATTTATGTGTGATTGCCATTTTAAATTTTAGTTGAAAATAAATATGATTAGCTTTTTATTATACCCGCACAAAATTTAAATTCAGCTAAAATATTAAAAATAATTTCCATTTTTATACAAAGTCATTCTTTACAATATTTTACAAACCTTTAATTCTTTTATTACGAGCTTCTTTTTGCTTGATATCGTCCTTAACATCTATAATAATTTTTTTATTAAAATTATTTGAAACTTTTTACTAGTATTTAAAGTGTTAACTTTTACATGTATAGTATACTACACAAAAATTTAACAAAGCGAGTTTTTAAAATCACACTTTTGATACTCAATATAATATAAAATAGACAACTCATAAATTTATATATAATATTAAACAAATTATTAGTTTGAATCTAGTAAGAATATCTGTAAACTTAAGTAGTAGGTAAAACTAAGACCTATCCAATTATTTATATATTAGCTGTAAAGCTATAACAATTTAAAACTAACTGAAATAAATCTACAAATTAAGTTACTAGTTCTCATTTAAGTTCTTTTAAAACTTTAAAATGTTTTAAAGGATCGTTTTATATACAAAATAGCAAGTGTTTCTTCAAAAAGCCATTTCTCAAAACTTCAGCTTTCTTTTTTGATGATTTTTTTTATCTTGAAAACATTTTAATTCTACAAAACTTATTTAATAAAGACATGTACCACTTTCATAAATATTAAAACATTTACCTAAAATAACCTTTTTAAAGTACTAACCAATAACAGACGAGTAGATTACGTTCATGTCATAGTCAAGTCTGTTACTCGATGACGTAACGGTTATGTAGTGCGAAGGTGACGTCAATTCGTTGGTTTCTGCGTTGGGGAAATACCCGATTCTGTTACTGGATGATTCGTTTGATTTCGTATAACAAACCTGTTTATTAAAGGTTTTTTCAAAAATGTATTTTCAGCAACACTTTCAAGCTTAAAATCAATTAAAAGTACGGTTTGTCTGTTTTACTAACAACATACTTTAGTTTACTTTTTTTTAGTGCGTAAATAAAAACTTTTCTAAAAAAATATCTTTGTATTTGTTTTGTGAATTACATTTAAACTTATGGAGTTGTAGCTTGCCTTTAAAAGTCTTTAACAAATAATAATAGTAATAAAACTTCTTTAAAATGATCCGACTAAATTTATAAAAATATAAAATATAAGCAAATAAATATCAAATAAAATACTAACACAATAAAATAACCCGAATGTATCAAAAGGTTTGTCTTAAAAAATTAATTCATTTTTCTTAATAGTTATAACTAAACTGATTTTAAATAACTAATTTAATTGATTTTATGTAAAAAAAACTATAAAACTAAAAAAATTAAACCACCTCGAAGAAATGATTATTTTTTGTGTTGAAAACAGCCCTGACACGCCAGCCCGGACCAGTGACCACGGTCAGCTTCGGGCAATTTAATAAAAGGTCGGTGTTGTAAGTTAGGGACTTTCCCTCTTCCAAGACAACCAGCTCGGCGCACACTGCAAAAGAAAAACGAGCGTAACGATGGTTGAGACTTTTAAACTTATATTTAAACTTACGTTACAGAATATACTTATAACTTTCTTTTAGCTTTTTAGGCGGTAACAAATGACTTGGCTGTTATAACCAAACAGGCTGCATATTTAAAATTGTTGTAAATGTTTTTAGATCACAAGTTTGTGTTTGAACCTTTCTGTTTTAGTTTATTGTCAGGCAATAATAAGTAGTTCAGCCTTTTTAACAATCAGTTATTATTGTCACTCTTTGTTTTAGTCGGCTTAAATAAAATACTTGTTCGCACATATGAACGGAGCAAAATAACTTTTCAGTTTTAACAAAAATAAAATAACAATTTTAGAGTTACAAGCAAAAACTTTTTATTGGAAACAATAATTTAAAATCTCTTATTTTTTTGTGCCGCCTGTCAGTTTTATAGATAAGCATGTCAGCAACGATAAAACCGAAGCACTTTGAAAAACGTTTGAAAAACAAACGTCTGCCAAAACGGATTTGCAGGGAGTAAATATTGATGATTATGAGCTTCTGACAAATTCTATTTAGTCTTAAAGTTTATGGCATCAGTAAGTTTTTTTATTATAAAGTTAGAAGTTTGATTATGTACTTTTTATAAGCATGAACGAAAATTTTATTTTTATTCCCGTGTTCATTTGATATTTTACAGTTATTATACAAATCCGAAAAAAAGAAATGAATGAAAAGTAATTTTTTTGTAAAAACAAAAGCTAAATTCTAAAATCTAATTTAGTTTTATAGGATGCAACAACAGTTAAAAAGTTTTAGTAAAAATTTCTACCTTTAAATGTGCATTTAGGCAAAAAAAATGTTTGGCTACTTAATTGTAGTCTACACTTAATGCATGGATAAAAAATACTTTATTATAACTGCCTACTTCCAAGTAAGTGTGTTTGTTTTTATACAGCTTTAGAAAAACATGTATAAGTAAACAACACTTACACAAAACTAACATAACACCAAAAGTTTTTGCCTTATAACTAATGAAAGTTGTTGTAATTTTTTTTTGTGTTGTTTCTATTCTACAAAACCAGCAAAACGTTGCATAAAAAATCAAACAATTGGTCTCAAAAGCTTTAAACTTTTTTAATTTGTTAATAAAATTTTAAATGTTAAATTTTTAAAAACACTGTTTTATAATTGTTAATTTTATAAACACGGTTTTCCCAAGTAGGAAATATCGCCTATTTAGAAACGGTTAAGGCTACCAGGGGGTACTGATAATTTTGGCACCGAAAAATAAAAGATGTAATTAACAAGTAACGGAGCGATTTTTAGCAAATTGGGCCGATTACAATTAATATCTGGGGGAGTTTTTGAAAATGAGTTAAGAAAACCCTCAAACAACAACAGTGTTTAAACTTAAACAAAAGTAAACATAATTTACGAACTTTTTCGTACAACAGTACACTTTTTTAAACGTTTTAAACTGAAATTTCACCAACTTATTCAAAAACCGAACCAAGGTAGAACTTGAAAAACTCTCAAGCCAAAACAACTGACAAAACAACAAAAAGTGCTGACCAGTGAGTATCCAGATTTCGACGCTGGTCAGGTTTGCGTTGGAAAGTTGCTCGTTCGGTATGTCGAAGCGGACCGCCACTTTTCTGCCCTCACTTTCAACTGTGACGTCATTTTCCGGACCGTCGTGTTCTCGACCTTTGAACAGCGTAGTGTTTGCGTCGAAGTTGATTATCTGCAAAATTTAGTTCAATTCAACACCGATAATTAACTTTTTTTTAAGCTCGTCTTGTGCACTTTGCCTTGACATGTGATGGCGTTTGCTTTGATAACTCGGTAAAATGTGATACGAAGTTTGAATGATTTAGTTTTTAATGATTTGAAGTTGTAAACAAGTATGGAAGGGTTGAACGATTAGTAACAACATGTTTATTAACAAAATGTTTGTACTTTGCTGGTTTGCAGTATAGAAATTTATTATTTAAAAATTATTTTAAAATGTTTTAACTTTTTATTTAAAATGTTTATTTATTTTGTTTAATGTTGGCGTTTCGATAGTGATTGTTTTTACTCGCTGGTAATTATACGTCTTTTTAGATAAATATATAAACTTGACAGTGTTTTACAAAAAAAAATCGAACTCTTGTTTTTTTATTTGTCAAGTAAGGTCAATTTTTCTAAACAGTCAACGTGACTGAAGAGATACTTCACATCAAAATTATTGATGACGTCACATAAGCGATTGTCTCGTCATAAATCGCGAAACTGTCGGCGCATGAAAGTCCAATTACTACCGTGACTCAACTCGAAACGCGAACTTCAAAGAAAATCGCCGCAACAAATCTTTTAATTGCTTTTTAGTATAATAAAGTTGTTTGAAGTTGAATTTTTGTGTTGAATTTTACCTTTTGTGCATTAAAACTATGCATCATTGTTTTTATACTGAGAAGTTTTTGTTTTGTTTTAGTCATTTTCAAAACTTTAAACAGTTTAACCACAGTGCACCTTGTAGAATGAGTGCTCTCATTTAGGTTGGAGGTATCCTAAATTCATCCTCACACTAAATGGCAAGATAGAATTTAAAAAAAAACCTACGACGTAAGTGACTTGTGATATAGTTAAAAATATTCAAATGAGAAATTTATACAACGAACGTTCATTAAAACTTAAAGATACCATAATCTACAAAGCTTTTATTTTAACCCACAACTTGATTGAAGTATTTTCAATTTATTCGTTACTAAGCTATTGAAAAACGACATAGCTTTTATACTTTAAGTAAATTACAAATACAACAAAAACACAAAGAACAAAAACACAAAGATTTAGCATAGCGGGAAATTTAAAAATTATAATTTTTATTATTACTGCAGACAAAACCTAAAGAAAGTTGGTGGTTTGGGTGAGTTTGGGTATTTGGATGATCAATATCGTGGGTGTGTTGATAGTAATAAATTTATATAAAGTATGAAACAAATAAAAATCATGGTGACAATGATAATAAAATTATTAAATGTACTATAACGTTATTATTTTAAACAAAACCTCAAGAAAATTGTATTAATGAAAATAAAGTTAACAAAAATGTAGGTATACTAATTAGAAAAAACCTGAAAAACTTATTTTGCGTAAGTGATTCGTATTCTAGTCTGGGTATTTTAATGACCAAACACGTGGGTATATTGATGATAATAAACAAATGTAAAAATATAAAAATTTAACTGAATTCGAATATTAATAACAAACCAAACCTCAAGAAATTTTGCGGCGTAGGTGAGTTGGGGTATGTGGATTAATAACTTCGTCGGTATGCTGGCGGCTTCGTATCTCTTACTAAGCGTTATAAATTTATTAAAAGTTAACAGTAAAATAATATAATATACTATTTAGTATAAAATATAAAAAAAATGTAAAATATAATATAAAATATGATAAATATAACTATAAAATAAAATATAAAAATAATGTAAATGAATCTGTTCAAGTTTAATTTTTTCCAACAATTTTTTATTAACTTCACTTCGTATCGCCACTCGCACCTAGTGGTGGAGGGGAATTTGTGGTGGTGGCCGGAATGGCCCCCAGTGTGTTCGATGGTCGTCAAGAACTCCGTGTACTCTAACCCTTTGTGCAACTGCGAGCATATTTCGTATCCGCCTGTGAAGTTTAATCCGCTTAGAATCAACATATTATTTTAAAGTTGGTTCTAAATGTATTATTTTAAGTACTTGAAAAGATTTCCATTTTAATTTTTTTTTTGCTTTATACATAATTTAACATCAGCATGAGAATATCGCCCAACACAAAACATATTTCGTATTCATCTGCAAAGTTTGGTTTTGAGTTGCGAAAAAATTTTAAGCTGAATTTTTTTTTTTTGACAAGCTGTTTCACGTGTATAAGCACGGTAATCACAGAAAAGAAGTTAATAATATACAATATAAAATCACATTTTCTGTAAAGTTTTTTTTGCAGTAACGTTGGGAACAAACATGTTACTTTGAAGTGAATTCCTAATTTGTTGGTTAAAAAGTACTAACTGAGACTTCCATACTAAATTTTTAATTTACTATTCAATTAAATGCTTGAAATCAATTTTTCAATTAACATCGATCATATTTGGTAGTCTTTGTTTTGATTTGTACTTTTAAAACTAAAAAAAATCAAATTGATGACCGGATTGGCACGATCAAACCTTATTTATAACATAGCTTTAAAGTCCGAATCAAATTAAGGTTTTTATGATTATGATTTATAATTTTGTTTTTTTTAACTCAATTAAATGAGAAAACTTTGAAAGCAAATATTTGTTTTTATCATTAGTATGCTTATAACGTAATATAGGTATTTATGATGTTTATTTAATCATAATTTATTATCTTTTTTGCACTCACTGATAGAACTTCTGTTTATAAGTTGTCCGCCCTTTTACATTCTAAATTAATTAGACCTTTATTGTTATGCTAATTTTAAAACCTACAAATCAATATATAAACAGTTGTAAAAATATTTCATTTTGCATGCAAATTTTAAAAAACCTTTTTTATGGACTTAAACTCTCAGTTATGTTTTCAATGGAACTAATACAAGAGTCAATAAACTTTGGCTTTTACCTATATGTAAGTTATTTTTATCGGCTAAACAGTGTATTCATAACTGTATTGCATAAAATATTTTGTGTTAAAACTTTTAAAACCGTTTTCAATAAAACTTAAGCAAAATAGTCCAATAACGAGCATTTTTACTAAGCAAACAGCAGCAAGTCAGTAACGATGCAACATCAAGCACGTTCGAAGCGAATCAATCGAGAAATGACGTCACAAAAAGAGTAAAATTACGTCACTAAAAACTGAAATCCCCAGTCAAACGCACGTAGTGTTTGTTTATCTAAACTTAAACGATATTTCGTTTAAACTAAAAGATGAATCATAAAAATACTTTTTGTTAGTTTTATCTTGATTTACAACTGTTGTTGTATTTTTTCTAGCTTTAATTTTTAGCTTAAATTATTAAAAAAAATTTATAAAGTAGCACAATTAGTTTAGTAACAAACAAAAAAACGTAATTTGACATTTAAAAATTTAATTCAACGCTTAAATGTTCATGTATATTTTTTACAAACAATAAATGCTTATAAAAAAGGCTTGAATAGAATCTTGCTAAATAAATAATTAAATAAAGCAGATAATTACTTTTAAGCACAAATTTTCTTAAAACTATTTTATTATAAAAAAATATTCAAAGTTAAGTTACTTGAAAACATTCTTTTAATAGTTCAAAAACCACTGTTTACAACTTAGAAACATTAGTTTAAAAAACAACAATAATAAATGAATTATGATATGGTAGAAGAAAGTTTACAGACTTCTATTTTTAGTACAAACATCACTCAAAACTTATCTGATGTGAAAACTCAAATAAAATTGTCTACTGATTCTATTATCTCTGCATAAACAAGCAGAATATGTCACTACTCTATTATCTTTGCACAAACATGCAATTATCTCTACGTTGAATTGTGACTCACATGTAACTATGTTGTGGCTTCCGTTTTAATCTAATTATCAACAAAACTTTGATCATTGTATTTATATGTGTATATCAATTGAACTCACTACAGTCGTTATTAGACTTGTACATATGTACATAAACGTATTAATTTTGTAATTAATAATGATAATAAATATGACGATACTCACTATTTTTAGTACACTTTTACGTACAAGTAAGATTTACTAAAATGTAAATTTGAAGTTTTTCAAAAACAATCGTTTTCGGAGAGGCTAGCTGATTTTGTCAAATTATAAGAAACAATAAAACTATTCAAGCTTTAAACAAAGGCAGTTTTAAATAATTAAGCAAAAAATCATTCTAGCGTTAAATTTCAATCGAAGGTTAATTAGTAATCAATTAGTTGATTTATCGTTTTTTTTTACTTATTATTAGATGTATATATATCAACATGACTCACCAGGGATATATAATTGTTGACAATTCGCGCAAATGGAAATTGTCGCTGCAATCACCAACAGACTCGTCGTAATGTGCATTGCATATGTTTTCAAATAAAATGGTTCTGCAATTGTAAATATTTTGAAAGCTGTCTATCTTTTCAAATTAAGTATATAGTTATAAATAGTTTTTAAACGTTTTAAAACCAATAAAAACTTTCATTGGGCTTTTTTGTTTTTTGATAAAGTTTTAAAACTGTTTTTGTACAAATTTTTAGTCTTTTATTTAATATTTTCATTAATTTTGTACAAAAAGTATAAAAGTATACTAATTGAACAAAATCTTACGTATAATAGTAAACTCAAATTGTTTGTTATTGTCTATTTCTAAATCTAAACTAATCTTAAATCTTGTTTAAGTTAAAACAGACAAACTTTAAAAAAGTTTAAACTAATTCTGTTAAAAAAAACAAGCATTTTATTTTTGTAAACCAATTTTAGAACACTTATAACTAGTGTTGTCAACTTGGAAGACTATCAAAGCTGCTAATTAATGTACGAATTTCACTCGCTTTAACTAACTTTAATTAATAAACGATGTTGTTTATGATTGGCATTCGATGTAGTGAACTCTTACAACTCTAGGCTTGATATAAAATGTGTATATAAACTTATTACAGTACTTGAACTAAAAAAAAGTGCTTAAATTTATTTACCAACAAAAATTGTTTCAAGTGAGGTCAAAATAAAACATTACAAGTAATAAACTCTTACAACTCTAAACCTTGAAAGGATAAAAAATAAAATTTTTAGGAATACAAATCAAAAACTAGTTTCAACTGTTTAACAAATAACAATGTACTGAAACCACCATAAACCAAAATTTCTGACCAGACTATCCGCAAGCAATCATTTATCCGTGCCCTTTCGAAAAACGAGAGAAAATAAAAACAAACTCGAAAAAAAATATTCACATTCAAACTTCGACACCGAAAAACACCACACTGAAATACAAAACACCCATAAAGATTTGAATTAAACGCTAGTTGTACGCGAGAAATCGCTTTGACATTCTAACACTATGTAAACAAACGTGAAATCGTTCAACTGTGACTGTCCCGAGGTATCAAAACAAAATATCAATTTTCACACAATTTTCACCGGCTGCCATGTTATAAGCTCTTTCTATAAATTAAATGAACCGAATCAAAGACTGGTTCAAACTATAAAAGTATACAAGCAACTGCATATAAATGTATGCATTTATGACAATGTGATTGTGTTCTATCAAAAAAGGCATATAAAAACCATTTTAACCATCTACAAAATCAGTATCATCTATTCAAGTACAAACTAAGTTCAACAAAATTTCTACGCTTTTATCAGAAATCCCTCCCTGAATGGGATCAAACGGCTTTCACACTACATTTATATTATCCCTAACTGCCTTCAATGAACCAATTCAGTATATGAATCGGTTTGAATGTTAAGGTTTTTTTTCAACTTATGGGTTTTATCTTGCTATCTAGCGCAAACACACGCTTATCTTCCGTACAAGAGCAAAACGTAAACAGTTTGCAATTCTCAAGATTTGTTTGTTTTGTGGTGACTTCAGACAAATTCGCGGTGATTTGTTAACACAAGTGTTTGCACAATGTCCGTTTTGCCGATAATGTTGTGCAGTTTTGATGTTTACTGAAAATATGAGGTATAGCTTTTTTGTAGCTACCTCAGATTATTTTTTGATTGTGAACACTTAGCCTATGTTTATTAACAACTTTCCACAAACTTTTAATGATTTGTTAACACAAGTGTTTGTTCCATGTCCGTTTCGGCGATAATGTTGTACAGTTTTGATGTTTACTGAAACATGAGGTATAGCTTTTTTGTAGCTACCTTAGGTTATTATTTATGATTGTGAACGCTTCACCTGTTTATTAACTATTTGCGACAAAATTGTGATGATTTGTACAAATTTTGTTTGTTTTTTGTCTGGAAAAAATATTGTACTTTTAATGTTTTACTGAAAATATGAGGTTTAACTGGCTTGTATTGATATTTTTGATTTTTAGACATAACTATAAACATTTAACCTGTTTATTAACTATTTGCGACAAAATTGTGATGATTTGTACAAATTTTGTTTGTTTTTTGTCTGGAAAAATATTGTACTTTTAATGTTTTACTGAAAATATGAGGTTTAACTGGCTTGTATTGATATTTTTGATTTTTAGACATAACTATAAACATTTAACCTGTTTATTAACTATTTGCGACAAAATTATGATGATTTGTACAAATTTTGTTTGTTTTTTGTCTGGAAAAAATATTCTACTTTTAATGTTTTACTGAAAATATGAGGTTTAACTGGCTTGTATTGATATTTTTGATTTTTAGACATAACTATAAACATTTAACCTGTTTATTAACTATTTGCGACAATTTTGTGATGATTTGTATAAGTTTTGTTTGTTTTTTGTCTGGCGAAAATGTTGTATGTTTGAATGTTTACTGAATTGTAAAGTTGAGCTGTTGTGCAGTTATGTTTTTAATTGTTAGACATAATTGTAAACATTTAACCCGTTTAATAAGTATTTGCGACAAAATTGTGATTATTTTTAAAAACTTTGTTTGTTTTGGCGAAAATGTTTTACTTTTAAATGTTTACTGATAATACAAAATTTGCTTGTTGTGTAGTAATATTTTTGATTTTCAGACACAGTTGTTAACATCTCCCTTATGTATAAAAAATGTTTTCGACAAACTTTCAGTACCCGTATTTGTTTTCTGTCTGTTTCAAAAGTAAATTTGTAATCCTAAAGTTGAACGTAAATATTAATATAAAAAACAATTGCGTATTTTCTTAATTGCAAAAATTTTGTGGTGATTTTCAAAATTTTTGTTTGTTTTTTGTTTTCTGACGTTAATGTTTCTATTTTTAAGGTTTATGGCTATGCAGAACGTAAACAAACTGTGAGTCTTTTTATTGTTTAATATTTTGTTTAAATGTTTTAACGTTTGTCAAAAAAAAGTAAAAGATTTCAAAAAAAAAAGTATTTAAACTAAAATAAACAATTTTGTACTCAAAAAAGTTTATGAAACTCATAATTAACTATACTTAAACTTAAAATAAACAATTTAAATTAATAAAACTAATATTATTCTAACTAAAAAAATAACACACTTAAAAACTAAAATACTGTTTGCTTGTACTAAAAACAACATAACTCCTACCGTACTACATATATAATCATAAATTCGGTGATAAATACTTGAAATACTAAAAAAAAATTGAATGTGGGAAAAGTCTCCAGTAACCTTTGCGCTTAATTCCGCGAATAGAATGAGAGAGAAGCCCACCTGCAATTAAATTGAGCTTAACAATGGCAGTTGAGGCGACAATATGTGGGCTCAACTGGTGAGACGCAGCTGTATACAGGAAGCAATACGGACTCGAGTGGTATTTGCATGGCGATCTTTACTCAGCATGTTGGGTGTATTGAAAAAATGAATTTATAAGTATTTAACACTTTATGTATTTTCAGTTTTAGTTTAACAAGTATAGTCTAATAAATTGTTTTAATTACTTTATCTAACTTTAAGACTGAGCATTACTTTAAATTTTCATAGCTTAAATAGAAACTGCTTATTTTGTAAACACTTGGTATATAAATCAATACACATATGTTATCAAAATTCAACTGGATATATACGGTTGCTGGTTTTTAGCAGTATTGCTTATAGAAGCTTTGTAAGGTCAAATCTAAAGAATTTTTAGAAAACAATTTTTATTAAACTTTAACACAAAAAAGGTGCAAACAATTTTGAATTGTGTTAAGATAAAAACTGAAGGAAATGCGAATTTCTTTTTCTTCTTTTCGTTTTTAGAAACTTTAAGCACAAAGTTAACTTAACTTAAATAAACACTTGTACCAACATTTATATTTTTGCTTGTTTCTCGTTTTTTAACAGATTTTAGTTGCTCTTATTTTTGTTTTACACAAAACATGTTTTGAAAACCACTTTAAGTTAATACTTTAACATAAAACAATAAAATTCGATTGCTATATCAATGTCTTAAATTTCATAACCAAAAATTTGAAAGTAACTAATACTTATTGTATTTATTCGAAATACTACAGCATTGTCATTCTTGTTTTTATTTAATTTTACTGTTAAATATTGATATTTCTAAATATAAAGAAACATAAGCTGATACTTTATTTTGTCCATCATCAAAAGTAAGTTGACCTTATAACACATTTTGACCGTTGAATGTAAACAAAACAAAAGTTTAAAACACACAGCTGTTAAAATGTTATAACTTGGAAAATAATCTTTTATAACTGCCCTTTTTTTATTGTGCGATGATGTAATAAAACTTGAAGCACTTTAGCTTTCTATAATGTAAATAAAAAGATTGTCTTTAACAAAATTAGTACTGTGACATTGTTAATAAAACAGTTTTTATTTAAATACTAGTTTTGAAAACAACATACTACTGTACTTTTGCTTATTTTTGTAATAAAAATGATTCTATAATGATGAACTAAAACATTATTCTATAATTATAAAACAACCACCTTTGAATCAAATAACTTCATTTGCACAAAAAAAAACTAAAATGCAAAACCTTTAAGTTTATTATTTAAATCAATAACAATATAAATAAACAACAAACTAAAAAGAGTTTAATTCACAGGAGAAAATAATATTTAAGTAATTATATGAAGCAAACCGCAACAAACGATTCTTTATAAAATAAAATGAACTTTGAACAAACAGCTGATGTAGAATCAACAGATTACTGCTCGAATAGTTAATGAACTTGTAATCGCTTATAAATGCTAGTGCTAGTATCTTGTGCAAGTAAATGTTTTTATAAAAACTATGTAGTTTTTCAAATGTACTTATAATATTTTCTTAAAAATGTTTTTTTAAGGCAAACTGTTAAATTAGTTTAAATTTTTTATATTTGAAAAATATTGTTTTAATACCAAACTATTTTAAACCATTCATAAATGTTAGCGCGTGTTTTGTATATATTTTTTTGAAATATGTGATTTCCTGTTGTACAACGTTATCAACAGTTATTCGAAATGTTGTATGAGAAACAGGGCAAAGTGTTATTTTCCTATAAAAGACGACTTGTTCTTTGATTTTATGCTTTAAAAACAGTTTTTAATATCTTAAACTTTTAATTAATTTTTTAGGTTTATAAACTTTCAAAATTCCTCAAAGTAGCAATACAACTAAAATGAAACACTGTAAATCATTTTTAAACAACTATTTATAATGGTTTAATATTATTTATTAAGGTCTAACAAATTTTTGTGTAGAAACTATAAAAAAAACAGTTCTTAACATTTTATGAGTTCAAACTAAAACAAAAAAATTTTTGAAGACACAACAAAAAATCGTACGTATATTATTTAATTGTTTATTTTCCAAAATTTAAAGTATAACTTCAAAAAGGCAAATCATTAACCCTTAATTTAAATTTCGATAGATCTTTATAAAAAGTTTCTAAATTTGTTTTCAGAATTTTAGATTATGTGTATAAACTGGGTGAAATCCGAGAAAAGTTATAAAACCTTAATTTTGAACAGCAATAACTATAATAATCGTTAAATTTTTTAAGTTCAGTAAAATATAACAAATTTTAAAAATACAAGAGAATATATTGTGTAATGGTTTTGCAGTATACCAACTTTAAAAGGTGTTTGAAAAGTGCCACAACAGTAATAAAATCAACAGTAAAGCTTCATAAATGATTATAAGGAAAGTTTAAATTAACATTTCACTTGAAAAAAAATATTCTGAGTATTTTTAGCTCTAACTAAAAATTTTACAACCAGCGCAAAGTTTTTTAATCATACAGACATCTAAATTACTCGACTCATATATAAATTTTCCTAACAACTGTTTAATAAATTATATAGTAAACTAAAATAAGAAAAGAATATTTAAATAAGGGAAACATCCATTGTCTTTGTTTACTCGTTTAACTAAAGTTTTTATTCCAGTTTTACAAAAAACAATACTCCGTTTTGTTTATTTCAACTTTATACTATTGTTTTTATGTTACATATTGTTATTTATAAAACTATGAGCTAAAAGAAATAAAGACATGTGTAGACTGGTAAAAACAAAGGCAAACTTTAGAAATGAACCTGACATTCAAAATGTTACCCATAAAAACAATATAAAATATATAAAAACAGGTATTTCTAAATGATTAATTCTCCGGTTTCATATCAATTTAAAACTGTTTTTATTTATTTCAAAAGTTATTTTAAAACGAGGATTTAATGTATCCAGCAACGACAGCTTGCGGATAAAAATCAAACATGTTTTTTTCATTGACCATGTCTCCTAAAAGTTTATCACACAAACAACTACGCCTGCATAAAAGTAACAATGAATTTAAATAGAGATTTAGTTCTGAGTTTGGAACTAATTTTCATGCTTCTTTATTACACATATTATTTTTCTACTAGCAGCTTCTTTCTTTTAAACTCTCTGTTTAGTTCTAGTTTGTATACTTTTTTTTTTCAAAAATTAAAAGTTTTTAAATGATATTATTTTGTAATGTTTAGTTTGTTCGTGTGCTATGTAAAGTTTGTCAGTACTTATTTTGATTTTAAAACTATTTAGTCTTATTTGAAAGCGTTGCTTAAATATACGATTAAAGACTAAAGAAATAAAAAGTTGGTTGTGTCTGCGGTTCTATAAAATACAAGTAGTTTCAAAACTTTTCAACCACACTCATCATTTAGCAAGCCTCTTAAGCTTAAGTAATTTTATTGGTCAAGACTAGACGCATATTGGTTTACAAAAGAAAGTTAATGCATTCATATTAGCTAGATGAAGAAAAACAGAAATTCTGGCAATTTTGCTTATTTACGTCTATTTTTTAACCCAAGTACTACCTTTAATATTTGGTTCTTATTAGTTTTATAATTTTTATATTTTAAATAAATAAGGCAGCTCTTTCACAATAGTAACATTTGTTGTTACAAACTTTATTGTATTGTTAAAAAACTTATTCTATATATTTTATTTTAAACTTCGTTTCACATGTTGCTGTTAAACCTAGTCACTTTAAGTATTATTAAAATCATTTTATCTCAAGCAAAAGAGATTTGAATATTTTTTCTGTTATGTAATATTTTAATGCTAAAAAATATAAGATTACTGTTTAAATGCTGAATTATAAATGTAACCTTACGGTAAAATTATATTTAATAAAACAAATTTGATCAGAACTGTTAATTTTGTTCAAATGGTCTAAAAAAAATTTCTTTATATTATTGATATACAAAAAACCGTTTGATAAACTTGTTCCGAAAGAATTATTACATTAAATGAGAAAGTGAAGATCAGCGTTTTCTAGTTTTCTATAATGATTATATTTTTCTAATACTTATTTTTTAGTAAAATATTTATGACAAAAACAGATTTAAACTTTATTATTTGACTTCAAAAGCAATTTATTTAGAGCTAATGATATTTTTTTAATATTCTCAAAGCAATTTTTAAAACAAAATGGATATGCTTAAACAACGTTTGAGTTTAATTACATTTTGTCCGAACGAATTATTACAACAAAAGATGAAGTACATTGAAGATCAGCGTTTTAAAACTTTATTTATTTTAACTGCCCACTTGGCACAAACTTCAAAATAATCGCACTCTTTATTAGACATTGCCTCTTTACTAGTTATACTAACAGTTTACAATTTCGCTCCCTTACTAGTTATTGCCAAAATTATTCCCGAAATTACCAAAAAGATGTCGTTATTGCAATTGTTGAAAAATATACTGCGAATGAAAGAAAGTAAGAGTAAAAACTTATCAAAGAAGCTATTTTTGTACAACAATATTAAATAAAATTCGATAAAAGTAAAATCTATAACACAATTTTATTTTTCTACTATTTATAGCAGACTTGGTAAAAAGCACTAGTGTTAAAAAATACACGGCTTTGATAGATAAGATAGCTTAAATCCTACTGCCGGTAAATTTTAACACTAAATACAGTGCTTTTTACCAAGTCTGGTAATGAATGTATTTTTATTCGAGTAAAACGCAATTAAAATAAATTTAGTTTCAAAGTAGCCTTAAAATACGAGATGAAAAAACAAATTCAAATTTCAAATATTTCAGACAGTTGTAGATGATAATTAAGTTTTTAAAGATGCTCTACAACTTTGAAAGTCAGTGTCTGAGTCAAAAATTACAAACTTTAATATTCAAAGCTTTCGTCATTTATTAACATATTTTTAATGATAACCCGGTTGTAATAAAATATGTCTTTTTTTCTATGCAGTTTAGCTGTTTATAATGTTTACAAATCTTTTTTTAGATTTAATTTTATAAATAATACCTTTATTTGTTTTAAATGTTTATATTAATTAAGAATGTTATTTATTTAGTGTGATAAAAGCTGTTTTAAATTTAATTTAGTAATTAGCTTTTTATTAGTATTAAAAATTTTGTTGTAAATGTTTGGTTTTTATTTATAGTGGTTTTTCATTTAAAATATCTTAATAAACTTCGAAAGCTTTAAATAACATAGTTTGTATACGTTTCACATAGACATTCTTAAAGCTCAATCAAAATATTAAAAATCTACAAAATATTTTTTTTATTTTTGAGTTTTTTTAGAATCTTTGCTGAATGTAGCAGTTTTGACTACTGTCGCAATGAAAGTAAATTTCTCTTTGCGGTTGTACAGTATTTCTTGCCAGTATTTGCAAATGCTTGATGCCTGGAACTGTTTTAACATATTTTATGTTCTCATAAACAATCAAATCGAAATCTTCCAGTTCAGCGTATTGTTCTATCCATCCTTTGATTTCTTCGGCGCTTGCATTCACATTACCGAACCACAAAACCCAATTTGTAATGCCATCTTCGTAGTGGTAGGGCCAAGCACTCTTCATTAAGACCCGCGCATCTTCTGTTGTAAACATTTTTGTATAATGCTAAGTCTTGTAGAAATTTGTACTAGAGGTTTTAGTGGTATAATATATAATTTTTGACCGTGTAAATTAATAACAGTAACTCGTACCAATAGTTTTTTTTAAATTACTCTTATGGCCCTTAACAGACTCAACTTATCCTACAGTATGTTCAAAATGTTCGAAAACATACTTTCAATAGGCTGGGGAACAAAAAGCTTGCCAGTGTTCCGTTCCTTCTCGGCGGGCATGCCGAACACCTCGTGCTTGATCTGAGACTCGATTTCGCGCCACACTTCTTTGTTCTTCTCCCTCGCCTCCTCGTACCGCCACTCCGACTCTTCAGATCTGTATCCGTGCATCTCTCCGGCGAAGAAGCAGCTCTCAGCGAACTCCCAGGTCATCGGCACGTCGCGTTGTTTCAGCTCGTATCTTTTTTGACGGTTTTTAATCACACAAGACTCGATCGAACCCGGTGCGTCTGTTTAAACGTCTTGATAATATTTGATGACATTTTTTTAAATCGTCGCTAGACTCTTTAAACAAAAAAATTTCCGAGAGTCCTAAATTTTGGAACACCTAAATAGCTACTAGTTAAAATTAAAATTTTACTTTTTACTAGAATTTAGAAATTTTATAATAAAAAAAGAAATAAAATAATTACGTTTATGAAGTTCTCGATAAAAGTACTGGACAGACTTCTTTTGTTTTATCACTTGAAGCAACTCTGTAATAACTTTTTTCGAATTAACTGCTGGAGTTGTACATAAAGCAATTACTTGAGACGTATTTGGAGCTAATACTAAAGCTTTACTTGGAGCTAATACTGGAGTTGTTTTTGGATCAAGTACTGGAGCTATATTTGAATCAGCTACTGAATGTTTATTTTGAGCTAATATTGGAGGTGTGTATAGAGCAACTGCTTGAGATGTACTTGGATCAACTACTTGAAATGTATTAGGAGCAACTACTTGAGATGTATTTGGAGCAACTGCTTGAGATGTATTTGGAGCAACTGCTTGAGATGAGTTTGGAGTAACTACTGGAGGTGTATTTGATGCTAATTTTGGCTTTTGGTTGTTGGTAGCTGAAAAAAAAACTTTTAAACTAAAGATTTAAAATTTATTTTAAAACTAATAGAATATTTAATTATTAAAAATTACAAATACTTTATGTTTCATTTAACTAAGTAAGAAACTATTTTACGTTAAATTTACGTCTTTTATAGACAAATAGTATAATTTTTTGAATTTCTTTTACTTTGATCTTTAAAAGAATGTTTTCCTAAATAATGTATAGATAGCTTAAATAAGTAACAAATAAAATATAGGAAAGTAGTAAACATTATGGTCAAGAGACTGTTAAGGTTAATAAGAATAATTCTTAATATAAATACTAAAAGCAAGTAAATACTTTAAAATGGTTTATTTAATTATAATATTTTTAAAGCATATTAGTTATGTTTAATATTTTACTGCTGATTAAAACCTTCATAAGAATAAAGTTAATAGGTAACTTTTAGTATTAAGTTGTGTGACTTACAATTCAATTCTTCCTTATCAGAAACCTTTTTAGTGTGTATTCTCACGGAAATACGATCATCACTCACACATTGTTTGATTGAGGTTTTTTCTGATTTCTTACTCAAATCTCCATCCATATTAAATTTGTTTTAGTAAATTTTACACAGCCTAAAATAGTTGGGTTTAATAAAAATTAAAACTTGCTGTATAAAATTTTGATTTTGAATACGTTAAACATAAAATAGTGTTTACTTTAGTTAAAATAATAACGTTAATTGTTTGTTTTTTACTAAGACATTAACGACATAAAAGAAAATTAACAAACATTCAAATCTTATTAAGAAAGTTAATATTGGACACATAAATGGTAGTTAATAAATTAGTTAAACAAAATTTAGACATACATCAATTTTATACAAAATCATTCGTAAAACAGTTTTTAAAAGCAATTTATCTGTAGTAAAACTTAATATTTTCTTAGCAAATTTTTAATACCCTGTCCCCCATAAAATTTCAAAAAAACTAAATTAATTTATTTAAAAGATTAAAAAAATATTTTTATATTTTGAATAATGACTTAATGCTTGATTAAAGATAAATTAAAATATGACTAAACATCAATGAAAAATAAAGTTATGGAAGTTTTTGATAAAAGGCAAAATAATATATTATGATACAAAATAAAAATATATTAATATTTTAAATATATAAATAAAAAATATTGAACAAACAAAGTTACTAAATGTTTTTGGCAAATTATCTCAAGGTTTTCAATTTTTTTCTAAGTTTTTAAGATACGCTTTAGGGTCTACTTTTAGTTATAAATTAAGTTTGAAGTAAAAAAACTGTGTTAAATAGTATAACGACATTTGAAAAGATATTTTAAACTATATTTAATGTTTATTAAATTTTTTTTTTAATAAGTAAAGTTTTTGATGTACACAAAAAAAAATATCTTTAGGATAGATTTTTTGTGTCAAAACAAAGTTTTACTAATTAGTATGTAAAAGTTGTTTAAAATTCCAGGTTTTCTATTGATTTTTGTTTAAAATTCCAGGTTTTTTTTTAATTTCTCAAATTCAAAGTTTTTCCTGGTTTTTGTAGCCTAATTATTTAAATCCCAGGTTTTTTTGCTACCCTCTATATACAAAATATTAAACAATGTCAGAATCAAATTTAAAATACTGTAAAATTTATTTTATGTAAAAGATTTGTATATCACAGTACAAGAATAAAACTTATATACATCTATATTTAAATAGCATGGTTGCCACTGATCAAGATAAGAAAAATTTCCTGACTTTTCCTGACTTTTTCCTGACTTTTTACCAAAATTTTCCTGACTTTTCTAAATCAGTTTTACTTCTTTAAATTGTTTACTTAGTTTAATAAAATACTACCCGAACTATTTAATATAAAATCCTTAAATTAAAAAAGAATATACTTAAGTAACTGTAAAAAAAAAGACATAAAAAAGAAAACTATATAGATGTTGTATAAAATATTTTCTCTTATCATTTAGTATAAAATTTGTAACAAATAAATATACTCTTATTTACTTTCAAAACTTAAGTTACTCTACAAAAAATACAAATAATAAGTAAACTTAATCTTGGCATATACCTCTCTTATAAGTTAATTTATAATTTAAACAACTTTGAAAAAATTATAAAGAGGTAAAGTATACACTTTAACTTGTTACATAAAATACTAAACTAACTGCTTAGTTATAAAGAACTCAATTTTTTAAACAAAAAAAACTTTGATTCTAAAATTATGCTAGATAAACTTTTGTGTATATATCACAGTTTCACTATTGAAGTGTCCTTGCTACAGATCATCAATACTAAAAAGCTTACAAAATCTGCTAGTTTAAGTAGGGTATTTGTTTAATATGTTAATAGAAAGGTTTTGCAGTTTTATAAAGGATATTTTACTAATTTATACCAGGTGAAGGCATTGGAAATAAAATTAAATATTTTTGTAAATTTCTAGGAAAATTTTGGAATTTTTTTCTGACTTTAAAGGACTTTTAATTAATTTTTACCTTTTTGGAAAACAAGGAATTTTGTAAACTTAAACTGACAAAATCTGAATTTTTATTTTAATTTTATCAAATTTCCTGACTTTTCCTGACTTTTTTCCAAAACCACCCATTTTTTCCTGACTTTTGTCATTTTTTTTAATTTTTTCTGACTTTTCCTGATTTCCTGACTTTTCCTGACCAAGTGGAAACCCTGAAATAGTTAACTTCTAGTTTGTAGCATCATTAAAACCTATTCAAGATTAAATGTTTTTAAATTGTTATCTACCAAGAAAAGTAAGCATTGCATAAATTTATAAATTAGTTGGTTATTGTTTAGGATATGGATTGTGGTACTTTTAATTTATTGGTACTACTCTTCATAATTAAATCCTACCTTATGTATTACAATATTATAAATACTAGATGGTTTTTTAGTTTACTTTATATAAATCAGACCACACAAATTGGGTAATGTATCTATTATAAAAAAGAACCACAAAACACTATTAAAACAACACTGTTTCAAAAATATAAGTTGCTTTTGTAAATAACTTGGAACAAATAAAACTTAAATAACAATTCAAGTTTAAGTTGAAAATACTTAAAAATTTTAAACAGTGTGAACTATAAAATATTTAATGAACTCTAAAAGAATTAACTATTTTAACTTAATTAACAAACATACTAAAAAATAACATGCATCTCAAAAAAAGGACTAATAATAGCTTTTAGCAATATCTCAGTACAAGCTCTATATCTGATAATAACACAAATCTGTATATTTGTAATGTCTTTGTGCAACTACACGCTTCATTGGTTGAGCTTACTTTGTAAAACTCAATATTCAATATTTAAACAATTAACATTAAAACAAGGAAGAGCATGTGAAATATGCATTCCATTACAATTGTATACTTCACTTCCATACTAAAAACCATAACTAGATTTGAAACTGAATATTACTAACAATTATGAATGACAATCAGGACTACTTTATATAAACTAGGCATAACAAATAAGTGCTGTGATGTATTTAAATTGGGAACAGGTCACTTTTGCACTAGGGAACACTTGTGCACGGCGACTCTTTTGCACGAGCGGTACTTTAGATATATTTTTTAGTTATTCTTGATTATTTTTTTTTGCAGATTCGTAACTTTTTTGAGCTAGCTACGTCCCTGGATTATACTTCTCTTAAAACTAATTATTCAGATTTAAACAAATAAAACAATCATAAAAAGGTATATTATACACCAAAGACGTAGCTAGCTCAAAAAAGTTACGAATCTGCAAAAAAAAATAATCAAGAATAACGTGTGATGACGTCATAACGGGAATGGAGTAGTTTTAATTACCTTTAATTTTATATGAAAACGTGTAGTTTTGTTAAAAGTTTAAAAATAAATTGAATGTTGAAGTATATTAAACAACTGAATACAAGGCAATTTGTACTGCTCTTGACCCCCTATAATTATTTATGTGTTGAAGCTTTTATGAACCTATAAAACCTTTCATTTAAAATAAAAATATTAATTATCAATTTAACTTTAGTAGTATTACTGATAGACCTAAAATAAATGAGCTTGAAAACAGTTTACCCAATTCAGAAAACATTTGCAAAAATTTTTGCTTTTATTAGATAACAATCATAAATATTAGGAGTTTAATAAAAAACAAAAGAGATATAAAATAAAAAAGTTCACAACATTAAGTAAAATTCTAATATACAATTACTTTATTTTGTCAAAAATAATTAATAAAGAAAGTAAGAGTACATGTCTTTGTAAATGTTATTACTTGCTTTGGTAGCATAAAGATTTAAGCTGTAAAAAAGAATAAAACATTTTCTTACTAAAAGAAAATTTGTTAAGTATAAACTGTAAAAAAGAATCAAACTTTTTTTTTTACAAAACAAGCTTGTTATTATAACGACTTAGTTAAATAACCACAAACTTTGAATATTAAACATCAATAGTTTTCAAATACATTGTAAAACATGAAAATAAATTTAAATATAAATATTTTTAAACATAAAATATATTTAAAAAAATATTTTAACTTGTTATGAATTAATAATACTATTATAATAATAACAACTATAAAATTGTTAAAATAAATAGTATTAGCTTTTTCTTTTAAATCTTAGATTAAAAAGGTTATATTAAACTTATTTTAAAACAACAGATACAATACATATTCTTGATACGTTTAAAGAAAAGATAAAATACAAAAATTTTTAAATTGTAAACAACAATGCTTGTAGAAAAATAAAATTTACAATAATATTTAAACACAAGTTAAAATAAACTTAATATTTTACATAGTTGTCTGAAAACATCATTTAAAGAGTTTTTTCTTGAAGTACTTATCTGGAACTCTTTGTAACAAACTGAACTTCAGATTGATTGACTTTAATAATAGCTTTGCATGTCAATGGTACTGGGTGGTTCTACTTTCAAACTATATTTGCATAATTTTAACCTTAAAAACTTGACTTTTAAACTTAGTTTTAAAAATCTGTAAAACAACTAAACTTATTGAAATCCACACATAGTGTACCAAGTTTACAGTAGTAATACAAATAAAACTCAAAAACTAGTTTTCAAAATGTAAAGCTTACTAGAAAATACAAATGTACTAATTTATTTTTTTATAATTTTGTAAACTACTTAAAACTTGTTAATATAAAGATGAAAAAAACAGAGATAATGAAAAATCTTTTAAAGTTAGGAATAAAACCAAAAACTTTGAAAAAAACTTCATATAATAAAAACTATGCATAGAAAACATTGTAAACAAATAATATTAAAATAGAAGTAAAATAGGTATTATGAACAGTTCTACTCTATGACCAACACCAATTCCAAGGTTTTTTTTCTTGAATTTTCTTAACATAAAAACTAGCACTTAGATGAGAAGAATAAAAATAAATAAAATCATAAAAATAAAATACAAGACAGTATTTTTTCATTCGTAAAAATGTTCATTTTCCTATTTTTTTGCCTAATAAAATGTTCTAAAACTTTTTCCTGAAAACTTTCCTTTCCTGCTAGAACCTTTTCATTAACCAAAGACTTTTCCATAGTAAGTACTCATAAAGCATTTAACAATGTTCTATTTAAATCTTTTAACTTTGCTAAAAAATGCAATAAAAATATTAACTAAGGTTAGCATTTATAAAATCTTTAAAGCAAGTTTTTATTAAAAAATAAAGTTCTAAAATACAATAATAAAACTATAATTTGTTTTTATAAATCTTGAGAAAAAAAAAACTTTAACTAACCTAGCATTAATAAAATCTTTAAAACAAGTTTTAATTATAAAATAAATTTCTAAAATATAAAAAAAAAACTATAACTTGTTTAAATTGTTCTTAAAAAATGTTTATATTATTGAGTTTTTCAGTTTGTCTTTTTGTTGCAAGGTATTTGTAATTTTGTATTGTTTTTTCTGATTTAATAGATTCTAATCTCCTTGATAAAACTTCAGAAATGATATTATCACATTGCTTAAAAAGTTTTTTATTTTTGTTTATTTGTCAAACACAGGGATTTAATCTTAAAACATTCAACTCAAAGAGTCAATTTGATTTAAAACAAATGTTATTTCTTCATGTTAGTTTACTTTGAGGTTCATCTACTTTAAAATTCATCTTGTTTATGTCTTCTATTGTCATTTGCTCTTTTGTAACACAAAAAAATGTAAATTTCAAAAAGTTTTAAGTTTTCTTCGACTCACCACAAACATTTCAATAGTACAAGATCCTCTTTCACACTTACTTTTTTTATTTTCTAACATCATTTAAACCGAATTAAGCTTTCAAATGGACTTTTTTACAATAGTTTGCTATTTGATAACAGAAATCTACACCAACCAACAAAGATGTATTCTATTTGTTCAATATTTACGACACTAAAAGTGCTAATAGTACCGTAAATAAATAAAAAATATCTATCAGGAGTGCAAAACTAAGTATAGATAAATACTGAAAGCTAAAGAAACAGGGAACGGGTCTAAATTGCGCGAAGACAAAATTGCACGAGGTTACTAAATTGCACGTGGGGACTAAATTGCACGAGAACAAAATTGCACGAGTGTACAAAATTGCACAAAGATACTTTTGCACGAGGACTAGTTTGCACGCAGGCACAAAATTGCACAAGGGGACAAAATTGCACGAAGACTAATTTGCACGGAAGCTCAATTTTGCACGAGTTACAATTTTGCACGGAAGGTCAATTTTGCACGACAAACAGTTTTGCACGGAGGGTCAATTTTGCACAAAATAGTACTAACTTAAAATAACTAAATAAAAAATATATTAAAACCTTTATATTTTATAAAAAAAAATAAAATAAGCATGTATTAGTGTAGTTAATTTTAAGTTATTTAGGTTTATATTAATTTTATTCATTTTTTAATTTATTTAGCTTTTTTTAAATTGAAACTAAATTATTGTGTTTAAAAACTAATAAAAAATTTAAAAAAAAATTTAATAAAAATAAAAATAGGGTTTTATTTTAATAAAAATATCCCTTATTAAAGAAAAAACATGTATTGATGTAAACTTTAATTAAATTAAAATCATACTAAACTTTAATATAAAATAAAACAAGATTAAAAAATAATAAAAAATAAATAATATTTACATGGGTAGGTGTTAAAATTGCACGAGCGTACAAAATTGCACGAGGGGACAAAATTGCACGAAGATATTTTTGGAAAAAAAAAAACGAGCATGCAAAACAGTGAATCAATTAAATAAATTTAGAAAGGAGAAAATCCGTCTGATGAAATTTTTATTGTGCATTGTGTAGAAAGTTCTGTTATGGCTGTGTACTTCCATAAATTATACTTAAAATTGTTTTTTTTTATAAAAATTTTAAACATAATTTAAATATCATTATTTTCTATTTGTCTAAACTTTATCTTAGTTTCATTACCACGCGTTTTACTCTAATTATATCTTAAGTTTCTCCTGCTCTGTTTTATCTCTTTATCTAACCCAGACTTGCGCAAAAGCACTGACAGAAGCAATTTTCTTCTTACTTTTTTAGAATAAAAAGGAGATACAAGCTTTTGACTAAATCAAAACAAACATAATAGTACAACAGCTAGAATTACTTAATTTCTAATTTTAACAAAAAAAATTATTAGTATAAATAAAACTCTTTTTGGTAGTTATATTTTAATAACGGTTAGAATCTAATTTTATAATCTAGTTTTATTTTTATTTTTATAAACTTTTTTTTGATTGATTTTTGTTTATTATTTAATTTGTTCATTTTGAATTTTTTAATTATTAGTATTTCTTTTAAACTTTTCTAATTACTTATTTCATTTATTTTAACTTTTTTTAATAATTTTATTAACTTTTGTTTTTGACTTTTATTTTATGTATTTATTATTTAATTTATTAATTTTTATAAATCTATTTTATTTTTTGATTTTTTCAAAATTTATTTATTATTTAGTTATTTGATTTTTTAAATTCTGACTTCTTTATTATTTACTAAAATCTATTTAACATTTGATACTTATTTTTTTCTTAAAAATAACTTTTTTAAATTTAAAACTATCATTTTTTTTTATTTTTCTAGTAACTAATATTTTCTTTTATTAATTTATTTTTTTTACTAAATATTTATTTACTTTTTTATTTTTAATTGTTTTTTTTTAACTTTTACTTAATATTTTTTACTTATTTTTTTAATATTATATAGTTTTTTGTCGTATTTTTCTATTATTTAGTTATTATTTTTTTTAATTTTTTTTAAGTATATTATACACATATATATTATATTTCGTGCAAAAGAGTTCTCTCGTGCAATTTTGTCCCCTCGTGCAAAAATGTCTACGCGCAATTTTGACCCGTCCCTGGGTAGGAAACGAAACTCGTGCAAAATTGACCCTCCGTGCTAAATTGTCACTCATGCAAAATTGACCCTTCGTGCATAAGTGTCTGCGTGCATCTTTGTCTGCTCGTGCAAAAATGTACCCTCGTGCAAAAGTGTCTTCGTGCAAAAGTGAACCTTCGTGCAATTTTGTCTACGTGCAATTTTATCTTCGTGCAATTGTGTGCTCTCGTGCAAATCAGTCTTCGTGCAAAAGTATCTTCGTGCAATTTTGTGTTTTCGTGCAATTTTGTCCCCTCGTGCAATTTTGTACGCTCGCGCAATTTAGACAGCTACCCAAAGAAACAAGGTCTTAAAAGCTGAATAAACGAAACAAAAGCGATTTTTTTCGCACAAATCTTTACGTTTCTATAGATTTGCAGGATTTGCAGAAATGTACCTGATTTATAGTATTAAAGTACAAACAAAGGCTGCTAAAATTCAGTAGTGTAGTTAATTTGACGTGTGATATAAAATAAAATTACATTTAAGTGTTATGTAGCACAAAACTTAAATATTTCAACAGTAGCCCAAATTCTTACTACCGGACCTAGATTTTGATTCTTATGAACTTTCAAAGGCATAACTTGATTTTTAAGTAAAATAATAAGAAACTTCTGAATATTAAAACTGATCTCTAATTTGTCCACTTACAATAGGTAACTACCAAGCATAAATCTCTGGTAAGATACATATTTATTACCATAAATACAGGTTTTACAATACATTTTGAGCTTCCCTGCAACAAATATTTTGAAATTATTAATATCCACATGTCCTAAATAATACTTTTTACACACAGCAGTGTATTTTAAAGGTTATTTAAGTATAAATACTTTTGTTATATATTTTTACAAAATTATGCGTCCCGCAAGGACCTTTTCAACAAGTCTAGACTTATGCGAGACTTCTTCTGTATTATGAACAGAATAGTTATAAAGCGCTCCTACCGTATAACCTTTAATCTTAAGCTATAATCTATAACGTTTGTTACATTTTTAAATCATTTCAACATGAATTCCACCAACTCTCTATTAAAAGACTTAGTTTAGGGTTCGTGCGCGAATTTTTTTTTATTTAGCCTGACTGAGACCAATTTAGCCTGACATTTTTTCAAAGTAAGGAAAATCCTCTTTAGAAGTCGTTTTAGGTATTGGGGGTACTTGATTAGTATTATTGTAGTCTCTGACTTCAACCAGCTTTATCTTAAAAAATATTTCAAGCTTTTAAAATCTGCAGAAAGCAACTAATAGCTTAGTTACAACTCAATAAAATAAGACTAAATTGTGAAAAAGGTGATTGACCTCCCTTATGCCCTTAACATAACAAATTCAGTGATAAGTTTTAAAATAAGTGTTATATCTAATCTATTACTAGTGTAAAAATTTAATACATATTACTAAACGTAATTGTTCAATTTAATTAAGCACTAAGTAAAAACATTATAACAAGCAGATTTATAATAAAACAGGGTTGCCACTCGTTTTTTCAAAATTTTTTCCAGGTTTTCCAAATTTCTTCTATGTTTTTTAAAGTACACATTTTTGGGTCTATTTTTAGTTTAAAGTTAAGTTTAAGTTAAGAAACTGTGTTAAATATTAAAAAAACATTGAAAAGATACTGTAAAGATTCTTTAAATATGTTTTTTAATGATAATAAAATTTGGTGATGAAAAATTTTATTTATTTATATGATATAATTTTTGTGTCAAATCGAAATTTTACTAGTGAACATATGATTGTTGTTCAAAATTGCAGAATTTTTTGAAATCTCCCAAATTACATGTTTTTCCAGGATTCCAGGTAAAGTGGCAACCCTGATAAAACGACGTGTCGTGTTTTATTAGAATTTAAAATTAAACGCTTACACGATTAAAAAAATAAGTAAAATATGTTTATTATAGTATTTTGACTAATACTTAAAATTAATACATAATTATAAATCCTAAACTTATATTTTTTTTGTGCACAACTATTGAAATTTAGAACTTTATTATTCACATTTGAAGTTTTGAGTTAGGTCACAGAAAATATTAAATTTTGACTAACTTAAAGTTTTTTCAAGAAAAACATTAACCAAAAATTATTTTCTATACTTATTTAAAACATGCAATAATATATAGGGTAATAAAATTTTGTTGTTAGTATGAATAAAAATTAAAGTAATTTATAAAAAAATATTTTAAATTTAGATCATTGAAAATAATTTTTTATACCAATTGCTTGGCTAGCTTGTAAATGTTTTGAAGTTGTTAAAACAAGGTAAGACATAACAACTAAGTTAAATTTCGTTTGCAAAAAGTAAACTTGTATATAAATATATCAAGCTTTGAATTACAAACAACCATCACTATTCAATAAAAACATTTAATTTTCATCTTACAACCAATAAATATTCCAAAGATAATCGCCCTCCGAGAAGAAGAAGCTAAGCATGCTTACATGTTTTTTCCAAATGAGGAAAAATTGAAAAGTGAAAATGAGAAGTCCTTGGAGACTGATGAAACTACTGCAATCTTCGGCATACGACCTGTTAGTTTTATTAAAAAAAAAATGTATATAAATTAGATTGTCATATTGAGTAAAAGCTAAATTGTTGAAAATTTGGGGTGCACGACTATTCAAATTCGGACAATTCAAATTCTTAAAAAAAAATTGAAAGGGCCACAACTAAAAAAGTATTGTATATTTGTCAAATATAAAAAATACATATGTAAGTCCTATTAATATCTTCAAGCAATTTTTTTCTTTTTGCAAAACAATGAATACTTTTTGGTATATGGTTTAAATAAAGTAAAAAACATAGTTATTTTTAGTAGTTTCAAAATATCTTAAAAAGTATTTAAAATTTTGCAAAAAATAAAAAGTGGCTTGTAGATATTAATAAAGTCTACATAAACATTTTTCATTTTTCTCAAATTTCAATTATTTTTTGAGATATAGTCTTCTAATTATTTTTTTAAGAATTTGAGTTGTCGGAATTTGAATTGTCCGAATTTGAATTGTCATGTAACTGAAAATTTGATAAACATTGCAAAGTGTTACTGTCAGATAATTAGATTTGCATTATGAAATAATTAGAAAACAATGATTGTAAAGACTACAATGGTTATAATTTTTTAAGTCTTACATGGTTATCTGAAAATGTATTAGAATCTATTAAAACAATTTACCTTAAATTGGTATAAAGTCGCTTCTTTTGCCTAAATGTATATTTTTACGCGAATAAACTAAATTGAAATAATAAAAATCATTAAACAATTAAAACATTAAGTTTTAATCTTACAACCAATCACAGAGAGAAGTGCCTGACATCAACCAACCGCCAGAGTCAGACTACGAACCGGAATACGTTGATGAGATATACCAGCAGATGCTCTACAGGGAAACTCAGCTCAGCGTGCCTAAGAATTACCTTCAAGGTTAACATGGTTGATTGGGATAAATAACTGATTACATAGTTAGAATAATATTTTAAGAAAGTTGTGGTATAAACGTAAAGAATATCCGACTAAATAAAATCAACTGTCAGTTTCTTTTAACATTTGTGCTCAGAAGTGAAACTAAAATCCAGTTCGTTATTCGAACAGATAAAGACCTGGATTACAGATACAGTGTATCTTTAATTGACTGGATCATCAAAGTTTGTGACATGTTCGGTTTGATGCAGGAGATACAGTACGCTACGGTGGATATTTTTGACCGATATCTTGCGGTAAGTGGTTGTTGATTGGTTAAAACACTTATGCTGTTAGCTATTCGTTTTTTTGTTACTAACTAAAAAAAGTTAGTTCAAAAAAGTTAGCAGGACGTGGGTATTGTAGAAAGATGTATAGCTGTTAGTTATTTAGATTCATATATTTTGTTTAGTAAATTCCTTTAAAATTTTAAACATGCCTTTTACTATAACTTTTATTTAAATATATCGTTTCAAATTATTAGTTAACCAACAGGTAGAAGGTAATATTGTAACAATAGCTGATTTACAGCTTGTTGCAGTGACTGCAATGCATATTGCTTCTAAATTTAAAGAAATATATGTTCTTGAGGTTAGATTTTGCTGAAATTAATTAAAAAGATAACACAAATAAAAATATTTTATAGTTTTGTATCTTTTGGCCGGTAAAAATATATACGGATCTATTCCGGACTAGCTTTGTAGTTTTATAAACTGTTGTAAAAACTTGTTATTACGCATGCGTTTTTTTTAATTTAAGGAATAAATTTAGACGTCAAGACTATGGTTTTTATTCAAGAAGTAAAATTTACAAATTTGAATTATTATATATGTTCAAGAACCGTAAGGTGGTACTACAAAAGCACGATTTGTACAAAGAGCTTTTTAAATAGAGTGTAAAAACTGTCCATACTACTTAACAAAGCATTATAATAAATTTAACTAAATGTTATAATTTTTGCAGGTTTCAGATTTCAATCATATTAGCAGCATTGAAGTTACTAGAGATGAAGATAATCGGATGGAATAGAGAATATTCAAGGTTATCAGGTTCAAGCTCAACAGGCCAAATTGCCTCAACTTCCTAAGACGGTACTCATTAGCTGGTAACGTAAGTCAAATATTTAAATATTGTAAATAAATAGTGTGTAGTAAATCTTTTACTGGTGATGATTAAAACTGTTTTGTAATTGTTTGTTGAAAGTACTGTAAAAATAAAAATCGGTAAATATCGTACATTGAAGAAAACACCATACTATAAAGTTATAACTTAATAACTTTTAAATAACAGGTCGAACCAAAACATCACTACTTAGCGAAATACTTGATGGAGTTGGCATTGTTGGACTACAGGTTAACCCATATATTGCCGTCGAAGGTCGGGGCCGCTGCACTTTGCTTCACACTTTATTTAAGTCGCGGAGATGATTCTTGGGTAAGTGAAAGTATTATTTGTTAATCATGCATATCCATGTGATATTTTTAGGGCTCTTTTGCGTTTAGTATTTTATTTATGGCTATCAATGTTATTTAAAATTAGATTTGTAACATAATTATTCTTTTTCAATTTCTTAATGTAATAAAACGAATTAAAAACAACTTGATTATCTGTATTGAGAAAACTATTCTTATAGTAGATATTTAAGTTTGCTTGAAAAAACAAAACATCAAATGAAATTCGCCTAACTTGTAATACTTAACTTATAAGTATCGTGATTAGTTACAATATGAACAGCTATCTAAATATAGACACATTCCTCAGTTAAGTTTATTCAGTCTTGTTTACTAATTTAGAATTCAAAGCCATGCATTCTTTTAGTATGTTATTTTATAAACTACAGTTCTCTCTTTAATCATTGTAATAATCATGAAAACTGAAAGCAAATTTGTAGTTAATATTTAATAGTTAGCAAAAAACAGAGATTTTATCAAAAAAGTTAGCAGTAGGTGGATATTGTAGAAAGAAGTTTAGAAAGTATTATAACTTAAACTTAATTTTCATTCATATAATGTTTTTGAAATTACACAGAATCCGGCGTTGGAATATTACAGCACTTACACGAAGAATGAGTTGATGCCTGTAATTAAACGCATGTGTGGTTTACTGTTTTTGGCAACATGTAATAAACGTCAATGCATGAACTTTGTCTACTATAAATATGCCCAACGCCAATGCATGAGGGTATCAAGGGTACGTTTTTTTTCAAAATTTTTCAGATTTACCTAACATATTAAAATGTACTTAAAAGTTATAGTTTTTTAACTATAATATTATTATGTATTATATTATGTATTAGCAGTTGTAAGAAGTGTTTTCAGTAGGTACTTATTAAAATTGACACTAAATCAGACGTTGAATTGTGAAACTCAGTTGCAATTTTACGGCTGTGACCAGTGCAGAGTGATTAGTTCTGTTGGGCTTAATTAATATAACAGTTCCTCACGACTAAGCAAAAAAAAAATAATTTCAGAAAAAGGAATAATACGATTAAGCTTTTGTAGTTAGTGTACATTTTATAATTAAAATAGTTGTTTTTAAGGTTGAATAACAAAAGCATCATAACTTTGCATATAAAAGCTATAGTGTTATTGCTAGGTCTAAAATGTAAGAAAGTTGAATTCTGAGAAGAGATTTACCAACAACATAATTTTTTAAATAGAGTGACATTGTTGTTGATAATATCAACGTCATGAAGAACTTGCTAAACAGTACAGTTACGATGATTTGTAGTGAGGGCATAAACGTAAGGTAGCAACTTAGCACTGCTTGCCACGAGTACATATTTCCAGTTGTTTGAAAATGTCTCTAAATCAACAAGAACTTCCTAACAAAATATTTAGGCATATAGTTTTTTAAAGTTTTTACCTTTGTAAACATTTTGTACGTGTAGTGATAAAAAATTCGTTACCTCTGAAAGTTTCATTGTGTTTAGTTGATTTTTATCATTATAAGTTATTTTTAACTATAAAACTTTTGAGTAAAATCAGATTGCTATAATGTTTATAATAAACGATTTCATAACATTTTTATTTTATAAATAACTAATAAAATTATAATGATATAGTATAACAATTTATAAAGATAATAAAAATAGATGGTAATAAAACAAAAAAAAAGTTTTTTATCAATATGTAAATTGTTAATTACAGTAATTGTTTGTATCACAGCTTAGTTTAAGTTTCAATAATATTTTGTATTTACTGATTGTTAAGCCAACTTTTTCTAAGAAAATCCTTTTTTACTTATTTAATGTGCAAAAAAATATTACCTGTTTTAGGAATCATATAAAGTGTTTGGAAGTAACGATTTAATAACGATTTTTTTGGATAAATATATTTTAAGCATGTTTTGAACTATATTTTTGAACAAATTTTCACAATGCTACTCTTTTTACCTACATTAAATTAACAGACATCTAGTTTTGTGAAACTTTTTTTTTCAGTTTTAAACAGTTTAATAATGCCGCACATACTTAGTAATTATCCATGATCTTTTTATGTTAATTTCTTGGCTCTTCGCTAAACAACGTTTCATCAAAAGCTTCTTAGTTTAAGGAGTTAAATGTTAATTGGGAAGGTAAATTAACACATAATGAAACGCACTTACTTAGTCTTAAAAATGTTTATTGTTTCAAAAAGACAAGTTTGAGACAGATGTATTTTTACTACTAAGCTATTTTCCTAGTTTTGTATAAAATTTTTAGCAGATTAAAAATTAACTAAAACAAAAGTTTATGCAGTACTGAATGTTAAAACACACATTTTAAAACTATTTTAACCAAGTTTATAAGATAAACAACTAATTATGTTTAACCAGAATGAGTTAAATAAAAAACTTCGTTTAAGAACACGCCCAGAGCATTTATTTTTTATTAAAGATTTTGGTCCTGTTTAATACGAAAGTTACAATCTATATAAACGATTAAAATTATTATATTATTAGTATATAGTTGATTACCAAGAAGTTCAAGTGTTCAAATTTTACCAGCCACATTTCATAAAAATATTTCAATTTATTAAATAGAGTTTATCTTAATAATTTCAAGTTTTTCATACTTTAATTTAAGTAGTTTTAATAAACGAACTAGCCTTTATCAGAATAATTTAAAAACGCCATGTAGAATTTATAAATCAAATAACGCAAATTATTTGAATGCCAAAACTTCAACATATCAAGAGATTTATATATAAAGAATAAAATACTATTAATAAGGTTTAATTTTTAAATAAAATAAACAATATTTCGCTTTAGTTGTTTTATTCGGACTGGTAATATTATGCGGTTGCAAATTGTGCACATTGTAGAGTTAAAAATAATAAAAAAGCTAAAAATAGTATAAACCATTTATTTTAACATATTATTACTCAAATTTTTAATGCAAAACGTAACGCTAAAAATTTGTATTAATTGACATTTTGTATTGCAGACGAAAACAATGTTCAAAGTATTCTTAAGTTGTAATAGTTATGTTTACCTAAAAACAAGTTTATGTAAAATTTTAATATAAAGAAATGCATGTATATCGCTAGTAGAAAATAGTTTTATAAAAATGTTGACTAACTTATATTTAAAATTTAAATGTACAACATTATGTGCAACATTATAGTAGTAACACTTCATTAACACACATTTTTTATTTTTTTAGTAGAATTATAGTTCTTTTTTAATACCAATTGTGAAATTAATAACAAAGCATAGTTAAATTAAATTACATAAAGTTTTTCTAATATGTTAAAACAATTTATCTCTTGTATAGTTTAAAAATATTCTCTGAACTGACCATATGATAACAATAAAAATTCTAAAAACTGACAGTACTAATTTTAAACACCAGCCTGTTTCGTGACACTTTGTAATACATAAGTTTGAATTTCAGGCTAAATTACGATTATAATTTATTGCAGCAGAAAATGAAGTTATGTGAGCATTGGTAGCCATGAAAACTCGACTTTGTATTTTCAGGTCGGTTAAGCTTGAAAAAATTTATATACTAGTAGATACATAGTCTTCACTTAAATGACTATTTCCGCTGGACACTGATGTTTAATATTTTATGCAGGTTAAACTATATTGATGTTTTATGAATTTTTTTTTTATATTTGATATTATTAGGAATATTTAATGTTGGATATACATTGTTTTTATAATGCTTGTACTAACCAATTAATTAATTTTCCTAAATATGTAGTAAAATATTTTATAAAAGTTTAAGTGTATTTCAGGGACGTAGCTAGCTCAAAATATTTACAAATATGCAAGAAAAAAACATCAAGAATGACGTCATATTGGAAACAAACGCATCGGCAGCAGTTCTAAGGTCAATTCTAATTGGGTAATATTTATTTTTAATTTTAGTTTTAAAAACTAAACATTTTTTTGGTTTATCTTTTAAATTTCTACTAAAGTGGTTAAGGATAAAGGTGTAGATAAAACATTTGGGTAAGGTTGGTTAGGGATAAGGGTTTGTGTGTTTTTACCATTATGGTGTAAAATCAATTAGTTTTATTTGCATAAGTTTGCATAATATTACAACTTACAACTGCAGCCGACCGGGAACAAGGCAATTTAAACAATTTAGTAATAATATTTTATTAGAGGTAGTTTAAATTAAAGTATGCGGTTGTCAGGATTTCAAAATATTTTAGGAAAATTTTCTCAAGGTTTTTAAAGATTCCTCAAGATTTTTAAAAGTACATATCTATAAACCCATTTCAGTTTAAAGTTAAGTTTAAGGTGAAAAACTGTGATAAATAGTATAAATACATTGAAAAGATACTGTAAAGCTATTTCTGGGCTACTTTTAATAATAAAAAATTGATGATGACGAAAACTTGTTACCTATATGATAGTCTTTTTGTATCAAATTAAAACCTTTCTACATAACATGTAAAAGTTGTTGAAAATTCCAGATTTTTCAAGTTTTGCTTTTAGTTTCTCAAATAAAGGTTTTTTCTGGTTTTTCAGCTCAAGTTATAAAACTCCTGATTTTTTTAGTTTTTTGGCATCCCTTGGTTATATTAAAACTTTAAAATTAATTTGAATGTTGTTAATGAGTAATAATTAAAAGTAATTTCTGTTGCTCTTGGCCTACTAAGGTTTTTCTATGTGTTGCCAATTTTGTAAACCAATAAAAACTTTCATTCAAAAGAAAAATAAGAAAATCACAATTTAATTCTAAAAATAGTATTGATCGGTTTTAAGTTTTTAATGAAAAGAAAAGTTCCACAACTCAGAATTTATTTGTAAAAAGTTTTTGCTTTTATCAGATAAAACACAAGTAGGATTTTAATAAAAAACAAAAGAGATAAACAGTAATATAGTTGAACAAATTAAACAAATTTCTTTAAATTAAAACGTTTTGAATCTTTACATTTTCATTAAATCTATTTTTGTTTTAGATGTACCATTATTTTCATGTATTCAAAATAATATGAAAAGTATTTTTTCTCGCTTTGTTGCATATAATTTTTCAATGCAAAAGAGAACCAAACATTTTTTTAGCTAAAACTAACTTGTAACATGTTCTATGTTAAAAATAAAAAAAAACACCTTTTGGAATTATAAATAAAAAATAAGGTTGAAATATTTTGAAAATATTTTTAAATTATTTCTTTTTAACTTTCAAAGCATAACATATATATTTAAAAATAAGTTTTACATGTAAAACGAAGTCTCACTTTTGTACGAGCAGACAATTTTGCACGGAGATAATTTTGCATGTGTAGTTTTTTCATTCATTTTCATATTAGTTTTTTTTTTACACCTAATTTTACCCTTAACCATTACTCTCGGTCGATAACTCTTTTATTTTTAATTATTATTTTTTTTAGTTTTAGTTTTATATAATAACATTTCTTACTTAATTTTTTTTTCTATTACTGTTACCCCTTATCCTTACTTTCGGTCAGTGACTTTTTTTTAATCAATTATTTTTTAAGTTTTTTTCTTATTTTAGTTTTTTCTATGTTTTTTTCTCGTACAAAAATGTAGTCGTGCAAAATGGTCCCTTGTGGCGAAATAGTCTTGATGCATTATGTCCCCTTGTGCAATTTAGTGTCTTGGTGCAATTTTTTATTTATGCAATTTTATCCCCTTGTGCAATTTTTTGCACTCGTGCAAATTTTTTCTCGTGCAACTTAGTAACCTCAAGCAATTTTTTCTTTGTACAATTTATACCTGTTCGCATAAAATTATATTTGTTTAGATAAAATGCATAAAATTTTTCTTGTAACTTTATTATTTAAGGAAATATACAAAATCAATTTTTCAACCTTAACTTTACCTGTAAAAAAAAACATTTATCATAAAATTATACTTATATATCTTATAATTATATGATATATTTTATAAGTTTTTATGAAATAAACCACTCTAAAAATTTTTAATTAAAACAACTGAAAACAATTAAGACAAAAGACAATCTTTGAAAAAAAATACAAAAAACTTCTTACATTTGAAACATTATGTTAGTAAAGAAAGGATAAAAAATATAATTATACTTGAAAACTTGCAACAGCTTTCTGGTAAAAACTTACTCAAAAAGATTTTTCTTTTGCAACAAACTTAAGTAAACAGCAAAAAATATCATCGAGCTCAAAGGGCTGCCTTGTTTTAGTCTTAAAAAAATTACCTTGAGTGACCTTTAACTGTTCTGAACCATCATAATTTTTTTTTTAATATTAAAAACAAAACTTAACTTTTCAAAATAAATTAAATCAATATAAAAGTAATATACTTTTTTTTAAATAAAATACTTGTATGTAGATATTGTTAATAAGTATAGGCAATTTTTTCTATTAGTGAAACATTTAAATTTATTTTAGGTATAGCTAAATCAAGCTTAAAAATGTAGTAAATTTTAGTAGTTTTTAAATATCTTAAGAAATATTAAAAATTTTGCAAAAAAAAAAACAGCCAGTTGTTTTTAATAAGACCTTCAAAGTTACTTTTTATTTTTTTTCGAAAAAATATAGCTTTTTGAAATATGGTCTCTTGAATTTTTTTTTAAGAACTTTAGTTGTCGGAATTTAAATTGTCCGAATTTGTACTGTCATGTAACCACTTTTTCGAAATCAACAATCTTATTGAAAACACTTTTCTTTTCACTATGCGAAGAAATATATGAAATACATTTTACTACCTTAAACACAACCAGGAAACAAAAGTTTATCAGAAAATTACACTTATATATCTTATAAATATATAATAGTTTTATAAGTTTATATGATACAAATCATTCTAAAAATTTTAACTTAAAACAACTGGAAAAAACAAAAACAATACATATTCTTTGAAGTCTTAAAAGAAAAAACTACAAAAAACTCTTCATATTTGAAAAAACAATTTTTGTAAAAATAGAATAAAAATTAAATCATATTGATTAGTAAATTAAAACAAACTTCATTATTTGCACATCTCTCCTGTAAAAACAATTTACTATCATTTCTAACCCGATCATATCTAACCCCATTACTTTAAAACCCGTAAACTTCTAAACTAATTATATCTAACCCAATCATTTTTTACCCGATCATATCAACCTTATCACTCTAACCCAATCTTTTTTAAAACAACAATTAAAAATCCGTTTTTTTTTTTTTTTATTTCAATTGTTTTTTTTTTTGAAGCTAACCAAATGTTACAATATAATTTATTTTGTCTTAGTTAAAAGTTATTGTTTCTATAATTTTTTATTACAATACATTTAACAACAATCATTTTCGTTTAACTTATTCAAACTTCAAATTCTTTTCCTCTTTTTTAGTTAATTTTTAATTTTTTTAGAATTCTTTATAAATTAAATGAACTTAATAAAAATCTTCGTTTATCAACATCATCTAAGAATTAATATTTTAGCACTTTATAATTTTTTTATAAATGATTAATAACACCAAGAAGGTTTTTTTTTAAGTTTAAAGAATTAGATTTAATGAAAAAATCCTAATTTATTAAGTACAGTTTATCCAAATAGATAAGAGTTAAAAGTAGTTTAATTCAATCATTTGAACAATCGAACTAGTCTTAATCAGAATAATTAAGAAATACTGAGGAACTTCATCAAAATCATTAATAAACGCCATAAAGAATTTATAAATTACTAGAAAAACGCAGTTTATTTGAATCCCAACACTTTTAAATATTAAGAAACTTGTGTTTAAATAAAAAATTAGTTAGAATGCAATTAAACACTTTTTAAAAACTGTATATCAGTAAAACAGATATATCTTTAGAAGTATATAAGTTTTTATAAGTTGTAAATGCATAAATTTACACTAAACTCAGTTCGTTATTGAAAAAACTATAAATAAATAATTAATATCGATTTAAACTTAAATTATTGTACTTCAATTAATAAAACTAATTTTTTCAATACAAAAGTAAAATTCTGCATCGGATAATATTAAAGTGCTTTTATTATTTTTTGTTACAAAATATAGATCGAACTAAATAAATAAATATATGAAAAAAATATCTTGTACCTGTATACATCATCATTAAATACATCATAAAATAGCATCCAGCTTGATTTATAACTTTTTATGAAAATCTAAGCTTAAAGTTTTGTAATACTAGAACTAATTAGATCTCTACAAAGTACTAAAAGTTTTGAGTTTTTGATAGCTTATTTTGAACAGTATATTTGCACAAATATATTTTTGTGCAAATTGGTAAGTAATTTTTCTGATTGCCTAGTAAATAATTGATTTCAAAACAAGTCTTAAAAAAGTTAACAGTTTTCAAAAATCTCTTTGCAGGATTAATAAAATAGACAATTTCTATTTTTTAGTGACGTCATTAGAAGCACACAAGCTCTACATTACAAAACTGATTTACAGTTAAATGCTATCAGCGTACATTAATTCTCATTAATTTGATACACCAGAATATCTAATTTTGAAGAGTCGTTGCAAAACGCTCAATAAAAACTTAAAGTTTAAACTTTCAAGAAACTGAATAAAACCCTAAGTTATATCTAGTAAAGTTGAGGTTTTAGTTTTAGTCACTTATTGCATTAGTTATTAGCAGTGTTGTCACGTGGTCTTTTTGTTAGAGGATGGTGAAGATTGACATTGTCAAGTTAAATAAACCACTAGTTTAAAATTTTTAAATATCATCATAATAGTTGTATTAGGAAAAAATGTAATTATTGGGAAAAGAAAGCTGTAATTATTTTTATAAATTAAAATAGAGATTAATTAAAAAATATGTATATGTGTATAAATAATTTTGTACCTGTATACATCATCACTAAATAAACTGTTAAATAGCATTCAGCTTGATTTATAATTAGTTCTATTTATAAATTATTACACTTGGCGCAATTTTTCGTCCTTTCTTCGTCCCTTTTTTTTTCCAATTTTTTTTTTTTTTCATTATTTTTTTTGACCCTTGTCGAATTATTCGACAAGGGTCTATTTTTTACCAAAAATTTATTTAAGTTTTGCAATACAAGAACTAGTTAGACCATAGTAAAGTACTAAAACACTTGAGTTTTTGATAGCTCAGTTTAAAAATTTAATCTGTTAACAAATATTTTTTTATGCAACTTGGTAAAATCCTTTTTAGGATTGCTTAGTAAGTAGATGATTTAAAAACAATCAAGTATTAAACTATATACTAGTTTTTAAAAATTTCGTTGCAGGATAGTAAAAAAGTACTTTTTCTATTTATTGGTTACGGCAGTAAAATGCACAAAAGCTCTGCATTATAAAACTGATTCACAAAAAAAACCTATCAGCTTACATTTATTCTCATTAATTTGATACACCAAAAAATATAATTTATAAGAGTCTTACAAAACGCTCAATAAAAACTTACAATGAAAACTTTAAATAAATTTAAAAAAACCCTTAGTTATATCTAATTAAGTTTAGGTTTTAGTTTTATTCACTTATTGCATTAATTATTCGCGGTGTTGTCACGTGGTTTTATGTTAGTAGGTGGTAGAAATTGACATTGTCAAGTTAAAAAAAACACTAGTTTAAAATTTTTAATTAAAACAATAGTGTTATTCTAACGAAAAAACTCATTTTTCGAAAAGGAAAGCTTTGATTATTTTTATATATAAAACTAAAAAAAAATATTTATATATTATATAATATCTTTTACTTTGATACATCATCATTAAATGAACCGTTAATTAGCATTCGGCTTGATTATTAGGTAGTATTTTTTATAAATCTTACGCTTAACGCTTTGTAATAGAAGAACTAATTAGATTTCAATAAATTACTAGAAGTATTGTTTTTTTGATAGCTCAGTTTAAAAATTCTATCTATTGACAATTAATTATTTTATAACTTGGTATGATAATTGTTATGATTACTTAGTAAGTAAACGATTGAAAAACAAGTCTTAAAGGAGATTACACATTTCAAAAATCTCGTTGCAGGATTAAAAAAATAAACATATTCTATTTTTTAGTGACGTCATTAGAAGCACACAAGCTCTACATTACAAAACTGATTTAGAATTAAATGCCATTCGCGTACATTAATTCTTATTAATTTGATACACCAGAATATCTAATTTTAAAGAGTCGTTGCAAAACGCTCAATAAAAACTTACAGTTAAAACGTTCAAGAAACTGAATAAAACCCTTAAGTTATATCTAGTAAAGTTGAAGTATTAGTTTTAGTCACTTATTGCATTAGTTATTAGCAGTGTTGTCAAGTTGTCTTTTTGCTAGAGGTTGGTGCAGATTGACGTTGTCAAATTAAATAAACAACTAGTTTAAAATTTTTAAATATCATCATAATAGTTGTATTAGGAAAAGGTTACTATTGAGAAAAGAAAGCTGTAATTATTTTTATAAACTAAAATATAGATTAATTAAAAAATTAGGTATATGTGTATAAAATATTTTTTACCTGTATACATCATCATTAGATAAACCGTTATATAGCATTCAGCTTAATTTATAATTAGTACTATTTATAAATTATTACGCTTAAAGTTTTGCAATACGAGACCCTTAAGTTATATCTAACAAAGTTTAGGTTTTAGTTTTATTCACTTATTGCATTAGTTATTCGAGGTGTTGTCACGTGGTCTTTCTGTTAGTAGGTTGTGCAGATTGACATTGTCAAGTTGAAAAAACCACTAGCTTAAAATAATGGTATTATTACGAAAAAGACTCATTTTTGAAATAAGAAAGCTCCAATAATTTTTATAATTAAAATATAGATAAATTGAAAAATATACATATATATGAATGCATTTTCTTGTATCTTAATACTTAATTATTAAATAAGCCGTTAAATAGCATTCTGCTTGATTTATAGGTAGTACTTTTTATGAATTAATACGCTTAAAGTTTTGTAATAGAAGAACTATTTAGACGTAAATAAAGTACTAAAAGTTTTGAGTTTTTTATAGCGCAATATAAAAATTTAATCTGATAACAATTATCTTTTCTATGCAATTTGGTAAAATAACTATTATGATTGCTTAATAAGTAATTGATGAAAAAAAAACAAGAGTTTAAGAAGTTAACAGTTTTCAAAAATCTCTTTGCAGGATTCAATAGAAGTACAATTTCTATTTATTAGTGACGGCACTGAAATGCACACAAGCTCAGCAGTATAAAACTGATTCATACAAAAAACCTATCAGCTTACATTAACTCTCATTTATTTTATACACAAAAATATCTAATTTTGATGAGCAGTTGCAAACACTGAATAAAACTTACAGTTTAAACTTTCAAGAAATTTTATAAAACCCTTAAATAATATCTAACAAAGTTGAGGTTTTAGATACTTACTGCATAAATTACTTTCAGTGTTGTTGCTAAGTCTTTTTGTTAGATGTAGCTGTAGACTGACATTGTCAAGTTAAAAAAAAAACACTAGTTTGAAATTTTTTATTGAAATCATAATTGTTATATTAGAAAAAAAACCTAACTTTAAGAAAAGAAAGCTTTAATAATTTTTATAGTTAAAGTATAGATAAAATAGAAAAATTTGCATATATTTATAAAATCATTTGTAACTGTATGTACCATCATTAAATAAACCGTTAAATAGCATTCAGCTTGATTTATAAATAGTTTCTTTTAAAAATTACTACGCTAAAAGTTATAAATAAAGTCTTGCAATACAAGAACTAATTAGACCTCAATAAAGTACTATAAAAGTTGAGTTTTTAAAAGCTAAGTATAAAAATTTAATCTGTTAACAAATATCTTTTTAATGCAATTTGGTAAAATACTTTTTAATATTGCTTAGTAAGTAATTGATTTGAAAACAAACAGGTATTAAATTATATGATAGTTTTTAATATCTCGTTGCAGAATAGAAAAAAGTACATATTCGATTTAATGGTGTCGGTATTAAAATACACTCAAGCTCTGCATTACAAAACTGATTTCTAGAAAAAAATCTATCAGTCTACCAGTATTTTCATTAATTTGATACACCAAAATATTTAATTTTGAAGAGTCGTTGCAAAACGCTCAATAAAAACCTACAGTTAAAACTTAAAAATTTTTTTTAAACCCTCAGTTATATCTGACAAAGTTTAGGTTTTAGTTTTGGTCACTTATCGCATCAGTTATTCGCGGTGTCGTCACGTGGTCTTTCTGTTAGTTTGTAAAATCAATTAGTTTAATTTGCATAAGTTTGCATAATATTACAACTTACAACTGCAGCCGACCGGGAACAGGGCAATTTAAACAATTTAGTAATAATATTTTATTAGAGGTAGTTTAAATTAAAGTATGCGGTTGTCAGGATTTCAAAATATTTTAGGAAAATTTTCTCAAGGTTTTTAAAGATTCCTCAAGATTTTTAAAAGTACATATCTATAGGCCCATTTCAGTTTAAAGTTAAGTTTAAGGTGAAAAACTGTGATAAATAGTATAAATACATTGAAAAGATACTGTAAACCTATTTCAAGGGCCACTTTAACTAAATAAAAATTGATGATGACGAAAACTTGTTACCTATATGGTAGACTTTTTGTATCAAATTAAAACCTTTCTACATAACATGTAAAAGTTGTTCAAAATTCCAGGTTTTTCAAGTTTCGCTTTTAGTTTCTCAAATTCCAGGTTTTTTCTGGTTTTTCAGCTTAAGTTATAAAACTCCTGATTTTTTAGTTTTTTGGCATCCCTTGGTTATATTAAAACTTCAAAATTAAATTGAATGTTGTTAATGAATATTAATGAAAAATGATTTCTGTTGCTTTTGGCCTACTAAGATTTTTTTATGTGTTGCCAATTTTGTAAACCCATAAAACCTTTCATTCAAAAGAAAAATAAGAAAATCACAATTTAATTCTAAAAATAGTATTGATCGGTTTTAAGTTTTTAATGAAAAAAAAGTTCCGCAGCTCAGAACTTATTTGTAAAAAGTTTTTGCTTTTATCAGATAAAACACAAGTAGGATTTTAATAAAAAACAAAAGAGATAAACAGTAATATAGTTGAACAAATTAAACAAAATTCTTAAATTTAAAACTTTTTGAATCTTTACATTTTCATCAAATCTATTTTTGTTTTAGATGTACCATTATTTTAATGTATTCAAAATAATATGAAAAATATTTCTTCTCGCTTTGTTGCATATAATTTTTCAATGCAAAAGAGAACCAAAAAATTTTTTAGCTAAAACTAACTTGTAACATGTTCTATTTTAAAAATTAAAAAAAAACACCTTTTGAAATTATAAATAAATAATAACGTTGAAATACTTTGAAAAATATTTTAAATTGTTTCTTTTTAACTTTCAAAGCATAACATATATATTTAAAAATAAGTTTTACATGGAAAACGAAGTCTCACTTTTGTACGAGCAGACAGTTTTGCACGAAGATAATTTTGCATGTGTAATTTTTCATTCATTTTCATATTAGTTTTGTTTTTACACTGAATTTTACTCTTAACCATTACTCTCGGTCGATAACTTTTTTATTTTTAATTATTATTTTTTTTAGTTTTAGTTTTATATAATAAAATTTCTTACTTAATATTTTTTTTCTATCACTGTTACCCCTTATCCTTATTTTCGGTCAGTGACTTTTTTTTAATCAATTATTTTTTCAGTTTTTTTCTTACTTTAATTTTTTCTATCTTTTTTTTTTGTACAAAAATGTAGTCGTGCAAAATGGTCCCTTGTTGCCAAATAGTCTTGATGCATTATGTCCCCTTGTGCACATTAGTGTCTTCGTGCAATTTTTTATTTATGCAATTTTATCCCCTTATGGAATTTTTTGCACTCGTGCAAATTTTTTCTCGTGCAACTTAGTAACCTCAAGCAATTTTTTCTTTGTACAATTTATACCTGTTCGCATAAAATTATATTTGTTTAGATAAAATGCATAAAATTTTTCTTGTAACTTTATTATTTAAGGAAATATACAAAATCAATTTTTCAACCTTAACTTTACTTGTAAAAAAAAACATTTATCATAAAATTATACTTATATATCTTATAATTATATGATATATTTTATAAGTTTTCATGAAATAAACCACTCTAAAAATTTTTAATTAAAACAACTGAAAACAACTAAGACAAAAGACAATCTTTGAAAAAAAAATACAAAAAACTTTTTACATTTCAAACATTATTTTTGTAAAGAAAGGATAAAAAATATAATTATACTTAAAAACTTGCAACAGCTTTCTGGTAAAAACTTACTCAAAAAGATTTTTCTTTTGCAACAAACTTAAGTAAACAGCAAAAAATATCATCGAGCTCAAAAGGCTGCCTTGTTTTAGTCTTAAAAAAACTGCCTTGAGTGACCTTTAACTGTCCTGAACCATCATAACTTTTTTTAATATTAAAAACAAAACTTAACTTTTCAAAATAAATTAAATCAATATAAAAGTGATATACTTTTTTTTAAATAATATACTTCTATGTAGATATTGTTAATAAGTATAGGCCATTTTTTCTATTAGTGAAAAATTTAAAGTTTTTTTAGGTATAGCTAAATAAAGCTTAAAAATATAGTAAATTTTAGTAGTTTTTAAATATCTTAAGATATATTAAAAATTTTGCAAAAAAAAAAGCCAGTTGTTTTCAATAAACCTTCAAAGTTACTATTTATTTTTTTCGAAAATATATAGCTTTTTGAAATATGGTCTCTTGAAATTTTTTTAAGAACTTTAGTTGTCGGAATTTAAATTGTCCGAATTTGTATTGTCATGTAACCACTTTTTCGAAATCAACAATCTTATTGAAAACACTTTTCTTTTCACTATGCGAAGAAATATATGAAATTCATTTTACTACCTTAAACACAACCAGGAAACAAAAGTTTATCAGAAAATTACACTTATATATTTTATAAATATATAATAGTTTTATAAGTTTATATGATACAAATCATTCTAAAAATTTTAACTCAAAACAACTGGAAAAAACAAAGACAGTACATATTCTTTAAAATCTTAAAAGAAAAATATACAAAAAACTCTTCATATTTGAAAAAACAATTTTTGTAAAAATAGAATAAAAATTAAATCATATTGATTAGTAAATTAAAACAAACTTCATTATTTGCACATCTCTCCTGTAAAAACAATTTACTATCATTTCTAACCCGATCATATCTAACCCCATTACTTTAAAACCCGTAAACTTCTAAACTAATTATATCTAACCCAATCATTTTTTACCCGATCATATCAACCTTATCACTCTAACCCAATCTTTTTTAAAACAACTATTAAAAACCTATTTTTTTTTTATTTATTTCAATTGTTTTTTTTTTTGAAGATAACCAAATGTTACAATATATTTTATTTTGTCTTAGTTAAAAGTTATTGTTTCTATAATTTTTATTACAATACATTTTACAACAATCATTTTAGTTTAACTTATTCTAACTTCAAATTTTTTTCCTCTTTTTTAGTTAATTTTTAATTTTTTTAGAATTCTTTATAAACTAAATGAACTTAATAAAAATCTTCGTTTATCAACATCCTCTAAGAATTAATATTTTAGCACTTTATATTTTTTTTATAAATGATTAATAACACCAAAAAGGTTTTTTTTAAGTTTAACAAATTAGATTTAATGAAAAAATCCTAATTTATTAAGTACAGTTTATCCAAATAGATAAGAGTTAAAAGTAGTTTAATTCAATCATTTGAACAATCGAACTAGTCTTAATCAGATAATTAAAAAATACTGAGGAGCTTCATCAAAATCATTTAAAAACGCCATAAAGAATTTATAAATTACTAGAAAAACGCAGTTTATTTGAATCCCAACACTTTTAAATATTAAGAAACTTGTGTTTAGATAAAAAATTAGTTAAAATGAAATTAAACACTTTTTAAAGATTGTATATCAGTAAAACAGATATATCTTTAGAAGTATATAAGTTTTTATAAGTTGTAAATGCATAAATTTACACTCAACTCAGTTCGTTATTGAAAAAACTATAAATAAATAATTAATTTCGATTTAAACTTAAATTATTGTACTTCAATTAATAAAACTAATTTTTTCACTACAAAAGTAAAATTCTGCATCGGATAATATTAAAGTGCTTTTATTATTTTTTGTTACAAAATATAGATCGAACTAAATAAATAAATATATGAAAAAATTATCTTGTACCTGTATACATCATCATTAAATACATCATAGAATAGCATCCAGCTTGATTTATAACTTTTTATGAAAATCTAAGCTTAAAGTTTTTTAATACTAAAACTAATTAGAACTCTACAAAGTACTAAAAGTTTTGAGTTTTTGATAGCTTATTTTGAAAAGTATATTTGCACAAATATATTTTTGTGCAAATTGGTAAGTAATTTTTCTGATTGCCTAGTAAATAATTGATTTCAAAACAAGTCTTAAAAAAGTTAACAGTTTTCAAAAATCTCTTTGCAGGATTAATAAAATAAACATATTCTATTTTTTAGTGACGTCATTAGAAGCACACAAGCTCTACATTACAAAACTGTTTTACAGTTAAATGCTATCAGCGTACATTAATTCTAATTAATTTGATACACCAGAATATCTAATTTTGAAGAGTCGTTGCAAAACGCTCAATAAAAACTTACAGTTTAAACTTTCAAGAAACTGAATAAAACTCTAAGTTATATCTAGTAAAGTTGAGGTTTTAGTTTTAGTCACTTATTGCATTAGTTATTAGTAGTGTTGTCACGTGGTCTTTTTGTTAGAGGGTGGTGCAGATTGACATTGTCAAGTTAAATAAACCACTAGTTTAAAATTTTTAAATATCATCATAATAGTTGTATTAGGAAAAAATGTAACTATTGAGAAAAGAAAGCTGTAATTATTTTTATAAATTAAAATAGAGATTAATTAAAAAATATGTATATGTGTATAAAATATTTAGTACCTGTATACATCATCATTAAATAAACTGTTAAATAGCATTCAGCTTGATTTATAATTAGTTCTATTTATAAATTATTACACTTGGCGCAATTTTTCGTCCTTTCGGCCCTTTTTTTATCAATTTTTTTTTTCATTATTTTTTTTGACTATTGTCGAATTATTCGACAAGGGTCTATTTTTTACCAAAAATTTATTTAAGTTTTGCAATACAAGAACTAGTTAGACCTTAGTAAAGTACTAAAACATTTGAGTTTTTGATAGCTCAGTTTAAAAATTTAATCTATTAACAAATATTTTTTTATGCAACTTGGTAAAATCCTTTTTAGGATTGCTTAGTAAGTAGACGATTTAAAAACAATCAAGTATTAAACTATTTAATAGTTTTTTAAAATCTCGTTAAAGGATAGTAAAAAAGTGTTTTTTCTATATATTGGTGACCGCAGTAAAATGCACAAAAGCTCTGCATTATAAAACTGATTCACAAAAAAAAACTATCAGCTTACATTTATTCTCATTAATTTGATACACCAAAAAATATAATTTATAAGATTCTTACGAAACGCTCAATAAAAACTTACAATGAAAACTTTAAATAAATTTAAAAAAACCCTTAGTTATATCTAATAAAGTTTAGGTTTTAGTTTTATTCACTTATTGCACTAATTATTCGCGGTGTTGTCACGTGGTCTTTATGTTAGTAGGTGGTGCAGATTGACATTGTCAAGTTAAAAAAAACACTAGTTTAAAATTTTTAATTAAAACAAGAATGTTATTCTTACGAAAAAGACTCATTTTTCGAAAAGGAATGCTTTGATTATTTTTATATATAAAACTAAAAAAAAATATTTATATATTTGTAAAATATCTTTTACTTTGATACATCATCATTAAATGAACCGTTAATTAGCATTCGGCTTTATTATTAGGTAGTATTTTTTAAAAATTTTACGCTTAACTCTTTGTAATAGAAGAACTAATTAGATCTCAATAAATTACTAGAAGTATTGTTTTTTTGATAGCTCAGTTTAAAAATTCTATCTATTGACAATTAATTATTTTAAAACTTGGTATGATAATTGTTATGATTACTTAGTAAGTAAATGATTTAAAAATAAGTCTTAAAGGAGATTACACTTTTCAAAAATCTCGTTGCAGGATTAAAAAAATAAACATATTCTAATTTTTAGTGACGTCATTAGAAGCACACAAGCTCTACATTACAAAATTGATTTAGAATTAAATGCTATTCGCGTACAATACTTCTCATTAATTTGATACACCAGAATATCTAATTTTGAAGAGTCGTTGCAAAACGCTCAATAAAAACTTACAGTTAAAACGTTCAAAAAACCGAATAAAACCCTTAAAATATATCTAGTAAAGTTGAAGTTTTAGTTTTAGTCACTTACTGCATTAGTTATTAGCAGTGTTGTCACGTTGTCTTTTTGTTAGAGGGTAGTGCAGATTGACATTGTCAAGTTAGATAAACCACTATTTAAAAATGCTTGCTTAAATTCATAGGAGTTGTATTAGGAAAAAAGCTAACTATTGAGTACAGACGGCTTTAATTAATTTTATAAATTAAAATTTAGATTAATTAAAAAAATAGGTATATGTTTATAAATTATTTTGTACCTCTACACATCATCATTAAATAAACCGTTATATAGCATTACGCTTAATTTATAATTAGTACTATTTATATATTATTACGCTTAAAGTTTTGCAATACGAGGACTAGTTAGACCTTAATAAAGTACTAAAACAGTTGAGTTTTTGATAGCTCAAAATAAAAATTTAATCTGTTAACAAATATTTTTTTATGCAACTTGGTAAAATACTTTTTTGAATTGCTTAGTAAGTAGATGATTTAAAAGCAATCAAGTATTAAACTATTTAAAAGAGTTTAAAAATCTCGTTAAAGGATATTAAAAAGTACATTTTCTATTTATTGAAGACGGCACTAAAATGTACACAAGTTGTGCATTATAAAACTGATTCACAAAAAAAAACCTATCAGCTTACATTTAATCACATAAATTTAATATACCAAAAAATATAATTTATAAGTGTCGTTACAAAACGCTCAATAAAAACTTACAATTAAAATTTTAAAGAACTTTAAAAAAACCCTTAGTTATATTTAATAAAGTTTAGGTTTTAGTTTCAGTGACTTATCGCATTAATTATTCGCGGTGTTGTCACGTGGTCTTTCTGTTAGTAGGTTGGGCAGATTGATATTGTCAAGTTAAAAAAACCACTAGTATGAAACTTTTAATTAAAACAATAATTTTATTCTTACGAAAAAGGCTTATTTTTCAGAAAAGAAAGCTTTAATTATTTTTATAAAAAAAACATAGTTAAATAAAAAAATATATATATTTAGAAAATATGTTTTACTTTGGTACAACATCATTACATGAACCGTCAATTAGCATTCGGCTTGATTTTCATGTAGTATTTTTTATAAATCATACGCTTAACGCTTTGTAATACAATAACTAATGAAACCTCAATAATTTACTAAAAGTATTGTTTTTTTGATAGCTCAATTTGAAAACTCTATCTATTAATAAATATTTGTTTTATAACTTGGTATAATAACTTTTATGATTACTCAGTAAGTAATTGATTTAAAAACAAGTCTTAAAGTAGTTTTTAAAAGTCTCTTTGCAGGATTAAAAAATATACAATTTCTATTTTTGAGTGACATCATTATATGCACACAAGCTCTTCATTACAAAACTGATTTAAAGTTAAATCCTATCAGCGTTAATTAATTCTCATTAATTTGATACACCAGAATATCTAATTTTGAAGAGTCGTTGCAAAACGCTCAATAAAAACTTACAGTTAAAACGTTCAAGAAACTGAATAAAACCCTTAAAATATATCTAGTAAAGTTGAAGTTTTAGTTTTAGTCACTTATTGCATTAGTTATTAGCAGTGTTGTCACGTGGTCTTTTTGTTAGAGGGTGGTGCAGATTGACATTTTCAAGTTAAATAAACCACTAGTTTAAAATTTTTAAATAAAATCATAATAGTTGTATTAGGAAAAAAGGTAACTATTGAGAAAAGAAAGCTGTAATTATTTTTATAAACTAAAATTGAGATTAATTAGAAAATATGTATATGTATATAAAAAAATTTGTACCTGTATACATCATCTTTAAATAAACTGTTAAATAGCATTCAGCTTTAACAGTTTATTTATTATTACACTTAAAGTTTTACAATACAAGAACTAGTTAGACCTTAGTAAATTACTAAAACATTCGAGTTTTTGATACCTCATTTTAAAAATTTAATCTGCTGACAAAAATTTTTTTATGCAACTTGGTAAAATACTTTTTAGGATTGCTTAGTAAGTAGACGATTTAAAAACAATCAAGTATTAAACTATTTAATAGTTTTTTAAAATCTCGTTAAAGGATAGTAAAAAACAACATTTTCTATTTATTGGTGACGGCAGTAAAATGCACAAAAGCTCTGCATTATAAAACTGATTCAAAAAAAAAAACCTATCAGCTTACATTTATTCTCATTAATTTGATACACCAAAAAATATAATTTATAAGAGTCTTACAAAACGCTTAATGAAAACTTACAATGAAAACTTTAAATAAATTTAAAAAAACCCTTAGTTATATCTAATAAAGTTTAGGTTTTAGTTTTATTCACTTATTGCACTAATTATTCGCGGTGTTGTCACGTGGTCTTTATGTTAGTAGGTGGTGCAGATTGACATTGTCAAGTTAAAAAATACACTAGTTTGAAATTTTTAATTAAAATAATAATGTTATTCTTACGAAAAAGACTCATTTTTCGAAAAGGAAAGCTTTGATTATTTTTATATATAAAACTATAAAGAAATATTTAAAAATTTATAAAATATCTTTTACTTTGATACATCATCATTAAATGAATCGTTAATTAGCATTCGGCTTGATTATTAGGTAGTATTTTTTATAAATCATACGCTTAACGCTTTGTAATACAAGAACTAATTAGATCTCAATAAATTACTAAAAGTATTGTTTTTTTGATTGCTCAGTTTAAAAATTCTATCTATTGACAATTAATTATTTTATAACTTGGTATGATAATTGTTATGATTACTTAGTAAGTAAATGATTTAAAAACAAGTCTTAAAGGAGATTACACTTTTTAAAAATCTTGTTGCAGGATTAATAAAATAAACATATTCTATTTTTTAGTGACGTCATTAGAAGCACACAAGCTCTACAATACAAAACTGATTTAGAGTTAAATGCTATTCGCGTATATTAATTCTCATTAATTTTATACACCAGAATATCTAATTTTGAAGAGTCGTTGCAAAACGCTCAGTAAAAACTTACAGTTTAAACTTTCAAGAAACTGAATAAAACCCTTAAGTTATATCTAATAAAGTTGAAGTTTTAGTCACTTACTACATTAGTTATTAGAAGTGTTGTCACGTTGTCTTTTTGTTAGAGGGTAGTACAGATTGACATTGTCAAGTTAAATAAACCACTATTTAAAAATGCTTGATTAAAATCATAATAGTTGTTTTAGGAAAAAAGCTAACTATTAAGTACAGACGGCTTTAATTATTTTTATAAATTAAAATATAGATTAATTAAAAAAATAGGTATATGTGTATAAATTACCTTTTGTACCTGTATACATCATCATTAAATAAACTGTTATATAGCATTCAGCATAATTTATAACTAGTACTATTTATATATTATTACGCTTAAAGTTTTGCAATACGAGGACTAGTTAGACCTTAATAAATTACTAAAACAGTTGAGTTTTTGATAGCTCAGTTTAAAAATTTAATCTGTTAACAAATATTTTTTTATGCAACTTGGTAAAATACTTTTTAGAATTGCTTAGTAAGTAGATGATTTAAAAGCAATCAAGTATTAAACTATTTAATAGATTTTAAAAATCTCGTTAAAGGATATTAAAAAGTACATTTTCTATCTATTGCAGACGGCACTAAAATGTACACAAGTTGTGCATTATAAAACTGATTCACAAAAAAAAAACCTATCAGCTTACATTTATTCTCATAAATTTAATACACCGAAAAATATAATTTTTAGAGTCTTACAAAACGCTCAATAAAAACTTACAGTTAAAACTTTAAAGAACTTTAAAAAATCCCTTAGTTATATTTAATAAAGTTTAGGTTTTAGTTTAAGTGACTTATTGCATTAATTATTCGCGGTGTTGTCACGTGGTCTTTCTGTTAGTAGGTTGTGCAGATTGATATTGTCAAGTTAAAAAAACCACTAGTATGAACTTTTAATTAAAACAATAGTTTTATTCTTACGATAAAGGCTCATTTTTCAGAAAAAAAAAGCTTTGATTATTTTCATAAATAAAATATAGATAAATAAAAAAAATATATATATTTAGAAAATATGTTTTACTTTGGTACAACATCATTACATGAACCGTCAATTAGCATTCGGCTTGATTTTCAGGTAGTATTTTTTATAAATCATACGCTTAAGCTTTGTAATACAAGAACTAATGAAACCTCAATAATTTACTAAAAGTATTGTTTTTTTGATAGCTCAGTTTGAAAATTCTATCTATAAATAAATATTTCATTTATAACTTGGTATAATAACTTTTATGATTTCTTAGTAAGTAATTGATTTAAAAACAAGTCTTAAAGTAGTTTTGAAAAATCTCTTTGCAGGATTAAAAAATATACAATTTCTATTTTTGAGTGACATCATTAGATGCACACAAGCTTTTCATTACAAAACTGATTTAAAGTTAAATCCTATCAGCGTTAATTAATTCTCATTAATTTTATACACCAGAATATCTAATTTTGAAGAGTCGTTGCAAAACGCTCAATATAAACTTACAGTTAAAACGTTCAAGAAACTGAATAAAACCCTTAAGTTATATCTAGTAAAGTTGAGGTTTTAGTTTTAGTCACTTATTGCATTACTTATTAGCAGTGTTGTCACATGGTCTTTTTGTTAGAGGGTGATGCAGATTGACATTGTCAAGTTAAATAAACCACTAGTTTAAAATTTTTAAATAAAATCATAATAGTTGTATTAGGAAAAAAGGTTACTATTGAGAAAGAAAGCTGTAATTTATTTTATAAACTAAAAGTGAGATTAATTAAAAAATATGTATATGTGTATAAAAAAATTTGTACCTGTATACATCATCATTAAATAAACTGTTAAATAGCATTCAGCTTTAACAGTTTATTTATTATTACACTTAAAGTTTTACAATACAAGAACTAGTTAGACCTTAGTAAAGTACTAAAACATTTGAGTTTTTGATACCTCAGTTTAAAAATTTAACCTGTTAACAAATATTTTTTTATGCAACTTGGTAAAATACTTTTTAGGATTGCTTAGTAAGTAGACGATTTAAAAACAATCAAGTATTAAACTATTTAATAGTTTTTTAAAATTTCGTTGCAGGATAGTAAAAAAGTACATTTTCTATTTATTGGTGATGGCAGTAAAATGCACAAAAGCTCTGCATTATAAAACTGATTCACAAAAAAAAACCTATCAGCTTACATTTATTCTCATTAATTTGATACACCAAAAAATATAATTTATAACAGTCTTAAAAAACGCTCAATAAAAACTTACAATGAAAACTTCAAATAAATTTAAAAAAACCCTTAGTTATATCTAATAAAGTTTAGGTTTTAGTTTTATTCACTTATTGCATTAATTATTCGCGGTGTTGTCACGTGGTCTTTATTTTAGTAGGTGGTGCAGATTCACATTGTCAAGTTAAAAAAAACATTTGTTTAAAATTTTTAATTAAAACAATAATGTTATTCTTACGAAAAAGACTCATTTTTCGAAAAGGAAAGCTTTGATTATTTTTATAAATAAAACATAGATAAATAATAAAAATATTTATATATTTATTAAATATCTTTTACTTTGATACATCATCATTAAATGAACCGTTAATTAGCATTCGGCTTGATTGTTAGGTAGTAATTTTTATAAATCTTACGCTTAACGCTTTGTAATAGAAGAACTAATTAGATCTCAATAGATTACTAGAAGTATTGTTTTTTTGATAGCTCAGTTTAAAAATTCTATCTATTGACAATTAGTTATTTTATAAATTGGTATGATAATTGTTATGATTACTTAGTAAGTAATTGATTTAAAAACAAGTCTTAAAGTAGTTTTTAAAAATCTCTTTGCAGGATTAAAAAATATACAATTTCTATTTTTTAGTGACGTCATTAGAAGCACACAAGCTCTACATTACAAAACTGATTTAAAGTTAAATTCTATCAGCGTTAATTAATTCTCATTAATTTGTTACACCAGAATATCTAATTTTGAAGAGTCGTTGCAAAACGCTCAATAAAAACTTACAGTTAAAACGTTCAAGAAACTGAATAAAACCCTTAAGTTATATCTAGTAAAGTTGAGGTTTTAGTTTTAGTCACTTATTGCATTAGTTATTAGCAGTGTTGTCACGTGGTCTTTTTGTTAGAGGGTGGTGCAGATTGACATTGTCAAGTTAAATAAACCACTAGTTTAAAATTTTTAAATAAAATCATAATAATTGTTTTAGGAAAAAAGGTTACTATTGAGAAAAGAAAGCTGTAATTATTTTTATAAACTAAAATTGAGATTAATTAAAAATAATGTATATGTGTATAAAAAAATTTGTACCTGTATACATCATCATTAAATAAACTGTTAAATAGCATTCAGCTTTAACAGTTTATTTATTATTACACTTAAAGTTTTACAATACAAGAACGAGTTAGACCTTAGTAAAGTACTAAAACATTTGAGTTTTTGATAGCTCAATAGAAAAATTTAATCTGTTGGCAAATATTATTTTATGCAACTTGGTAAAATCCTTTTTAGGATTGCTTAGTAAGTAGACAATTTAAAAACAATCAAGTATAAAACTATTTAATAGATTTTAAAAATCTCGTTAAAGGATAGTAAAAAAGTACATTTTCTATTTATTGGTGACGGCAGTAAAATGCACAAAAGCTCTGCATTATAAAACTGATTCACAAAAAAAAACCTATCAGCTTACATTTATTCTCATTAATTTGATACACCAAAAAATATAATTTATAAGAGTCTTACAAAACGCTCAATAAAAACTTACAATGAAAACTTTAAATAAATTTAAAAAAACCCTTAGTTATATCTAATAAAGTTTAGGTTTTAGTTTTATTCACTTATTGCATTAATTATTCGCGGTGTTGTCACGTGGTCTTTATGTTAGTAGGTGGTGCAGATTGACATTGTCAAGTTAAAAAAAACACTAGTTTAAAATTTTTAATTAAAAGAATAATGTTATTCTAACGAAAAAGACTCATTTTTCGAAAAGGAAAGCTTTGATTACTTTTATATATAAAACTATAAAGATATATTTATAAATTTATAAAATATCTTTCACTTTGATACATCATCATTAAATGAATCGTTAATTAGCATTCGGCTTGATTATTAGGTAGTATTTTTTATAAATCATACGCTTAACGCTTTGTAATACAAGAACCAATTAGATCTCAATAAATTACTAAAAGTATTGTTTTTTTGATAGCTCAGTTTAAAAATTCTATCTATTGACAATTAATTATTTTATAACTTGGTATGATAATTGTTATGATTACTTAGTAAGTAAATGATTTAAAAACAAGTCTTAAAGGAGATTACACTTTTCGAAAATCCCGTTGCAGGATTAAAAAAATAAACATATTCTACTTTTTAGTGACGTCATTAGAAACAAACAAGCTCTACATTACAAAACTGATTTAGAATTAACTGCTATTCGCGTACATTAATTCTCATTAATTTGATACACCAGAATATCTAATTTTGAAGAGTCGTTGCAAAACGCTCAATAAAAACTTACAGTTAAAACGTTCAAGAAACTGAATAAAACCCTTAAGTTATATCAAGTAAAGTTGAAGTTTTAGTTTTAGTCACTTATTGCATTAGTTATTAGCAGTGATGTCACGTGGTCTTTTTGCTAGAGGTTGGTGCAGATTGACACTGTCAAGTTAAATAAACCACTATTTAAAAATGCTTGATTAAAATCATAATAGTTGTATTAGGAAAAAAGCTAACTATTGAGTACAGACGGCTTTAATTAATTTTATAAATTAAAATATAGATTAATTAAAAAAATAGGTTTATGTGTATAAATTATTTTGTACCTGTATACATCATCATTAAATAAACCGTTATATAGCATTCAGCTTAATTTATAATTAGTACTATTTATATATTATTACGCTTAAAGTTTTGCAACACGAGGACTAGTTAGACCTTAATAAAGTACTAAAACAGTTGAGTTTTCGATAGCTCAATATAAAAATTTAACCTGTTAACAAATATTTTTTTATGCAACTTGGTAAAATACTTTTTAGAATTGCTTAGTAAGTAGATGATTTAAAAGCAATCAAGTATTAAACTATTTAATATTTTTTAAATATTCGTTACAGGATAGTAAAAAAGTGTTTTTTCTATTTATTGGTGACGGCAGTGAAATGCACATAAGCTCTGCATTATAAAACTGATTCACAAAAAAAACCTATCAGCTTACATTTATTCTCATTAATTTGATACACCAAAAAATATAATTTATAAGAGTCTTACAAAACGCTCAATAAAAACTTACAATGAAAACTTTAAATAAGTTTAAAAAAACCCTTAGTTATATCTCATAAAGTTTAGGTTTTATTTTTATTCACTTATTGCATTAATTATTCGCGGTGTTGTCACGTGGTCTTTCTGTTAGTAGGTTGTGCTGATTGATATAGTCAAGTTAAAAAAAACACTAGTATGAAAATTTTAATTAAAACAATAATGTTATTCTTACGAAAAAGACTTTTTTTTTCGAAAAAGAAAGCTTTGATTATTTTTATATATAAAACAAAGATAAATAAAAAAAAAATATTTATATAATTATAAAATATCTTTTACTTTGATACATCATCATTAAATGAACCGTTAATTAGCATTCGGCTTGATTATTAGGTAGTATTTTTTTTATAAATCATACGCTTAACGCTTTGTTATAAAAGAACTAATTAGATCTCAATAAACTACTAAAAGTATTGTTTTTTTGATAGCTCAGTTAAAAATTCTATCTATTGACAATTATTTATTTTATAACTTAGTGTGATAATTGTTCTGATTACTTAGTAAGTAAATGAATTAAAAACAAGTCTTAAAGGAGATTACAATTTTCAAAAATCTCGTTGCAGGATTAAAAAAATAAACTTATTCTATTTTTTAGTGACGTCATCAGAAGCACACAAGCTCTACATTACAAAACTGATTTAGAATTAAATGGTATTCGCGTACATTAATTCTCAATAATTTGATACACCAGAGTATCTAATTTTGAAGAGTCGTTGCAAAACGCTCAATAAAAACTTTCAGTTAAAACTTTCAAGAAATTAAATAAAACTCTTAAGTTATATATAACAAAGTTTAGGTTTTAGTTTTATTCACTTATTGCATTAGTTATTCGCGGTGTTGTCACGTGGTCTTTCTGTTAGTAGGTTGTGCAGATTGACATTGTCAAGTTGAAAAAACAACTAGCTTAAAATAATGGTATTATTACGAAAAAGACTCATTTTTGAGATAAGAAAGCTCCAATAATTTTTTAATTAAAATATAGATAAATTGAAAAATATACATATATATGAATACAGTTTCTTGTATCTTAATACTTGTAAAGAATTCGGCTTGATTTATAGTTAGTACTTTTTAAGTATTAATACGCTTAAAGTTTTGTAATAGAAGAACTATTTAGACCTAAATAAAGTACTAAAAGTATTGAGTTTTTAATAGCGAAATTTAAAAATTTAATCTAATAACAAATATTTTTTCTTTGCAATTTGGTAAAATAACTATATATGATTGCTTAGTTTATAATTGATTAAAAAAAAAACAAGAGTTTCAGAAGTTAACAGTTTTCAAAAATCTCTTTGCAGGATTCAATAAAAGTACAATTTCTTTTTATTGGTGACGGCACTAAAATGCACACAAGCTCTGCAGTATAAAACTGATTCATGCAAAAAACCTATCAGCTTACATTAGTTCTCATTTATTTTATACACAAAAATATCTAATTTTGATGAGCCGTTACAAAACACTGAATAAAAACTTACAGTTTAAACTTTCAAGAAATTTTATAAAACCCTTAAATAATATCTAACAAAGTTGAGGTTTTAGTTACTTACTGCATTAATTACTTTCAGTGTTGTTGCTAAGTCTTTTTGTGAGATGTAGCTGTAGACTTACATTGTCAAATTAAAAAAAAAAACACTAGTTTGAATTTTTTATTGAAATCATAATTGTTATATTAGAAAAAACCTAACTTTAAGAAAAAAAAGCTTTAACAATTTTTTTAGTTAAAGTATAGATAAAATAGAAAAAATTTCATATATTTATAAAATTATTTGTAACTGTATACACCACCATTAAATAAACCGTTAAATAGCATTCAGCTTGATTTATAATTAGTACTTTTTATAAATTACTACGCTAAAAGTTATAAATAAAGTCTTGCAATACAAGAACTATTTAGACCTCAATAAAGTACTATAAAAGTTGAGTTTTTGAAAGCTTAGTATAAAAATTTAATCTGTTAACAAATATCTTTTTTATGCAACTTGGTAAAATACTTTTTAGGATTGCTTAGTGAGTAATTGATTTGAAAACAAACAGGTATTAAATTATTTGATAGTTTTTAATATCTCGTTGCAGGATAGAAAAAAGTACATATTCAATTTAATGGTGACGGCATTAAAATACACAAAAGCTCTGCATAAACAAACTAATTTATAGAAAAAAACCTATCAGTCTACACGTATTTTCATTAATTTGATACACCAAAATATTTAATTTTGAAAAGTCGTTGCAAAACGCTCAATAAAAACTTACAGTTAAAACTTAAAAGAAAATTTTAAAACCCTCAGTTATATCTGACAAAGTTTAGGTTTTAGTTTTGGTCACTTATCGCATTAGTTATTCGCGGTGTCGTCACGTGGTCTATCTGTTAGTAGGTGGTGCAGATTAACATTGTCAAGTTAAAAAAACCACTAGTCTGAAGTTTTTAATTAAAATAATAATGGTATTATTACGAAAAAGACTCATTTTTGAGAAAAGAAAGTTCTAATGATTTAATAAATAATATATAGATAATTTGAAAAAAAAGTGTAGGAATAAAGTATCTTGTACCTTGATACTTAATCATTAAATAAACCGTTAAATAGCATTCGTCAATTTATTTTTACCATATTTTTCTAGGTTTTTTGAAACATAATTTTTTTAAATAACTTTTTAATAAAAAATTAAGGATAAGAAACAAACATTTTAAAACTTTAATAATTACTTACATTTTACTATCAATGTTTGTGAGTTTAAATTTCAAATAATACAATTAAAAAATTTTTTTTTTTGGTTTTTATTGATACAATGGTCTTTTTGTTGCTAAATAATGTAAAAGTTATAAAAATAAAACATGTAAGTTTTCCGGATTTTATATAATATTAACAGTCAATTTTTAACTAATATAAAATACATATTTTTAAATATTTCAAAAGGTACTAGATTTCTATTTTTAGCTTGAATTTTATATACCATAGTTTTAAACTTAAATAGCCAACTTAAAAACTAATATAACTTTTGCTGTAATTTTTTTAAACCAATAATTAAGTACCATGGAAAAATTTACTTAAATTTTAACTTAAATTTTAAAACACACAGGTCATTTGATTGGATTGTTTAATGTATTTTTGTTGCTTGCTTTTGATTTTAAACTTAATAGTTTTCCCTTTGTGTTTTTAAGTGTTGAAATTTTATCTTTTGAGTATTAGCCAAACAACATGTCACCAAGAGATTTTTTTACTTGAAAAAACAGAATTTACTTTTGATTACTTTAATGTTAATTAAAAAGGTAGAAATAAACATGAATAAATCTACTTAAAAACTTACCAGGGAGGCCAATGATTTTTTTATATACTCGTTTTTGGGTTTATTTAGTTTAAAATTAAAAACTGTGTTAAGTAGTGTTCAACTAAATTAAGATACTGTAATGCTACTTTGAATATATTTTATAATAAAAGAAATCGAAATTGACAGGAAATTTTATTTTATATCAAATTTTTCGTGTCAAACCAAAGTTTTAGTACTTAGTATAAGGGTTGCCACTCTTTGAGTCAAAAAAATTTTTCTCTGAGTGCTCAAAAACTTCCCTGAGTAACCTAATGCTTCCTTGAGTTTATTCAAATCCTTATAATTCTTATAGTTTATTGAAAAATACAATTTTTATTCTAAGAATATTAAAGAACTAGCTGCAAGGCTAAAAAATTTCTAAATAAGCACTAAATAAAAAATTAAACCTAATTTTTTTAAACATAATATTGAAGCTGATTTAATTAAATTTCATTCAAGATGTAGAAAAAAATTTCTCTAAGATTTATTAAAAAATCTTAAAATTTCCCAGAAATTTTTAGAAAAGTCCAAAACTGTCCTGATTTTTCTGAGTTAATAAAAGAGAATCAAAATTCCCTCAGTTTCCCTGAATTCCCTGAGTGTGTGGCAACCCTGTAATATGTAAAAATAGTTTGAAACTCCACGTTTTTAAAATCCATATTATTCAAACTTTATTTGAAAAATTTCTCAAATTACAGGTGTTTTAGCCAATTCCAGGTTTTGTTGTTTTGTAGAAACTCTGACTTATCCTTGTATACTGAAGAATGAGACTGATGTTTTACAAACAATATAAATTGAAAATATGATTGAAAACATTTATATTTCTTTATAATCAAAATTTGCTAAAACATTTGATCTTCAGTTACTTAACATAATTGTACAATTAGTTTTTTCTATAAAAACATCAATTTTATAGTTAACATTTATGACAGTGTTTTTTTACTATGCAAAACTAGCTTAAAACAGCAAATTAATTAAGTTTTAAAAAAATAAATTAATAAAAATTTTTTTAGTTGTAAATATTTATTATTATAAACAGGGATTATATTGTTTTAGTGAAATATACTGTTCTGAATGCCATTTAATTGATTGAGTCATCCTGAAATTTTTAAAATCCTGAGAAAATATTAAAATTTTAATTTTACTAAAAGACTACTTCTTTAAAAAATTGGATATGGAATAAAAGGTATTTTAATTAATTTAACTAAATTTAAATCAAAATTCAAAAAATGGCCTAGGATTTTCAAAATCTTAAAACAGTTCTCAGTTTTATAAAAAAAAAAAACTATCTTGAGCCCGTCTGACTTTTAAAATAAATCTAAATTATTCTGAGTTATACTAAGTCATCCTGATATTTTTAAAAATTAAAAATTAGGTTGAGTAATACGGAGTATCCTGAGTGTGTGGCAACCCTGTACAAATATCTTTTGACATTAATACTAATAATGATAATTTGTGTCACTAGTATTTATATACTAACTTTGTTTCAATCAAGTTTGTGTGACCTGATGTTAAAGGGGTCCTAATAAGTGCTTTAAAAAATCTCAAAAGTGAACAGTATTCAAAGATACAAACCCAGTGGTTAGTAAATAAAGAAAAAAAAACTTTTCATACTGTTACAAAGGTTTCTGCTACAACTATAGAAAAAAATACTATAAAATTTAAACCAAAAATAATTTAAAAAATATTTTTTTTTATATAAATTAAAAATGACATGCTCGTTTAAGTTGTGGAAAATTTTTTCCCACTTTTGATTATATTAAAAACTTTATATTTTTCAAAACTAATAAATATATTAACTGGCTATAATTTGAATTTATTTTCTTTATTCAAACTTTAAAAGTTAAAAAATGTAAAAAACTTTATATAATAATATAAGAGAGTGGCAAACTTTTAGTTAAAACTTTATATTTAATAATATTGTTTATAAAAACTAATACACTTTTTTATTTTAATAAAGAATATGTAAACTTTACTTTGTTTAAACTTTTTTATTTCCAGTACTACTATAGTATGAGCTGTGGCTATTGAACTAAAATGGCTTTTTTTTCTTTTTTAAGCAGTGTGCAGTCAAAACAACAAACTCGTGTCAATTAACTACGTTTATGTTTATTCATTTTAAATTATTGTCTAAAACAATAGAAAAAAAATTCCAAAAATATATTAAAAAAAGAAAATATTCTAAAAATAGAAGAATATTTTTAATTATAAATCATAACACTATGTCCAACAAATAATACTCAGTTGATTTAAAAATGTTTTTGTACTATCTTTTAGAATCTAAACACAAATACTATGATTTTCCATTAAACATCAAGATTCTTTTAAACATTATTTTTGTCTGCACGATAATAATTTACTGGAATTTTTTTTTTTTGAATTGGATCCGATTCTAATGTGGATGTGTTTCCCCAAGTATTTTCTGAGTCAGCAAAATTTCCAAAATTTTAGTTTTCTTTATTATTCAATATCTACTCAATAATTAAATATTCTAGAAAAGATAAAAATAATTAACAAAATAATTAATATTTATACTGAATAAAAATATATTTTTCTATCTCAGCAAATACTAGTAGAAACACCTCCACTTTTAAACAAGACATTTTAAAATATTACGTTTCTGTTTTCCATCGAAAAATCTTAACTAAAAAAAATAGGTTCGTTGTTGTTTAAGAGCAATTAAATTTTTGTAAAATTGACAAAAACTATAGAATTTTTTGTTTCAACACCAGTATAAAATAATTTATCTTCCACAAAAATTAATTGTGGTTATTATTAGGTTCGTTGTTGTTGTTATTAATAGGTTCGTTGCTGTTTAAGAGCAATTAAATTTTTGTAAAATTGACAAAAACTATAGAATTTTTTGTTTCAACACCAGTATAAAATAATTTATCTTTCACAAAAATTAAATTATGGTTATTATTACAAATTATCATATCAGGGATTAATGACAATGTTTCAGTAAAAAAAATCATATAATTATACTGTACGAAGTTGATCTTAATTATTTTTACTACCACTTTAACCAACAATATTTCCTTTTAAAAGTACACAAGCTGCATTTATAGTTGCGAAATTCATTCGAGTTGTTTCTTTAAAGTTGTTTCAATTTATATTAAACTCTAAACAGGAGTTATTTTTTCAGTTGGCATCATCATTATGATAAAAACCTCAAAAAATAAATATTTTATCTATAAATGTACAATTGCAAACATTTCAGCGATTATAAATATGCCATTATGTTTCAAATGTTAGTGATATATAAATATAAATATATATTTCAATAACTTTTATCAAATTGTTGATGATATCCTTAGCACTTAATAAATGAACTTTTTATTTTAATAAAGTACTTATAAACTCATTTGCTTTTTAAACATTGAGAACAATTTTTTTTCTACTTAATGTTTTATTAATATATAATGATTTGTATCTAATGATTCACTGCTTTGCAAAAACAAGTAAAGTTATTTTAGTTCAATAATCATTACTTAAACTTATTGAGAATTTTATAATCTTATAATCTTAGTTGACTTACAATTATAAGCGAAATGAGTAAAAAATATTTATTGTAAGATATAGTAAACACCTAATGCGAAACCTTTTCTTTAGTTATTAAGAAGAAAATAGAATGTGTATTAAAATCATTTTGTCAAAGACTCAAAAAAAATTTAATGTTTTGAAAAAAAAACTAAAATAAACAGTACAATTTTTGGTCACTTAAGATATTTTTAATAACTCCAAAAAAATTTTTAACTCCAAGAATGGCAATCGTTTTTTAATATCCATGATTATGTCTTATTATTTCTTTTTTCAATATATTTATATTAAAAACTCTAAAAGCTTAAACTAAGAAATTTGTAAAATAATTTTTTTAATTTTGTTTTTGATTAAAATCAGGCTGAATTAAGTTAGCTTTATATACCCAGTTTACAATCACTCAGAGTGTATAAGCCTTGTCGGTTAAAACAATACGCTCAAATAAAAAATTTAATAAAAAATGCTTCAGCGCCTCTTTAGAATATAGAAACTCTTTGAATTTTTTTCAGCTAAATCTCAAAACAAAAAATATGTTGAAAAGAACTTTTTATTTTTCAATATTTATTTTTCTTAACATAAAGTAATACTTGTTTTTGTTTATGAAACTTTAAATTTTCAATTCTTTTAAAATATATTAAAATAACTCTTTTAAATTTAATACCAAATATTTAGATTATAATATAATAGGTATTACTCGTGCATAATATTTTTAACTAAAAAAACATCAAACGTTTACTACTAGATTTTCTGGCAATCCTACAATATATTTTTTTCTTAAGTAGTACATTTAGCCCCTTGATATTTTTTAAGAAATTAACATTTCTTAAAAAATTATATGAGTGCAGAAATTTGCGATCTGATAGGATTATATATCTTGTCCGATTTGTCTTCAATTGACATTTTAGTTTCATTAGGGTTATATCGGGACGATGGTCTAACGGTTTTAAAGAAATCAAAATGTGAAAATGAAAGGGCAGCTAAAACAATCAGAAAGATTTTCGAGAATCATGGGCTTAAGATAACTGTGGAAGCAAATTTAATCCAAACTGACTATTTAGACATCACGATGAATTTATTAAATAACACATATGCCCCGTTTCGAAAAGAAAACTCGCATATAAGATATATAAATAAGCAATCAAATCACCCTAAACTAATAAAAAAGAGCATAGGCCAAATGGTTAGTAACAGATTAGGTAAACTTTCCAGTAGCGAAGAGATTTTCAATAACATCAAAAAAGACTACAATGATACTTTAGCTATAAGCGGATACAACAAACTCAAAAGCTACAACGAAAGTATCTTAAAGCGCAATAGAAAGACCAGAAAGTCCAGGAAAATTATTTACATCAACCCCCAATTCTGCAATTCTGTAAAAACAAATATTGGTAAAAAATTCTTGGATCTTGTACGACTTCATTTTCCAAGAAATAATAAACTTCACAAGATCTTTAATAAGAACACCATTAAAATTTCATATAGTTGCCTTCCAAACCTAAAAACGTAATAAATACCCATAACAAAAGGATTTTAGACGATTCAAACAAAAAAGATAAGACTTGCAACTGTAGGGACAAAACAAACTGCCCTTTTAAAGGAGAATGCTTACTAAAAGGTATCTATAAGGCTTCTATCAGGAATAAGGAAAACAGAGGACAACAGGGGTATCTTTCAAAAAAAGATGGCAACAGCACAAATTAAGCGTACTCAAGAAATCCCAAACAACTACTCTATCCAAACTTGCCATTTCAAACAATATCAATTTTGCCGAAATCAAATGGCAAGTGCTATACATATAGTTAATAGCTCAGTTCCGAAGAAAGCTGACAACTGTTCAATCTGCAATCTGGAGAGAATGGCTATAGCCGAAGCAGATAGAATCAAATCATTAAATATCAGAAAAGAATTAACCGCTAAGTGTCCCCATTATAAGTGTTGTTATTTTTGATTTATTGTTTGCTTGTTGTGTCTTATTTTTACTATTTTTACCATCTTATATGTTAAACTTAATCTTTAATTTTTTTAGACTTTTATAAACTTTATGATAATTTTCACTAATTAAACATAATAAGTTTTTATAAAGTTATTAATTAATTTCACTTAAAAATATCTATAAAGTACTTAATTACTAATTTATGTCCAATTTGTGCTGATTAGTCTAATTAGTGCTATTTAATTTGATTATTTTTTTCTATATATATCAGTGTGCTTCATTTTTATTGCTACTTAGACTCTGAAGATCCTTTTTTAGGTGAAACCGGGTTAGTAAGGTTGCAATTTTTTCAATAAATTATTAATTAATTTGGCTCTCTGTTTCAAGATTAAGCACTATTATTCATTTGGTTTCCAAGTTGTATAAATTAGTCTTACAGAAATTTTTCTCTAACATTCTGCAAGAAAATTTTGTCAAAACTATGAAGAATTTGGAGTAGTTTTCAAACTGTATAGGCAAAAACTAGTTGAATTTAAACTTACAAAGTCTTTTAAATACTTAAAGCAGAAAAACAACAAAACCTATTTTAAAACAAAGAATTCAAACTTTGTTAAACTATGTTTAACTCTTTGTACAATTTTTTTTCAGCAAGATTATTTTATCATACTTAATGGACGCTTTAACCGGTTTTCATCTCACTGTGTTCAGGTAAAGTTTATACAAAATGATAATATTTTAGAAAACAAGCATGCTTAATTAGCCCCATTTATGAAAAAATTAATGAATCAACCTGTTACTGAAGTTTTAACCATGAATATCTATAAAAACTACATGCAAATAGTAGAGCAGTATGAAAATTAACTTACTTATTATTAAAATTAAGAAAAGCTAACAAATTTTAATAAAAGTATCAAGGGCAAAGGGGGGTTAAACACTTTTTTCACATTTTGATCTTATTTTATTGAGATTTTAAGCTACAAGATGGTTTTTACTGATTTTAATAATAAAAAACATTTTTTGATATATATCAGGTCAAAGTGGGAGGCAACAACAGGTTCCTTTTGGGAGGGGCAAACTAAAACAGCAAAAAAAGACTACTTCAAAAAAAAACTTTATTCTCCAACGTTTTTTGAAATAAATACCTCATAATTTCAGGATATGTTGTTTAAAGTACTTAAAAATTTTGTCGGAAAGAATGTTTTTAAAATTAAAATATAAAATTAAAAAAAAATAAACAAAAAACAAACAGTTTTTTTTGTTTTTTGTCAGAAATTATTTATTTTTATTTGTTTAAATTCTCTTCCCACACAATTTTCTAAAAATTGAAAGGAGCATATTCTGAAAGTTTGTGGCATACATCTCGAAAAACGTAGAAGAAGATAGATTTTTAATCTATTGTTGCCGTCCAATTTGACCTACTATATCTCAAAAAGTAATTAGATTTTTTTAAATTTGTAAAAAGCAACTTGTAGCTTAGTTAAAATTCAATATTATAAGACTAAATTATAAAAATGGTGATCTATATCCCTATGCCCTTAATATGTTTTTAACTGTTATTCAAAATTTTTGGTAGGATGATTATTTAAAACTAACTTTTTTCAAATCTTGGCTAGTATTAGCATGGTATTTAAGACATTTTTAAAGACATATTTAAAGCAATTCGCTTTTAATCTTATCTTACAATATCTACACCTTACGTGGTATGAACTAGAAACATCAGGCATAATCCAGTCTATTAGTAAAATCATATTCTGTATTTAATAGATAATTCTTATTTATGTAAAGCAATAATCAACTACTTTACCTTTAAACTCGGGAACAGATTTCCATTAGAAGTGTATTACTTTGACCTTTTTATTCTTCCTAGTAGGAGCTTCAATTTCGACAGTTATCATTTTTAACCAGCTGTGACAAATAAATGTTTTAGTGCTTTATATTAAATAGGCTGTTATAAAGTTAGCTATCATAAAATTACAAATAATATTTTTTTAGTATTTTAGATTAAATAAATCTTGGGAATCATAATTGTACATACTTTTTTACTAATATTGTTACTTTTTTTAATTTAATCAATTTAAAGTTCTTAACTTAAATGTCTATTTCAATATTTTGTTTTTATTTTATTTTACTTCCATTTATTTGTTCAAATTTTTTTATAGATTTGTTAACAACAACTGAGGATCTCCTATATGCAAATATAGGAGTAAAACATTGTTTTGTTAGTAATAAGCTATCAAAATAAATATCAATTTTTTTTTTTTACTTAATACTTAATAAAAATTAGTTAGTTAGATAGATGTTTTTCCTACTTTTTAAACATCTTACAAATGTATACTTTGCTTTTAACTATTCTAACTACTAAGTTAAAGTAATTATAATTTAGCAGAGTTAATGATAATAATCAGAATTGCCATTCTTTGAGGCAAAATAGTCAGACTGTGTTACATCAGACTAGTTAGAGTTTATAATAAAATATAAACAAAACGTTTTTGTTAGCAAATTTTTGAATAAAAATAATACTAATTTAGTTTAAATACGAAAAGATACCTAAATAGCTACAGAAGAATTTTAAAAATCAGTATTTGTAAGAAATAAGAAATAATTAAGGCATAAAAACTAGTATTAGATACTTAAAGGATATCAACACTAGCATGAGATTTCAAAAAAAGTTCATACTAGCTTAAGAATGCTACACACAGTATGTATCTAAAACTTTTTTAAGTGAATATATCTTAAAAGTTAATTGAAACTGTTTTTGGTTGTATAAAAAATCTAGTATAGACTTTATGGATGATATTATAAAAAACTAATCTACTGATGTGAAATTACTAAATGATACAAACAAATTTTTAAACTGAAACATTAATTCTTAGCAAAATCATTTTATCTAAAGTCCACCACAGAAATTAATGTACATTTTCATTGACTATTTGAATGCTTTAAAAGCCATAATTTTATTTTTTCTCATATATTGTAGGATATGGTAAATGTAAGCTGAAAACTTTTTTAATGAAGCAAATCCATCAAATTTTATTAATGAATATTTTATTTAAACTGTTCTTAATGATTCTTTTTTATAACAGTTAAATGATTAAGATCAATTATTTAACTATTATTTTAATAAACTTATTACACAAAACTTATTTTTTAATTTTTAGGATTATTTTACATAATACTTTGTTAATTTTTTTTAGTGAATATAAGACATTGTTTAGATTTTGATTTAAACACAGCTGTTTTTAGAAAACTTGGACACTTCTAAACTTGAGCTATGAAATCATAACTTCTAGAATTTTTGAAAAAATGATTTATCAAAACCAAAATTGAAACAAAAATAAATAAATAAATAACATAAGAACTTATTTAAGAATCAAAGAAGAGCTAAATAGAGTAAATAAAGTGTTAAATATTAAAAAGAAAACATTATAGAACTGTTACGTTCTAAAATAATAGGTAAAATGTTTTTTACTAGTCTAAAGTCATTTAGCTAATTCTTGAATAATTAATAAGTATACAGTTAAAATATTTAGTTGTTACAAAAGGAGATTGTTTAAAGATATTATTAATTAGAGTTAGTTTATAAAACTGGACTAATTTTATAACACAGGTTAACCAATTTTATTATTTTAATGGTTAATACAATTATGCACATTTGTAGGCTACTTCGTATATGGCTGCTGTACAAACAGTCCTAGACTTTAATAATGCAAGACATTATTAAATTAAATTTTGCAGATAGGTTGTTTCAAGAAATCTTATTTACCCATTTTATTAAGACTCAATCTGTTGTTTTTTGTTTTTGAGTAAAGATTGACCAGCAAAAATGTACAAAAATTAAGTCAAAGAGACATTTCTAAAAACTAAAAAAAAATTTAATTCTTATTTTTGTTTTTGAAAAAATGATAAACTTATCTTTGAATAAATAGTAATTTGAATATAGTAATGTCTTGGTTGTATTTGAAATTTAATCAATTCATTTAAAAATTCATTTTAACATTAAATTATATAAAATAGAATACAAAAATAAATTTAAAAGGAAAACTTTTTGATAAAAATCTTTAAGTATTTTAAGACTTTAACCACAATTTATTATTTTATTTCTAGGATATTTTAAAATTTATGGTAGACAACCATCAGATTTACTCCACCCTCTATTTTGCTTCTTAACATTAAATTGAAGACTTTGTAAATTTAAAAATTTGTATTTTTAGTGTAATTAAGGATTTGGCCATGTTTCATAAACAACTTACTAAGCTAAATATTTTGCTGAAAATCTTATTTCGTCTTATTTTCGTTACACAATATAAAAAAAGTTTAAATAAGTTTAAATTAACATTTAAATACATTATTTAACTTTCTACCTGAAAAAATGAAAATATATATAATTAATTAAAATTATAAAACATACTAAAAATTGGATTTTTAATACTGATGATTTTTTTTATAAAAGTTATGAGCATGAGCATTTTTAAATATTTCCAAATTTAATTTATTTAAAGAGCAGTGTTCCTTTAGAACCTTTTAAAATGTTTTAAGTTGTCACAGTTTAAATTTATTATTTTGAACCTTACAACTTGCAGTTACAAGCATTGTTATTACAGTTTATAAATTTTGATAAATTATGTTTCAAAATGTTTTGTACAACGGGATTCCCCTTTACGTTTACGTGACTCCTCTTTGGGCTGTTATGCTATAAAAATCAAAATTTGGATTAAAAGAGGTTTATGATAAGCTAACAGCTATTGTGGAAATTAGCTCATTTTTTAACAAATTTTCCGCGTTTCAGCTACATTTGGCTTCTATGATTACAGCCATATATAAACCCTCTATCAGTTGGAGAGGAGATAATTCTAAACCACTTTGCTGCTGCTAAAATGTAAACATTTGTTATTTATTTAGTTTATTGTAAAGTTCGTTTTATATCAATTTTATTTCTTTTAAAATGTTTTCTGATTTTAAAATATTTAATTTAGTCTAAAAAGTATTAACCATATGATTTTTTTGTTATTCAGCTGTTTATGTAACTTAGTAATTGATAGTTTTAAGTTTTACAAGTTTAGTTTATTTCTGGATTGAATCACGACCTTAAAAAAACTACTTCAAGAATATTATGACAAACATGGATGGCTGTTAAAATTTAAAACTATTTTTTTTTAAACATATATATATATATATATATATTAAGCTTATATAGTACATGCAGACTTTAATATAAACATGTTACTGTAGTTTTGTACGTAGTCTTATACCTGTTGAATGTTATAACTGTTTAGTTCATTAATTTTAAATATGAATCTTAAGAATTTTTTATAAGATTTTAAATAAGAATCTTAAGTGCTATATTAAGGGTCTAACCTTCAACCATTTTTTCTTTCTAAAAAGTCATTCAGTGTAAAGATAAATAATTTGTAATAATTGTAAACTAAAAATACAACAACACTAAATTTTTCATTTAGATTACCTTAAACTTGGATGTATTGAACAACTTTGAAACTGTTTATTTTTTAAAACATATAGACTTATTACTAATTAACTTTAAATAAAAATTTGATTTGGAACTCCTTTGGTTAGAAAAGTTTGTTTCTGATATTAACTTGTCCGCCTAATAAAAAGCACAAACTAAAAGTTGGATTTTACAATGTAAAAACTGGCTAGGTCGTGTCGTTTTAATAATTAAGTTTGAGATAAAATATTGAGCGAATGATAATTAATCAGCTTAAAATAGCTTATTTCACAAATTTAAGGTAAACCATTGTAAAGTCGGTTGCTAAACCGAATCATATCTTTAAGTCAGATTTTTATCTTACGTAAATTTATAAGAACAATACTTGATAAGTCTTTAATTGAATAAATGTCAACTAATCTGATTACATCAAGTTCTTTTTATTATTTAAATGAATTATATTTATTTCAAGGTAGAAATAGAAAATTATTTATAGAAACTCTTATTTTTTATTAATGGAAATTTTTTTTTTTTTTTTTGCTCACTATGCAATATTGTCTTTTAGAATTTAAAAAAATAATTTTATTTTATTAAAACTCTGGACTTATTTTTAATAGATGTCAACTAATCTGATTACATTAAGTTTTTTTTTATTATTTGTAAAAATTAGCTTCAATTAACTATAGAATGGAATAAAAATATTTCGGGAAGTTCTTATCTTTATTAATGGAAAATAAAACTTACTGTCGGTTAACTATAAAATTAAAAGTTTAAATTCAAATATTCTAATGAAAACTAATGGTGTAACTTTGCAGTAAAGCTCTAATCTTATTGTTAATTTCAACTGTTTGACTTAATAATGAGTAGAATTACTGTTTAGGTCCCACAAAAAATGTTGTGCTAATTATACAATAAATGCAATAACAATTGAAACAATAAGTAGCAACTTTGTGAAAATATAAAGATATACAGTTATTTAACTAGAGAGTTTAGAACAAATAAATAAGACACAGTAATCTATCCACTAATAGGAGATTGATAATTAATAATTTATTATTTTTGAGAATAAACAATTACTCAGTTTCACCGCAGAGCGGATTTTCAAATTGTAAATCTTATTCAAATAGAATCCAAATAGGATTCTATTTGAATAAGATTTACAATTTGAAAATCCGCTCTGCGGTGAAACTGAGTAATTGTTTATTCTCAAAAATAATAAATTATTGATATACAGTTATAACTTATAAGTAAATACTTTTAAAAAACTATATTTCTAATTAACTGTGCTTAAAGATGATATTTATGGGTCAAATTAAACTATTATGAATAACACAACCTTCGTCAAGTAATATTTTGAACATGGGTAGGCAAAGTTTGATAAAAAAATCCAGTTGACTACATCACTATTGAAACATTAAAATGTTTAAAAGAAAATTGATACTAAGAAAGTTTAGATACGTAAAAGCTTTATTTATTACTTTTATTAAAAGATAAATGTACAAACTTGTTTTAATTGTTTTAACGTAATAAAATATGACGCAGGAATTTTTTTTGTTTAACTAGTTACATTTGATCAACCTTAAAATTAAATTACTATTAAAAATAACACGTAAATTATTTAAGGACCTTAAATACAAGAAGACTTTTTTGGTTAGCAAGTCACAGACTAGTATCAATTAGATGATTAGCGGTTTTAGAAGTTAAACAAATAACAAAAAAAATAACTTCATTATAAATACTCATCAATTGTCATTATTATGTAAAAAATCGTCATTATATATTATCATAGAAAAAAATCAACGAATTGGAAGAAAAATTTGTTGAAATAATCATGGAAACTTGTTTAAATAATTATGCGTTTTAATATGGTTTTTAGTTTAAAACATACTTAAAAAGTATTTCAAAAAATTTTGCACTAATTACTTAAGTAAATATTAGTACTTTCAAACAACATAAATCTATTTTGAAATAGTTTTAATATTACAACAGCTCAAATAACTTTGTCATTTCTAACCTGTTAGGCTTTAAAAGGGCTCCGCAAACTGAGACAAGAGCTTCATTGGTAGTTACAAGTAGCTTGTAACCAGTACAATCGTTATTGCAGCAAGTGAGTTATTACCTTTAATAAAACTTATTCAGATACAAAAAAATAAAAACTATATCAGATATAAAATCTTGCAAATATGCTTTTAAAACTAGCTTGCAATATAAAATGAGAACGGGTCAGGTATGCACGAAGAGACACTTTTGCACAGAGTGTCAATCTTGCACGAATGATCATTTTAGCAGCGAGGTTTTTTTTCGCTCAGGAGTACAAAAACTTAAAAAAAAACATGATAAACAATTATACAAGTCACCGACCGAGATTGTCGAAATTATCTTTAAAATTACTAGATCAAAACTATCGATCAAGGGTAAAGGTTAAGAGTGATTAAAATATGAAAAAGTTAAAGTTAATAAAAATAAAACTCATCCCATGCAAAAGTGACCCAAATTAGACTTAACTCATAAAAAATATTGAACTATGATGTTAAAATTCACATTTGTAATAAACATAACCAATTTCGTAACTTAAATTAATCTATAACGGGATTAAAATAATTGTAAGTTAAATCTAGCCGCTAGACATTTGGTTAGAAATGACTTTCATTGAAAACAAATTAGAATACATGGTTAAGGTTTTATGTATAAATTGTCAACATCTTTAAATAATATTGACTAAGTTCAAACTAAAATATTTAAAGTTCCCTTACGTTGTTTAAATAGTACAACAGAGTTCTCAAACTTATTTTAATAATTTTGATATGGCAAAGTTACACCACTTTTAAAAGCAGCTATTGTACCAAAAGGTGATTTAGTTAAAGCCAAAAGAGCCATGCTTTAAAATTGACTTACACATGGTTTACAATGACTTTACTTTGTTTTAAACCATTTTTCAATTTAGATATATAGCATTAATTTTTTGACTGAATAATTGAGGACTTAATATGCATTATGCTGGTTAATTATAAAAATTATAACTAGATTGACCTTTAATAAAACGTAAGTATATTGAAGGACTCTAGTAAACTTAAAATTAAAAAAAAAGTTGTGTTTTCTTTGGCGTAACTTTGACATATGCGCATAAAAAAGCTTTTTTTTTTGGTAACGTTAATTTTAATCATTCGTTTTCGTTTCAAGTATACTAAAACTTTTACGTCATAATTATTATGTATACAAACTTGAATTTGACTGAATGAGTAACTTTTACGTAATCGCATAGGAAAATGAATTTTGCATCTTTCGTTTTGCACAGGGAGAAGTTATACATAATGATTATAAAACTTGAATAAAAGAAGTACTTAGTACGATAGTATACTGTTGATACTGATTTTGTATATTTAGATTCAAAATTATTATTTCAAACATTAAAAAACAGAGCGCAAAAGTTTAAAAATTTTTTTTAATAAATTTTTTTAAGCTTTTAAGAAAACAATTTTATGTTCTATTTTTAGTATATAACATATTTAAAGGTAACAAACTGTCTGAAATAGGATATTAACATAGAAAAAATATTGTGAAACTAACTTAAAATAGATTTTCATAAAATACAATGGTATTTTTTTCTATATGATGTATAAAGTTTATGTACATATTAAAATTTCGACAAATTTTCAATAATAAAATATCTTAAAATTCCAGGTTTTTATCAAAATTTTATAATTTACGGGACTTTCAAAAGTTTTATCACCTAATTTTTCAAATTACAATTTTTTAAAAGAATTTAGTTTTTTGGCAACTAAGGAGAAACGAAAAAAAATGAATACTCAAAAATATAGCCAGTACCTTGTTTTTAAGTAAACCTCTGTTTGTCAAGCTACAGACCATTTTCCTGTTAACACTGTCTTGAAGTATCTAAATTTTCTATTTTTATAATTTTGTAAAATTTCGAGATTGATAACAATACTTTTCAGTTAGACATTATATGAAGTGTTTATTTTTTTACATACAAAAAATATAACAAATTGTTGCCAGATGACAACCAATTCTAATTACAGCTTTAAAAATTTTGAAGTGTAAATCCAGTGGTTGACAGGTGTATTTTGTTTTATAAAAATAAAATTCATTTAGATGCATATTATATAATAAGAATACAAATCAAGTAAATATAACTTACTTTCAATCAACTTGTTTTAAAATAAGCTTGTTTAGAATAACCTGTTAACGATAGAAATAACTTAAACTGTTAATATGGTAAAATTTCAAAAAATTGACAAAGTCACTAGAATTAAATTTTAACGAAAATTCAAATTTTAAGCGGAAGGTCTGAAAAGGTTATTTAACCAAATACGTTTTCATTGTTTTATCGTGTTAAACTTGTTAAAAAAAAGAAGTATAATATAAAATTTAGTATTTCAATTTAAAACTTAAAGTTTTGTAAATTATTTCTCGTTTTGATTTTCGTATTTTTTAAAATAAACGTTTTAATAGTGCTCAATAACTAATTTTCTCATTCTGTTTAAATAAGAATCAAATGATTTTTTTGTATTATTTTGATTTTAATTTAGTTAAAATAGTTTATTATTTTATGTGTTTTGTTGTTTTGTTTGAAATTTAATTTGGTGAATTGATCTTTTACTATTACAAAAGCATATTTATAATTATTTTTATTTTTCACTAAAAAAAGTTAAAAACAATAACATCAGCAGATTGTTGCAATTTTAAATAAAAACTAATGTAAACAGCATAAAGTAGTTGATGTCTACATATTTACACGAAACTTAAAAAACAGCAAATCATTAATTTTGTGGTAATAACTTAATCATTATTAAGATAATTTAGTATAGAAAACAGAAAAAGTTTTTCGTTGTAAAGGGTTGATTTTGATACTAATGTTTACAATAAAGAAACGATACTTAATTTCTTTTATTTTATTAAAGAATATCACTTGGTATATTAAAGTTTTGTTAGAAAAACCATTTCTATTTTAACGATCAAAAAAATACAAATAAACATTAGTTGAAATAAGACTTATTCAAAAGCTAAGATGTTATAAATTAGAATTTAATCAAAACCTGTAAATTCTTAGCATTTTGAATTTAAACATAATGAATATACCTTAAAGCCGATTTTGTTTATACATTAAAATATTTAAGTTTTTTGCAAGTAAAAAAAAAAAAGTAAAAGCGTTCAAAATAGTTTATTAAAAAATTGAAAACTTAAACTAACTAAATAAACATCAAATGATAATCAATATAAAACTCAACTGCTAAACATAATGTGAATTTAATAGTTAATGTATATATATACTGAATAGTTAAAATCATGTACTAATCTACTTAAAGATATTGACTTTAGAAACGTAGATTCAACTGGCAGAGTTTTAATTAAAAGGTAATTTCACACAGGTAAAATAAAGAAGATCTTTTGTTACTTTACATGGTTCTACAGACCATTCATCTTTATCAACATCATAACAAATCATAATCGAAGTATTGTTTCCAGTGATCATAATTTTATTTCCAATGGATATAGCTTTGTTTAAAGAAAAAGAAATCGGTATGTTAACAGCAACAAATTTGCTACATACGTTATCATAAAATTCACAGCTAAATCCAATAACAAACAGTTTGTCATTTACAGTAACTAAACTATGAAAACTATGGTCATTTAACGTATTTAGCATTGAAGACCATTTATTAGCAAATACGTCATATGATTCTACTGTGCTCAAATCCCCTCCATCATCATCCTCACCACCTGAAACAACAATATTTCCTTGGAAAACTACACAAGCTGCAAAATTTCTTGCTACTTTCATTCCAGAACCTTCTTTCCAACTGTTGTTTTTTGTATCAAATTGTAAACAAGAATTAGTTGTTTCACTATAGTTTTGACGACAATAACCTCCAAAAACATATATATTATTCATAAATGCACAAGCACAAAAGAACATACGTTGATCAAATATATCAGTTACTTTGCTCCAATTATTAGTAGAAGGTGAATATTTTTCTACAAAATTTATAAAATTGTCAGAATTATCAAAGCCACCGAAAACGTAAACTTCTCCTTTTAAACAAACAGCTTCGGAATCTTTTCTCTCAATTGTCATTAAAGAAACATCTTTCACATGCTTCATTGTCTGTCCATTAACTTGATGTACATTTTTTACAACTAAATTTAGTTCATTTTTACCACCGAAAATAAATATATTAAACTTGTTTTGGCTACAATACCTACTAGAGTAGAGTTTATATGAGTTCGACGGGTTAAAAGTTTTCTGATTTAGTAATACTTCTTTTAATGTTTTGCTACATTCAATGTTTTCAGTAAGCAATGAACTACTATCTAGTAAATGTTTTAATGCATCATCTGATAATAAACTAAATCGTACCTTAAGTAACAGCTGTTTTGCATATTGGATACGTTCTTCACTGTTGTGTTTCAACCAAATAATTATTGCATTGAATATTTCAACTTCTGAGTGAATGTTCAATTCAGAACTTGCAAGTATTTTTGCAACAAAATTATTATCTAAGTTTAAGAAGTTTTGAGTTTCAACAACCATTGGAAAACAACGTTCTATAGAAAACAAGGATGATTCCGAAATATTAGCTAGGTTGTAACGTTTAGCTAAACAATAAAATGTGACAACATTCTTAACTGTTAATTTGTCTTGAAAAGTTTTGCTGATCTTTATGATTGTATTTTCTTTTTGCAGAACCTTGTTTATTTTTAAAGCTAGAACAATTTCATGTTCTTTTGTATCAGGTTCATCTATAAAATTAAACATGTATAAGTACTATATTTAAATTTAATTGATAGAAATAATAACTGATAGATTTTTAGTACTAGAAATCTGCATTATTAATAATAATATTAATGTTTTATTATACATGCCGTTATTTTATGCTATACAATTATTTGTAATTATTGTTAAAAAAAAAGAAATATTCATTTTTTTAAATTAAATGTTTAAAGATAAAGGTAGTCTACGAACACATTATAAATAAGAGATTTTACTTGTCAATGTTTATAAAAATTTTGTAAATTCAGACCATAAAAGGTAAAACCGACAAGAATATGTGTCTGTCCCTCTACAACAAGTTTTGAAAATCTAATTTGATATCCTTGGGTTTAAATTTAAATCAAATAAAAATGTCTTGGAATAACAAAAGATTTAAAAACTGTAAAATCTTATAATAAGATGGCAATATCTTCATTGCTGTTTTAAAATAAGTTTTGTTTTAAACTTAGACGTGGTTTCTAGACTCAATTTTGGTATTCTTTCTTAAATGCTAAAAAAAAAATTAATAATTTGTTCTTTATATTGAAATAACTAAAAGAGTTTTTTTAATTATTGTTTGTTAAACTTTATTTTTTTGTGTCATTTCAAAACTTTTGTAATCTTTTCTTAAATACATAGTTAAGCAAAAAAATATCTATTTTTTCTCTTTTATAGAACTTATCTGTTTAAGAGTTTCTTAAAAAACAACTATTTTTCTGAGATATGAGAGAACAAAGAATAGGAGTTTTATAAAATCTTTAGATAAATGCAAAGCGAAAAAAGCGAAAAAAGACTATTTGGAAAGAAATATTTTTCCTTCAAAGTTTACGCAGTCTTTTTAAAATCTAAGTAACAGTACTATTATACAAAAAAATAAAGATTTCTTTTTGAAATTGAAAAGTCACTTTTCATATATGTTTTTATTTTCTTGGGTCATAATTTTTCTCAATCTTTACAATAATATTATATTATTATCTTGTTATCAAAAATTTTTGGATACTCGGGTATAATACGTTGAAAAATGAAAGTTGACATTTTATTTTATTTTATTGATTTCCGATTAGTTTGACAGCAAAAATATAGTAGATAATAAGATTATATTAAAAACATTTGTATAAAATGACTATATCTCAGTTTTTTATATGTTTTAATATTTATATTAATTACTTATAGCTCAATTTTACACTTTATATAAAAGTCAATACTAACGTTAAAAATTATCACTCAGTTCTATTATCTCCTGTTCAAGACGTTTAAAGGTATTCAAATGGTGTGCGACTCGATAACCGAAAGGTTTTTTCGTGCAAATATTTGGTACTTTGACCAAATATTTTGAGCACTATTTTTATAAACAGTAATATGCTCTTAATTTCTTTAGTTTAATTTATATTTATTCAAACTTTGTTAATATTGTTTAAAGTTTTTAAAACATTTGAAAACTTTTTATTACATCTAACTACATTACTGAGTTTTTTTTAACCCTGTCTAAGAATTAAAATTATGCTTAACTAACAAACGATATCAATACAAAACTAAAATTAATAAAACTTATTAACACTATTTATAACAAAGTTATCAATCTAAAATACAGTTAAAATTATCTTACCAGTTTTGTTAAAAGTATTGAATGCTCGTAAACTTTTATCATCTAATTGTTTTGTTTCAAAGCTTCATGCATTTGCTTTTAAAGCAATCCACTACTGAATTTCTACAAGTTGCACCAAAACTCGTTAATTTTTCATGTTTACCTTCAATTTTTATTCTTTTAACATCAATTTGGTCCATATTAGTTTCAACTGACATGACTTAATGATGTTTTTTTAATTTGTTATAAAGAAACCTGAAAATAGTAGTTTGAATATTTTTAAGTATTTCAATAGTAATTACTTCTAATATAAAAAATATTTTTAATTAAGAGTCTATTATGAAGTAAATTTGAAGACTAATTAATATTTAATATTAAAGATTAAAGTTTTAAATTAAAAAAAGTTCTCAATTTATAAAGTAATATTTATAAATAAAAGAACTTAACTAAATTCTTGCTTTTTTTATTTTTAAAAAATTAAAGTAAAAATTCAGAGTTTGTTAGCACTTGAAAGATTAGGATGCAAGAACACTATAAATAATAAATATTGTTTTATACCATATTAACTTAAAATATTTTGTAAGTAAACATGAATAAAACTATGAACTTGTAATGTGTATATCTTTCAAACGGTTTCTAAATTAAACCATAAAAATTGCAATTTAATAAACTACACATGGTTTCAAAATACTAAATTAAACTGTAAATATAACAAAATATTCAGCCAAACTAAAAAAATGAGTATATTCTATTAATTGAGCTCATACATTTATTTTGTCATTTACAGATACCTGTTACTAAAAATAATGCACACTGTTTTAAATAATACAATACTGTTTAGATAAAAATGACTAAAGTGTTTAACGGTATTACTACAGTGAGTGATATAAAAATGATAATAAAGTATTAAAACAAGTTTAACAAAAAAAAAATAGTTTTGATAAAAACCAAGTTAAGTCTTATTAAAAGCTTTTTAAAATTTATCGTTTTGTAATTACATTGTACAAAATTACCAACAAACTAAACTAACTTATCAATAATGAGTTTAAAACTTTATTGTAAAATTACCAGAATGACTGAAAAAAAAATCTTATAGTAAACTTTTTTTTGTATTAGCTTAAAATGTCACGATTACGTGATAGACTATTGCCTTGAATTAAAACTATTCGCAGGTGTCAAAATCTTTAATAAAAAATTTAAGGTAAATTTACATTGAAAAACTGCATTATAGCCGCTACTCTATTTAAAATACAAATATACTCTTAGTTACATTTTTCACTATACTATAGTATAGGATAACAAACATTTAGTAATCTTAAAAAGTAAGTATAAGTTTAAATCATTATTTCGTTTTGTTTATTGGCCTAATTTGTTATTTATGAATTTTATGTTTAATAAAAATATTTAAAATTATTTAGCAATAAAATATTTAAACTTGAATTTTTTTATCAAAGCTAAAAACCTATAAATCAAACAACTTAAAAAAAAAAAGTTAACCAAACAGAAATATTTTTTAAAGGTAATTATAAGAACTATCTTTAATAGTACTTGAATATTTTTATTTAAACTGTTAACAGAGTTGTAAGTATTCAAAGTTAGTCTGTGTTACATAAACTACTTGTTAAACTTATTTATAAAGTTTTACATTTATAAAAAAATAGTGTAAATAAATTTTGAAATATAACTAAACAATAACAGAAATAAAGTTAAGAAAGAATACTAAAATGTTTATAAATTATTAAATATGTAAAACTATATCTAATAAAGCTAGCCTGAGTTTAAAAACAAAATCAAACAAGGCTGATTTAAACTTTGTAAAGTGTTTAAAAATTATGTCTATATTTGCTAAGATAAACTTAGCACTAATTTTTACACAAAAAGTAAAATCTAGTTTGTTTCTCTAAACTTATTAAAACAATATTTTAAATAGTAATGATTACCTCAACTTTAGTTACTGGCCTAAATTTAAAACTCTATTGTTTTTTTTTAGAAAAACTAAATGGTTTTGATTCATGGAGGGAATTCTTCATTTTAAAAATATTATGAGTTATCCTGAAAGAGTAAAAACTCTTTTGAAGCTATTGTCAATTTTTAATATAAAAAAATTATAAGCCCAAATTATAAAAAAATATCATTTATTATTTTGAGTGTGTGGCAACCCAAATATCAAACTTTTATATATACTTTTATAATTTATTTTTTTATAATATCTAGCTACATAACTTCATTTCTTATTGTAATTAATTTCTGAATAATACATTTAACTTACTAATTAAAAAATTTAAAGCCTAATAAATACCAATAAAATTAGTTTATTTATGTTTATCATTTTAACCAAGATTAAAATAAAATTGAAAACTAAAAAAATTGCTTATCGTAATTACTTTTTAACTGATAAATTTAACTTAGTAAATAATAAATTTAAAGCCTAATAAATTCTAACAAAGTTAGTTTATTTAAGTTTATCAATTCAACTTTTATCATTTAATTAAAAAATTGCAGTCAACACATTTCCATTAAACATTTCTTTTACATGACTTTAATCAAATAGATAACAGACTAAAATAAAACTACAGCTAGCAAAATAAAACTCTACTACTTATTACTGAGTATAAATTTAAGTAAACATATCAAGCTTTTTTTTGTAACATAAAACAAAACAATGATACAAAGTCTTTTAACTTAGTTGTTTATATATATTTACCAGTAAAGTTAAATCACAAAAATTAATTATAGTAGCGTTTAAGATTTTTGCTTTCTAAAAAGTATTAAATTTTACTTTATTATCAATTACAGTGTTGCCATTCTTTTTTTTAGTGTTTTTTCAGGTTTTTCAAATTTCTTCCGGATTTTTAAAAGTACACATTTTCGGTTCTATTTTTAGTTTTAAGTTTAATTTAAGGTTAAGAAACTGTTTCAAATAGAATAAAAAGATTGATAAGATACTGTAAAGCTACTTAAAATGTGTTTTTTAATAATATTTTTTTGGTGATGACAAAATTTTTGTTTCTAAATAATGAATTTTTTAGTCAAACCGAAGTTTTACTACTAAACATGTTAAAATTAATTCCGGGATTTTGTTCAAATTTTTAGTCTTTTCCAGTATTTTTTTTATTTTCTTAAATTCCATGTTTTTCCAAGTTATTTTTGCCTTAATGTCAAATACTTGGTTTTCAAGGATACTAGGTAAAGTGGCAACTGTTATAATGACATAACAAATTATTAATTTTATACTTTGATATATTTTAATTTTTAGTCCATTAACAACAGTATATGGCGTGCCTTTCAATAATTGGATAAAAAATTATAAAAAAAAGTATTCTAATTGATTCAAGATTTTTTTTATGCACTGACGAGGTCTTTGACCGAAACTTAGTGTATAAACTTAAGTCTTGAACGAATAAATAGTTTTTTTTCCTATCTTAGTTTAGATCTCTAGCTTTGTTTTCTATAAACTAAAACATCGCGTACTTTATACTTTAAAGGTGGCAAATTAAGTTCTCAACTTAAATAAAATAAAAGGAGATTAGAATTCTATTTGAATAAGATTTTAAACAACTGAAAAACTCGTCTTCAATCGAGTGAAACATTGTTTTGTTTAATAAAATAAAATATTTATTATAAACCAAAACATATAAACAAATAAACAAAAAAAATCCAAAATATAAAAATCCAAATAAAAAATAAAAGTTAAAGTTATTTAACTACAATATATTTTATAATTTTGAGGACTTAGTTGGTAGGGGTAAACTTTTTTTTTGGTGTAAATGCTACATCAACAACTAATATAAAATTTAACTTTTTAATTAAAACTTTCATGAAGTAAAATTTAAATTAATTTGGCCACTTAAATTTATATACAGATAAAATTATTAATTTTTCATATGTTTTCTACTAAGTTTTATAACTAGATTCAATTAGAAAAAAAGGGTCTTCTATAAAAGCTTAAAATTAAATATGCAGTAAAACAATTACTTGTATTTGTAAAGTATTTAAACTAATAGAATTAAATTTTACACCAAAAAAATGAAATAGTGGCACTACTGATTTAGATTGTGTAAAAAAAACTTTAACAAGGTGTCGTTCTTTGAATACAAGAAAATATAGCTTGAATTAAAGCCAATTATGAGTCACCCTGTCTTTAGAAAAAATTGAAAGTATATTAAAAATAAATGACAAAAACTACTCATAATCCAGCTTAAAAAACTAAAAGCTTCTAAATAGTAAGAGTAATACATGAAAACAAAAAATTTAAATTAACTTTAAACTTTTAAAAAATGTCAGTTAGCCTGAGTTACGCTGTATGGCAACAAAGAAACCCTATAACTATCAACATTGTTGTTTACCAATAAAAAATAAAAAAATCATAATGAACAATAAAGGTTTCAATGAAAATTAAGAATAGAGCTGCTTTATAAAAAGTTTTTATTGTTTAAGTCACTAAAGGCTTTTATTGTTACTTGAAACTTAATACTTCATTCAGAACCTTTTTGTAAAAAAAATTAAACCTTCTCAATAAAAAAATGAAGGAAAAATATAAGTTTCAAAAACATTATCTCATTATACACATCTATATTTTTTTCAAAAATTACCATATCTTTTGCAAGATAAGTAAATAAGGTAGTTTCACCAAATTTAAAAAGTCAAGTCAAAAATTTGTGTTCTAAAAATGTGACCTAGACTTTGCAAGCTCATTATTAACTGTTGTGAAGGAGGTTATGTTTTTTTTTTTTAACTTTTATCTTTCTAATAGCTTTAACTGTACTTAGTAGATTTTTTGAATATCCACTCGAATAACTGAAGACTTCTTGAATGTAATGATATTAAAATGATTTTCTTTGAATATGTGTAGACTACTTGATAACTTAAAGGTTTTTAGTTGACGAGGTCCTGAGATCAAGCTTTTATAAAATTTTTATAACGAAAAAACAATATAATAAATCTTAGTTTTGAAATTAAGTTGTATATTCATGAAAATAACTGTGACTAACACAATTTTTTTTTCTATTTTATACCAGACTGATAATTGAATTTAAAATATTTTTTCAGGTTTATTGAAACGTAGTTTTTTTATTACTTTTTTATAAAAAAGTAAACATAAGGAACGAGCTTTTTAAAATCTATATAACTACTAAAATGATACTCTAAGTATGTGTGAGTTATAGTTTTAAATAATTTAAATCTAATTAAGAACTATTTTTAGATTATTATTGATATAATGGCGTTTTTGTTGCTAAGTATAGTTAAATTTAAAGAAATAAAACATGTAAATTTTCTAGATTTTACCTAATTTTGATATTAAAAATTTATATCTTTTTAATTATTTAAAAAACTACTAGATTTATTTTAATTTAGCTTGAATTTTATATACCATAGTTAAGAAGCCACTTTAAAACTTATATAAATTTTGCATTGATTTGTTTTTACCTATAATTAAGAAACATGGATATATTTTAATTAGATTTTAACTTTAAGGTCAAAACATATTGATTCAAGATTGATTCACGATTCATGATTGATTCACGATCACATGATTGGATTGCTAAATGTATTTTTGCTTTTTGCTTAGGATTCTGATCTTAATAATTTTCCTTTTGTGTTTTTAAAAGTTGAAATTTTATATTTTTAGTATTAGCCAAACAACATGTCACCAAGAGACTTTTTTATGAAAAAAACATAGGATTTACTTTTGATTACTTTAGTTTTAATTAAAAAGGTTGAATAAAACATAAATAAACCGTCTTAAAAAATTCATCAGGGTGGCCACTGAATTTTGAAAATACTCGCTTTTTGGTTTATTTTTAGTTTAAAATTAAAAACTGTGTGAAATAGTGTTCAACTAAAATAAGATACTTTGAATGTGTTTTTTTTTTTTAAATTGATTTAAACAAAAAAATTCACTTTTTATTTTTTATATTGTGAAATCAAAAATTTATCGAGTTACATGTAAAATGTGTTTAAAACTACAGGTTTTTTAATGATTTTTGTGTAAAGTTCCATTTAATTTAAAATTTGTTTCAAAAATTTCTCAAATTACAGGTTTTTTAGCCTTTTCCAGGTTTTTTTCAAACTTTTTCATGTTTTTTGGACACCCTGACTTAACCTTGTAGATTGAAGATTGAGACTGATGTTTTTCAAACATTATAAAATGAAATATTACATTTTAAAACATATTATATTTCTTTATAATGAAAATTAGCTTAAGTATTTAATCTTCAGTAATTTAATATGATTGCATAAATACATATTTTTTATAAAAAACATCAGTGTCATAGTTTACCTTTTGTAATGGTGTTTTATTACTATGCAAGTTAGCTTAAAACACTCAAAGTAATAAACCTTATATAGATAAATCAGTAAAAGGTCTTTTTTATTGTAAATATTTATTAATATAAACAGGGATTCTACTGCTTTAGTCAAAAAACTGTCGAGTGACCATTTATTTGCTTGAGTCACATTGAAATTTTTGAAATACTAAATAAAACTAAAAACTTTTAAAATTCACTCAAAGGCGACATTCTATTGTTTATACATATATACTTGTATATTGAACATTATGTGATTAGGTAAACTAAATATCTTTCTACAGAGCTCACTTAAAGAGCTTTTAAAAAGTTTATTAAGAAAATGCGATTTTAAAATTTTAGAACATATGCTTCGTAAATACAATAAAGTTGTTTTTGATCCTTCAAACTGAATTGCTCGTTGCATTACATTGATACAATTTTTTACAAAGACACTGTGACGTATCTATGAAGTTTAGTAGAGGACACGTTTTCAAAGAAAGTCAAAACAAACAACCAAAGTTTACAAAAAGTCACTATAACATTAAATACATTAAGATTTTTTTAACTTGAGAAGGGTTTTCATGTGTCAAAAAGACGATACAGTTTGCTTTTCTTATTTAAGCAAACTTTTTTTTCAACGCAGACATATCATTGAACATTTTATAAGCACAGTCTACAGACAGGCTGCGTTTATTAAAACATTTTTAGTTTAACAAACTTTTTTCATTAAACAACCTTATACTCTTATTCAATAGTAATGCGTATATATATATACATATATATATATATATATTAACATAATAATAAGACACTAAGTTTTCAGATACAATTGTTTCTTAGTTCTGTTAATCAAAACAGCTGTTCAGTTTTTCTATTTAAGGTAAATCTGTAAACATAAATAAAATTGTTATTGAAATTAAGCAAAAACTGTAAGGATTGTTATGTCACTAAATAAATCATTAGAAAATATAAGTCACCCTAACTTTGCATGAATGTTCAAAATTATATTTAAAAAAATTTTGAAAATGTTTACAGTTACTAAAAAGTACTTTTCGTTTATTTAAAGCTAGATTTGAGATTATCTTTGGGATCTCGTGTTCCCATACTGCAGAGAGTGAAGCTATGTTTTAAATTTAATTTCTTCATTGTTCGTGCTAAAGTTTTACAGTTAGTGCAGAATATCTCTTTTTTTAAAATGCCAAATAAATTCGAAAGCGTAGTTTTTAGTCTGTATTTGCTGTTGTTAAACAAAAATTTATGCTGTGTGTACCTGATTTTAATCTATAAACCTGAAGAGCCAACATACTGCTTACTTTTCTCTGATGTTATTACCGTCACTCTATAGATAACATTTGTTAATAAACAATCGCCATCCACCATGCATTTATCTCTGCAGTTGCATTGCCTTCTCTGCTTTATCTTCTAAAATTTTGCGATTAAGAGACATTATCTCGCTTTATATGTTTGGCATGGACGAGTACGAATCTTTAAACTGTTTGCTATTGAAAATTTAATGGTACGGGTGCGTTCAGCCAATGTTTCGGATAACGATTTCCATAAACCGTTCACCAAGTTCCGTCTTTACCGAAGTAAATATTCTACTATACATATTTTATAAATAATATAAAATTGTTTTATGTTATAAGCAGTTTATAAGTTAAATGTGGCTTTTGGCTTTTTGTTGATTTTGCTTGTACTTTATTTTTGTGTTTGTTTTTCATGAACAACCATGTAAATTTATTAAACAATGTTAGTAGCGTTACGATGTCGATTGTTTTTAATATAGGAAGTTAAGCTGAATTATTTTAATTTACGTTATTTTCTAACTAGTTTGTTATATTTTTACGCAAATTTAATCATTGTAAAAACATTCTTATCTCACAGACGCAATTGTAGTTGTACAAGTAGTATAAGCTATCTAAAGTTTTATAAACCTACTTCAACTAAAAATTAATAAAAATTAACACTCAAACGAGTTCAATTAACAGTTTTAATTTGAATATAAATTAATAATGTTTTTTAATAAACGTAATATCTTTTAGACTTTATTGTTTTGTAAAAGACTAAGAATTGCAAACCATTTTTATTTATTTCATCTCCGGTAATAACGTAATTAAATCGAGGTATTTTAAAAATAAAGAAAATCTTTTAAACAATCAGTGTTAATTAAAAATGTCACGTTTAATCATTAATTACTTAATTTTTATTTAACCAAATGCTGTTGCCGATTAAAGACGTCTTATTCGCCGACAAAAAAAACAACCCGTCTCTACTTTGAAACAATTTTTTTGATTTAATATAATATTTTAATACATTTATGTATTGAAAGCACTAACTTAATATTTAAACTCTAATATACATCATGACAAGTTAAACTATTGTTTTATTTAGTTTAAAAAAGCTTTTACACAATAAACAAAAACACAACAATCAAATTATTTATTGATTTTTAAATAATTTATTTATTATACATAAACTTCAACTATTAATCTAGAAGATTTTGAATAAAGTTATAAAGTATTCAGTCTAATATAAGAAATTAGTTTTAATACCAAGGTAACTTCGCATAAGAAAAATCTTCAAGATCTTTTGTTACTTCACATGGTCCTTCAGACCATTCATCTTTATCAACATCATAACAAATTAAAAATGCTTCTATATTTTGAAGTACTACAATTTTATTTCCATTAGACATAGCTTTATTTACATAAATATCATTATAAGGTGATTTTATTGCAATAAACTTCTTACAATTATTGTCAAAAACTTCACTATTTTTATTACCAATAACAAACAATTGATAATTTACAACAACTAAACTATGATTATAATGACGATTTATCGTGTTAGCCATTTTCGACCATTTACCACCAAACACATCATATGATTCTACTGAGTTCAAACTAATATCATCATTATCCATTCCACCAGAAACCACAATATTTTCTTGAAAAATTGTACAAGCTGCATCCCATCTAGCTACATTCATTCCAGTAATTTCTTTAAAGTGTTTATGTTTTGTACTGAATTCTAGACAGGACTTAGTTGTTGTTATATAGTCATCATCATAATCATCTATTTTATGATAACCACCAAATATAAATATTTTATCCATAAATGCACAAGAAGAAATGCAACGGCGTTCATCAACCATACTAGATACTACAGTCCATGTGTTAGTAGGTGGTGAATATTTTTCAACTGAATTTAAAAAATTATCAGCACTATCAACACCACCAAAAACATAAACTTCTCCTTTCAAACAAACAGCTTCAAAGTATTTTCTACGTTGATTCATTGGAAGAAGATCTTTTACACAGTTCATGTTAGTTCCATCAATTTGTTTTACTTTATTTACAATTTTTTTTAATCCATCATCATAACCACCACAAATTAACAATTTATATTCGTTTTGGTTACAGTACCTACTTGTGTAAGAAATATTTGACTTATTTTTGAAGTAGTTGTTGTTTGCTAAGAATACTTCTAATGTGTTAACATTTTCATAAATTTCAGTATTTGAAGAAATTTTATCTGAAATGTATTTCAATGCATGTTCTGACAATAAAGGAACTCGGACTTTTAGTAACAATTGTTTTGCATGTTTGCGACGTTGTTCACTATTAAACTTCAACCAACTAATAGCTGCATTAAATATTTCAACTTCTGAGTGAATATCCAATTCAGAACTTGAAAGTATTTTTGCAACAAGACTGAAATCTAAATGTAAAAAGTTTTGAGTTTTAACTACCATTTGAAAACAACGTTCTATATATAGCAAGAATGACTTAGAAATAGCAGCTAGGTTGTACCACTTAGCCAAACAATAAAATGCGACAAAATTTTTAATTGTCAATTTTTCTTGAAGGATTTTGCTGATCTTTGTGGTTGTATCTTCCTTTTGCAGAATCTTATTAAATTTTAAAGCTAAAATTATTTCAAATTCTTCTGTACTAGGTGCATCTTAAAAATTAAACATGTTTATGTATTATATTTTAAAAGTTGCTTAAAAAAATTTAAACATTTTTAAAACATTATAACGCATGCATTATCAATAAATGTATTAACTTTTTTTTATCATGTTGTTAATTATTAGAATACGATATTTTGTAATTGTTGTTAATATATATAATTTCATATAGATTATATGATAATATAAAATATATTTTCATTATTTAATAATAATTATATAATGAATTATTATTATATAATAATATATAATAATTTAAAACATTATTAGCTAATTTATTTATAATGCAATACAGATATGTAAAACACTCTTCCAAGTTTTTCTGTGATAGTTTATACGTATTATACTACTTTTCGTCAGATCTTAACAGAAGAACAAATTTGAAATTATGAATAGTTTTAAAATAAAAACACAAAAAGTTAAATTTTAAAAAGTAAAATTAACAAAGTAATAAGCGCAATAAATAATCAATGTAAAGTACTAATAATTTAATTTAAATACAACTAACGGATTAAAATAGATAATTTAACTAAATAAAGATACTTTGTTATCAAATTCCTTTTGCTTGCACAGTTCAATAATTTTAATAAAAAATGGTTACCCACCAGATTCACACCACAATAACATGAATCAACCTAGAATATATGGACCGGAGAAGTTCCCAGCAGTTTCAAAACTACCTTATATTGGAGAAAAATCACTTATATTTGAGGGAAAAGTAAAAGACTTAATACAAACATCTTACAATCAAGTACGTCCAAGATTTATTTTTCTTTCAAAACTTTTATTAAAGGTGCAGTTGAAGAACCCGATACCAGACCAAGACAAAATTTGTATAGTGTATAAGTTTAATTGTTCTTGCAAAAAGAGCTATATCGGTCAGACCTCAAGGCACTTAAAAACCAAGATAAAAGAACATCTACCTGCTTGTGTTTTGAAATTCATTGAAAAAGAACCTAAAATTAAGACAACGGCAACAAAAAACGCAGCAAAAAGATCTTCAGTTGCAGAACATCTAATAAATAATAGAGATTGTGCTAGGAAATATGACATATCCAGATTTAGAATAATCCATCATTGCAATAGTGTATTTGATCTCGTGAAGTTGAAGGCTATCTTTATATTTTTTGAGAAACCAGAACTGTGCAAGCAAAAGGAATTTGATTACAAAGTGTCTTTATTTAGTTAAATTATCCATTTTTTATCCGTTAGTAGTATTTGAGTTTAATTATTATTACTTTACACTGATTATTTATTGCGCTTATTACTTTGTTAATTTTAACTTTTTTTCTTTTTGTTTAAAAACTATTCATAATTTCAAATTTTTTCTACTGTTAAGTTCTGTCGAAAAGTAGTGTAATACGTATATACTATCACAGAAAAACTTGGGAGAGTGTTTTTTATACCTGTTTTGCATTATATATGATAATTATAAATTTACATTATAAATTAAACATTGCAAGATAGAAATAGTCTACGAGCAAATCACTGATAAGTCATTTGACTTGACATTTTTTATAAAATTTTATTAAAATCTGGACCATAAAAGGAAAAATAAATAAATCTGGCCTTCTAAAAAAAATTTAGAAAATCAATTTTTATACCCTTGGGTTTTTAAAATCAGATATAAATGTTTATAATTTATAAGAGATTTAAAATCTGCAATATTTCTTAATAGGATAAAAACAATTTTTATGCTGTTTTCAAAATAAGTTTTGCATTAAACCAAGTTGTGGTTTATTATTTATATCTAGTTCATTCTAGACTTAAATTTAGTAATCTTTGTTGTTTGCAAAAAAAAAAAAAAGATAATTGGTAGTTTTTTAATTTTAAAATAAGTAGAAGTGTTTAAACCTTATTTTTTTATTTGTGTCATTTTAACACCTTTGTAATCATTTATTAAATATTTTATCAAAAAAATATTTGTTTTCAATAATTTATTTTATTTAATTTTTAAAGTGTTCCTTGAAAATCAACTATTTTTTATAGATATTAGAGGACAAAGTCGAAGAGTTGAATAAAATATTATGATAAATGCTAAGTTAAAAAGGCGGATAAAGACTATATGGTTAAAAATATATCTTCTTTTACAGTTTAGGCAGTCTTTTTAAACTCTTAGGTAAATAATAAACACTACTACTTTACAAAAAAAATTGTCTTTTTAATTTGAAAAGACATTTTCCAAAGGTGTTTTTCTTTTTTTGGGTCATAATTTTCTCAATCTTTATAATACGATTCTCTTAATAATTAAAATATTTCCCGAATACTTGATTATAATAAGTTAAAAATATAGGGTAATAATTTATTTAATTTTATTGATTTCTAATTTGTTGGTCTCTAAAAATATTCTAATCAATAGCATTATATAAGAGGAACTTAAATAAAATGACTATATGTCAAAATTTTTATTTTTTTTTATAATTGATTAATTTCCTTCAGTTAACCTTTACAATTTTTATAAAAGTCAGAACTAATGTTAAAAAATATCACTCACCTTAAATATGGTCTTATTTTTTTTAGTTTTATTTATATTTATTAAAATTATCTTAATGCAGTTTGCAGTTTAAAAAATGTTTAAATAATCTCTATAACATCTAATAATAATATTATTATTTTTTCTAAAATTATAATCTTTTTTAAGCATTAAATTTAAAATTGAACCAACAAGTTCAACCAAATAAAAACTAAAATTATTGAAGTTTATAAAAATTTAATATAAAAAAAAGGTCAATATTAAAACATTTTTAAAATTATCTTACCTGTAGTGTTGAAAGTATTGTAAGATCGTACACTTTTATCATCTAATTGTTTTGATAAAAACTTCATACATTTGTTTTTGAAACAATCAACTACTGAACTTCACAAGTTGCATTAAAACTTCTCAATTTTTCATGGTTATCTTCAATTTTTATTCTTTTGACACCAATTTGGTCCATATAACTTTCACCTGACATAACTTGATGATACTTTGTTTATCTTGTTATAAAAAGATCTAAAAATAATAGTTACAATATATTTAGCTATTTCACCAAAAATTTGTTTATTTAATTTAGAAAATAATTAGTAACCAGGGGCGTCGCGTGGGGTGTTGCACTGCCGCAATTGCACCACCTTGAAATTTTATAAGGAAAAAATTAAGTATCTATTATATTTTTGTTATTTTTTAGAACGAAATCTCTTTAAAAAATCCAATTTAGAAAACGACAATTTTGCCCACTTCACTGCCGCAAACTCTTAGCTGACTGCCGCAAATGAACTCAAAAAAGCAAAATTTCTTCAAGAATTACCGCAAAATCAATATATTGCGATAAGTAAGCTAAGTTGAAAATTCCCTAAAACAGGACATGCTTAAGTATCATCTCCAAGCTATTGTAAGCATAAAATAAAAACAAAGCTAAGCTACTGCAAAGGATTAAACTTGAGATTATGTACTCACATGATTTTTAAAATTTAAACTTGTCCTAAATTAAATATTTTGAAAAAAAAAGATAACAAACTTAAATCACCTAAGTCTATGAAATTCGATTTTTTATTTTAATCTGCATACATAAACTTAACTATAACTGATTATTGTAATCATAAAATTAATTAAATTTTTAATTAAATAATATTTAAACGTAAAATTTGAGTTCTAAAAAAAAATGTTAAGCAGTTTATTGTAAACTTCTAGTTTAATCTTACAGAAAAATAATTTAGATTTTTATTAAATAAATATTATTATTATTGAAACATTCACATATTTAAATAAAGTAATTAACCTTAACTTAAAATATTGGTCTGACCCCCCAAGAAACTTTGATTACTTAGAGTAGTTTAACATTTTAGTCTACTTTATATGACTTTTGGTTTAATTTTTTCATAAACAAAGCATAAACAAATTTTTTATAAACAAAATTGTTGAAACATGGTTGCCTTGCCTCATAATCAGGATAACTTAGAAATGTTAAAAAAACTCAAGATGACCCAAGATAAATTAAAACTGACCAAATTAGAAAATATTCAGGCTGACTAAAGCAGTTTTAGCTTTTTACTCTGAAAATAACAAGTTTATTTAAAGTTAAAATATAAGTGTTTTACCCCTATGGCCACAGAAAAACTAACTAACCAATTTTTTACTTTTATAATGGTTACATATTTGTTAATTATCTTTAAATTTGTTGAAAAGTTCAACAGCCTCACCAACTAAACTTTAAAAAGTTGAGCTTCTGAGAAAAATACTGTTATCAAAATGAAAAACAAATTAAATTCAAATACAGAAAAGATACCCTTAAAAAACTATTGAATTTTAAACCTCCAACACAAAACATTAAGTTTAGAAAAAAAGTTAATAAAAATCTTAAAGTTTGTTGAAAAAAATTGTGCAAAATAGTGAGGGCTAAGGGAGGGATGTATAGGCACTTTTTTACATGTTGTTCTTATTCTAAGTTTTTCAGAAAGCTAACAGTTACTCTTTAATAAACTTGAAACTTCGAATTAAACTTTTAGATACAACCGGTCAGGCCAGAGATTACATTGATTTATTATACAAGGAGCAAACTAAAACAGCAAAAAAATACAATTTTACTGAAAACCTATATTCTCCGTCATTTTTAAAGCAATATTTATCAAACTTTTTCATTCTAATCTTTATAAAATTTCATACTTTTGTTGAAGAGAAGTTTTAAATTTTCAACTATCAATATATATTTTTATATATACAAAAAAATATTACTTTTGTTACAACTTTTTTTTCTTAGTGTTTTAAATATCTATTTTAGCAAATTGTTTTATTTAATAAAAGAAAAATCTAAAGATTTTGAGGCCAACTTATAAAAAAAGATATGATTTTAGTGATTTGATTTATTTTTTGTTTGAGTTTATATTATATTAATAAGATTAACATAAAATAAGATCAAATTGTGAAAAAAGTGTTTCATCCTCTCTATGCCCTTAAAAGCAAAGCTTATCTTCAGGTGTAGCAAAAGTTCAGTTGTTTTCAAACTTGATAGTAAAAATATATTAAAAAGAAAATATTTTCATGTCCTTAAAGTTATTGATAATATGAAACTCTTTGTTTTTGAATTTTATTTTAATCTTTTTATTTAGCTATATTATATTCAGGATTGCCACACACTAAGGGTACTCAGTGAAACTTTATGATATTTTAAGTTCTAAAAAATCTCAGGGAAACTCAGGGTACTTTGATTTTTTCTCAAAAACACATGGTGACTCAGGGCATTTCAAGGTCACTCAGGACAGTTTCTGTTGACTTAAAGAGTGGCAACCTTGCTTTTATTTTAATTTTTTTTATAATATTGAAGTTATTTATTAGGTTACTCTGTATAGTTAGAACAATTTAAGAATTTCACAGTTATTGTTGGCAAAATATTTTACTGTTTATAAATCCTGTTTTCTTTTAGAACTTATAGAAACAGTGAAGAAGTGTTATCCTGTAGTCGAATATAAACAGTTAGAAAGAGAACTGAAAATATTTTATTCACATGCATAAGGATGATTTAGTGAAAATACTGTTATATCTTGAAGAACATAACCTGACTAAAATATTTAAGGAAACTACAAAGCATCTTAGAACTTTGATAACTATTCACATGATTAGTGTAGACGCTGAAAGAACATTTTCATTTTTGAAAAGGATAAAAACATTTTTGAGAAACACCATGGGTCAGTCAAGATTAAATTCTTTGAGTTTAATTTTGATTGGTAGGGACTTACTTAAAAACTGTACTAGTTTCAAAGAAAAGATGATGGAGAAATTTATCAGCCAAAAGTAGAGAAGAATGAATTTTAGTTACAAAGGTGAAAAGTAAGAGTCTAAGTATTTATGTTTGCAAAGTTAGACTTTAGATTTAATTTTTTAGGTAGACATTCAGTAGTAACTATTTTCTGTACTAAGCAAGTTTAGTTTTTCTTTAAAAAGTTGTAATTTGTACATAAATCTTTCTTTGTTTGTAGACTTTTTAATTTACTTGCTAAGCTTCATTATACATTCCTTTTTTTGTTTAGTTAAAAATAAAAAAATGTATAATTTTTAGTTTGGTATTTAATCCAACATTTTTCAAGTAAAGTTGAAGCTGAAATGAAATATTATTATAGTTCTGTGTTTTTTATTATAACATAAGTTTCTTATATCTATATTGTAAGCTACTTTTAGTTTTAATTTTAGAGCCTTTGTAAAACTTAATATTATTTAGTTTACTTGTTTTACTTTTGAGTTTTTTACTTATTAAAAAAATTTTTTTATCATAAATGAATTTAAATTTCTTTACTGAGTAATGTAAGTTGTTCTTTAAAAAAATTTAAATTTCTACACAACATTTTATTTGTTTGTAGACTTTTTAATTTACTTGCCAAGTATAATAAAAAAAGATTTATTAAATATTAGTAAAACAATTATTAATAGTTTGATATTTAATTAATCCAATATTTTTTAACTTAAGTTGAGGCTAAAAAAATATTATTGCAGTTGCTGTATTTTCTTATTATAATATTAATCTGTTTAATCTAAATTGTAAGTTAGAGACTTCGTAAAATTTGATATTTATGAGCTTGCTTATTTTACTTTTGTGTTTTTAACTTAGTAGTCAAGGTGTTTTTTTTTCAAACATTAAATTTTTAATTAGTTATAAGTTGATACTCCTTTTTTTTTTTAATTTTCATCAGTAAATAAGCAATTATTTTCCACTGAGTTTTAATAAATTTTACTTAATATAAACTTGCAGTTTGTACATAACATTTTTTTGTTTGTTTGTAGACTTTTTAATGTTCTTGTCTAGTTTAATATAACATTTTTTTTTTGTTTAGTTAGATATTAGTAAAATAACCATTCTTAGTATGATGTTTAATCAAATATTTTTTAAATTAAGTTTAGGCAAAAGAAAAACTATTAAAGTCGCTGTGTTTTTCAATATAATAAAATTTGTTTTGTCCAAATTTTTTCTACTGTTAGTTTAAATTTTAAAGCCTTCTTAAAAATTAATACTCATAAATAAGCTAACATTTTTTGAGTCTTGTAAGTTACTTAAAACAATTATTTTTCTTATATTCTTATATTTACTTAAATTTTCAAAGTATTTACCTTTTTTTTTTAAAGTTTTTTTTTACATAATTTTTTTTTGAAAAAATAAATGTTTTATTTCTAAACAAAGTTTCCCAGGTTACATTAGCAATTTAATGTAACTGTTGTAGAAAAAAGTCTTTATTTGAGATAAAAAAGAGTTTTAAAGTAGGGAATTTTTTTTTAATAATTTCTGCACCATCTAAAAAAAATACCACGCGACGCCACTGTTAGTAACTAATAGTTTATTATGAAAATAACTTTGATGACTAATTAATTTTTAACACTGAAAATTACTGTTTTAAATATAAAAAAATTTCTACTTTGAAAATAAAACTTATAAATCAAAGAACTGAACAAAATTCTTGCTTATTTTATTAAAAAAATATATATTTCAAAGGTTAAGAAATTGTTGGCACTCGAAAATTAAGATGTAAAAACATTTCAAAATTTGAATTTTACATAAACCTCTTTAATTTAAAATACTTTCTGAGTAAACATGAATTAAACTATAAATTTGTAATGTGTTCCCTTTTAATTTTTTTTAAATACTTAAAACCATAAAAACAACAAATTTTTCAACTACACTAAAAAATTTAATATATTCTATAAATTGAGCTCATATTTTGTCATTTTCAGATACTTATTTCTAAAAATGATGATGAACACTATTTTAAATAATACAACATTGTTAAAATAAAAAAGACCAAAATGTTCAAAGGTGTTAATGGAGGGAGTGATTTGAAGAAAAAATTGAAAATATTTGAAGAAATTTTATAGAAAAACAAAAGTTTTATTTAAAAAACGAATTTTAGCTTTATTTAAAGATTTTTAACATTTATTATATTGTACAAAATTACCAACGAGCTAATTTCAATTTTCAATAATAACTTCAAACTTCTTATAAAGTTTCCAGAATGACAGAAAAAAAAATCTTATTGTTATTTTATATTTTGTTTTAAATTAAAGTGTTATGCTTCAGTAATATTCATCTACATGATTATTGGTACAATTCTTAGCAGTTGTTGGAATCCTTAAACAGTTTCATATAAAGGCAAAATTCCATGAAAAAAATTCCATGAAGGCCGGTACTGTAGTAATAATATAAATATACTTCTCATCAAAGGCATGTCTAGACTTTTTTCAAAAGAGGTTCACAATTTCTTTTGTTCTTAATTTGCCGCTTAGGTACGCATTTTTTAGGCATGCACTGCCACTTAAGTAGGCAATATTTAACTGAAAATTGCTGTTTAAAAGCTTTTTTTCTGCTCTGAAATAAAAAAACATATAAATAGTAATAAAAAATATTATACTTTTTTATTTATTATACTGTATTTAATTTAAATAGAAAAACTACAAGATCTAGAAAAAATTTATGAATTTACAAATTGTATATCAAATTTCAAATCTGTTATTTAAAACAAAAATATTACAGACATAACTAACTTACTCTACAAAAAAATAACCTTTTTATCAGGAAACAATATTATAATATAATTAAAACTATAATAAATTTTTATAGAAAAATTTCACTTAGATGTTAGTTTAGATGGATTTCTTTAAAATTTTAAATTTTTTTCATCTATATATCTATTAAAAATACTTTTTTCCAAACAATTTAATCTAAAATTTATTATTAAATATTGTTATTTAATATTTTTAGTATCAAATCAAATTATTAAAATTTCACTTAAACAAATGTTTAGACTTAACTAATTAAATTAAAATATCTTTTAATTTTATTTAAATGTTTGCCTGATGGTGCAGGGATTCTAATGATGGTTTTAAAATCTGTTTAAAGTTGAAAATTTTAAAAACCAAAATCAACTTTGTGGCCAACAGATATACAAAAATAAAGCAACTTAGATAATAATATTAATATACCATTAAATGATAAAAAAATAAACTTTGTGTTTAAAATTATTTTTTCTGCTCAGAAATAAAAAAAAACATATAAAAGTAATAGAAAAATAAGATTTTTATTTATTTATTATACTGTATTAAGTTTAGATAAATTAAAACTAAAAGAACCAGAAAAAAATCATAAACTTATAAAAATATTGATTTAAATGTTAGTATAGATGGAGTTTTTCATAATTTTCTTTTAAATTTTAAATTCCTTACTTTTATAAAGTTTTATAATAACAATAATTTTTTTAAGTAATTTAATCTATAAAAACTAAAATTTCACTAACAAAATGTTTAGACTTGTACAATAAAATTAAAATATATTTAAGTTATTATTTAATGTTTGCCTTATGGTGCAAGGATTATAATGTTGGTTTTAAAATCTCTGAATTGAAAATTTAAAAAAATCAAGAACTAACTTTGTGGCCAACACATTTACAAAATTAAAACAACTTAAATAAAAATTTAGATTCTACTTGTAAAGAATATTTAGACTTATACAATTGTACAAGTCTTATACAACTTTGTGGCCAACAGATATACAAAAATAAAACAACTTAAATAAATATTAAAAAATACAATTAAAAGATAAAAGAATAAATTGCTAGGTGGTGTAGTTGTCTAAAGATGATTCTGAATACTCTCTGAACTAAACTTTTCAAGGTTTGAACCCAGTTAGTTGACAATAAACAAAAATAAAAATGTTTAAGTACAAACACAACATTTTAAATAACAACAAAACACAAAACCTTCACAAAACATTATTATATATAATAAACTAAGTAAAATGAAAATTTAGAGATTATATTTTACATTTTTTAAGTAAAATTGCACTTACTAGTTCAAAAACAATACTTAATAAAAGGTTATTTAAACAAAGTAACAATTTACAACAGGAACTAAGAGCATCTTAGCAAAAAGTTTCTTAGAAAAGAAATTCTACTTTAAAACTACTACCTATCATAATGTCACAATTAAAACTTTATTTAAAATATATTTCAGATGGGCAAAAACGAGCATTTTTTGTTGAGGAAGCTTTTTAATCTTTCGGTGTTATAAGTTCAACATTCATAATCCAAAGTTTATCAAAAAACCAAAAAAAAGTCAATAAACAACGTTTTTAGTGATATTCTTTGAATCTTTTTTTCTTTTTCTTTTCTTTTTTTTTCAGGGGGTTCACAGGAAACAGGAAACCAGTCAAAACACGCCTCTGCTTCTCATTATATAATATATTAACCTATATAATAATAAACAATAAGTGTTCTAAATAATAAACATTAGTTTAAATTAATGACAAAATATTTTGTTAAAAGTTTTAGTTTTGTTTATTAGCTAATTTATCTAATTATATATTTTATGTTTAATACATAGAAAGATTAGAAACTGTTCAACAATAAATTTTATTGAACTAAAGCTAAATAGCAATATAAAGCTAGGATATAACAGTGTAGACTTTGGTTTCCCAAAGTGGTCAAAATGGCAGATACTCAAGGGGCCCAGAGCGGTAAAGAAGTAACATGAGGTAAAAGTTTTAAATTATATTAGATATTCTCAAGTTGCAGATGAAAAGCATAAAAGAAAAAAAAGGTCTTAGGGGTTTTTAATGGTAGTTTAGAGACTTACATTAGATATTCTCGACTTACAAATGAAGAGCAAAAAAAAGATTTTAGAGGGCCATTAGCAAGAAAGTTTGGGAAACCGTGGTGTAGACTGTAGACTCAACCAAAAATTATTAATAGTAATATAAAACTATAATACATTTATTATATTTGTACTTAAATATTTTTATTAGAACTGTTTTATAGATTTGCAACGATTTGAAACAAAAAAATAAGACTGTGTTACATTAAGTACTACTAAGATTCATTTATAAAAATGGTTTTTATAAGATATTAGTATAATGCCATTCTCAATAAAATACCAAAATGTATTTAGTAAAGCTAACTAGCCTCAGTTTAAAAAAAATTCAAATTCATCAACTAAAGTTAAACTGAGTTGCTATAGAACTTAAGTGTTATATTAAGCTTAGAACTAAAGTTTTTATAAAAAGTAAAATATGTCAAGTTAGTTAAGTTTATTAATTGTTTAATAGTAATGATAAGCTTTATCTCATATCTAAAACTAAACTAGCCGGAGTCAGCCTTGAACTTTTATATTTGATTTTTTTGTTTAATCCTGAATATCCTGAATGTATGACTACCTTGTTAAAACAATCCTGAACATTTATTTAAAATTACAAAACAATCTCGAGTCGATCTGAGTCTAAAAAAAATCAAAATATTATAAGTTATTTAAAGTGTGTTACTGCCCTCTTCCTATTATATCTTCCTAATTATATATATTTTATATATTGAATTATTTTAATTGATACATTTTACTTACTAATTAAAAAATTAAAAGCCTAAAAACATTAATAGTTTTATATTAATTAACATTAATAATAAAACACTTTTGTCAAAAATAATAATGAAAAATTATTATTCAACATATTTTTCTTAAGCATCTTTTATATAATTCAATTCAAACATATAGAGCGCTTCTAAATTAAATTAAAGTTCCAGGGTTTTCCAAGATTTGAGGTTATGAGGTTAACCTGATTTATATTTGTAAATAGAAAAGTGAGATTAATGTTTTTTAAACATAATAAAATATAAGTATTACAGTTAAAAAAAATTATATTTTCTTATAGTGTAAACTAATTACAACTTTTAATATTAAATATTTAAAATAAACGCATAGATATTTTATTTAAAAGACCAGTTTAGTAGTAAACCCTTTGAAACAGTAATTTAAAAAAAAAAAAATAAGGTCAACACAGTCAAAGTAAAAAAATTGAATGAAAAATATTATATTAAGAATACTTATTATTACAAAGTTGTTACTATTATAATCAAAAAAACTGTCCTGAAAGATCTTTTATTGACTTGTGTCATCCTGAAATTTTTAAAAATCACTTAAACCAAGTCTCCAGCAAAATTGATTTTAAATTAAGGAATTATTACAACTAACTTAATAAATCTTATTTAAATTCTAAAAAACAATTTGCCTCAGATTTTTTTAATTCTTAAAACTATCCTTGGTGTTAAATACAAAATCATAAATATCTTGAGTCAGCCTGAGTTTAAAAAACATTTAATTAATACTGAGTAAGTGTGCTGAGTAATACTGAGATTTCCCAAAAAATTGAAAAAATATTTTGAGTAATACTGAGTACCCTGAGTATCTGGCAACTCTTTATAAATATTTTTTGACATAAATACAACTTATTAAATACCATTTATAAAATGATTATAGCCGTTTAACTTATATAGCCTGATTTAGAGTTGGTTCCAATATGGGCTTTGAAGTCTCTTAGAGTTAAAATATTCAAGGTGGTTGACAAATATGCAAAAAAAAATTGATAAAAAATAGTGTTACATGCTGTTTATGAGAAATATTTATATAAAGATTTTCTTTATTTTAAAACAAAATTGATTTTGAAAATCAACTTTTTTTTAAATTAATAACTATATGATCTATTAATTGGTGGCAAATAAGTTTCTAATTTATATTACCATAATTTCAATATTTTAAAATACTTTAAGTATTTTTAAACTAATATTAAATAAAAACTGGTCATAATTTTTAATATATTATCTACATTAAAACTTCTAATTTTAGTTAGTAATTTTGAAGCAACAAAACATTTTTAACTAGTAAAATGGAGTGGCAAACTTGTAGTAAAATTTTTATATTTGTTCATGTAATTCAAATGATTTACAATTTTTTTTTATTCAAAAAAAAATATTGAGAGCAATATTTTATATCGAAAATTTGTTTTTTTAATTACTTAATTAGTTCATATTTAACAAATTAGTGTTGTCTACAAACTTTTAAAATCACCGAAGCAGAAACAAAACCAGGTTTTAATACTTAATTTTTTTAAAGTTTAAATTGATCATGATCCAGTTGTTGTGAACAAAAAACAATTCGTTGTTGATAAAATAAACGGTTCTGAAGTTATTAACAATTATTGCAAACAACTAATTGCTTTAAACTCAACCCACTAGTATTTATTTGAAAAAATATATTTCGATGAAAAACACAATCTTAATATTCTAAAATGTCTGTCTAAAACGTGGAGGTTGTTGACCTGATATTTAATGAGTCAGCAAAAAAAACTTTGATAAATGTCAATTATTTTATCAATTATTTATATTTTTAGTATTTAAAACTTTATTTTTTCATAAACTTATAATATATATTTGGATTAGGTGGGTAATAGATATAGAATAATAAAGAAAAACAAGAAAGTTATAAAGTTTTGTTGACTCAACGAATATTAGGGGAAAACGACCACATTATAATCAAACTCATTTCAAAATAACGGATATCCAGTAAATTATTATGATATAGACAAAAGAATGGTAAAAAGAATCGTGATGTTTAAAGGAAAATAATAATTTTTTGTGTATAGATTCCCCAGTATTAAAACACAAAAAAACTAATTTTGTTTTATTTGTCGGACATAGTAGTAGTAATAGTAGTGAAAATTGATTAAAATACAGTATAATTGTATGATGTATAGACTAGAAAAATTTCATCAATCCCTGATATAATAAAATGTAAAAGTAACCATAAATTAGTTGTTGTGGAAGATAAATTATTTGATAATGGTGTTAAAACAAACGTTTATGAACTTTTTGTCAATTTTACAAAATAATAATTGATCTTAAACCACAACTCATCTATTTTCATTTGATTTAGCTATTTCCATGGAATACAGAAAGATAATATTTCATTTCAAAATTTTTTGTTAAAACGTGGAAGTGTTTCACCTCATATTTGCTGAGTCAGAAAAATAAAATTGTTTTATCATAAATTTTAATTATTTTATAATTTATTTTTATTTTATTTTATTTAATAAAAATTAATCTTTGATTAGTTAATGATGTATTTGGGTATGGTGGCAAATAGATATGTAATAAAAAAAAACAAGAAAATTAGAAAACTTTCCTGATTCAGCAAATATTAGGGGAAATACATCCACATTATAGTTGACCAATTTTAAAATAACATATTTCTAGTAACTTGTTATGATGTAGAAAAATATAAGGTCAAAAGAATCATATGATTTAATAAGACTCGTTATTTTTTTTGTAATCTACCCTAGTATTATGCATTTGAAACCAACTAGGTAATATTTGTCGGACGTAGTGTTGTAAATTATAATTGAAATTTTTTTATTTTCAGTACAATTTTTTTTTCTAATAAGTTTTTAGATATAATTTTTTCATTGTTTTACTTAACAATTTTTATTGAAATAAACATAAATTTTATTAATTGACTTGAGTTTGTTGTTTTAACAAGTCACAAATTGAATAAAAAAAAAGCCAATTTCAGATAGATTTATGTCTGTAAAGTAGTAGTTTATATATATTGTAAAATTCTTAACATAGTAGTTTATATTCAGCTATTTTTATAGTAATTTCTTTTTTAATTTAGAAAGTCATTTAAATCTATTAGTTGATAACGGATATAAGTTTAAAAATCAATATTTTAATTTTAGTAAATCGAATTGTAATTTGAAAAAATCTGAAGTTTAGTTTAGTTATTTTAATCTTTTATTTTAATGTTTTGTGTAATCCACAAATACTTTATTTTTGGTAATTTTATAAATACAATGTAAAAAAAATTAAGTTTTCAAACATTTTAAAACATTGCTAAAATATGATTTATTATAGAATTTGGAACAACTATATCTAATTTATGATGTATAAAAAAGACTAGGATCTTTACTAACTCTTAAATACAACTAAATTATCCTTATTAACACATATGGCTTCATTCATCTTAATTGTAGAAAATGCATCTAGCCTTAGTTAGCCTTATTTAAGAAAATTGAAAAGTTATCATGAGTATCTAACTTTTAATCAACCCTCCTTCTATGTTGTTTATTCCAGCTTTACTAGCTACAACTGAAATTATTGTAATGGAATTAAACTTTTATACGCTGTTATTATTTAAATATTCACTTTTCAAAAAATCATTACATTGCCACCATAATTTAAATTAAAACAGATATTGCTAATTGTTAAGCATTTATTTAGTAAATATTTTTCCAAAATACTTTTTTATATGGTAGACTCCAGAAAACCAATCGTAAAAATCCTCAGCTATTTTAATTTTTTTAGTTATCCTTTTTTCAGTTGCTAATTATCCTTAGATATCTAAATTTACCCTAAGAATTATAAAAATTTCAAATTGTCAAAAGTAGAACTTGTGGCAAACCTGATTCAAGTTGTTGCTCTCAGCTCTAATTGCTACAACTGATTGCATTGTATGACATCAAGATTTGATTTCTTGTAATTTCAATAATCACTAATCAAAAAATCAGTAAAGTACCATTCAGTAAAGTCTTCTTCATATATACAATAACTTAATATGATAGTTGCCAAACTTGTTTGCGAAAATCACTAATTAGCTTTATAAACATAGCAACTTTACTTTTTAAAATATTTCGCCAGGTATTACAATAGTTCTTAATTTAAAAATAAATTAAAATGTTTAAACTGAAAAAACTAAAACCTTTTTTGATATAAAAAAAAGCTCGATATCTTCTCAGTTTAGATAATAGCTTCTTACAATAACAACTAAAATACTAACAAAGATTTATAAGTATTTTAAATAGCTTAGTTATGAAATACAATCTTATTATATAAATAAACTAAGAGCAAATGTATTGCATTTTTTTAATTGCAATGAACATAAGTTAAGTAATATATCCTCTCTTTAAACTTGATTGTTTTTTGTAACATGTAATTTAAATTAAGTTTTTCTTATAGAAACTTTATCACTATATATTATATGTAAGCATGTACAAAAACATTTGAAGCAACACATTTGTTTTTTTAATAAACTTTCTGTGCACTTTGAATTTAGTCCTATAAACACCAGATTAAATATAAGCATATTTTTGGAATAGTTTTTTTTACAAGACTTAATTTAAATTAAGTGTAATTATACATATTTTATTTGTATTATAATTGTTTTTTCTTTTTAATTATGTTGAAGACTGTACCGATACAATTCAAACAAGATACGAATTTGACATAAGATGATAATTTTTTTAGAACACGTTTCACTTATAAAAGTACATTTCACAGCACTTTAAATTGCTTTCTATGCACGTCAATGTAGACATATACTCACTTTAATATTTTTAACTTTTAATAGATTTACTTTAAGTTTAAGGTTAAAAAGCATAACTTTCTACTATAAATGTTACAAAATTTCATTTTAATTAAATGCTTGACAGACACAATTCAAACAAAATAAAAAAAGACATCAGGTAATCAATTTTTAGGTTCAGAATAAGTTTTTAATTTTTCTGTGCACACTTATGTACGCGGATGCTTGTTATATTTAACATAATCTTTCCTAACAAAGTTAAAATATGAAATAAGGTAAAACGTTTTTTTTTAAACATCTTTTATTTTTTAAGTTAAGCTTTCAGTGCACATAAGTTAATTTATATGTTCATTTATGTACGTAAACTCATGCACTTTTTTGAAAATATTTTTAATTAACACCAGGGTTGCCACACACTCAAGAAACTCAGAATATTCCGAATATCTTAGTATGACCCAGGCCAGTTTAATTTGTTATAAAATGCTTAGGATAGTTTTTAGATTTCAAAATGTCTCAGACCAGTTGTTTTCTCGATTTTATTGCTCAAACCAGTTTTGTTTAAAGATCTGATTTTATTGGTATAGTAAAGAAAAAAAAAGTTCTAAGAGTTAAAGTAAAAAGATAACTTAAGACAGTTTACCGGTCATTGAGATCAGTGTTTTAGACTCAAAGAGAAGCAATCATGTAATTAAAAAAATTAAAATCAGTGTAATTTAGGCATAAATTTCTACTATACTTTTTCTACATAAATTATTTTAAAATGTACACTGTACAGTCACCATTAAAACAATATATGACATAAGTTGAGTATTAATTGTTTGTATTAATATATTAATTTGTTTTATGTACGTCCAAACATGTTAAAAAGAACTGCTTTGTTTACTTGAACGTGAAATTACCAACTTAAAACAAATCAAATTTTATTCGCTTCATTGCTGAATTACCATAGTAACTGTTAAAATTTTAACAAGTCTGTAGTACTTCTTAAAAAATTTACATCCTAATATATTTTTCGTTTTACAAAGTTTCTAACAATTCTTTTCAGATATGGCTAAATTAAAGTTTAAATTATAGTAGTTTTTGGTAATTTTTAAAAATTTTGCGAAAAGGAAAAAATTGCTAGTTGTTATTAATAAGACCTACATAAGTGTTTATGATTTTTTTCAAATGTATATTATTTTTTAAATATGGTCTTTTAAATATTTTTTAAGAATTTTCATTGTCGGAACTTGAGTTTTTTGAATTTTAATTCTCATCAACCGTAAATTTATTTTTAATTTTTTATAATAATTCTATTCAAACTTATTTGATTCCTATGCATTGCACAGTAACATACACAGGTGCTTATTTTTTGAGCTAAATTTTTAATGTATACTTGATTAAGGTATGTTAAGCGTTTTAGTCTCTATAATTGCCAATTAAAATAATTAACACTAATTAAATTTTTGAATAGTTTGTGTACTGATTTTAACTAAAACATAACTCACTCATTTTTGAAAAAAGTTTATTAATTTATTTCGTTTAGCCCTTCTGAATAATAAACAGACTTTTTTACTTTATGACGTAACTATTTTTAGCTGGACTTTTCAAATTTATTGTATATAACTAAAATTACTCTATAATATAAATAGTTTTTAGCAATATTATTCTGAAGAAGAGCTAAACGAAATTAATTGATATGTTTAAACTTTTAATTATGTTTTAAATGTAAGTCAAAGCTCTGAGGAATTGCCGTATATCTCGGAATTTTTTTTCTTTATTAATGGCTTAATATATTTATACAATTAAAAAAAGATTATTTTGGTAACTTTTCTGCCCTTTCAGAGCTAACTTATAATTATTAAACTTTTGTGATTTCGCTGTATATATTTACTATTTTTAAATTCCAATTTAGAGAAATATACATTGTAGGTATATAGTTTATCAAATGATTTTGACACTGTTTTAAATTTTCATAAGTGAATTTAAACTAAAAAGCTGTGCAAAGTAACTAAAAATTAAGGTTAAAACAACTAAATGTACAAGAAAACTTAAATAATAAGATGTAGATATATATATATATTAATTTATAATTATAAATATAAATCATAGTATATATTTATAAATATATTAATTTTATAACAAAATAAAAAATAAAAAACTACAGTACAATTACTATTTACATTTTGCACAGATTTTTTATTTGAAAATGACTAATGAAAAGTCGAAACAGTGGTAAAATTATTCGACAAACTATAAGTCTACAATGTGTATCTCTCTAAATTAGTATTCAAAAGTTCCAACATCCCCTCCTGTATTTTAATTTACTACTTTATTTTGTGAAAGTTAAGTCACTTTAATAATAACTCAAATATTTGTAAAATTTCTATTTATATTACTTTGATTAAATCTTAAGACTACAAAATGTTTTTAAAATTTGTAGTTTATAAATTTTAAATCTTTTTAGTCCAGCTACATATTATGTATTTTTTTTAATAATCTTATTTTAGCTATTTTAGCTTGTTAAGAGCATGTATTTCCTTCTTTTTTTACTTTTTCAAATTTAATAAATTTAGTTTGGTTTGGTGTAGCTCAGGTATTTTTAATGGTAACTATGATAAGACAACATTAGTTGTTAATAGAGTATTTTGTCAAAGTATTTAAATATTATCTATGTTAAAAAATGTGTTTTCATTTTTTATAATACAAACAGGTTAGAATTTATTTTAGTTGACAAGTTAAAAGATGAGTGAAATTTTCAAAAGATATCGAGCTAATTAGTTTACAAAGATTATTTCCAATAAGTAATATTCAAAAATACATATGGAAAATGGTTTAGTATGTATAATAAGTTTGTAGACAATAAAAAATTTTCTAATTTTTATTTCAATGTTTACTATAAATTAAGTTCAGAACATTTGTTTGAAAGCTTGTTAATCATTTTTAATCAAGATTTTTATTCATTTATGCTGTACATGTATTTTTTTTTCCAGAATTAAATTTGATTTTTCTTGTTTTAATTCATATTTAAGGAAATTTTATTATGCGCAAGTAAATTTATTAACAAAACTAAAAATTACGTAAAGAATTAAAAACTGTTACCTTAAAGAAATATATAAATGTTTTTAATTTCAACTTTTTCGATGCAGAAACTTGTTTCAATGCTCGGATGTTTTAAATAAAAAAAAATGTCAAAGTAGTTTGTTTTTTATAGCTGCATAGCCGATACTGTATAAAAAATAAAAATAATTTTAAATGCTTGTTTTCACAATAGTCATTATTTAACACAATAAGTTTTCTTATTCATTTATTTCACTAAATTTTATTTTAAGTCTAAAAAAAAAGTTTTTGTTTGCTTAAAATACTTATCGCATCATGTAAAATTAAGCTATTAGTAATTAAAAAATTATTAAACTAATCAGAAAAATTAAACTTATTTTATTTAAATTCATACTAATTTATCTTTCCTGCTTATATATTTCAGTGTTAAAACATTTGTAGAAAATAACTTTAATTATACTTTTCGAAACTAGTTTTAACTATTTTGACATATTTGAATTACTTTTATAAACAAAATATCTGAACAAAATTTTCTTTGTTTCGACAACGACTGCAATGAAAGTTTTAAAAAAACTTAATTTTCCATTATGAGTGCTTATCAGATAATAAATAATAACACACTTTATTATAATTAACTATGAATTTATTATTTAAAATATGCTTATCAATACATAAATAACCATTTCTAATCTATATATTAAATATCTAATATTAAACAAAACTAAACAGCTTTTATTTAAACAATAAATTAATACAAAGGAAACTTCACACAAGCAAAATCTTCGAGGTCTTTTGTTACTTCACATGGTTCTTCAAACCATTCATCTTTATCAACATCATAACAAATAATTGATGAACTGTTTTCTTTAAAAACTACAATTTTTTTACCAATTACCACAGATTTATTAAAATCAATACTTGGTGGATGCTCGAGAGAAACAAATTTCTTACAAACATTGTCAAACATTTCACATCTGTCTAATTTATAGCTAATAACAAATAGCTTATCTAACACAACAACTAGACTATGATAACGATGATGATTTATCGTACTAGGCATTGGTGACCAGTTATTAGCCCACACGTCATATGATTCTACTGTGTTCAAATCATCTCCATTTTCATTCTCACCACCTGAAACAACAATATTTCCTTGATAAACTACACAAGCTGCTAAGTCTCTTGATTGTTTCATTTTAGCAATTTTTTTCCAACTTTCTTCTTTTGTATCGAATTGTAAACAAGAGTTGGTTACTTCAAAGTTTTGAAAGCAATAACCACCAACAATATATATTGTATCCATAAATGCACAAGCACAAAAGTACCGACGTTTATCAAACATCTGAGCTACTTCACTCCAATTATTAGTTGAAGGTGAATATTTTTCAACAGACATTGTATAAGTATAAAAATCATCAAGACCACCAAACACGTAAACTTCTCCTTTTAAACAAACAGCAACGAAATTTCTTCTTTTGAATTTCATTGAAGAAAGAAATTTTGTTTTGTTTAGATCACTTCCATTTACTTGATTCACCGTATTTACTGCGTTTTTACATTTAACATTACCACCACATATTAAAATGTTAAACGAGTTTTGATAACAATATCTATTTGTATAAAAACTACTTGACTTATTTTTTAAACGGTTTTTATAAACTTCTTCTATTTCTTTCACAAAATCCTTAATTTCACTTGATAGAGAGCTATAATCCAAAATATACTTCAATGCATGTTCTGACAGCAAAGAAAGTCGAGATTTTAGTAACATCTGTTTTGCATATTTGCTACGTTCTTCACTGTTGTGTTTCAACCAACTAATTGCTGCATAAAATACTTCAACTTCAGAATGAATATTTAGTTCAGAACTTGCAAATACTTTTGCAATAACATTAAAATCTAAGTGTAAGAAATTTTTAGTTTCAACAACCATTGGAAAACATCGTTCTATGTATCTTAAGGATAGTTCAGAAACATTTAATAGCTTATAAAGTTTAGCTAGACTATAAAAAGTAAATACGTTAGTCAAAGATATTTTACTTTTAACTATTTGATAAATCTTTGTGCTTGTATCTTCTTTTAACAAAATCTTATATTTTTTTAAAGCTAAAGCGATTTTGTGTTCTTCCATATTTGGTATATCTAAAAAAAATACAAATTTCTAAGTACAAAATTTTTTAATTTGTTAAAAATTTTGAAATACATTTAAAACTAGAAAACTGAATTTTTAGTAATAATTTAAACTTTTAATTCTACAATATTGCTAAATATTTATGAATAAACTTCATCAGGTTCTTTAGATTATTTTCAAATTAGAAAAATAGTTTCGGTATCTACTTTTAATTTGAATTTTTTTTTATAATACAAAAATGTGTTAAACAATATGACAACATCAAGTAAAAATCTTAAATTACTGGAAATTTATTTTTTGACAACAAAAACTTTTAAGCTGGCAATTTTTTTTATCTATATGATAAATGTTTTGTGTCAAATCAAAATTTTACTACTTAACAAATGAGGAAATTTTCACTTGTGGTTTTATCCAGGTTTTCTATAATGATTTTCGTTCGAAATTAAAGTTTTTTTTTCTAAATTTTAAACCTAAATTGTCAAATTCCATGATTTTCCTTGATTCAATTTTTTTTTGGCAAGCTTGATTATAACATGCCGTTATTTATTGCAATACAAATAGTTGCTAATTTTTGTTAAGAAGTAAAAAAAAAAAAAAAAAAAATTATTTCAAGTGGGAAGTAGGCTACGAACGGATGATATAAGGTGTGGCCAATGTTTATAAAATTTAAGTGAAGTCCTTACTGCTTAAGAAAAATCTACAAAAATTTAATCTAGACTTTTACAAGAAGTTTTAAAACTTAAATTTAACATCCTAAGGTTTGAAATAGAAATAAGATAAAAATGTCTTAAGTAAACTTTAAATGAGAATACAAATTTATTAAATTGTTTATTGGTATAGAGTTTTCTTTATTGCTGTCTTTAAAATTAAATTTTATGTTGAACTATGTCGTGATTTCTATATATAAATTTGTATATATCTGTATATTGCAAACAAAATCAATAGCTAATATTAAGTTGTTCTATATGATGTAGTAAGTTTAAGGTTTTATATACTGAATTGTAGTAAACCTTACATCTTTTTTTGTCATTGGAACACATTTGTAATCTTTAATTAAATATAATTGATTTTATACATTGTTTTTGTATGTTGATATCTATTTTAAAAATTTTATTTTTCTGAATTTTCGGTAACTCAAAAATTTTTTGAGATATGAGAGGACAAACAAAAAGAGATTAAAATATAATGATAGGTAAAAGCAAAGCTAAAAAGCCCTTAAAAGGATTTATTGGTTAGTTATATATTTTTTCTTGTAGCTTAAGCAAGCAACTTTTCTTCTTAATATAAATATTTTAATTGTTCAAAATATTGAATAATTTATCTTCTAAAATGACATTTTTAAGATGTTTTTTCTTTTTTTGGTCATAATTTTTCTTAGTCTTAGAAAGGGGAATTTTTTTTAATTAAAGAAATATTACCTGATAACTTGAGTAAAATACTAAAAAATTAAAAAAAAAACTTTTCTTTTTGATATTTTTAATTTCTGAATGGTTTTAATGTGAAAATATTGCAATCAGGATGATTATATTGCAGAAAACTTGAAATAATGACCATATTTCAAAATTTTGAGAATGTTTTTATGTTAAAAAAAACAAACTTATATTTTTTGATTTAATCTTTCAAATAAAATTGTATGCTAACATTAATATAGATCACTCAGTTCGTATTTGCCCTTTATACCTTTTAGCTAACATTAGCTTAAATTATTTTTTTGTATTAAGTTACACGATTCTAAACTTTTAAAAATTTCTTTATAACATCTAAAAAGTGATACTAAGATTTTTTGAAACAAATATATAACCTTTTCTAAGCACTAAGAAATTACTTTGATTAGGACATTAAACATATAAATAAAGAGAAAAAGTTTAAAACTAACATTAACAATAAGATCAGTATTGAAATATTTTCTAAACTTCTTACCTGTAGTGTTGAAAGTATTGTAAGCTCGTATACTTTTATCATCTAATTGTTTTTTTAAAAACTCCATGCATTTGTTTTTAAAACAATCAACTACTGATTTTCTACAAGTTGCACCAAAACGGGCTAATTTTTCATGGTTATCATCAATTTCTATTATTTTAACATCAATTTGGTCCACATTACTTTCACCTGACATGACTTGATAATGTACTTTTAACTTGTTATGAATAATTCTAAGCATAGTAATATAGTAATTTATTGTTAGCTACTTTATAACTAATTTATTTTAATATAATTTACAAAATGATTTAAATCTATTAGTTAAAAATTGAAAAAAGTTTAAAATTTAAACATTTTAATGTTAGTAAATCGAATTGTAATTTGAGAAAAACCTAAACTTTAGTTTAATTATTTTAATCTTTTATTTTAATGTTTTGTATAACCCGTAAAAACTTTATTTTGGGAATTTAATAAAATATATTGTCATAAAATTTAAGTTTTTGAACTTTAACCTGGCTGTAATATATCATTGTATAGAATTTGTAACAACTTTATCTAATTTATGATGTATTGAAAAAGAGTAGGATCTTTAATATTTCTTAATATAAGACTGATTTATGCTTAATAAAATCATAATGGCCTCATTCATCTTAATTATATAAAATGTTATCTAGCATTAGTTACTCTAATTAAAAATAATATTATTATGAGTATCTAATTTTTAATCAACCCTACCTCTATGTTATTTCTTCAATCTCTACCAGCTACAACTGATTTTATTGTAATGGCATTAAACCTTTATACTTTGTTATTATTTAAATATTCACTATTAAAAAAATCATTACATTGTCACTAGAATTTAAATTAAACAGTTATTGTAGTTTATTAAGTTTTTGTTTAATAAATATTTTTTCAAAAGTTTTTTTTATGTGTTAGACTCCAGATAATCAATCATATGAATCCCTTATTATTTTAATTTCATTTTAGTTATCCTTTTTTTAGTTGCTAATTATCCTTAGATATCTTAAGTTAACCTGAGATTTATAAAAATTTCAAATTGTTAATTGTAGAACTTGTGGCAAATCTGATTCAAGTTGTTGCTCTCAGCTCTAATTGCTACAACTAATTGCATTGTATTACACCAAACTGATTCCATTACATGACATCAAGATTTGATTTCTTTTTATTTTAATATTCACTGAACAAAAAATCAGTAAAATACCATTGAGTAGAGTCATCCTTAAACATACAATATCTAAATATGATAGTTGCTAAATTTGTTTGAGAAAATCACCAATTAGCTTTTTAAGCATACCGAATTTAGTTTTTAAAATATTTCGTAATGGTATTACAATAGTTTTTAATTTAAAAAATAATTAAAATATTTAAACTGAAACAACTAAAACGTTTTTTGATATACAAAATTGGTTGATATCTTTAAAAAATATCAGTTTGAGTCTTTTATAAAATAACTAACTGGCCTAAGTCATCCTGAGTTGCTTTAAAGAATTCTAAATAAGCCTGAGTTATTGTAAAGTTCTGATATTTAAATAATAAAATCGTGAGTGTGTGGAAACCTTGCTTAAATCTGTCCTGAGTGACCTTAAAATGTCCTAATTAATACTGATTTTTTTTTAATCATTTAAACAACTGTCAAACAATATTTATATACAATCTAAAAACTTATAAATTCAAAAAAAAATTAAAACAAATTTTGTTCTAAAATATGATATTAGTAAATATAGAACAACAATTTCTTATTAGAAATTAAGAAAAAGAGGACTATGATATTCTCAAGCTCACAAAAATTACCCGGATTCCTTTAAAATTCTACCAAACTTGTCTAATACACTCTGAGTATTAAAAATAAGGTAGCCTATGTTACCCTAAGATTTAAAAAAAATCTTGAGTATTTTGGGCTTGTGGCAAGTGTTATTAAATGGCGTTAGTCTTTGTTCTACCAGACACAACTGATTATATTGTATAACATTAAGTTTCATTTATTGTAATTTAGATATTCACTATTTAAAAATAAACTTTACAATACCCATGAACATTTTTTACAACATATATGCAATTTTGAACTAAAAATATATAGGATAAAAGAAAAATTACATTTAATTCTTTTTGATAATAGTAGCAGAGACTTTAGGTTATAGTCTGATATATTTCGTAAATACTTGAAGGTAGAAAAACGGTTTTAAATAGTATAAAAACCTTGAAAAGAGTCTTGAAAGCTTTTTTGAAATAGGTCTTTATTAAAAAAAACAATTTACAAGAACTTTATCTGTACGATAGATTTTCTTGTAATTTTTTTTTTGTTTTACTTAGCGTGTAGAAATTGTTAAAATTTACAGGTCTTTAAATAATGTTAGTTCACATTTATCAAATTTCAGGTTTTTGAAGGTTTATTAGCTTAAATTGTAAAGTTCTAGATTCATCAGGTTTCTATTTCTTTAGCAACCATGTATAATTGTAACTATAATTTATAATTAGTTTGCTAAATACTAGTAGATTAAGTTAATTATCATAATTTCTGTGTCATTTAAATAAGTTAAAACTGTTGACATTTGAATCTTAGTTTGAAGAAAAAGATTAGAACCTTATTTTTCAAATTTAAATTATTATTTACTATTTAAAGCAGTCTTCAATCCTTAATCAGTTTTGAAATTTAGGATTGCCACTTTTAACTCCAAATAACTACCCTTGTAGACCAAATTTATCCTTAGTTATCTTTGAAGAGTGGCAACCTTGATGGAATCTTTTATGAAAGACCTAAAAAATTCCTGAGTCATCCTGATTTATTTTTAATCCTTTCAATCCGTAATAAATTTTTTTGATAACCTAAAAAATAAACTATTAATAATATAAGTTTTTAAACATTAAACCTGGCTATAATATATCATATTATAGAATTTGAAACATCTATATCTAATCTATGATGTATAAAAAAAGACTAGGATCTTTAATAATTTTTAAATTAAAACTGAAATATCTTTAACAAAACCGTAATGGCCTTATTCATCCGAAATATATTAAACAAATCTAGCCTTAGTTGACCTGAATTAAAAAAATATATATCATGAGTATCAAACTTTTAATCAACCATATTTAAATGTTGTTTCTTCAAGCTCTACAAGCTACAACTGATTTTATTGTAATGGCATTAAACCTTTATACCCTTTTTTTATTTAAAAATTTAAAATTAAAAAAATCATTAAATTACCACATGAATTTGAATTAAAACAGTTATTGTAGTTTATTAAGCAGGTATTAGTAATTTTTTTTTCAAAATTTTCTTATGGTAAAATCAAGAAATTCAATCATAAGAACCATCAGCTATTTTTTTTATTTGACTATTTTTTTAACTGCTAAATATCTTTGAAATCTTACGTTACCCTGAGATTTAAAAAAAATAAAAAAATTTAAGTATCCTGAGTTTGTGGCAAACCTGGTTCAAGTTGTTGCTCTCAGCTTTAATTGTTACAACTGATTGCTCTGTATGATACAAGATTTGATTTCTTGTTATTCCAATATTCACTAATCAAAAAGTCAGTAAAATACCATTGAGTAGAGTCATCCTTAAATATACAATATCTAAATATGATAGTTGCCCTATTTGTTTGAGAAAATCGGATTTTCCAACATTCTAACTTTGGTTTTTAAAATATTTCGTCACAGCAATACAATAGTTTTTAATTTAAAAATGAATTAAAATGGCCAAACTAAAACAACTAAAAAGTTTTTGATATAAAATAATAGCTTGATATTTTCTAGAAACTTAATTTGAGTTTTTTATAAAACAACTAACTGGCCTTTGTCAACCTGAGCTTGTTTAAAAAATTCATACAAATCTGAGTTATTGTAAATCCGTGAGGTTTTGAATGATAAAAACTCTCTTTAGTATTAAGATTGTTTTAAAACCATGCTTTAAATCTGTTTTGAGTGACCTTAAAATGTTTTTAGTCAATCTAGAACTTTTTTATCCTTTAAATAATTGTTCAAAAATATTTATATACAATTTATTAAGTTTTAAAAGTTTGAGAATATTTAGTTATAAATAGTGATATTAGTGAAAATGTAGAAAAAGTTTCTTATTTAATCTTAAAATAAGGAATTTTAAAAAATCACAATATTTCCCTGAGTCTTTTTTAATACACCACACTGGTCAAAGACATTTTGAGAATTAAACTAGTATAAGTTACCCTGAAATATTTTTAGTTGTTTTGAGTTATCCAAATTTTTATTTAACTTTAAATTATCATTAGATATTTTAAGTTGTTCTGAGTTTCCTAGGTTTTTTTTTTAAATCTATTATGTTAGATATGTTACGTACCCTGATATTTCAAAAAAAAAAATTCTGAGTGTCTAAGGCATGTAGCAACCCCGGTTTAACGACGTTAGTCTTCAATTTATCTAATAAAACTGATCGCATTGTTACTTAAATACTTACAAGCACTTTTTTAACATAGATGCAGTTTTTGTCCTAACAACTTATTTAGTAAAACTATTTTCTCAGTTTCTTCTTTTTAATATTAGTTGCAAAGCAGTCTGTACCGACAAGTCTGAGTTACTTTCTAAATTATTTAAGAGAAAAAAAGTATTACTTAGTTTAAAGGAATACACAAAATACTAAATTTTTTCAATAAAAACGTTTTATATTGAAAAAGAAATTATCTATATGATAGATTGTTTTTGTCAAATTAAAATTATTCTACTTAACATGTAATATTTTGTTGATCTTTCCAGGTATTTTAGTGATTTTAGTTCAAAACTCCAGTATATTATTCAAAATGTCCCACATTATTGATTTTTAACCTAAATTGTTAGGTTACATGTTTTCAACGTTTTATAGGTTTTTCGACAGCCCTAAATAGTTCTTACTATTTATAGTCTTTTAGAATTTGCTAATGTTTTTGTAGAGTAAGTTGGTTATGATAGATTTTGTGTCATTAAAATAAAATAAAACTATTGTTATTTCAAATATTATTTGAAGAAATACTTTAGTACAACTTAGTTTGAAACTAAACTATACTAGATTATTTAAAAGAACCTTCAATCCTTAACTAGTTTAACAGGATTGCATTTATAAGTCCAAAAAAACTACACTTACAGATTAAAGTTATTTCTCAGGTTTTTTTTTTGTGTTCCAACCTTGCTTGATCTGTTATGAGTGACCTAAAACTTTCTTGAGTCACCGTGATTTTTTGTAATACTTTTCCTAATTTGTAATTATTTTTTTGGTTCTTGGCAAAGAAAGAGTGGCTTTGCTTACTGTAATAAGATTGAGTAAATGAACTTTAACAAGGTGTCATTCTTTGAAGATAAGAAAATAGAGCCTGACTTAAAGCCAGTTAGTCTGAATCACCTTGTCTTAATAAAGACTTAAAAAACATTATTAAACAAAAAGCCTTACATAAAGTACTCATAATCTAGCTTAAAAAACTAAAAGTTACTTAATATGAACAGTAATAATAAAATAGATAGTTTTAAATTAACTAAAATTACAAGAAAGGTCAGCTAGCCTGAGTTATGGTGTATGGCAACAAAGCAAACCTCTAAGTAGCAATAAGAGTTTTTTAACACTTGAAAAAAAATTCTCTTAAAAAGCAGTTGAAGTTTTAGAATCATTTGTAATTTAGTATAGGGTTGTTTAAAAAAAAAGTTTTTATTGTTTTAATCACTAAAGGCTTTTTTTTTGTTACTTGAAACTTTATACATCATTCAGAAACGTTTTGTAAAAATCTTAAACCTTCTAAAAATAAAAAAACAAATGATAGATATAAGCATATTAAAACATTTTCAAAACATTGTCCCACTAAACACATCTATATTCTTATTTTTTACAAAACTAAACATATTCTTTGCAAGATGAGAGAGCTTTAATAGTTTTAAAAATTAAGAAAAATTTTTGTATTTTACAATAAGTTACTTAACTTCACTTTTATAAAAGAGTTTACAAGCTCATTATTAAGATGTTGTAAAGGAGCTTAAGTTAGTTTTTTGACACCTTTATCTTTCTAATAGCATTTACTGGGTTGAGTAGTTTTTTATAAATTTCCAATCGAATAACTGAAGAGTTCTTGAATGTTATGATATTTAAATGATTTATTTTGAATACGTATCTACGATCCAATAACTCTTAGGTTTTTAGTAGACCAGGTCCTTAGATCAAATTTTTGGAGAATTTTTAAATTTTTAATAAACAATATGATAATTAGATTTTAGTTTAAAAATTAAATTGTACATTGGTGACAAAAACTGCAACAAACTGATTAACAAGAACTGTGACTACCATAATTTTTACTTTCTAACTCCATACCAAAGTAACAATTATTTATAAATATTTTTCCAGGTTTTTTGAATATATTTTTCTTTTTTCATAAAAATTAAACGTAAGGAAAAAATATGTTTTATAATTATATAATGAATTAAATGGTGCTCTGAAGGTGTTTCTAACTAAATTTATATTAGAAATATTTTTTCTTTATTATTGACATAAAGTTTTTAAGTATAGTCAAATATATAATAGTAAAACATGTGGGATTTGAGGATTTTACGTAATTTTAAAATTGAATATTTCTTTTTTAACCTTTTTCAAAAACTTTTAATTTCATATTTTACTTTAAATTTTAAAATTAATAGTTTTCAACTTAAATAGGCACATTGAAAAACTAAAATTACTTTTGCTTTTATTTTTTTACCAATAACTAAAGTATCATAGATTAACTTTTAATATAATTTTTGCTTTAATGTAAGAACATATTTATTCACAGACAAAGACATGATTGGATTGTTGAATTTACGTTGCTTGCTTTGAAATTTCAGCTGTGCTGGTATTAAGTGCTGAGATTTTACTTTTTTACTAGCTCCAAACAACATGTCACCAAGGGATTTGTTTTCGTTTAAGTAGTAGAAGTTTATTTTAATTACTTTAATGTAAATTGAAAAATGTTGAACTAAACATGAATGAACCTTCTGAAAAAAATCATCAGGGTAGCCACTGGTTTTTATGAAGTTTCCTTCAGGTTTTTTGAAAATAAGCGTCTTTGGTTTATTTCTAGTTTAAAATTAAGTTTAAGGTTAAAAGCTGTGTAGCAGTATTCAAAATTAGAAAACAATGTAAAGCTACTTTAAATTTGTAATGACAAGTTTTTTAATCTTTTTGATAGATTTTTGTGCCAATTCAAAGTTCCAAAAAAGGAAAAAAATTCGTTTAAAGTTTTTGTTAACATGACTGTTTAAAATTCAAGGACTTTTATGATTTTTGTTATAATTTCTATATTTTCAGGGTTTGATCAAAATTTCTTAAATTCAAGATTTTTTCCAGGATTCCAAGTTTTGTTGCCTACCTGATTTATCCTTGTAAATGAAAAAAATATTTTGAATTGATTTAGAATTGATTTTTGATAGCAGTAATGTCAAAAAATTTTGATTAATTATAAGGCTCAGGATCACATTATTGGTTTGTAGAATATATTTTTGTTGCTTGCTTTGAACTTAAACCTTAATAGTTTATACATTTGTGTTTTTAGACTTAGAAATTTTAACCTTTTAGTATTCGCCAAACAACATGTAACAAGGTAAAATTATACTTAAAAAAATTTAATTTAATTTTATTTACTTTATTTTTAATAGAAAAATAGAATTAAACAAGAATAAAACTTCCTTAAAATCAGGATGGCCACTGGTTTGAAAAAATACTCGTTTTTGACTTAATTTTTTGTATAAAATTCAAAACTGTGTGAAGTAGTATTCAACTAAAGTATATTACTGTAAAGCTACTTTGAATGTGTTTTCAATTAAAAAAATTGATAATGACATGCAATTTTATTTTATATCATTTTTTTTCTGTCAAACCAAACTTTTGGTACTTAACAAATAAAATTGTTTAAAACTCCAGGTTGTTAATGATTTCTATTAAAGATTCCATATTATTCAAATTTTATTCCAAAAATTTCTTAAAAGCCAGGTTTTTTAGCTATTCCAGGTTTTGTTTTAAGTTCTCCATGTTTTGTGGACACCCTGATTTATCCTTGTAGGATAAAGATTTGCTATTTTTAAACATTTTTAAATGAAAATATTAAATAACATATTATAACTCTTTATATTAAAATTATGTCAAAGTTTTTAATCTTCAGTAACTTAACATAGTTGCATTAAAATGTTTTTGTATAAAAACATCAGTTACATATTTAATTCTTTGTTACACTGTTTTTTACTATGCAACAAAAAATTTAATTTTGACAAAACATTTAAAGTAAATAACCTTTATATAAATAAATGAATAAGAGGTCTTTTTTGTTGTAAATACTTAAAAATATAAACAGGAATTCCACTGCTTTAGTCAAAAAACTTTCCTGAGTGACCATTTATTTACCTAAGTCACCCTGAAAGTTTTGAAATCCTAAGAAAAAACTAAAACCTTTAAAAATTCACTTAAAGTTAACTTCTTCAACAAAATTTAATATATAATAAAAATATATTTCAATCAATTCAACTAAATATAATTTCAAGTCTAAAAAAATGGCCTAGAATTTCCAAAATCTGAAAACAATTCTCAGTTTTCTTAATAAAATCATAACTATCTAGAACAGCTTGACTTTAAAATCAAATTTAAATTATCCTGAATCATCCTGATATTTTCATAAAATTAAAAATAGTTTGAGTAATAAGGAGTATCCTGAGCTTGTGGCAATCCTGTACAAATATTAATACTAACACTTTTTGTAAATAGGTATTTATATACTTATTTTTTTTACTCAAATTTGTGTGGCCTGATGTTAAATGGGTCCTAATTAGGGCTTTGAAAAATCTCTAAAGTGCACAATATTCCAGGATTCAACCAAAGTGGTTGGCAAAAGAAGAAAAAAAACGAACCTGGCTTTTATACTGTTACAATGGTTTTTTCTAGAATTTTAGAAAACAATATTATAAAGGGTTTTATTTTAAAACCAAAAATAATTTTGACCATCAATTATTTCAAATTGAAAATGACATGCTCTATTAATATGTGGCTAATTTTTCACACTCATGATTTCATAAATTCAATATTGATAAAAACTTGAAATTTTTTAAACTTATACAGATCTAAAAAGGTAATAATTTAGAATTTAAAAACTTAATTCAAACTTCTAATTTTAAAAGACTTTTAAAAATACAAACTTTTTAAACTAATATAAGAGAGTGACAAACACTAAGTAAAAACTTTATATTTATTACTAGTATTATAAATACCTAATATATTTTTTTTATTGTTTAACAATACATAAACTATACTTTCTTTAAAACATTTTGAATTCGATTACTATTGTGGTATGAGGCTGTAGTTATCAAACTAAAATGAATTTATTTGTTTTTCATTTTGTCGAAGCAGTGAATGGTTAAAATAATAAATTCGATCAATTTAAAACAGTTAGTTTATTTAACTAAAATTATATACTAAAACAATAGAAAAATGAATATGACTTTTTTTTAAACAACATGAATCTTTTGACCATTTATTTTGTCGACATCGTAGAAAGTTATCGGAAAAATGTTATTTTGAAATGTGGTTGTTTTCTGATGATAAATGAAATCTGAATCAGAAAATTTATATAATGTTTTTTTTTATTCCATAAACATTAGCCAATTTAGCCAAATATATCAAAAACTAATCGAAAATTAGTTTTTATGTATTGAATATAAATAGTTACAAAATTAATTTTATTTTTAATCACAATTTTTTTTTGCTGCCTAGAAAATACTAGTTAAAACGTTTCCACGTTTTAACAAAAAATTGTGAAAATTTTAATTCTGATTACGATCGAAATAGCTTTATTAAAATAAATATAGGTAAGTTGTGGTTTAAGAGCAATAAACTATAGTAATATTACAAAGAGACCATTTATTACTTTATGATGTATTTTTATAACCGTTTATTCTATTACCAATTATAAAATAAATTTTTTCACAAAAAATAACTTGTTTTTACTGTTAACATTTGTTATATTAGTAATTAGAGACCATTTATTAGTAAATGCATTAACTCTACAGTATTTAGTTGATCTTCATTATTATTTCTTCGACCTGAGCCTTCAATATTTACTTGTAAAACTACACAAACTAAAACAATTCTTGCTACATTTATTTAAGTTACTTCACTAAAACAGTTAAGTGTTATATTTAACTCTTAACATAAATTAGTTGTTAAACTGCTGCATCTGCATTCTGCATCATTACGATAAAAACCCCCAAAACTATATCCCTAAACGTACAAGCACAAAAGTTCAAACGGCTACTAAAGGGTACCCGCAGTCTGTTTTTAGTTTTAGTCAGTAATGCACTGCGCTTTCAGTTGAAAAAATGCAAGCTAGAGAAAGGAGCTCAAAATTCTAATAATTAGAAATTGACAAAAAAACAGAAATAAGAAAAAAAAAAGCTACACACAAGAGTTTTAGTTTACTAATATACTATAGTTATATTAGTATATTATATTAGTATACTATAAGTAGTATATACTACTCATAGTAATATTACTATAAGTCATATGTAAGTGTTATACATTATCACTTACATGCACAAAATTATTTCAAATTCTAATTAAGATACAATAAAATACTTTTTTGTATATGTGTCAACCACTAGATTTCAATTTGTAGTTTGGTAATTACCAAGAATGATGTTTCACCAATATTAATCTGAAATTGTATTATATTCAATGTGTTTTTTAACCATGATTTTAGGCAAAGTAATAAACAAAATTTAACATATTTATATTAAACTTATAAAACTTGAATGTTTAATCGCTTTTAATCTACATTATTAAATGATTAATTCAATACAACAATTTATATAGACTACCAATATCAAGCTGAAATTATAATACATTTGATGTGTTATATAATCATAATTTTTGGCAAAAAATTTATCTATTAATATACATGAATAAAATTAATCTATATATAATAAACTAATAAATTAAAGTATTTAATTGCTTTTATTATGGTTAAAAAAGACATCAAATGTTTTATATTTTCAGTTTGTTATTGGTGCTGACCTGAAGAGCATAACCAAATGTTATATATATTATTTATTGATATTAGTTGAAAATCACTTTAATTCTCTGAATAGGTTAGATACTACAAAAGATTTGTTTGTATATGTGTCAACCACTAGGTTTCAATCTTGCAGATAAACTCAGAGAAATTTAAAGTTGTCATTAGGTCTCCTATGCCCTCAGACCACACATTAATAATAATTTTCAAAGAAACTTTTGTAACACTGTTGCAGGTCTGAGTAACTATTTTCAAAGTGTTTTGTTACAGATCAGTTTTTTAGGAAATTTTCCAGTATTTACTTAGCCTAGTAGCCCAGTTCAACTCAGAAAGTTTTTAGGCTATCATTAGTACCCCTACGCCACCAGACCACACAAAGTAATAATTTTCACAGAAACATTTGTTTTCACAGAAACAAAAATTTTTTAAGCTCACCTAAAACTTTTTTAAGGTTTTTTAATGAAATAACCAAAAAGTTAAGACTTGTAATGAAAAAGAAAATATAATAAAAAAAGAGAAAAAAAAATCTAATTTTTTATGAAATATTTTTATTATCTGAAACATTTGGTTCAAATAATTATTCAATACCCTTCCCTACCTACAAAAATAGAGAAGACCTTACACCAAAACTATATCCCCACATAAACAAAAATATAATTTTAGATGTAACACGCCACCACCCACAAAATCAAAAGGATTTTGTTTCAAGAATAATGAGATATAAGTTTTTTCAAGAGCCATCAGCAGTTGTATGTTTGTTACTATCCTAGTTTTATAGTTTATTTAATTAACTTTTTATGTTTCTAATTTTTTTATTAATATTTTAGTTTTTTTTTTGTTTTTAAAAATTAAAAAAAAAAGTTAGTTATTTGTGTATTTATACGTTGTTTTCAAAATTAAAAAAAAACCAAAAAAAAAACATAAAAATAAAAAAACAAAAAAAAAGTTATTTGTTTGTGTATTTATACGTTGTTTTCAAAAATTGCAAAAAAAAAAAAATAAAAAAAAAAAAAAAACCAAAAAAAAAGTTATTTATTTGTGTATTTATACGTTGTTTTCAAAAATAAAAAAAAAACCAAAAAAAAAGTTATTTGTTTGTGTATTTATACGTTGTTTTCAAAAATAAAAAAAAACATAAAAATAAAAAAACCAAAAAAAAAGTTATTTGTTTGTGTATTTATACGTTGTTTTCAAAAATTGCAAAAGAAAAAAAAAAAGTTTTTGTATTTATATGTCATAAGTTTACAATATTGTTTTAATTCAGGTTAGTTCATGTAGTGCTGAGTTTTTAATTAGAAGTTGTTTTTAGTTTTTGATTTGTTATTTTCATGGTAAGTTGTTCATTAAGGTGTACCCAAGGTAAAATTTAAATTAATATTTAGCTCAGGCAATTGTTGGTTTTTAGTTGGACTAGTTTTTAGTAGTTATTTTTGAATTGTTATTTTTATGGTCAGTTGTTCATTAAAGTTTAGCTCAAGTAAAATTTAAATTAGGTATTTGTAGTTTTTTGGTTAAGTTACAGGATAATTCAGGCTGTGTTGTGTTTTTAACTTAGTTTTTTTTATGTAAAGCAATGTTTCAGCACAACGCATTCTGTATTGTCACATCAACTTCTAACCGTTACTATGGGTCACTAACTTTTTTTTTCATTTTGCAAAATTGACCCTTGGTGCAAAATTTTCTTTGTGCAATTTTGTCACCTTGTTCAATTTTGACACTTGGGATTGGGACCCATGCTTTCACATGGGACCCAATATTATTTTTAATTAAAATTAAAAATGTCCCCCCCCCCCCTATGCCATTATATTGGCAGATTTGTTATACAAAAATTTTATCCATGAAAATGTAAAATTAAACTATCAGTTTTATATTTTTAGTTTATATTATATTAAATATTTTCTGAATAGAAAATGACTTTGGACCAATATCGAGCTGAAATTAGCTATCCCCTCTTTCCATTTCGACAGATCTTTTTAAAAGAGTATTTCAAGTTTATATTCAATTTTGATAATAATATTCAAATTTTCAAATTTATATTCAAATTATGTCTACAATAGGGCATATTTTTTTTTAAATAAAAATTACTATAAAATAAAATAATAAATAAATTTATACAACTTTTTAAATTTTACAACAAAACAAAATTTAACTCGTTTAAACTAAATCAAATGAGGTCATCACAATGTAAACTACAATATATTTACACAGTAAAAAGTGCACCATATAAATAGTGTGAAACATAAAAATTTAAAAAAAACTTGAAACATAATTATTTAATTAAACAATATGTAATCTTTATATTACGGTAATCAAGTATTTAGAATTACTCAAAATTCATATAAAATATAAATGGTTAATCAATGGAACATTATAAATAATCAAACCTAAAATTTTATACCTTGACAGTATACATGATCAATGATAATGAATAAATATGTTTATCTTTTAAAGTTTTGTTTAAATTTCACGTTGCACATTAAACTTATGTTTATTAATATTTTTAAATAAAATTGATTTTGTTTGTTTTAAATAAAATGATAATATGCGATATATAACTTTATATTATTTGTATTTTTGATAAAAAATAAAAATAATACTAGTATTAAAATTATATTATTACTAAATAAAATTTAAACTTAAATATTTTAATTTTATCTTATATATTAATGTATTATGCAGTTTAAATTATAATTTATTTGTCTAAAACTATAAATTTAAATTGCATTATATAAAAATAGTAAAATTTTAATAATTAAAAAAAAGTCAATAAAAAAAATTTTATATATACTTTAATTTGTATATTTCTTTTATATATATATTAATAATATATTATAAGCAAATTAATTTTGAACTGAAATATTTCAATTCAATTAAATATTTAATGTAATTGGCAGTTAAATTGTTAATTTATTTCTCTAAAAATATAAATTTAAATCGCATTATATAAAAGTAGTAAAATTTTAATAACTTAAAAAAAATTCAATTAAATATATTTTAAAGTTACTTTAATTTGTATATTTCTTTTACATATATTAGTATTGTATTATAAGTAAATTAAATTTAAAGTGAAATATTTTAATTTAATCTAATATAATAATGAATTAAGCAGCTAAAGTTTTAATATATTTCTCTAAAACTATAAATTTAATTTGCATTATATAAAAATGGCTACTAAAGGTATGGTATAAAATAAAATTTTAATAATTAAAAAAAAGGTCAATTAAATATTTTTTAAAGAAACTTTAATTTGTATATTTCTTTTATTTATATTAATATTGTATTATAAGCAAATTAAATTTAAACTGAAATATTTTAAATTAATCAAATATTTAATGTATTATGCAGCTAAAGTTTTAATATTTTTCTCTAAAACTATAAATTTAAATCGCATTGTATAAAAATAGTAAAATTTTAATAATTAAAAAAAAGTCAATAAAAAAAATTTTATATATACTTTAATTTGTATATTTCTTTTATATATATATTAATAATATATTATAAGCAAATTAATTTTGAACTGAAATATTTCAATTCAATTAAATATTTAATGTAATTTGCAGTTAAATTGTTAATTTATTTCTCTAAAAATATAAATTTAAATCGCATTATATAAAAATAGAAAAATATTAATAACTTAAAAAAAATTCAATTAGATATATTTTAAATTTACTTAAATTAGTATATTTCTTTTACATATATTAGTATTTTATTATAAGTAAATTAAATTTAAAGTGAAATATTTTATTTTAATCTAATGTAATAATGATTTAAGCAGCTAAAGTTTTAATATATTTCTCTAAAACTATAAATTTAATTTGCATTATATAAAAATGGTAAAATTTTAATAATTAAAAAAACAGGTCAATTAAATATTTTATAAAGATACTTTAATTTGTATATTTCTTTTATATATATTAATATTATATTATAAGCAAATTAAATTTAAACTGTATAATATAAATTGCAATAATTAAATTTAATTTTACGTTTTAATGTTGCATGCCGCTAAAGTTTTAATAAAATGAATTAAACTGAGATATTTAATTTTCGTTATATTATAGTCATTAAAATGCAATATTTTAAAAACTATTAATGCAATTAAATGTTTAATATATCAAATTATTTTTTTTAAATTTATTTTGCATATTATTATAATATATATTAATTACAGTTTTATAATAGTTATTATATATTACAAAAGATATCCGTCGTGCAAGACTCAATAATCGAAAGGTTCTTTGTATCGAATAACACGTATTAGGACCAAAAGTTTTGTGCGTTTTTAATTTTATCGTTTGATAAACTACATTATTAAGTTTTCATCATAAATTTAGGCCCTGGTAAAGATACAATTTGAATATAAGTTTGTAAACATGGATATAAATATCAAAATTATGTAAACAATATAAAAAGGGAATTTTACCTAACCTGAAACCCACTGCGCTTCTACTTTACTTTCCGTTCAAACAACTATCAATCTGCTTTTATATTCTAAGTGTTAATAAATAGGATTTTATTTAAAGCTTTTATCAAAATGTTGATAATTTTGTGAACATTTTGAAATTTAAGTCTAAAATTTTTTTATGAACTTACGGTATTTATTTGATTAAAGAGTTTTTGATTGAAAAAAGAATCGTCATATTTTATTATAAAATATTTCCGATAGTTTCTTATAGTGTTGATAAAGATAAATGAACAATGTACCATTTGATGCTTTAAAGAAATTTCGTAATTTTTTTTGTTTTAAGAGATTTCTTAGTAATTTAACATTAAAAAAAAAATTAAACTTGGTGTTGTTATTTTTAGAGGAAAATGATTTTAATTTATGATAGTAATTTTTTTTTACTTGTTTTTAATATATTTTAAGACGTATAATTTTTTAAGTAAAACTGAATAATAAATATAATAGAAAAGACAAAAATATTATAAAATGAATGGTATTTAATTTTTGTTATGTGCACTGGTTTGAAGAAAATATACAGTTAAGCCATTTTAGTAAAATAACCAAAACTGTAATAGCAGTGGACTAACAAAAGATCTAAAGAATTTTTTTCAAGTTTTACTTAAGCAAATGCAGCCATAATCATTAGATGTTAATTAAATGAGTTAAATATATTTTTATAAAATGTTGTTTGGCTTTTGTTTGTGTAATTTTAATAACCTCACAAACATACTATTTATTAAAAATAAATCAAAGAACTTAATCAGATATAAGAAATGATAATTTGCATTAGCTATTTGTTTATAAATATGAAAACAATATATGAGTTTTTTTAATTACCTAAATAAATATAAAGTACTGCTACATGTTTGGCACTACCTTATTCTGTTATAAATTTTTTTTAAATTTTTAAAAAACTCCTAAATGTAAAATTTAAGATAAGCATAATAAAATAACATTTTCAACATTATTTGTTATCGTTTTGGAAAATTTGATGTCTTAAAAATCTTTAAACTATGTAACCGTGAAACTATTTTCCCTAAAATTTATAGAGCAATTCATTATTAATTATTCAAAAGTAAATTATATTAAAAACTATATTTTACTTTTCCAATGAAAAAAAGTATATATTCTTTATTTCCAAGGAGTTTTATCAGAAACTACTGTAACAGTATAAAAATCAAGTTAATATTTTTGTACATATGTCAACCACTGAGCTTGAATCCTTCAATAGTGTTCAATACCTAAGAGTTTTCAAAGCCCTTATAATTTACATCATGCTACACAAATTTGATTAAAAGAAAGTGAATATATAAATTGCTAGTGGCACAAAATTGTCATTAACAAGGTTGCCATGAAGCCAGAAACCCCTGTATAAGTCTGGAACTAATTAAATTAGGTTTAAAAACCTAGAAATTAAGAGACAATAAAAATAACTTAAATCCTGGAATGTTGTACAAAAATAACAAAAAAAAATCTAAAATTTTTAATTATTTCAACATGTTCAGTAGTAAAGTTTCTATTTGACACAAAAAGTCAATCAAATAGATAAAACAATTTTGTCATCATCTAAATATTTTTTCAAAAAACATGTTTAAAATAGCTTTACAGTTTCTTTTCAATGTTTTTATACTATTCAACAAAGTTTCTTACCTTAAACTTAAGTTTAAATTAAGGTAGACTCAAAAATGTGTACCTTTATAAATTTTGTAAACCTTGAGAAAATTGCAAAAAAAAAATTGGCAACCTTGCTTTAAGTATTAGTGTCAAAATATCTTTATAAAGGGTTGCCATACACTCAGGATAGTGAGGACAATCAGGACTATTTAAAATATTTTTGAAATATCAGGATGAATCAAAAAAGTTATGGCTACCTTGTTTATAATAAAAAGTACTACCACCAAGAATATGTATGCAATTAAGTTAAAATTTAAAGGATTACACTCTTGGCAAATTTTAATCATAACATAATATAATATTTGTTTTTTATGCTTCACTCTTTGTTCTACGAAGATAATTTTCTTTGTAAATCAAACATCTCGAACATCTCCAAAACCAGTGGCCACCCTATAAATTCTTTTCAGAAGGTCAAAATTTAAACATATACAATTCTACCTTTTCATTTATCAATTTACATTAAAATTATTAGAACTAAACTTTTTATATATAAAAATAGCTTTTTGGGGACATTTTGTTTGGCAAATGTTCACAGGATAAAATCTTAACACTAAAAGCACAAAGAAAAAAATTCCTAAGCATGCAAAAAAAAAACATTCAACAAACTAACTATGTAATCCTATGCTTAACTAAATGTGTCCTGATAAAATAAATATTTCTTAAAAAAGTTCAATCCGAAATTGATCAACAATGTTTTCATTTATGGTTGAAAACACAGTTGTTGAAAACTTGAATAATCTAAATTCGAAAAAATCAAGACAAAAAAAATCTTTTCTAAACTTAACTATATTACTAATATGTTTTACCCAGACAACTTAAATCTATATTAAACTATCTTGTTGTTGTTTATTATCAAGTTTAGGGAGGAAATGCTACAACAATTTATAATTTTTATGTCCCTGTGTCCAGATATTTAGATAAATATACCAAAAATGATAAAATAGTTAACAAGATCAGTTCTTGATAACCTTTGGCGGGGTATAAAAAAACAAATTTTATTTAATTTGCTTTAATCACTCATACACAAAATTCTCAGCTTGAAAATTAGAAATTAGTTTAGTTTAATTATACAAACTTGATTAAAAATGTTGTTTCCTTTTAACTCCTAAAAAAAATTAATTAATCTTTTTAAACTTTTTGTACGTTGAACAAAGTAATTTTTTAAAAGTGATAAAGATTGCTTTTTTAATTTAGCTTAATTATTCAAAGTTAACTTTAAGTTATTTATTAAATCATAGTTTCAAAATTTACTGTTTAGTACATAATTTTTCACTTTTGTTATAAAAAATAAATACCTTATAAGCAACATATTACAATATACCATATATTTATTTAAGTTTTGTTGAATAACTAAAAGCTGAAAGATGACAAAGTTTAAAAAATATTTAAAACTATGTTTGTTATCACTTTTGTGAAAAAAAACTTAAAACTTTAATACTTTATGCATGTAGCTCAAACTATACTGTCTTTATATAAATAAACAAATAAGTAGAAATACACCACGACTTTTTTTTTTACATAACTAAAATTATTCATATTTTTTTTGTTGAACAGACATAGAATTTTTTTTTTTTGGTTTTTGTAGCTTTAGTTAGGTTGAAGCCTGCATATATATATTTAATTTAATAAACATTCAATCTTGATGTCATGCAATGCAACCAGTTGTAGCAATTAGAGCTAAGAGCAACAAATTGAATCAGGTTTGCCACAAGTTCTACTTTTGACAGTTTGAATTTTTTATAATTCTCAGGGTAACTTAAGATATCTAAGGATAATTAGCAACTAAAAAAAGGATAACTAAAATAAAATTACAATAGTTAAGGATTTTTATGATTGATTTTTTTGAGTCTACCATATAAAAAAATAGTCTGGAAAACGATTTACTAAACAAATGCTTGATAAACTACAATAACTTTGTTAAATTAAATCCTAGTGGCAATGTAATCATTTTTTTGAATAGTGAATATTTAAATGATATAAATGGTATAAAAGTTTAATGCCATTACAATAAAATCAGTTGTAGCTGGTGAGCTTGAAGAACCAACATTTAAATAGGGTTGATTAAAAATTAGATACTCATGATAACTTTTCTTTTTTTTAAATCTGGGTAACTAAGGCTAGATAAATTTTATATATTTAAGATGAATGAGGCCATTATGATGTTATTGAGCATAATTCAGTTTTATTTTGAGAATTATTTAAGATCCTAGTCTTATTTTATACATCATTAATTAGATATAGTTGTTCCAAATTCTATAATATATCATATCATAGCTAGGTTTAATTTTTATGACAATATATTTTGTAGATTACCAGAAATAAAGTATATACGGATTATACAAAACATTAAAATATTTAGTTTTTAAACTTATTTCCATTGCTAACTAAGAGATTTAAATCATTTTGTAAGTTAAAGTGAAATTAATTAGTATAAAAGTATCTGAATATTTATTACACTATGTTTAGAATTATTCACAACAAGTTAAAAGTACATTACCAAGTCATGTTAGGTGAAAGTAATATGGACGACATTGATGTTAAAAAAACAGAAGTTGAAAATAACCATGAAAAATTAGCAAGTTTTGTTGCACCTTGTAGCAGTTCAGTAGTTGATTGTTTTAAATTCAAATGCATGGAGTTTTATACAAAACAATTAGATGATAAAAGTTTACGAGCTTTCAATACTTTCAACACTACAGGTAAGATAATTTTAAAAATGTTTTAATACTGATCTTATTCTTATTGTTAGTTTTAAACTTTTTTCTTGTTTTATAAGATTAATGTTCTAACTAAAGTAATTTTTTAGTTCTTAGAAATGTTAACAGTTTAGAATAAAAAAACTTAAAACATTTTTATATGTTATTAAAAAGTGCTCAAAAATTTTGAATTCTGCAAACTACTAAAAAAAATAACTTAGATAATTATAAATGACCTAAAAGGTATTTAGGGCATATACGAAGACAGCAAAATAAAAAGTTCTATAGCATGAAAAAATTTTTTTTAATGTAAATTCTGCTTCAAATTTTACTTAAGAAATTTTTATCTTATTTCAGTTTCAAGCCTTAAGATGTCAGTTTTGAGTTTCAAAAACTCTAGTAAATGTCTAGATTTACATCCTTCTGGGTTTTTTTTATAGTTCGGTTTTCACTTAAATTTTTAAACATTGGCTAGCAACACTTTGTATCATCCGTTCGTAGCCTAATTCTCACTTAAAGTACAATTTAAAATATTTTTTTTTACTTATTAACAATACTTAGCAACTATTTATATTGCAATAAATAACTGTATGATATAATCAAGGTTGCCAAAAACCCTGAAACAGGGGAAACCTAAAGTTTGGCAGTTTAGGTTTGAAAACCCTGGAAAAATATGGAGTTTGAGAAAATTTGAAAAAACCTGGATTTTTGAACAAAAGTCACTGTCGTGAATTTTAAATAACTTTTACATGTTAAGTAGTAAAATTTTAATTTGACAATTTGACATCTATCTTTAATTTTGCTAGCATCAAAAATTCTTTTTATCAAAAAGCAAACTTAAAGAAACTTTAAGATTTTTGATCATTGTTATTATAATATTTAAATTGAACTTGATACTAAGAATAATTTTAAAATAAAGAAAATCCTAAAAACCTCGGATAAATTTAAAAAAATATTTGACAATTCTGTATAATAAAACGTTCAAGTTATAACTGCAAAATCAGATTTCTAGTTTTATAATTTTCAATAACTTTAAAAAACTTTTCAAATTTTAAACTTCAATATTTGTATTTTTTCAGATGTACCAAATATGAACGAACATGAAAACGTTTTATCTTTAAAAAGAAATAAGCTTATGTTAAATGAAGATACAAGCACAAAGATCTGCCAAATGATTAAAAGTAAAACAGCTTTGGATAATGTTTTAACTTTTCATAGTTTATCTAAACATTACAATCTTGCAACTGTTTCTGAACTTACCTTAAGATACATAGAACGTTGTTTTCCAATGGTAATTGAAACTCAAAACTTTTTGCACTTGGATTTTAGTTTAGTTGCAAAAATACTTTCAAATTCTGAACTAGATATTCACTCAGAAGTTGAAATACTTAATGCAGCAATTACTTGGTTAAAGTACAACAGTGAAGAACGTTTCAAATATGCAAAACAATTGTTACTAAAAGTTCGACTTCCTTTATTGTCAGAACACGCATTGAAATATATTTTAGACAAAATTTCTTCAGTTACTGAAATTTATAAAGTTGTTAACACATTTAAAAAAGTTTTAGAAAACAAAACTTACTTTAAAAATAAGTCAAATTTTTATTACACAAGTAGGTATTGTAAGCAAAACAAATATAATTTGTTGATTTGTGGTGGATATGATGTAAGATTTGATGAAGTTGTAAGTAAAGTAAAACAAATTGATAGAAGTAACATGAACTGCGTAAAAGACCTTGCTCCAATGAATCAATGTAGAGAATACTCGGAAGCTGTTTGTTTAAAAGGAGAAGTTTATGCCTTTGGTGGTTTTGATAATGCTAATAATTTGGTAAAGTCTGTTGAAAAATATTCACCACTTACTAATACTTGGACTGAAGTAACTAATATGTTTGATGATCGTAGTGGGTTTTGTGCTTGTGCATTTATGGATAAAATATTTATTTTTGGAGGAAGTTTTATTTAATAGCGATATCATAAATAATAATTATAAAACAATAAATTCATGTTTACAATTTGATACAAAAGACAAAAGCTGGAAAGAAGTGTCTAGAACAGTTGAAAAAAGAGTTATTGCAGCTTGTGTTGTTTTTAAACAAAAGATTATTGTTTCTGGTGGGTGGGATAATAGTAATGAAGATTTAAACTCTGTAGAATCATATGATGTATTCGCTGATAAATGGTCAAAATTTCCAAATATGATTAATGGTAAAAGTGTTCACAGTTTAGTTGTTGTCAAAGATAAATTGTTTGTTATTGGTGAAGGAAAAAGAAATTGTGAAGTATTTGATAATTTTAGTGAGAAATTCGTTGCTCTTGAGTCATCTTACACTTTATTTTCAAATAAAGCTATGTCGATTGGAAATAAAATTGTAATACTTCAACATTCGAACTCATCCGTAATTTCTTATGATGTTGATAAAGATAAATGGTCTGAAGAATCAAGTGATGCTGTTAAAAATATGTTATGCTTTTTGTGTGTGAAGGTGCCTCAGTATTAAAATTTTGTAAAAATTGAATAAACCGTTCGAAACAGAAAATATTAAAATCGTATTTAACTACAGAAATTAAATTTATAAATTATATTGATTATTTAGTATCACTTTTAAACAAACATTAAAAAAAAACTAAGAAAAAAAAAAGTTTTTGTAAACGCAAAGCTAGAACAGTATTAAATCTTTTTGCATTATTTTAGTACCATAAATTTAAAGTGAACAATATAATAAATTAGTGTTTTTGGTGATATAAGAGAATCTTGTGAAGTAACAATAGAATTAATTTTTTTTTTTTATGCTAAGTTACCTTGGTATTAAAACATACGTTGTTAAAATAGACTGAATACTTTTTAATTTTTTTCGTTGTACAGATTAATAGTTGAATTTATTTTACTATAAAAGAAATATTTAAATAAACATAAAATAATTTACTGTTGTGTTTTTTTTTATTTCATAAAGAAGATTTTAAACTAAATAAAAAATATTTCAATGTGATCTAATATTTTATTGGATTAAAACATTGAATTTGTGTGTTCAATACATAAAAATCTTATGTTATTATATTAATTTAAAATAGCTGTTTCAAAACTATTTGGTGTCCTATATTTTTTATCGGCTGACAAATAAGGTATCTTCAATCGGCCGCGTATAAAATAAAAAGTTAATTTTAAATAAATACTAAATTTGTCTAATTTTTTTGTTTATTTCTAGAAAACCTCGGTTAAATTACAAGAATCAAATAAATAGAGTTTAATGTAAAAATTGATTAAATTTAATTAAAAAAAGAACTATAGCTAAAACCAGGTTTAATAATAAAAACAATCATAATGTTTTGCTGGTTAGAACAAAAAAAAAGCAGTACCGTTTTTAAAGTTTTCAATTATTCTTAGCAAGCCTCGGCTATTATTTTATATTAACATAATTAAATTATTTAAATGGTATAACTGTATCATTTAACTGAGTATTTTCATGTTTACAACAAAGGCAAATTTATTTTTACAGTAAGTACAAAACTAATTCGAAGTAATCAAGTATTTGATGCAAGTAATTATTACATTAGTAATGTTTTTACTAATAATACAGTTTGGTTTTTTTTTATAATTCTACAGCTTAAAAGTATAAAGTTAAAAAATACAACAGTTTAAAAGAATTCAAAACTATTAGATTTTGGCTCCAAGGCAAAAACGAAACAACTTTTTGGTAAATTACTAATGTCTAATAAAACATACAATATACATATATCACCCATTTCTATAAATTCGATGATTTATTACAGTAATAGTATCGATAGTTCACGGCATCTCGAGTTTAAGCAAAAATTATATATTTAAAAAAAATGTACTTTACAAATTTAAAACTGACATATCCCTTAAAATTACGATATAAACCTGTTAATATATGTTTTCAAACAAGTTATTTTGTTTGCGAATCTTAATGAGAACATTGTTTTTTATTTACGTAGGTTTATTTGTTTCATAAACCAGTGCTTCTGAACCTTTTTCTAGTGGCGGAACCCTTTCCCAAAATTCAACTTTTCCGCGGAACCCCTAATTTTAATTTTACATAAAATGTTTAATTAAAAAAATGTTCTTTATTAAATTTCGAAAGGCTTCGCAGAACCCCTGAGAGGCGTCGCGGAACCCTAGGGTTCCGCGGAACCCCATTTCAGAAGCACTGTCATAAACTGTTATAAGTTTTAATTATTCGACATAAGACTCTTTTTATTATTTGTAGAATATTTTAGATAAATTATTTAAAAATAACTTTTAGTTAATGAGGTTTCTTTGTTCGATTGTAGTTAAACTAAAAAAACAACACATATCTATAAAAGGTAAATATTAGAAAGTGAGACGAATATTATTTTTTCTTTTTAGTTAAGCTGTCGATATCGTTTTACGTAGAAAATTTTTTGAACATGTTAATTACGGATTCAATATTCGATATTTTTGTTAAAAGGCCTAATGAGTGGATAAATTTTAAGACACTTTGTATAACTTATAGCTCTCCTAAGTTTTTTTTACGACTTTGTGCTGTGTATAGGTAATTCTTTGATATTCGAATCATAACATTTTTTCGTGCTGAATTTTCTTCAGTACATCGCGCCTACTTTGTCGTTTGCTAATCTCAGCTCTTAACATCTTAGTCCAAAGATTAAAATCTATAACTTCGTTACAGGCAGTTATAATCATTTTGACATTTTTGCGGTCTGACTCGATTACTTCGATGCCCTTATATCCATCCCAGCGCCTGACAAGTAGACCGGGTCACGTCCGTTTGATTCTTACTTATTGAGCTATCTATCCGCTCTTTCAGTAGGATAAGTTGGTTCAGGTCATTACCTATGCTTGACATTAACCTACTTAATGAGGTTCTTCCCAAGAAGTTAATTTGATATCACTTACAATTTAGGTTTCTTAAGTCTAATGGTTTGTAAGGTTTAAACAAAAGAAAACTTAAAAACAATGTGATATATATGCCTTTTTTTAATTCATTCTAGTTTCTAGTTAATCAGCTGCTACTAAGCCTAAAAAAACCTGGTCTATAATAATTAATATACTCTTTTATAGTATTATTAAAAACTATAATAAAATTTTAACTTTTTGGCTAACCATCTGCTTAACGTATATATTATCAAGAATTTCAGGTATTAGTTAAAGTCTGTGCGCAAAGCCAGAGTCTCCATAAACCGTCCTAGGATGGCTGCTTGGTTATATATGTAACGCGATATAGATTTATTGTAACGTAAGCAAGCTTAATTTATTTTAAGTAATTATTGATAGTTATTGCTTTTTGTTTTTAATAATAGTTAATTACTTCATGATTGCTTTGTTCCTAAAAAAATTCGAAAAATGTGATCTCTAGTTAACTTTGTATTTTACTGATAAAAGTTGCTTGAAGTTGTTTTAATTTTATTGAAATTGTGTGTGTTGTAAATTTTCTGTAATATTACTGATGACTTATGTTCCAATAGTTGCATTAAAAAAGTTCTACACTAATATAAACAAAAGTTCAAAGTTTTTATTTCAGTTTCCGTAACTCTTAAAAAAATAAAAGGCAACACCACTGGTTAAAACCTAAAATTTCTTTTAATTATATTCTACTTTTTGTTCAAAATACTTGATAATTTTGAACTAATCACAAAAGGTAAAGTTATTTGATGAAGCAAATAATCGGTTAAAGGAAATCAATAAAAACATTTGCAAATATGCAAAAAGGTTCATATTAAAAGAAAACTTCCTTTATTGTCTGATTGTTTATTGAAAAATGTTTAAGATAAAAATTCATCATTCTCTAACAAAAAAGAATGTAAATAAAAATGGTAAGAACCATTAAAAAAATCAGTCACATTTTTTTATTAACGAAAGATCTCTTCAAAGTGCTTGTATAAGACTGTGACTGATTTTTTTAATGGTTCTTACCATTTTAATTTATGTTTATCTAAAATTCAATCCTGTCCGGTCTTTAAAATCAAAAGAGGAAGACTACCTTCATCCCATTTTAATTTATAAAAAAGAATGTATTAAGATATTATAGAAATACTAATAAAGCAATCAAAACTTATTTCACATACAGTGAAAGTAGTTTTTGTACTAATAAATATTGTAATCAATACAATTTTATTATCTAGCAAAAGAAAGTAGATTAGGATATTAAGAAAATACTTTTATAGCCAGCAAAAATAAATTCTAAACAGTACAAGTAGTTATTGTACAAGGAGGTATTGTAACAACTTCAGTATATTGATATGTTGCATTAAAAGTAAAGTATCTGATCTTTCAAGTGTTAATGAAATTGATGGAAGATATTTTAAAAACTAAAAAAAATTTCTTCAATAACAAGAGTTCAAATACGTTTTTAAGTAGTTAAATTTAAGAAAAAAAGTTTTATTAAGGCGGTTTTGATAATATCAAAAATTTTTTTTTAATTGTTGAAAAATAATTAAAATCTACTAACACTTAGAACATAATAGCATTTTGATAATCGTTGAAATTTTTGGAATTGTACATTTATAGATAAAATATTTATTTTTGGAAGTTTTTATCAAAATATTGCAGTTGATATCAGTTTAATAACTAACTCCTGTTTAAAGTTTAATTTAAAATGAAACAACTTTGCTGTATATCGCAAGAATTAACGAAGCTTGCCCAGTTTTAAAGTAAATATTGCTAGTTTAGGTGTTAGTAATAAAAATAAAGATCAACTAAATAAAATATAGTTAAATGACATGTTTACTAATAAATTGTCATCAATACCTGATATGATAAAAGGTAATAGTAACCACAATTTAGTTGTTGTGAAATAGAAATTAATTGATACTGGTGTTAAAAAAAACGGTTTTATAGTTTTAGTAAATTTTACAAAAGCAAAATTGCTCTTAAACCACAACCCACCTATTTTTATTTGAATTAAGCTTTTCCGATGGAAAACAGAATAACAATATTTCAACAGAGCTTTTTTGAAACGTTGAGGTGTATTACTTAGTATTTGCTGAGTCAGCAAAATAAAATTGTTTAATCATAAATATAATTTATTTATTATTTTTTTTATCTTTGATTTATAAAGTTTAATCTTTGATTAATTTATGATGTATTTGGGTATTGTGGCAAATAGATATGGAATAAATAAATACAAGAAATTTGAAACTTTTGCTGACTCAGCAAAAATCAGGGATAACACATCCACATTTCAAAATAACATATTTCCAGTAAATTGTTACGTTGTAAACAATTATAAATGGTCAATAGAATCGTGATGTTAATAAAAAATAATATTTTTTTGTGTGTAGGTTCCCTAGTATCAAGCATTTTGAAATTAACTGTTTAATATTTGTCGGACATACTGTTGTAATTTATAATTGAAATTTTCTTCTATTTTCAGCATAATTTTTGTTGTTGATTAGTTTTTAGAGATTATTTTTTTATTGTTTAAGTTAATAATTTTTATTGATATAAACATAAATGTTATTTATTGAATTGTGTTTGCAGTTTTAACAAGTCACTGATTGAAAAAAACCAAAAAAGCCATTTAGTTCAGTAGCCACAGCTCATAACATAATGATAATGGGTTTCTAGAAGTATTAAACTACGTAGAATTTACTGTTTTTTTATTTAAAAAATGTATTGGTTATTGTAAATCATATAAATAAATATAACGTATTTACTACAAGTTTGTCACTCTGTATAAAGTTTGGTACTTTTAAAAGCTTCTAAAGTTAGAAGTTTGAATAAAGATAATAAGTTCAAATTTATAACCGTTTTATATTTGTATTAAGTTTAAAAGATTTCGAGTTTTTTGTCAATATTGAATATATATGATCATAAATGTGAAAAAATTTACTAAAAGTTAATAGAGCATGTCAATTTTAACTTTAAAAAAAATTAAATTTATAATTATTTTCGGTTTAAAAATAAAACCCTTTATAATATTTTTTGTAAAATTCTAGCAGAAATCAATGTAACAGTAAAAAAAACAGGTTTAATTGTTCTATATTTGCCAAAGACATTTGCTTGAACCTTAGAATTTTGTATACATCAGAGATTTTTTAAATCCCTAATTAATTAAGACCCCTGAATCATCAGGCCACACGAATTTGATTGAAACAAAATTCGTATACAAATACCTAGTGAAACAAATTAACATTATTAGTATTAATGTCAAAGATATTTGTACAGGGTTGCCACACACTCAGGATACTCCGGATTATTCAAACTAGAAAATATCTTACTTAATACTATATACTTAGAAAATATCAGGATGACTCAGTATAACTCAGAATAATTTAAATTTGATTTTTAAAATCATGCAGGCTCAAGATAGTTATGTTCTTAATTAAAAAACTGAGAATTGTTTTTAAAATTATAAAAATCCTAGTTCATTTTTTCATAATTTGAATGACAAATAGTTGAATTAATTGAAATTTTTTTATTTATTTTACACCCAATTTATTGAAAAAGTTGTTTTTTAGTGAACTTTAAAAGTTTTTTTTTTTTAGTTTCAAAAATTTCAGGATGACTTAGTTAAAAAAATGGTCACTCAATACAGTTTTTTGACTAAAACTTTAGAACCCTTGTTTATATTAATAATTATTTCTAACAAAAAGTCCTTTAATTCATTTATTTATATATAATTCTTTTTTACTTTGACTGTTTTAAGCTAATGTTGATAGTAATAGAACACTCTTATAAAGGGTTCACTACGAGACTTATGTTTTCTATGAAAAAAATAGTTATGCAACTTTGTTAAATTACTGAAGATTAAATACTTTAGCATATAATGATTACAAAGAATTATAACATTTTTTAAAATGTAATGACTTTATTTCATAATTTTTGAAAAACATCAGTCTCAATCTTCAATCTACAAGGATAAGCCAGGGTGTCTACAAAATATGGAAAACTTAAAACAAAACCTGGAATTTATGAAATATTAGAAATAAAATTTGAATAATATTGAATTCTAACAAAAATCATTTAAAATCTGGAGTTTTAAACAATTTTACATTGTAAGTACTAAAATTTTGGTTTGACACAAAATACTATGATATAAAATAACACTTCATGTCATATCAATATCTTTTATTTAAAAAAACATTAAAAGTAGCTTAACAGTTGCTTATTTTAATTGAAAACTACTTAACATAATTTTTAATTTTAAACTAAAATAAACCAAAAAACGATTATTTTTAAAAACCAAGGGCCACCCTGATGAGTTTTTTAAGAAATTTTATTCATGTTTAATTCTACTTTTCTATTAAAATTAATTAAAAAATAAGTAAAGTAATTAAAAATAAGTTATATTTTTTTTGAATGAAAATATTCCTTGGTGAAATTCTGTTTGGAGATTACTCAAAAGGTAAAATTTCAAAATCTAAAAACACAGGGGAAAACTATTAAGCTCAAAGTTCAAAGAAATCAACAATCCAAACACGTGATCCTGTCCTGACCCTAATTAAGTTAATTTAATTAATATGTTGTGTTGTGACATAAATGCTATCAAATATCAGCCAAAAATCAATTCATAATGTTTTATTTACAAGGATAAATCAGGATGGCCACAAAACTTCGAATCCTGAAAATATCTTGAATTTAAGAAATTTTGATCAAGCCCTGAAAATATAGAAATTATAACAAAAATCATAAAAGTCCTTGAATTTTAAACAGTCATGTTAAAAACTAAAATTTTAAGTTGGAACAAAAATCTATCGAAAAGATTAAAAAACTTGATATTACTCATTTAAGGTAACTTTACAGAGTTTTTCTAATTTTAAATACTGTTTCACACAGCTTTTAACCTTAAACTTAATTTTAAACTAGAAATAAACCATAGACGAGTATTTTTTAAAACCTGAAAGAAACTTCTTAAAAACCAGTGGCTACCCTGATGATTTTTTTCAGAAGGTTCATTTATGTTTAGTTCAACAATTTTATTAAGATTAAAGTAATTAAAATCAACTTCTACCTTTTAACGAAGAAAATTCCTTTAGTGAAATGTTGTTTGGAGCTAGTCAAAGAAGAATCTCAGCACTTAATAACACAAGTGTATAAATTATTAATCTGAAATTTCAAATCAAGCAACATAAAGTTCATTCAATCCAATAATGTGATCCTTGCCTAATGTGAATAAATATGTTCTTACATTAAAGCAAAAACTAAACTAAAAGTCAACCCATGGTACCTAAGTTATTGGTAAAAAAAATCAAAGCAAAAGTCTTATTAGTTTTTTAAGGTGCCTGATTAAATTGAAAACTATTGATTTGAAAATTCAAACTACAATATCAAATTAATTAGTTTTTAAAAAAGGAGAAAATATTTAATTTTTAAATTATGTAAAATCCTAAAATCTTACATGTTTTACTATTATATATTTGACTATACTTAGCAACTTTATGTCAATAATAAAGAAAAAATTATTTCTGATATAAATTTAATTAGAAACACATTCAGAGTAACATTTAATCCATTTTATAAAATAAAAAAATTTTTTTTGTTACGTTTATTTTTTATTAAAAAAGAAAATAAATGTTTCAAAAAACCTGGAAAAATATTTATAAGTAATTGTTATTTTAGTATGGAGTAAAAAAGTAAAAATTATGTTAGTCACAGTTCTTGTTAGTTAGTTTGTCGCAGTTTTTGTCATTAATATGCTATTTAATTTTTAAACTAAGATTTATTTATCATATTATTTATTGAAAAATAAAAAAATCTCCAAAAATTTTATCTGAGGACCTGGTCTACCAAAAACCTTCGAGTTATTGAGTCGTAGATACATAACTAACTTAAGCTCCTTTACAGCATCTTAATAATGAGCTTGTAAACTCTTTTATAAAAGTGAAGTTAAGTAACTTATTGTAAAATACAAAAATTTTACTTAACTTTTAAAACTATTGAAGCTCTTTCATTTTGCAAAGAATATGTTTAGTTTTGTAAAAAATAAGAATAAAAATGTGTTTAGTGGGACAACGTTTTGAAAATCTTTCAAATATGCTTATATCTATCCTTTGTTTTTTTATTTTTATAAGGTTTGAAATTTTTGCAAAAAGTTTCTGAAAGATGTATAAAGTTTTAACTAACAAAAAAAAAGCCTTTAGTGACTAAAACAATAAAAAACTTTTTTATAAAGCAGCCCTATATCAAATTACACATTATCAAAAATCTTCTACTGCTTTTTAAGAGATTTTTTTTCAAAAGTTAAAAAACTACTATTGCTAGTTACAGGGTTGCTTTGTTGCCATACACCATAACTTTTTACATACTCTACTTAGTTTGATTCAGGATTCTTTTTATTAAAACACAGCTTGGCTAACTTTATTACATGTAGTTTTAATTATTTCAAGTGTTTTTTCTTAATTTTATTTTTGTTATAATATGTTTATCTTTATTACTGTACTACTATTCTACAAATATAAGTTTTAATTCTTTATTTTTAGTTATATATCACTCCCTGCCTTAACTCCTTTAAACATATTAGTTGTTTTTATTTAAACATACTGTAGTATTTATAATGATGTCTATTATTTGTAGTGTTAGGTATCTGTAAATTACAAAACAAAAGTATAAGCTCAATTAAATGAACATAATCAATTTTATAGTGTGTTTAAATATTTTGTTATTTCTATTGTTTAATTTTGTACTTAAAAATTATTAAAAAAATTACACATTAGAAGTTCACAGATTTTTTTCATGTTTACTAAAAAAGCATTTTTAGTTAATGTGGTTTTAAAATAAATAAAATTTTTAAAGTGTTCTTACATCCTAATTTTTCAAGTGCTAAAAACTCTGAATTTATTTTTTTTTTTTGAAATAAAAAAAGCAACATTTCATTTAAGTTTTTAAATTTAAAAATATTATTTTGAGATAACTAATTTTTTTTTATTTAAAACTGTAATTTTTATAGTTAAAAACTAGTTAGTCATCGAAGTTTTTTCATAATAAACAATAAGTTTAAATATTCTTCTTAATCAGTAAGTAAATTACTATTGAAATAGCTAAACATATTCAAACTAATGTTTTTCAGATTTTTTATAACAAGATTAAACAAAGTGTTATCAAGTTATGTCAGGTGAAAGTAATATGGACCAAATTGGTGTCAAAAGAATAATAATTAATAATAACCATGAAAAATTAGCAAGTGTTGGTGCAACTTGTAGAAAATCAGTAGTTGATTGTTTTAAAAACAAATGCATGAAGTTTTTAACAAAACAATTAGATGATAAAAGTGTACGAGCTTACAACACTTTTGATAGTTCAGGTAAAAAAAATTAGAAAATATTTTAAATTGATCTATGTGTTATATTTAGTTTTAATAATATTTATTAATTTTAATTTTGTATAGACTTAATTTGTTAGTTAAAGCATAACTTTTATGCTTAGAAAGGATTAAAAATTTAAAAGAAAAGACTTAGTATTAATATTAGATGTTATTAAATTTTTTTTTTTCAATTTGAAAATTGTAAACTATATTAAGAAAATTGAAATGAAAAGATACAAAGAGCATAATAGGAGTTAGTGATATTTTTCAATGTTAATATTGACTTTTATGTAAATTATAAAGGCAAACTATAAATAACTAATTCAATTATAAAAAAATATAAAATGCTTTAGATACAGTAATTTTTTTTAAATGTTACCAATTTAATCTACTTTACTGGAATATTTTTAGAGTTAAACTGATCAAAAATTCAGAAATCCAAAAATTCAAAAAAAAAATCTTACCCATCATTTTTCAAATTTAAATAATCAGAAGTAATTTTTTTTATTAAAAAAATTTTTTTGTGAAGATTTAGAAAAATTATGACCTAAAAAAAGAAAAGCACATCTGAAAAATTTCTTTTCAAATTAAAAAGGAAAACTTTATTTTTTGGTACAATAGTAATGTTTATTATTTACTTAAAATTTAAAAGACTGTTTAAAATGTAGGAAAAGATATTCTTCTAACAAAAAAGTATCTTTTTGCATTTTAATTTTGCATTTATCTAAGAATTTTATTAAATCCTTCAACTTCGTCTTATTATATCTCAAAAATAGTGGATATAAAAAAACTGTTACAAAATTAAGTTCTATAAAATAAGATTAATGAATAAAAACAATTATTTTGATAAACTTTGTATTTAAAAAATACTACAAAGGTGTTAAAATGATAACTAAGACATTTCTACGTTTTTAAAAAATTTTGTGATTTTATATCTTGTTTAATTTAAATGCATTTTTATCTGATATTATTTTTAAAACAAACTTTATCAAATCTAAGTTTCAAATTGTGTTGTAGAGGGCCAAATTCATATTCTTGTCGGTTTTTTCTTTTACATTTTAAAATTTTACTAAACATCTATAAACAGCGACAAGCCAAATCTCCTATCAGAGATCTGCTAGTAGACTACCATATCTTAAAATATTTAATTTTAAAAAGTAGTACTGTAATTCTTTTTTATTTTCTAACAATAATTACAGAAAATTTATTGAAATTAATTTTTTTATTTTTTATTATATATGAAATAACAGCATTATGTAATAAAACACTATATTATTATTAATTACGTAGATTTCTAGTTCTAAAAATCTATCAATTATTCTAAGCAAATTTACAAATATGATATTTATACATAATTAATTTTTTAGATATACCAAATATGAAAGAATATGAAATTGTTTTAGCTTCGAAAATAAATAAGCTTTTGCAAAAAGAAGACAAAATCATAAAGATCAGCAAAATCTTTCAAGACAAGTTAACAGTTAAAAATGTTGTCGTATTTTATTGTTTAGCTAAATGTTACAACCTAGCTACTATTTCTGAGTCGTCTTTAAATTATATAGAACGATGTTTTCCGATGGTAGTTGAAACTCAAAACTTTTTACATTTAGACTTCAGTCTTGTTGCAAAAATTTTTTCAAGTTCTGAATTGGATATTCACACAGAAGTTGAAGTATTTAATGCAGCAAATAATTGGTTAAAATTCAACATTGAACAACGTCGCAAACATGCAAAACAATTGTTACTAAAAGTCCGACTTCCTTTATTGTCAGAACATGCAATGAAATATATTACAGATAAAGTTTCTTCAATTACTGAAATTTATGATAATAATAACTTATTAGAAGAAGTTTCAGCAAACAACAACTACTTCAAAAATAAGTCAAATATTACTTACACAAGTAGGTATTGTAACCAAAACAAATATAATTTGTTAATTTCTGGAGGTTATGATGATAGATTGGAAGAAGTTGTAAGTAAAGTAAAACAAATTGATAAAAGTAACATGAACTGTGTAAAAGACCTTGCTCCAATGAATCAATGTAGGGAAAATTTTGAAGCTGTTTGTTTAAAAGGAGAAGTTTATGTTTTTGGTGGTGTTGATAGTGCTGATAATTTTGTAAATTCAATTGAAAAATATTCACCACTTACTAACACATGGACTGTAGTATCTAGTAGGGTTGTTGAACGCTATTGCATTTGTTCTTGTGCATTTATGGATAAAATATTTATATTTGGTGGTTTTCATAAAATAGATGATTATGATGATGACTATATAATAACAACTAAGTCCTGTTTAGAATTCAATACAAAACATAACAACTTTAAAGAAATTGTTGGAATGAATGTAAGTAGATGGGATGCAGCTTGTACAATTTTTTAAGAAAATGTTGTGGTTTCTGGTGGAACGGATAATTCTGGAATTATTTTCAACTCAGTAGAATTATATGATGTGTTTGCTGATAAATGGTCATCAATGCCTAATATGATAAGACATCATTTTGGTCATAGTTTAGTTGTTGCTAAAAATAAACTGTTTGTTATTGATCATGGAAAAAGCAATTGTGAAGTTTTTGACAACGTTTGTAATAAGTTTATTGCTCTAAAGTCATCTAACAGTCATATTTTTTTGAAAAAAGCTACGTCTATTGGAAACCAAATTTTAATACTTGAAAACTACAAAATTACAACACAATTAATTTATTATGATGTTGACAAGGATAAATGGTCTGAAGAACAATGTGAAGTAACAAAAAATTTTAAAGGCTTTTCCTTTGCAAAGTTACCTTTTTATTAAAACGTATTTTGTTAAAACATAAATAATACTATTTAAATTATGCATAGTTAAAATAAATAGTTTACATTTATGTAAAGTAAAAGATATATTTAATAAACAATATATAATTTGACTGTTGTATTTTAATTTATTTGTGTAAGAAAGTTTATAAGAATTTGAAACTATCAAATTTTGGCAGCCCACGGTTCAAATAAAACATTAATAATATCAAAGTAGACATTTAATATAGTTATATCATCCAATTCCATAAGTTTAACGTATTATTTCAATAAGAGTATCGATAGTTCAGAGCATCTCGAACTTAGGTAAAGTTCTTACTTTACATATAATATGTACTTAATGTTTTCAGAACTGACAATACCTTTAAATTTAGAGATTAAGAGTTTCCAATGTAATTTTTCAAAAAGGTCTATTCTACTATTTATTTTTACACTCACTATTGTTTTCAAAACGAGGTTATTTTGTTTGCGAATCAAACTGAAATCCAATATTTGTGTTTTTTAAACTATCATAAGTTTTATTGACCGAAAACTTTAAATTAAATAAACCTAGGTATTGTAAGTGATCGGGTCGACGGCTGTTTTTGAATTGACATAAGCAACTACAGAATACCGACAAGCTTAGTTAAATATACTTAGGTATTGTAATTGATCCGGTGGTTCCTCGTGTTCGATTGAAATATGGCATTACAGAATTACGACAACCTCGGATAAAATATACCTTGATCTTGTAAGTGATTGGAGTGACGGTTGTTGTTCAATTGACATATGCAACTACAGAATACCGACAACCTTAAATATAATATTCCTAGTTATTGGAAATGTTCGGGGTGACGGGTGTTGTTCAATTGACATTTGCAACTAAAGAATACTGACAATCTTAACAAAATATATCTAGGTATTGTAAGTGATCTAAGAGACAGTTAGTGAATAATTGACATAAAAAATTACAGAATGCCGACAACCTTAAATTGAATATACCTAGTGATTGTAATTGATCAGGGTGACGGGTGTTGTTCAATTAACATATGCAATTACAGAAAACCGACAGTCTTAAATTAAATCTTGTAGGTATGGTTAGTGATCGGGTTGTTTAGAGTGTTCAATCGACATATGCAACTACAGAATACCGACAACCTTTTTATAAATAGACCTAGGTATTGAAAGTGATCTGGTTGACAGCTGTTGTTCAATTAACATATGTAACTACAGAATACCGACAACCTTAAATAAAATATACCTAACTATTGTATGTGATCGTGATGAGAGGTGTTGTTTAATTGACATACGCAACTACAGAATACCGACAACCTTAGATACAGTATTCCTAGGTATTGTAAGTGATCGGGGTGACGGGTGTTGTTCAATTGACATATATAACACCGAATGCCGACAACCTGAAATAAAAAGTACCTAGGTATTGTAAGTGATTAGGGAGACCGGTGTTGTTCAATTGACATATGTAACTACAAAATACTGACACCCTTAAACAAAGTATTCCTAGGTATTGTAAGTAATCGGGGTAACGGGTGTTGTACAATTAATTGCAACTTAAGATTACCGACACCCTTTATTGAAATATACCAAGGTATTGTAAGTGATTAGTGTGACGGGTGTTGTGTAATTGACTCATGCAACTACAGAATACCAACAAACTTAACCAAAACATACTTAGGTATTGTAAGTGACAATGTGACGGCTGTTTTTGAATTGACATATGCAACTACAGAATACCGATATCCTCATTAAAAAAAATATCTAGGTATTGTAAGATATTACGGAGACGGGTTTTGTTTAATTAACATATACAACTACAGAAGACCGACAATCTCAAAAAAAAAACCTAGGTCTTGTAAGTAATCGAGGTGACGGCTGTTATTCAATCGACATATGCAACTACAGAATACCGACACATTCAAATAAAATATACCTAGATATTGTAAGTGATCGATGTGACGGGTGTTGTTCAATTGACATATGTAACTACAAAATACCAAAAACATAAAATAAATATACCTAGGTATTGTAAGTGATCTATTTAGGGGTGTTGTTCAATTGAGCCATGCAACTACAGAACACGAACAACCTAAAAAAATTATATCTAGGTTTTGTAAGTAATAGGGAAGACGGGTGTTGTTTAATTGACATATGCAATTACAGACTACCGATAACCATAATTAAAATATAACTAGGTCCTGTAAGTGATCGGGGTGACGGGTGTTATTCAATTACATATGCAATTACAGTATACCGACAACCTTAAATAAATTATACCTAAGGATTGTAAATTATCGGGATGATGGGTGTTGTTCATTTGACATACGCAATTACTGTTTAGCGAGAACCTTGAATAAATTATACCCAGGTATTGCAAGTGATCGGGGTGATGGGTGTTGTTTAATTGACATATGCAACTACTGAATACCGAAAACCTTAATAAAAATATATCTAGATATAGTAAATGTTCGAGATGACTGGTGTTATTTAATTGACATATGCAACTACAGACTACCGATAACAATAAATAAAGTATACCTCGGTATTTTCTAAGTAATAGGGTAGACGGTTGTTGTTCAATTGACATAATCAACTTCAGAATTTTAAAAACCTTTAAAAAAATATAACTAGGTATTTTAAATGATATGGTTAACGGGTATCGTTCAATTGACATATCCAACATTAAATAAGAGAAAACCTTAAATAAAATATAACTAGGTATTGTAAGTGATAGGGGTGACGGTTGTTGTTTAATCGACATATGCAACTAAAGAATATCGAAAACCTTAAATAAAATATACTTAAGTAATGTAAGTGATTGGGTTGATCGGTGTTGTTCAATTGAAATATGCAATTACTGAATACCGGAAACCTAAATTAAATATACTTAGGTATTCTAGTTGATCGGTTGACGAGTATTGTTTAGTTGACATTTGCAACTACAGAATACCAAGAAACGTAAACAAAATATACCTAGATATTGTAAGTGATCGAGATGACGGTAGTTCTTCAATTGACATATGCAACTACAGATTACCGACAACCTTATATAAAATAAACATAGGTTTTGTAAGTAATCGGGGTGACGGTTGTTGTTCATCTGACATATTCATATTACAGAATACCGACAACCTTGAATAATTTATTATGGTATTGTAATTAATTCGGATGATGGGTGTTGTTTAATTGACATATACTACTGAGTATCGTAAGCTATTACTCTAAATATAGTTATAACTATTAATAACTAATAGAAAGAATCGCAACCATAACATGTGCATGATAAGTGATCGGTTGGATGGGAATTACTTTATTAGAATATAAGACTGATTGAGTACAGAATTTCGCAAAAATATTCTAAATGGATAGTACTTTTTATGAATTAATACGCTTAAAGTTTTGTAATTGAAAAACTATTTAGACCTAAATAAAGTACTAAAAGTATTGAGTTTTTTATAGCGCAATTTTAAAATTTAATCTGATAACAAATATATTTTCTATGCAATTTGGTAATGAACTATTATGATTGCTTGGTAAGTTATTGATGAAAAAAAAAAAAGAGTTTAAGAAGTTAACAGTTTTCAAAAATCTCTTTGCAGGATTCAATAAAAGTACAATTTCTTTTTATTGGTGACGGCACTAAATGCACACAAGGTCTGCAGTATAAAACTGATTCATACAAAAAACCTATCAGCTTACATTAATTCTCTTTATTTTAAACACAAAAATATCTAATTTTGATGAGCCGTTGCAAAACACTAAATAAAAACTTACAGTTTAAACTTTCAAGAAATTTTATAAAACCCTTAAATAATATCTAACAAAGTTGAGGTTTTAGTTACTTACTGCATTAATTACTTTCAGTGTTGTTGCTAAGTCTTTTTGTTAGATGTAGCTGTAGACTGACATTGTCAAGTTAAAAAAAAAACACTAGTTTAAACTTTTTTATTGAAATCATAATTGTTATATTAGAAAAAACCTAACTTTAACAAAAGAAAGCTTTAATAATTTTTATAGTTAAAACATAGAGACAATAGAAAAATTTGCATATATTTATAAAATCATTCGTAACTGTCTACACCATCATTAAATAAACCGTTAAATAGCATTCAGCTTGATTTATAACTAGTACTTTTTATAAATTACTACGCTAAAATTATAAATAAAGTCTTGCAATACAAGAACTAATTAGACCTCAATAAAGTATTTAAAATTTAAGTTTTTGAAAGCTTACTATAAAAATTTAATCTGTTAACAAATATCTTTTTTATGCAACTTGGTAAAATACTTATTAGGATTGCTTAGTAAGTAATTGATTTGAAAACAAACAGGTATTAAATTATTTGATAGTTTTTAATATCTCGTTGCAGGATAGAAAAAAGTACATATTCGATTTAATGGTGACGGCATTAAAATACACTCAAGCTCTGCATTACAAAACTTATTTATAGAAAAAAACCTATCAGTCTACACATATTTTCATTAATTTGATACACCAAAATATTTAATTTTGAAGAGTCGTTGCAAAACGCTCAATAAAAACTTACAGTTAAAACTTAAAAAAAATTTTTTAAACGCTCAGTTATACCTGACAAAGTTTAGGTTTTAGTTTTGGTCACTTATCGCATTAGTTATTTGCAGTGTCGTCACGTGGTCTTTCTGTTAGTAGGTGGTGCAGATTGACATTGTCAAGTTAAAAAAACCACTAGTCTGAAGTTTTCAATTAAAATAATAATGGTATTATTATGAAAAAGACTCATTTTTGAGAAAAGAAAGCTCTAATTATTTAATAAATAGTATATAGATAATCTGAAAAAAAAATGTAGGAATAAAGTATATTGTACCTTGATACTTAATCATTAAATAAACCTTTAAATAGCATTCGGCTTGATTTATAGGTAGTACTTTTTATGAATTATTACGCTTAAAGTTTTTTAATACAAAACTAATTAGACCTAAATAAATTATTAAAAGTATTGAGACTTTTATAGCTCAGTTTAAAAATTTAATGTGTTAACATTTATCTTTTCTTTGAAACTAGGTAAAATAATTATTAGGATTGCTTAGTAAGTAATTGATAAAAAACAAAGGAGAATTTCAGAAGTTAACGTTTTAAAATATCTCTTTGCAAGGTTCAATAAAAGGACAGTTTCTATCTATTGGTGACGGCACTAAAATGCACAAAAGCTCTGCATTAAAAAACTGATTGATAAAAAAATCCTATCAGCTTACACTAATTCTCATTTATTTGATACAGAAAAATATCTAATTTTGAAGAGCCTTTGCAAAACGCTGATTAAGAAATACAATCTAAACTTTCAAGAAATTATATAAAATTTTTAAGTTAAATCTAACAAAGTTGAGGTTTTAGTTACTTACTGCATTAACTTTTATCAGTGGTGTCGCTTGGTCTTTTTGTTAGTTGGTGCTTCAGATTGACATTGTCAAGTTAAAAAACTACTAGTTTGAAATTTTTAAATGAAATCATAATGGTAATATGAAGAAGAGGATTAATTTAAAAAAGAAAGTTTTAATTATTTTTATAAACAAAATATAGATAAACTTTAATATATAATTATAATAAAAAAAGTTTCTTGCACCTGGATCCATCACCATTAAATATACCGTTAAAAAGCATTCGGCATGTTTTATAAGTCTTAATCTTAAAATTAATCTGAAATATTTGTCATACAAAAACTAAATAGATCTCTACAAAGTACTAACAGTATTCAGTTTTTAATAGATCAGTTTAAAAGTTTTAGCTAGTCACAGTATTTATTTTTAACTTGATAAAATAATTTTTAGGATTGTTTGGAAGTAATAAATGACAAACAAAAAAGTCTTTGATAAGTTAATAGATTTCAAAAGTCTCTTTGCCAGATTAAAAAAAAGTACAATCTCTATTTTTTAGTGACGTCATTAGATGCACACAAGCTCTGCATTACAAAACAAATTTATTGTTAAATGCTGATTAATTTGGTAAAACAAAATATCTAACTTTAAATAATCGTTGGAAAACGCCAAAAAAAAACTTACAGTTTAAACTTTCAAGAAACTATATATAACCCTTAAGTTATATCCAACAAAGTTGAAGTTTTAGTTTTAGTCACTTATTGCGTTAGTTATTAGCAGTGTTGTTACGTAATGTTTTTGTTAGAGGGTGGTTCAGATTGACATTGTCATGTTAAATAAACCACTAGTTAAAAGTTTTTGATTCAAATCATCATGGTTATATTAGGAAAAGAGCTAATGATTGAGAAAAGAATGCTGTAATTACTTTTATAATTAAAATATAGATAATTTAGAAAAAAAATATATATGTATAAAATATTTTGTGATGTCTACATCATCATTAAATAAATCGTTAAAAAGCATTCAGCTTAATTTATAATTAGTACTTTTTATAAATTATTACGCTTAAAGTTTGTAATACAAGAACTAGTCAGACCTTAATAAAGTACTAAAAATATTGTGTTTTTGATAGCTCAGTTTAAATATATAAGCTGTTTTTACAAATATATTTTGTGTGCAACTTGGAAGATAATTTTTTATATTGCTTAGTATCTAATGGTGAAAAAACAAACAAGTTATAAAAAAGTTAATAGTTTTCAAAGTTGAAAAAAACTCAAAAAAACTTACAGTTTTAACTTTAAAGATATTTTATAAGACTCTTCAGTTATATCTAAATAAGTTTAAGTTTTAATCACTTATTGTATTAGTTATTAGCACTGTTGTTACGTGGTCTTTTTGTTAGAGTGTGGTGTAGATTGACATTGTCAAGTTAAAAATACCACTAATTTGATTTTTTTTATTAAAATAATAATGATATTATTACGAAAAAACTCATTTTTGAGAAAAGAAAGCTTTAATTATTTTTATGTTTAATTAAGGTTAAATTAAAAAAAAAATTATAAATAAAATATTTTATACCTGTATACATTATCATTAAATAAACTGTTAAATAGCATTCAGTTTTTTTTATAAGTAGTACTTTTTATAAATTTTTACGCTTAAAGTTTCGTAATACAAGAACTAAATAGATCTCTACAAAGTACTAACAGTATTTAGTTTTTGATAGATCAGTTTAAAAGTTTTATCTTGACCAGGGGTCGGCAAACTTCGGCCCGCAGGGCAATTGCGGCCCCAAAGGAAAAATCTGAGGCTCGCGAGCACGTTAATTTTTTGGATGCAATGCGGCCCGCGAAAGAAAACTGTGCTGCCTGCGAGCATATAAATGTGGCCCGCCGAGCAAAAATTTTTTAAATCTCGTTTTAAGTCCCTGTATAACATCATAAAACGAAATTTAAAAGACTTAACGGCTTTAGCTTAAATGTGTGAAAAATACAGATTAGCGTTCCATCAGTTCATCTACCAACAGCAAGTTATTGGCTGAAAAAAGAATGTTATGAGTGCTTGGATTTAGTAAGTTATTAATAAAGTACCTATTAAGTAAATAAAATAAAATAAACGTTTTCCAATTTGTACAAAAGTAATGAACAAAAATTAACTGTGATGTCTTTTCTTTACATTTAAAATATTTTATTGTAATGTTTTTTATTCCTAAATTTACATTGTAGATGTTTTATTACTAAATGTTAGATTTGAGAGTGCACAAACACAAGTAAAACAACATAATAATAAGAAACAGGGTTTGTTTTATTTTGGTTTGGACATTTTTTGAATTTTTAGAAGTTTTTCTAGCACTTTTTTTTATTCCTATGCACTCCAATGTGAAAAGAGGCTCATACTATAAACCTCTTTTTAGTTAATTACTAAGTTAGATTAAGTTGTATCATTTTCTAAGATTATTTATTGCTTCTATATATAAATTCTAACTGTGTACAACCACATTTAAAACAATACATATGACATAATTTATGAGTAGAGTATTGGGAAGGTATATAGTTTTTTTTTTTCAAAGAATGTTTTTTTGCAAATTAATCTAATTTTTATGTATTGCATATTAACTCATAGCTGCTGTTTTTTGGAACTACCTTTTTAAAACAAACTAAATTTAGGAATGGCAAATTTAACAAGTTTCTACACTGTTGATCAAAATGTTCTGATTCAAGCTACAAACAACTAAGCATTGCCACACACTCAGACTATGAATATTTGGAAAATTCATACTTTAGGAAACTTTATTAGTTTTTTATTAATGAAGTACCTGGCTAGTTTTTTGTCACTCAAGCTGGCTTTTTTGCTTTAAAGAGCAGCAAACTAAACTGATGATTTATGTTTTGTTCGATCTACAGTGTTTGATTTTATTGATATGTCCTAGACAAGACGTTAAAAGGTATCCAAGTGGTGTGCGACTCGATAATCGAAAGGTTTTTTCGTGCACCAGGTCTTAGAACCAAACATTTTAAGCGTTTTTTTTTGTCGTTCAATAAACAATATGTATATTATAATATGTGTTAAGCTTAAAATCTTGCAATTGATACAATTTGAAATATAAATGTTGTTCTTTGTATACATAAAGTGGGAACAATTAGTGTTGCTAAAAAATTTGAAACCCTGAAAAGCTTGAAATTTGACAATTTATGTTTAAAAAAGCGTTAAAAAGCTCGATATTGAGAATTTTTTTAAAAAACCTAGAATTTTAAGCAGTTTATACATGTAAAGTAGTGAATTTTCGACTTGACACATAAATCTACCATATAAATATTTTTTTATTAAAATTATACCTAGAGTTAACAGTATCTTTTTAATATTGCTATGTTATTTAAAACAAATTTTTACCTTTAAATTAGTTTCATACTAAAGTTATAAGCAAAAAGTGGACTTTCAAAAACTTTATATCGGTGTATTGCACCTTTACTTTTAAAATGTTTTTGCTTATTGTTGTGCTTTGCATTAAACTAAACCTAGAAATACTTCTAAAATGTCAAAGTTAATAAAAACTCCATTTATAAAAATTCTCAGATGAACAATATTTGTTGTATCAGTGCTCTCACCTTAACAGATTGATTAAAGTCTTAGTTTGATTTATGCGGCTTTATAATCTTTAGACACTTCCTAAACACGACTTCTGGTTTCCATTAAAAAAATAAACAAAAGTATTTCACTACTGCCAGCACAAACTCCTTAAAAACGTTTAAAATTCTAAAGGGTAACTTCTTTTTAGTTATTGATTTTAATGACTTAACATTTGATAACTTCTTAATAACTTGCCTTAACATTTTTTTTTGATCAGTCTGTAGTTTCTGAAAATAATCATGTGCTTTGCTGGAACTAACTTAAGCGGTTCGTTTTTTTTATCCCAAAACTCCTAACTAACGTTTTTTAATTCTTTTAGCTTGTCTTGTATTTCACATTTACTTTTTTAAATCCATTTTTTTTTTCAGAAAAATAATTGCTATTATACTCAATAAAACTATTTTTATACTTCATTGTTGATTCAATCAGTTTTTATATTTCTGTCAAAAATGTTTAAGAAGCTTAAAAGTTTATTCAAGCTGACTTATAATGATGTTTTTGTTATATTTTAACTCACTGTTAATAAACTTCGTTATTTCTTTTTTGTCTGAAGTTTATTTTAGACAGGCTTGCCAAACGCTAGTTTAAAATTTGAAAAAAAACAGACTGTGTTAAAATTCTTTAAATTTTCTTAAAACTCAGTTGTGTGTTAAACTTTTATTTCAAGAACTTTGAACAAATCTTCAAAATTTAGAATATTTTTGTGACTATAGTGTATTTTAAAAATTAATCTTTTTTTTCTTGTTTTCTTGAATATTGTGTACTTTTTTAAAACGATGATATTTTAGTTAGGTGTTTAAGATTGATTAACAGCAAGTTAATAGCTTTTTTGTCACTGATAAACTTAGATTGGTTTGATATAATTTAAAATATTTTTCCTTTTAAAGTGGCAACCATGTAAAAGACTAATTAATTAAAAATAATGTATTTTATTAAAGTATGTGAACATTAGTTATGTTACAAAATTTTTTTTAGCTTTTTTACAATACAAATAGGTATAAGTTTAATAAAGTTAACTAACTACTAAGATTTTTAAAGAATAAACAATTTTTAAGTTGCAAAAATTATTTTTGAGTGTTAATACTTTTAAAAACATGAAAAAAGTGGTTCATATTATAATAAACGTACAAAAGTGACCTAAAAATGTTTATTTTATGCTCGGTTTTTATAGAGAGTTAGGTTATAGGTCAAATAAAAAAATACTAAGTTTGGCTTATTAAGTGTTTCAAAAAGTACAAAATTTATTAAACATTAATAATATTAGTCATTGTAAATTTCATTTCAATAAGTACTAATAATTTAAATTTAAACTGTGTGTAACTAAAAGTCATTTAAATTGTAAAAGTAAAACTTTCTCTACTATGTCTAAAACTAAAACAAAAAAGTTATTCAAATGTCATTAAAACTAAAACTGCGGCCCTTCAAGATTTCGTAAACTTGAAACTTGGCCCTCGAGCAAAACCGACCTGACGACCCCTGATCTAGAAACAAATATTTATTTATTAACATGGTAAAATAATTTTAAGGATTGTTAGTAAGTAGTTAATGACAAACAAACAAGTCTTAAAATAGTTAGAAGGTTTCAAAAATCACTTTGCCGGATTAGAAAAAAGTAAGATTTCTATCTTTTAGTGACGTCATTAGATGCGCACAAGCTTTGCATTACAAAACTGATTTATTTATAAATGCTATCAGCGTACATTTATTCTCAGTAATTTGGAACACTAAAAAATCTAATTTTAAAGAGTCGTTACAAAACTCTCAATAAAAACTTACAGTTTAAACTTTCAAAAATTTTATAAAACCCTTAAGTTATATCTAACAAAATTTAAGTTTTAGTTTTAGTCACTAGAAGTATTAGCTATTAGCAGTGTTGTTACGTAGTCTTTTTGTTAGAGTGTAGTATAGATTGACATTGTCAAGTTAAAAATACCATTAATTTGAATTTTTAAATTAAAATAATAATGACATTATTGCAAAAAAAGATTCATTTTTGAGAAAAGGAAGCTTTAATTATTTTTATAATTAAATATAGATGAATAAAAAAATATATATATAAATGAAATATTTTTTACCTTTCTACATCATCATGAAATAAACTGTTAAATAGCATGCAACTTGATTTATAAGTAGTACTTTTTATAAATTATTACGCTTAAAGTTTTGTAAAACAACAACTTATTAGATCTCAATAAAATACAAAAAAGATAAAGTTTTAGATAGCTCAGTTTAAATATTTAAGCTGTAAACAATTAAATTTTTTAAGCAACTTGGTAAAATAATTTTTAGAATAGCTTAGTGAGTAATTGATAAAAAAGACTTTGAGAAAATAATAAATTTTTAAAATCTCTTGGCAGGTTTATAAAAAAGTACAATTTCTATTTTTTATTGACGTCATTAGATGCACACAAGCTCTGCATTAGAAAACTGATTTAATATTAAAGGCTATCAGCGTACATTAATTATCATTAATATGGTACACAAAAAAAAATTAATATTTGAGAGTCGTTGTAAAACGCTCAATAAAAACTTACTGCTTAAATTTCCAAGAAACATTAAATAACTTTTAAGTTATATCTAACAAAGTTGAGGTTTTAGTTTTAGTCACTTATTACATTAGTTGTTAACAGTGTTGTCACGTGGTCTTTTTGTTAGAGGTTGGTGCAAATTGACATTGTCAAGTTAAATAAACCACTATTTGAAATAATTTATTCTTGGTTCTAATAGGAAAAAAGCTAATTTTTGAGAAAAGAAGGCTTTAATTATTTTTATAATTAAAATATAGATAAATTAGAAAAAAATATATATGTATAAAATACTTTGTAGATGTATACATCATCAATAAATAAAACGTTAAAAAGCATTCAGCTTGATTTATGATTAGTACTTTTCATAAATTATTATGCTTAAAGTTTTGTAATACAAGAACTAATGAGACCTTAATAAAGTGCTAAGTAGTCTGTGTTTTTGATAGCTCAGTTTAAATATTTATGCTGTTAACAAATATCTTTTTTATGCAACTTAGTAGATAATTATTAATATTGCTTAGTATCCAATGATGAAAAAACAAACAAGTCTTACAGAAGTTAATAGTTTTCAACATTAAAAAATAATCCATAAAAATTACAGTTTTAACTTTAAAAATATTTTATAAACCCTTTAGTTATATCTAATTAAGTTTAGAATTTAGTTTTAGTCACTTATTGTATTAGTTATTAGCAGTGTTGTTACGTGATCTTTTTGTTAGAGTGTAATTTAGGTTAACATTGTCAAGTTATCAAGTACCCCTAGTTTGAAATTTAAAATTAAAATAATAATGATTTTCTTACGAAAAAGACTTATTTTAAAGAAAAGAAAGCTTTAATTATTTTTATAATTAAATATACTTAACTAAAAACAATATATATAAATATAAACATTTTTTTTCCTGTATACTTCATTATTAAATAAACTGTTAAAAAGCATTCAGCCTAATTTATAAGTAGTACTTTTTATAAATTAATTCGCTTAAAATTTTATAATACATGAAGTAATTAGTCCTCAATAAAGTACTAAAAAGATAAAGTTTTAGAGAGCTCAGTTTAAATATTTAAGCTGTTAACAATTAATTTTTTTACGCAGCATGGTATAATAGTTTTTATGATTACATAGTAAGTGACTGATATAAAAATAAACAAGCTTTGAGAAGTTAATAGATTTTAAGATTCTCTTTTACGGATTAGAAACAAGTACAGTTTCTATTTTTTAGTGACGTCATTAGATGCACACAAGCTCTGAATTACAAAAGTCATTGGTTTTTATTACTATCAACGTACATTAATTCTCATTAATTTGGTACACCAAAATATTTAATTTTAAAGGGTCGTTGCAAAACGTTCAATAAAAACTTAAATGTTAAACTTTCAAGAAACTATACAAAACCTTTTAGTTATATTTAACAAAGTTGAGGCTAAATTTTTAGTCACTCACTGCATTAGTTATTAGCAGTGTTGTTATATGGTCTTTTTGTTAGAGTGTGGTATAGATTGACATTGTCAAGTTAAAAATCCCACTAGTTTTAAATTCTTAATTTAAATAATAATAAGTCTTATTTAAGAGAAAAGAAAGCTTAAATTATTTTTAAAATTAAATATGGATAAGTTAGAAACAATATATTTAAATATAATTTTTTTTTACCTGTATACTTCATCATTAAATAAACTGTTAAAAAGCATTCAGCCTAATTTATAAGTAGAACTTTTTATAAACTATTTCACTTAAAGTTTTATAATACAAGAACTAATTAGACATCAATAAAGCACTCAAAAGATAAAGTTTTAGACAGCTGAGTTTAAATATTTAAGCTGTTAACAAATATATTTTTTACGCAACTTGGTAAAATAATTTTAAATATTTTTTAGTATCTTATTAATGAAAAGATAAACAAATCTTTAAGAAGTTTATAGTTTTCAAAACTAAAAACACTTAAAAAAACTTACAGTTTAAACTTTTAAGGAATTTTATAAAACCCTGCAGTTAAATCTAACAAAGTTGAGCTTTTAGTTTTAGTCACTTATTGCATTATCTGTTAGCAGTGTTGTCACGTGGTCTTTTTGTTAGAGGGTGGTGGAGATTGACATTGTCAAGTTAAAAATACCACTAATTAATAATTTTTGGTTATAATCATTATGGTTATATTAGGAAAAAAATATTACTATTGAGAAAAGAAGGCTGTAATTATTTTTCTTATTAAAATATAGATATATTAGAAAAAAATATATATGTATAAAATATTTTGTAGATGTATACATCATCATTAAATAAACCGTTAAAAAGCATTCAGCTCGATTTATAATTAGCACTTTTTATAAATTATTACGCTTAAAGTTTTGTAATACGAGAACTAATTAGACCTCAATAAAGTACTAAAAAGAATGTGTTTTTGATATCTTAGTTTAAATTTCTTAGCTGTTTACAAATATGTTTTTTACGCAACTGAATAAAATAATTTTTATTATTGCTTAGTATAAAACGATAAAAAACAAACAAGTCTTACAGAAGTTAATAGTTTTCAAAATAAACACAAAATTAAAAAAATTTACAGTTTTAACTTTAAAAATTATTTATAAAACCCTTAAGTTTTATATAATTAAGTTTAGGTTTTAATTTTAGTCATTTATTGAATTAGTTATTAGCAGTCTTGTCACTTGGTCTTTTTGTTAGAGGGTGGTGCAGATTAACATTGTCTAGTTAGATAAACCACTAGTTAAAAATTTTTGATAAAAATCATTATGTTCATATAGGAAAAAAGCTAACTATTGAGAAAAAAAGGCTTTAATTATTTTTATAATTAAAATACAGACAAATTACAAAAAAATATATATATGTATAAAGTATTTTGTACGTGTATACATCATCATTAAATAAAACGTTAAAAAGCATTCAGCTTGATTTATGATTAGTACTTTTTTTAAATTATTACGCTTAATGTTTTGTAATACAAGAACTAATTAGATCTCAATAAGGTACTAAAAATATTGTGGTTTTGATAGCTCATTTATTATTTAAGCTGTTACCAAATATCTTTTTTTTGCAACTTGGTAGATAATTTTTAATATTGTTTAGTATCTAGAGATAAAAAAACAAGCAAGATTTACAGAACTTAATAGTTTTTAAACCCAAAATAAACTTAAAAAAACTTACAGTTTTAACTTTAAAGAGATTTTTTGAAACCCTTCAGTTATATCTAATTAAGTTTAGGTTTTAGTTTTAGTCACTCACTGCATTAGTTACTAGCAGTGTTGTTACGTGGTCTTTTTGTTAAATTGTGTTAAAGATTGACATTGTCAAGTTAAAAATACCACTAGTTTGAAATTCTTAATTAAAATAATAATGATTTTATTACGAAAAAGACCTATTTTATAGAAAATTAAGCTTTAATCATTTATATAATTAAATATGGATAAGTTAAAAACAATATATTTAAATAAAAAAATTTTTTACCTGTATACTTCATCATTAAATAAACTGTTAAAAAGCATTCAGCCTAATTTATAAGTAGTACTTTTTATAAATTATTTCGCTTAAAGTTTTGTACTACAAGAACTAATTATATGTTAACAAAGTACTAAAAAGATAAAGTTTTAGAGAGTTCAGTTTAAATAATTAACTTGTTAACAGTAATATTTTTTACGCAACTTGGTAAAATAAATTTTAGGATTGCTTAGTAAGTGACTGATAAAAAAAAGACAAGTCTTTAAGCAGTTAATAGACTTCAAAAATCTCTTTGCCGGATTAGAAACAACTACAATTACTATATTTTAGTGACGGCATTAGATGCACACAAGCTCTGAATTACAAAACTGATTTATTTTTAAATGCTATCAACGTACATTAATTCTCATTAATTTGGTACATCAAAATATTTAATTTTAAAGAGTCGTAGCAAAACGCTCAATAAAAACTTTGAGTTTAATCTTTCTAGAAACTATATATAACCTTTAAGTTATATCTAGTAAAGTTGAGGTTTTAGTTTTAGTCACTTATTGAATTAGTTATTATCAGTGTTTTCACGTGGTCTTTTTGTTAGAGGGTGGTGCAGATTGACATTGTCAAGTTAAATAAACCACTAGTTAAAAATTTGTGATTAAAATCATTATGGTCATACAAGGAAAAAATCTAACTAATTAGAAAAGAAGGCTGTAATTATTTTTATAATTAAAATTAAGATAAATTAGAAAAAAATATATACGTATAAAATATTTTGTAGATGTATACATTATCATTAAATAAATCGTTAGAAAGCATTTAGCTTGATTTATAATCAGTTCTTTTTATAAATTATTACACTTAAAGTTTTTGAATACAATAAGTAATTAGACCTCAAAAAAGTTCTAAAAATGTTGTGTTTTTGATAGCTCAGTTTAGATATTTAAGCTTTTAACTAATATCTTTCTAATGCAACTTAGTAGATAATTTTTAATATTGCTTAGTATTTCATGATGAAAAGACAAACAAGTCTTACAGAAGTTAATAGTTTTCTAAATTAAAAAAAAAATTAAAATAACTTAAAGTTTTAACTTTAAAGAGATTTATTTAACCCTTCAGTTATATCTAATTAAGTTTAGGTTTTAGTTTTAGTCACTTATTGTATTATTAGTTATTAGCAGTGTTGTTACATGGTCTTTTTGTTAAAGTGTGGTGCAGATTGACATTGTCAAGTTAAAAAAACAATTAGTTTGAAATTTTGAATTAAAATAATAATCAAACCATTACAAAACAAAACTCATTTTTTAGATAAGAGAGCATTAATTATTTTTAAAATCAAATATAGATAAATTTTAAAAATAAATTATACAAATAAAATATTTTGTAGACGTATACATGATCATTTAATAAAGTGATAAACAGCATTCAGCTTATTTTATAATTAGCACTTTTTATAAAATATTACGCTTAAAGTTTTGTAATACAAGAACTAATTAGACTTCAATAGAGTACTAAAAAGATGGTGTTTTTGATAGCTTAGTTTAAATTTTTAAGCTGTTTACAATTTTTTTTTTATGTAACTTTGTAAAATAATTTTTAGGGTTGCTAAGTTAGTATTCGAAATTAAAATAAACAAGTCTTTAACAAGTTAATAGATTTCAAAAATATCATCGCTGGGTTAAAAAAAGTAAAATTTCTATTTTTAGTGACGTCATTAGATGCACACAAGCTCTGTATTACAAAACTGATTTATTAACAAATGCTATCAGTGTACATTAATTCTCATTAATTTGGTACACCAAAATATCTAATTTTAAATAGTCGTTCGAAAACGGTCAATAAAAACTTAAAGTTTAAACTTTCAAGAAAAATTATACAACCCTTAAGTTATATCAAACAAAGTTGAGGTTTTAGTTTTATCCACTTATTGATTTAGTTATTAGCAGTGTTGTCACGTAGTCATTTATCTAGAACAGGGGTCGGCAGGCAGTTGGTGGTCGCGGGCCAAATTTCAAGTTTCCAAAGTCTTCGCGGGCCGCAGTTTTAGTTTTAGTGACATTTGAATAATCTTATGGTTTTAGTTTTAGTCACACTAGAGAAAAGTTTTACTTTTATTCACCTTATTATTTAAAATGACTTTAAGCTGTACATAGAATGCCTATTCAAATTAATATTCAATAGATTATGATTTACATTGACTAATATACTTTAATAAATATGTACTAATACTGATAATAAAATATGTACTTTCATAAGCACTTAACAAGTTAAACTTAATACTTTTTTAATTTTACTTACAACTTAACTCTCTATTAAAACCTAACTTAAAAGACAATTTATGGGTTTCTTTTATACATTTTGTTATATCATTAACACTATTTCATATTTCTAAGAATATTTACTTCGAAAAAAGTTTTTGCGAGTTAAATAACTTACCCTAATTAAGAAATTTAGTAATTAGTTAACATAATAAAATTAATACCTGTTTGTATTCCAGAAAGCTAAAACAAATGATTTAACATAATTAACTCTTAATACCTAATAAAATATTTTTTTAGTAATTAGACTTTTACATGGTTGCCACTAAAAAGCAAAAATGTCTGAGATGTATCAAACCAGCTTAAATTTATAAAAATTTGAAAAAGCTAATAAATAGTTGTTAAGCAAATTTAAATACCTAGTTAAAATATCATAATTATCAAAAAGTACACAAAGTGTAAGAAAAGAAGAAAAAAATGCAATTAGTAAACTACACAAAAGGCATAAAAACTGTTCTGAGAATTGGAAGATTTGTTTAAAGTGTTTGAAATAAAAGCTTCACACACACCTGAGTTTTCAAGCTTTTAAAATAGCCTGTTTGTGTAGCAATCCAGTTAATATAAAGTTCACTACATAAAGAAATAACAAAGGTTATTAACAGTAAATAAATTACAAGCCAAAAATATTTAAGTCAGCTGGAATGGACAATTGAGTTTCTTAAACAAGTTTAACAAAAGTATAAAATTTTATTGAGTCATTAGCGAAGTAGAATTTTTTTTTTATAAAGCATGATAGCAATCTTTTATTTGCAATAAGAATATTGCATTTAAAAATATTAATTGCAAAATATAAGACGAGCTACAAAAATAAAAAAAAGCGTTAGTTAGGAGTTATTGCGAGAAACAATAAAAAAAAATCACCAATGTCATTTCCGACAAAGCACATTATTATCTTCAAGAACTACAGAATAATCAGAAAAAATTGTTAAGGCAAGTAATAAAGTAGCAAAATTTATTACCTAAAATGAGTTATCGTTTATAATTGAAAACTTTTATAAAGATTTGATGTTGGCGGTAATGAAAAACTTTTGTTTATTTCTTCAACGACAACATGAAGTCGTGTTTAGGAAATGTATTAAGGTTATAAAGTCGCATAAATCAAATTAGGACTTTAATCAAACTGTTAACATAAAAGCACTGATAGAAAAACTATTTCTCATCTGAGAATTTTTATTAGAGATGTTTTTACTAACTTTGACATTTAAGTAGAATTTCTTGGTTTAGTTCCAACGCAAAGCATAATAATCGGTGAAATTTTTCAAGTAAAGGTGCAATGTACCAATACGGAGTTTTTGGAAGTATAATTACTTCTTTTATTTTTAGCATAAAGTTTAATTAAAGTTTAAAAAAATGTCTTAAAACATTTATCAATATCAAAAAATACTGTTATGCTACTAAAATATACTTTTTATTAAAAAAACATTTATTTGGTAATTTTTTTGAGTCAAATCGAAATTTCATTACTTAAAATGTAAAGATTGTTTGAAATTCCAGGTTTTTTCAAAAATTCTCAAATTCAAGTTTTTTTCTAGAATTTCTAACCGTAAATTCACAAATTCAAAGCTTTTCCGGGATTCAACTTTTTTGGCAACACTGATTGTTCATTCTTTAATGTACATAATAATATGAATAATATTTTGAATTATATCAGCTGCAAGACTTAAAATTTAACATATATTAAAACTCAAACTACAACTGTGGATTGAGCAAAACATACATCATAAGTATAATTTGCCACTCTTTCAAGCAAAAAAGCCAGCCTGAGTCAACAAAAATATTCCTGATATTTTTGTATACAAAAAGCAATTCCAGCCAAAAACTTAAAAAATGGCTTAGTTGGCCTGAGATTTGAAGTTTTCAAATAGTGATAGTCTGAGTGTTTGGCAATGTTTAGTTGTTTATTTGCTTGAATTTGAACTATTTTGATTAACAATGTACAAACTTTATAAATTTACCATCACTATATCTAGTTTATATCAAATAGGTAGCTCGAAAAAACAGCAGTTGTGTGTATTGATATGCAAGGCATAAAAATTAACTTAGCTTGAAAAAAACAATGTTTAAAAAATGGAATGTATACCTAACAAAAACTATATTAACTTATGTCATATATATTGTTTTAAAAGTGTCTGTACAAATTTAGATATGACATGTATAAATAACAGTGTTAGAAAAGTATGCATAAACTAAACTTAAACTAACTAAAGTATTAAATAAAAAGTGGTTTAAAATATGAGCATTTTTTTTAAGTTGGTGTGCATAGAAAACTTATAAAAATTTAAAATGTGTCAAAATAAAAATCAAATGAACCTTATTTCTTATTACTATGTTATTTTAAATGTATTCACACTAAAATATAATATTTACAAATAAAAAAATTATAAAAGAAACTGAGGTATAAAAAATATTGAAAAAGAATATCTAAGCTATAAAAATATGACACTTTAGTTAATTACTGTGCATTACTTTTGTACAACATGGAAAATATTTGCATTTAGTTTATTTAATAAATAGATATTATATAACCAACTTAATAAATCCAAGCACTCTTGACACTCTTTTTTCAGATGATTATTACTGTTGTAAAAAAGAAGTAATTATGAAACTGAGTACCATATCCTGTTAAAACGCTAATCTGTCTTTTATACATTTTTAAACTAAATCAATAATTACTTGAAATTTTTTTAAAATGTTGTAGAGAGACGTAAAATAAAACTAATCAAATTAAGTCGAGTTACCGAAAAAATTTAACTAGAAATATAATTTTGCTTAGCGGGCCACATTTACATGCTCGCGGGGAACAAAATTTTCTTTCGCCGGCCGCATTCCATTCAAAAAAATAACATGCTCGCGGCCCGCAGATTTACCCTTCGCGGGCCGCAGTTTGCCGACCCCTGATCTAGAAGATGGTCTATTGAGAAAGAAGGCTGTAATTATTTTTATAAGTAAAATATATATAAATCAGAAAAAACTTATATAAGTAAAAATATTTTGTATATGTCTACATCATCATTAAATAAACTGTTTAAAAGCATCCAGCTTGATTTATAATTAGTACTTTTTATAAGTTATTTCGCTTAAATTTTTATAATACATGAAGTAATTAGTCCTCAATAAAGTACTAAAAAGATAAAGTTTTAGATAGCTCAGTTTAAATATTTAAGCTGTTAACAAATATCTTTTTTATGCAATTAATTAAATACTTTTTAATATTGCTTAGTATCTAATTGATGAGAAAAACAAACAAGTCTTAAAGAAGTTAACAGTTTGCAAAATTAAAAAAACTTAGGGTTTTATAAAACCATTAAGTTATATCTAATAAAGATTAGGTTTTTGTATTACTCACTTATTTTATTAATTATTAGCAGTGTTGTTACGTGGTCTATTTGTTAGAGTGTAGTGCAGATTGAGATTGTCAAGTTAAAAATACTACTAGTTTGAAATTTTTTATTAAAATAATAATGAAACTATTACGAAAAAGACTCATTCTTAAGAAAAGAAAGCTTTAATTATTTTTATAATTAAAGATAGATAAATTTAGAAAAATTTTATATATAAAAAAAAATTGATTTTACCTGTATACATCATCATTAAATATATTGTTAAATAGCATTCAGCTTAATTTATAAGTAATACTTTATTTAAATTAATACGCTTAAAGTTTTGTAATACAACAACTAATTAGATCTCGATAAAGTACTAAAAACTAAAAGTTTTAAATTGCTCAGTTTAAATATTTAAGTTCTTAACAAATATATTTTTTATGCAACTTGGTAAAATAATTTAAGGATTGTTTAGTAAGTAATTGATTAAAAAAAGTCTTTGAAAACTTATTAGATTTCAAAAATATCTTTGCTGGATTATAAAAAAATACAATTTCTATTTTTAAGTTACGTCATTGATGCACAAAAGCTCTTTATTACAGAACTGACTTTGAGTTAAATTCTATCAGCGTACATTAATTCTCGTAAATTTGGTACATTAGAAAATCTAATTTTAAATAGTCGTTGCAAAATGCTCAAAAATAAATTACAGTTTTAACTTAAAAAATTGTAAAAAAATCTTAAATTATATCTAATTAAGTTGAGGTTTTAGTTTGAGTCACTTATTGCATTAGTTATTAGCAGTGTAGTCACGTATTCTTTTTGTTAGAGGGTGGTTAAGATTAATATTGTCAAGTTAAAGAAACCACTCGATAAATTTTTTTATTAAAATCAACATGGTTATATTTGGAAAAAAAAGCTAATTATTGATAAATGAAGGCTGTAATTAAATTTTTATTAAAGATATAGATAAATTAGAAAAATATATAGACGTATAAAATATTTTGTAGAAGTAGACATCATATTTAAATAAACTCTTAAAAAGCATTCAGCTTGATTTATACTTAGTACTTTTTATAAATTATTACGCTTAAAGTTTTGCAATACAAGAACTAATTAGACCTCAGTAAAGTACAAAAAGATTGTGTTTTTGCTAGCTTAATTTAAATATTTAACCTGTTTAGGAATATCTTTTTTATGCAATTTGGTAAAATAATTTTTAATATTGCTTAATATTTAATTGATGAAATAATAAACAAGTCTAAAAGAAGTTAATAGTTTTCAAAACTAAAAATACACAACAAAATTTACAGTTTAATCTTTAAAGAAATTTTATAAAATCCTTCAGTTTAATCTAATAAGTTGAGGTTTTAGTTTAAGTCGTTTATTGTATTACTTATTACCGGTGTTAGACTTAAATGCTATCAGCGTACATTAACTACCATAGATTTGGTACACCTAAATATCTAATTTTAAAGAGTAGTTGCAAATAAACAGTTAAAACTTTAAAGAAACTATATATAACCTTTAAGTTATATCTAACAAAGTTGAGGCTTTAGTTTTAGTTATTTATTGCATTAGTTATTAGCAGTGTTGTCACGTGGTCTTTTTGTTAGATGGTGGTGCAAGTTGACATTGTCAAGTTAAATAAGCCACTAGTTAAAATAATTGATTAAGATCATTATTGTAATATTAGGAAAAAAGCTAACTATTGAGAAAAGAAGGCTGTAATTAATTTCATAATTAAAATATAGATAAATTAAAAAAATATAAATATGTATAAAATATTTTGTAGAAGTATACATCATCATTAAATGAACCATTAAAAACCATTCAGCTTGATTCATACTTAGTACTTTTTATGAATTATTACGCCTAAAGTTTTGTAATACAAAAAGTAATTCGACATAAATGAAGAGTTAAAAAGATTGCGTTTTTGCTAGTTTAGTTTAAATATTTAAGCTGTTAACAAATATATTTTTTTTGCAACTTGGTAAAATAATTTTTAATATTGCTTAGTATCTAATTGATGAAAAAACAAATAAGTCTTAAAGAAGTTAATAGTTTCAAAAACTAAAAATACTAAAAATAACTTACAGTTTAAACATTTAAGAAAATTTATAAAACCATTCAGTTAAATCTAATTAAATTGAGGTTTTAGTTTTAGTCACTTATTGTATTAGTTATAACCAGAGTTGTTACGTGGTCTTTTTGTTAGAGTGTGGTGAAGATTGACATTTCCAAGTTGAAAATACCACTAGTTTGAAATTTTTAATTTAAATAATTAATATATTGTTACAAAAAAGACTTGTTATTTCGAAAAGAAAGCTTTAATTATTTTTTTATTTAACTAAAGATAAATTAAAAAATATATATATAAATTAAATATAATTTATCTGTATACATCATCTTAAAATAAACTGATAAATAACATTCATATTTAATAATTAATTAAACTTAAAAATAAACTAAATTATAAAGTGTCTTTATTTAGTTAAATTATCTATTTTTTATCCGTTAGTATATTTTGAGTTTAATTATTTATTACTTTACACTGATTATTTATTGTGCTTATTACTTTGTTAGTTTTAACTTTTTGTGTTTTTGTTTAAAAACTTATTAATTGTTTTAGAATTGTTTTACTGTTAAGTTCTGACGAAAAGTAGTGTAATACGTATAAACTATCACAGAAAAACTTGAGAGAGTGTTTTATTTATTTGTTTTTGCATTAAATATGAATTAGCTGATAATGTTTGAAGTATTGAATAACATTCAGCTTGACTTATAAATAGTACTTTTTATAAATTTTTACGCTTAAAGTTTTGTCATACAAGAGTATATAAGATCTTAATAAAGTACTGAAAATTAAAAGTTTTAGATGGCTCAGTTTAAATATTTAACCTGTTAACAAATATAATTTTAATGGAACTTTCTAAAATAATCTTAAAGATTAATTAGTAAGTAATTGATAATAAAGTAAACGAGTCTTTAAATAGTTGGAAGTGTTTAAAAAACTCTTTAACGGATTAAAAAAAAGTATAATATTTATTTTTATGACGTCATAATATGCACACAAGCTCTGCATTACAAAACTGATTTATTGTTAAATTCTATCAGCGTACACTTATTCTCTATAATTTGGTACACCAAAATATCTAATTTTAAAGAGTCGTTGCAAAACGATCAAAAAAAACTTTAAGTTTCAACTTTCAAGAAACTATATATAACTCTTAAGTTATATCTAACAAAATTGAGGTTTTAGTTTTAGTCACTTATTGCATTAGTGATTAGCAGTATTGTCACGTGGTCTTTTTGTTTGAAGGTGGTGCAGATTGAAATTGTCAAGTTTAATAAACCACTAGTTGAAAATTTTCATTGAAATCGTAATGGTTATTATAGGAAATAGGCTAACTATAGAGAAAAGAAAGCTTTATAATTTTTATATTTAAATTATAGATAAATTAAAAAACTATATATATGTAATAAATTTTTTTTTACTGTATACATCATCATAAAATAAACCGTTAAAAAGCATTCAGCTTGATTTATAATTAGTACTTTTTATAAATTATTACGTTTAAAGTTTTGTAATAAAAAAACTAATTAGACCTCAATAAAGTACTAAAAAGAATGTGTTTTCAATAGCTCAGTTTAAATTTTTAAGCTTTTTTCAAATATATTTTTTATACAACTTGGTAAAATAAATTTGAATTAGTTAGTATGTAATTGGTTTTGAAGTAAGGAAGTCTCTAAGAAGTCTCAAAAATCTTCTTGCCGGATTATAAAATAGTAATATTTCTATTTTTTAGTGACGTCATTAGATGCACACAAGCTCTGCATTACAAAACTGATTTAGACTTAAATGCTATCAGCGTAGAATAATTTGCATTAATTTGGTACACCAAAATATCTAATTTTAAAGAGTCGTTGCAAAACGCTCAATGAAAACTTAGAGTTTAAACTTTTAAAGAAACATTATAGAACCCTTAAGTTATATCAAACAAAGTTGAGGTTTTAGTTTTATTCACTTATTGCATAAGTTATTAGCAGTATTGTCACGCGGTCTTTTATTTAGAGGATGGTGCAGATTGACTTTGTCAAATTAAAAATTCCACTAATTTATAATTTTGAATAAAATCACTATGGTTATATGGGAAAAAAGCTAACTATTGAGAAAAGAGGGCTGTAATTACTTTTTTAAGTAAAATATAGATAAATTAGAAAAAGTTTATACATGTACAAAAAATTTTTAGATTTATACATCACATTAGATAAACCGTTAAAAAGTATTCAGCTTCATTTAAAATCAGTTCTTTTTATAAATTATTACACTTAAAGTTTTTTAATACAAGAAGTAATTAGTCCTTAATAAAGTACTAAAAAGATTGTGTTTTTGTTAGCTTATTTTATATATTTAAGCTTTTTTTAAATATCTTTTTTATGAAACTTTGTAAGAAACATTTAAAATCACTTAGTAAGTAATTGATTTAAAGGAAAACAAGTCTTAATCTAGTAATTAGTTTTTAGAAATCTGTTTGCAGGATTCAATAAAAATACAATTTCTGTTTGTTTATGACGGCACTAAAATGCACACAAGCTCTGCATTATAAAACTGATTTACAGTTAAATGCTATCAGCTTTTACTAGTTCTCATTAATATGATACACAAAAATATCTAATTTTTAAGAACCGTTGCTAAAAGCTGGATAAAAACTTACAATTTAAACTTTCAAGAAACTATATACAAACCCTTAAGTTGTATCTAACAAAGTTGAGGTTTTAGTCAATTATTGCATTAGTTATTAGCAGTGGAGTCACGTGGTCTTTTTGTTAGAGGTTGGTGCAGATTGAAATTTTCAAGTTAAAAAAACGACTATTTAAAAATGCTTGATTAAAATCATAATAGTTATATTAGGAAAATTCTAACTATTGAAATATAAGGCTTTAATATTTTTATATTTAAAATATAGATAAATTAAAAAAATATATATATATGTATAAAATATTTCGTAGATGTATACATCATCATTAAATAAATCGTTAAAAAACATTCAGCTTGATTCATAATCAGTTCTTTTTATGAATTATTACGCTTAAAGTTTTGTAATACAAGAAGTACTTAGACATCAATAAACTAAAAAGATTGTATTTTAGATATCTCAGTTTAAATATTTAAGCTGTTAACAAATATCTTTTTTATGCATTTGGTAAAATTATTTTTAATATTGCTTAATATCTAGTTGATGAAAAAACAAAAAGTCTTAAAATAGTTAATAGTTTTAAAAATTAAAAACACTCGAAAAAACTTAACGTTTAAACTTTCAAGAAATTTTATGAAACCCTTTATTTATATTTAATAAATATTAGGTTTTATTTTTAGTCACTTATTGTATTAGTTATTAGCAGTGTTGTTACGTGGTCTTTTTGTTAGAGAGTGGTGCAGATTGAGATTGTCAAGTCAAAAATACTACTAGTTTGAAATTTTTTATTAAAATTATAATGATATCATTACAAAAAAACTCATTTTTGAGAAAATAATGCTTTAATTATTTTTATAAATAAAATAAAGAAAAATTAAAAGATTTATATATTTAAATTATCTAGTTTTTACCTGTACACATCATCATTAAATATACTGTTACATAGCATTCAACATGATTTATAGGTAGTACTTTTTATAAATTATTTCGCTTAAAGTTTTGTAATTCAAGAACTTGTCAGACCTTAATAAAGTACTAAAAAGAAAAGGTTTAAATAGATCAGTTTAAATATTTAAGCTATTAACAAAAATATTTTTTTGGCAACTTAGTAAAATAATTTTTAGGTTTACTTAATAAGTAATTAATAATAAACAAAACGAGTCTTTAAGAAATTTATAGATCTCAAATTCTCTTTGCCGGTTTAGAAAAAAGTACGATTTCTATTTTAGTGACGGCATAAGATGCACACAAGAACTGAATTAGAAAACTAATTTATTATTAAATGCTATCAGCGTACATTAATTTTATGTACACCTTTATTTGCAGTACTAATGCAGTGCAGCTTTAATTATTTTTATAATTAAATATAGATAAATTGAAAAAATATATATATAAATGAAATATTTTTTACCTGTATACATCATCATTAAATAAACTGTTAAAAAGCATTCAGCTTAATATATAATTAGTACTTTTCATAAATTATTACGCTGAAAGTTTTGTAATACAAGAACTAAATAGACCTAAATAAAGTACTAAAAATATTGTGTTTTTGATAGCTAAGTTTAAATTTTTAGGAAATTTTAAGAAATTTTTTATGCAAGCACTGCATTAGAAAACTAATTTATTATTGAATGCTATCAAGGTACATTAATTTTCATTTATTTGGTACACCAAAATATCTAATTTTAAGCAGTCGTTGCAAACGCTTAATAAAAACTTACAGTTTAAACTTACAAAAAACTATATATAAGCCTTAAGTTATATCTTACAAAGTTGAGGTTTTAGTTTTAGTTACTTATTGCATTAGTTATTAGCAGTGTTGTTACGTGATCTTCTTGTTAGAGTTCGGTATAGATTGAGATTGTCAAGTTAAAAATACCACTAGTTTGAAATTTTTAGTTCAAATAATAATGTAAATATTAGAGAAAGATTTATTTTAGCAATATGAAAGCTTTTATTATTTTTATATTTAATTATAGGTAAATTTAAAAATATGATTATAAAATTAAAATACTTTTTACCTGTATACCTCATCATTAACTCTACTGTTAATTAGCATTAAGCTTGATTTATAAGTAGTACTTTTTATAAATTATTAAGCTTAAAATTTTGAAATACAAGATCTAATAAGATCTCAATAAAGTACTAAAAACATAATGTTTTAGATAGCTCAGTTTTAATATTTAAGCTGTTAACTAATATATTTTTTATGGAACTTGGTAAAACAATTTTTAGTATTGTTAGTAAGTAATTGATAAAAAAATAAACAAGTATTATAATAGTTCATATATTTCAAAAATCTCTTTGCCGGATTATAAAATAGTACATTTTCTTTTTTTTAGTGACGTCATTAGATGCACACAAGCTCTTCATTACAAAACTGATTTAGACTTAAATGCTATCAGCGTAGAATAATTTGCATTAATTTGGTACACCAAAATATGTAGATTTAAAAAGTCGTTGCAAATTTACAGTTTAAACTTTAAAGAAACTATATACAACCTTAAGTTATATTAAACAAAGTTGAGGTTTTAGTTTTAGTCACTTATTGCATTAGTTATTAGCAGTTTTGTCACGTATTCTTTTTGCTAGATGGTGGTGCAAGTTGACATTGTCAAGTTAAATAAACTACTAGTTAAAAATTATTGATTAAAATCATTATGGTAATATTAGGAAAAAAGCTAACTCTCGAGAAAAGAAGGCTGTAATTAATTTTATAATTAAAATAAAGATAAATTAGAAAAATATATATATGTCTAAAATATTTTGTAGAAGTATACATCATCATTAAATGAACCATTAAAAACCATTCAGCTTGATTTATAATTAGCACTTTTTATAAATAATTACGCTTAAAGTTTTGTTATACAAGTATTAATTAGACCTGAATAAAGTCAAAAAGATTGTGTTTTTGCCAGGTCAGTTTAAATATTTAAGCTGTTAACAAATATCTTTTTTATGCAATTTGGTAAAATGAAATTTAATATTCCTCACTATCTAATTGATGAAAAAACAAACCAGTCTTAAAGAAGTTTATAGTTTTCAAAACTAAAAACACTCAAAAAAACTTACAGCTTATACTTTTAAGAAAGTTTATAAAACCATTCAATTAAATCTTATTAAGTTGAGGTTTTAGTTTTAGTCACTTATTTTATTAGTTTAATACAATAGTATTATTATTACTAGATTTAGTATTATTATCAGAGTTGTTACGTGGTCTTTTTGTTAGAGTGTGGTGTAGATTGAAATTGTCAAGTTAAAAATACCACTAGTTTGAAATTTTTAATTAAAATAATAATTTTATAATTACGAATAAGACTTATTTTTGAGAAAAGAAAGCTTTAACTATTTTTATAATTAAATATAAATAAATTAAAAATTTATTAATAAATAAAATATAATTTACCAGTATACATCATCATTTAATAAAACGTTAAATAGATTTCAGCTTGATTTATAAGTAATACTTTTTATAAATTATTAACCTTAAAGTTTTGTCATACAAGAATTAATTAGATCTCAATAAAGTACTAAAAAGATAAAGTTTTAGATAGCTCAGTTTAAATAAATAACCTGTTAACAAATATATTTTATATGCAACTTCGTAAAATAAATTTTAGTATTGCTTAGTATTTAATTGATGAAAAAACTAATAAGAGTTAAAGAAGTTAATAGTTTTCAAAACTAAAGCACACTCAAAAAAAACTTACAGTTTAAACTTTAAAGAAATTTTATAAAACCCTACAGTTATATCTAATTAAGTTAAGATTTTAGTTTTAATCACTTATTACATAAGTTATTAGAAGTGTTGTTACGTGGTCTTTTTGTTAGATTGTGGTGTGGATTGACATTGTCAAGTTAAGAATACCTCTAGTGCTAAAATTTTAATTAAACTAATAATGATATTATAACGAAAAAAAACTCATTCTCAAGAAAAGAAAGGTTAAATTATTTTTATAAATAAATATATATAAATTTAAAAATATATATATATATATAATATTTTATACCTGTAGACATCATCTTAAATAAACTGTTAAATAGCTTTTAACTTGATTTAAAAGTTGTACTTCTTATAAACTATTACGCTTAAAGTTTTGTAATATGAGAACTAATTAGATCTCAATAAAGTACTAAACAGATAAAATTTTAGATAGCTCAGTTTAAATATTTAAGCTGTTAACAAACATATTTTTTATTCAACTTGGTAAAAGAATTTTTAGGATTGCTTAGTAAGTAATTGATAATAAAGTTAACAACTCTTTAAGAAGTTAATAGCTTTCAAAAATGTCTTTGCCGGATTTTAAAAAAGTACGATTTCTATTTTTAGTGACGTCATTAGATGCACACAAGCTTTGCAAGAGAAAACTAATTTATTATTAAATCCTATCAGCATACATTAATTCTCATTAATTTGGTACACTAAAATATCTAGTTTTAAAGATTCGTTGCAAATACACAGTTTAAACTTTAAAAAAACTATATATAACCCTTAAGTTATATCTAACAAAGTTAAGGTTTTAGTTTTAGTTCATTATTGCATTAGTTATTAGCAGTGTTGTCACGTAGTCTTTTTGTTAGATGGTGGTGCAAGTTGACATTGTCAAGTTAAATAAACCACTAGTTAAAAATTATTGATTAAAATCATCATGGTAATATTAGAAAAAAAGTTAACTATTGAGAAAAGAAGGCTGTAATTAATGTTATAATTAAAATATAGATAAATTTTAAAAATACATATACGTTTAAAATATTTTGTAGAAGTATACATCATTATTAAATAAACCAAACCATTATAAACGATTCAGCTTGATTCATACTTAGTACTTTTTATGAATTATTACGCCTAAAATTTTGTAATAAAGAACAAATTAAGCCTGAATAAATCACAAAAAGATTGTGTTTTTGCTAGCTCAGTTTAAATATTTAAGCTGTTAACAAATATATTTTTTTTTGCAACTTGGTAAAACAATTTTTAATATTGCTTAGTATCTAATTGATGAAAAAACAAACAAGTCTTAAAGAAATTAATAGTTTTCAAAACTTAAAACACTAAAAAAATTTTACAGTTTTAACTTTTAAGAAAATTTATGAACCATTCAGTTAAATCTTATTAAGTTTAGGTTTTAGTTTTAGTCATTTATTGTATTACTATTACCAGTGTTGTTACGTGGTCTTTTTGTTAGAGTTGTGGTGTTGATTTAAATTGTCAAGTTAAAAATACCAATAGTTTGAAATTCTTAATTAATATAATAATTATATTATTACGAAAAAGACTCATTCTTGAGAAAAGAAAGCTTTAATTATTTTTATATTTAAATATAGATAAATTTTAAAAAAGAAATTATATAAATAAAATATTTTATACCTGTATACATCATCGATTAATAAACTGTTAAAAAGCATTCAGCATGATTTATAAGTAGTACTTTTTGTAAATTATTACGCTTAAAGTTTTATAAAACAAGAACTTATTAGATCTCAATAAAATACTAAAAAGATAAAGTTTTAGGTTGCTCAGGTAAAATATTTCACCAGTTAACAATTATATCTTTTATGCAACTTTGTAAAATAATTATTAGGATTGCGAAGTAAGTAATTAATAATAAAGTCTTTAAGAAGTTAATAGATTTAAAAAATCTTTTTGCCGGATTATAAAAAAGTACGATTATTATTTCTTAGTGACGTCATTAGATGCACACAAGCTCTGAATTACAAAACTGATTTATTATTAAATGCTATCAGGGTACATTAATTCTCATGAACTCTGTACACCAAAATATCTTATTTTAAAGAGTCGATGCAAAACGCTTAGAAAAAAATTACATTTTAAACTTTTAAGAAACTATATATAACCCTTAAGTTATATCTAACAAAGTTGAGGTTTTAGTTTTAGTCACACATTACCATAATTAATAGCAGTGTTGTCTCGTGGTCTTTTTGTTAGTAAGTTGTGCGGAATGACATTCTCAAGTTAAATAAACCACTATTTAAAAATTTTGAATAAAATCATTCTGGTTTTAATAGGAAAAAAGCTAACTATTGAGAAAAGAAGGCCGTTATTTTTTTTTTAAGTAAAATAAAGATAAATTAGAAAAAAAATTATATATGTATAAAATATTTTTAGATGTAAATATGTATCATCATTAAATGAAGCGTTAATAAGTATTCAGCTTGTTTTATAATCAGTTCTTTTTATAAGTTATTACGCTTAAAGTTTTTGAATACAAGAAGTAATTAGACCTCAATAAAGTACTAAAAAGATTGTGATTTTGTTAGCTCAGTTTAAGTATTTAAGCTGTTAACAACTATCTTTTTTATAGAACTTGGTAAAATATTTTTTAGGATCACTTAGTAAGTATTTGATTTAAAAACAAGCAAGTCTTGAACTAGTAAATAGTTTTTAGAAATCTCTTTACAGGATTCAATAAAAGTACATTTTCTGTTTATTTGTGACGGCACTTAAATGCACACAAGCTCTGCTTTATAAAACTGATTTCCAGTTAAATGCTTTCAGTTTACACTAATTCTCATTAATTTGATACACAAAATATCTAATTTTAAAGAACCGTTGCTAACAGCTGAATAAAAACTAACAGTTTAAACTTTTAAGAAAATATATAAAACTCTTAAGTTATATATAACAAAGTTGAGGTTTTAGTTACTCACTGCATTAATTTTTATAAGTGGAGTCGCTAGGTCTTTTTGTTAGATCAGGGGTCGGCAAACTGCGGCCCGCGGGCCAATTGCGGCCCGCGAAGGGTAAATCTGCGGCCCGCGAGCATGTTATTTTTTTGAATGGAATGCGGCCCGCGAAAGAAAATTTTGTGGCCCGCGAGCATGTAAATGTGGCCCGCTGAGCAAAATTATATTTCTAGTTAAATTTTTTCGGTAATTCGACTTAATTTGATTAGTTTGATTTTAAGTCTCTCTATAACATTTTAAAATAATTTCAAGTAATTACTGCTTTAGTTTAAAAATGTGAAAAAGACAGATTAGCGTTCTAACAGGATATGTTTCTCATTTTCATAATTACTTCTTTTTTACAACAGTAGGTAATTATCTGAAAAAATAGTGTCAAGAGTGCTTGGATTTATTAAGTTGGTTATATAATACCTATTTATTAAATAAACTAAATGCAAATATCTTTCATTTTGTACAAAAGTAATGCACAGTAATAATTAACTAAAGTGTCATTTCTTTATAGCTTAGATATTCTTTTTCAATATTTTTTATACCTTAGTTTCTTTTATAATTTTTTTGTTTGTAAATGTTGTATTTTAGTGTGAACACATTTAAAATAACATAGTAATAAGAGTAAGGGTCATTTGATTTTTGTATTGACACATTTTATTTTTTATAAGTTGTCTATGCACATCAACTTAAAAAAATGCTCATATTTTAAACCACTTTTTATTTAATACTTTAGTTAGTTTAAGTTAGTTTATGCATACTTTTCTAACATTGTTATTTATACATGTCATATCTAAATTTGTACAGACACATTTAAAACAATATATATGACATAAGTTAATATAGTTGTTGTTAGGTATACATTCCATTTTTTAAACATTGTTTTTTTCAAGCTAAGTTAATTTTCATGCCTTGCATATCAATACACACAATTGCTGTTTTTTCGAACTACCTATTTAATATAAACTAAATATAAGGATGGTAAATTTATAAAGTTTGTACATTGTTAATCAAAATAGTTCAAATTCAAGCAAATAAACAACTAAACATTGCCAAACACTCAGACTATCACTATTTGAAAACTTCAAATCTCAGGTCAACTAAGCCATTTTTTAAGTTTTTGGCTAGAATTTCTTTTTGTATACAAAAATATCAGGAATGTTTTTGTTGACTCAGGCTGGCTTTTTTGCTTGAAAGAGTGGCAAAATATACTTATGACGTATGTTTTGCTCAATCCACAGTGTTAGTTTGAGTTTTAATATATGTTAAATTTAAGTCTTGCAGCTGATATAATTCAAAATATTACTTATATTATTGTGTACATTAAAGAATGAACACAATCAGTGTTGCCAAAAAAGTTGAATCCCGGAAAAGCTTTCAATTTGTGAATATAAGGTTAAAAATTCTAGAAAAAACTTGAATTCGAGAATTTTTGAAAAAACCTTGAATTTCAAACAATTTTTACATTTAAAGTAATGAAATTTCGATTTGACTCAAAAAAAATTACCAAATAAATGTTTTTTTATTAAAAAATATATTATAGTAGCTTAACAGTATTTTTTAATATTGATAAATGTTTTAAGACATTTTTTTAAACTTCAATTTAACTTTATAATAAAAATAAAAGAAGGAATTGTACTTCCAAAAACTCCGTATTGTTACATTGCACCTTTACTTGAAAAACTTTACCGATTGTTGTGCTCTTCGCGTTGGAACTAAACCAAGAAATTCTACTAAAATGTAAAAGTTAGTAAAAACATTTCTAATAAAAATTCTCAGATGAGCAATAGTTTTTCTATCAGTGCTCTCATGTTAACAGTTTGATTAAAGTCCTAATTTGATTTATGCGACTTTATAACCTTAATGCATTTCCTAAACACGACTTCATGTTGTCATTGAAGAAATAAACAAAAGTTTTTCATTACCGCCAACATCAATTCTTTATAAAAGTTTTCAATTATAAATGATAACTCATTTTAGGTAGTAAATTTTGCTACTTTATTACTTGCCTTAACAATTTTTTCTGATCATTCTGTAGTTACTGAAGATAATAATGTGCTTTGTCGGAAATGACTTTGGTAATTTTTTTTTATTGTTTCTCGCAATAACTCCTAACTAACGCTTTTTTTATTCTTTTAGCTCGTCTTATATTTTATAATTAATATTTTTAAATGCAATATTCTTATTGCAAATAAAGAATTGCTATCATGCTTAATAAAAAAAAAATTTCTTCTTCGCTAATGACTCAATAAAATTTTATACTTTTGTTAAACTTGTTTAAGAAACTCAATTGTCCATTCCAGCTTACTTATACATTTTTGGCATGTAATTAATTACTTGTAATAACCTTTGTTATTTCTTTATGTAGTGAACTTTATATTAACTGGATTCATACACAAACAGGCTATATTAAAAGCTTTAAAACTCCGTTGTGTTAAGCTTTTATTTCAAACACATTAAAGAAATCTTCCAATTCTCAGTATAGTTTTTATGACTGTTATGTAGTTTACTAATTGCATTTTTTTCTTATTTTTTTACACTTTGTGTACTTTTTGATAATGATGATATTTTAACTAGGTATTTAAGCTTGATTAACAACTATTTATTAGCTTTTTCAAATTTTAATAAGTTTAAGCTGGTTTGATACATCTCAGACATTTTTCTTTTTAGTGGCAACCATGTAAAAGTCTAATTACTAATAAAATATTTTATTAAAGTATTTTAGAAATAATTATGTTAAATCATTTGTTTTAGCTTTCTGGAATACAAACAGGTATTAATTTTATTATGTTAACCAATTACTAAAATTCTTAATGAGTGTAAATTATTTAACTCGCAAAAACTTTTTACGAAGTAAATACTCTTAGAAATATAAATAAGTGTTGATGATATAACAAATGTATAAAAGTAACCCATAAATTGTCTTTCAAGTAAGTTTTTATAGAGTTAGGTTGTAAGTAAAATTTAAAAAGTATTAAGTTTAACTTATTAAGTGCTTATGAAAGTACATATTTCATTAACAATATTAATACATATTTTTAAAGTATATTAGTCAATGTAAATCATAATCTAATGAATATTAATTTGAATAGGCATTCTATGTATAGCTAAAAGTCATTTTAAATAGTAAGGTGAATAAAAGTAAAACTTTTCTCTAGTGTGACTAAAACTAAAACAATAAGATTATTCAAATGTCACTAAAACTAAAACTGCGGCCCGCGAAGACTTTGGAAACTTGAAATTTGGCCCGCGACCACCAACTGCCTGCCGACCCCTGTGTTAGATGCTGCTGCAGATATATATTGTCAAGTTAAAAAAACTACTAGTTTAAAATTTTTAACTGAAATCATAATGATAACATTACAAAAGAAAGTCTCATTTTAAAAAAAAAAACTTTATTTATAATCAGTTTGTTTTCTAAATTATTACGCTTAAAGTTTTTGAATACAAGAAGTAATTAGACCTTAATAAAGTACTATTAAGATTGTGTTTTTGATAGCTCTGTTTAAATATTTAAGCTGTTAATAAATATCTTTTTTTATGAAACTTGGTAAAATATTTTTTACGATTACTTAGTAAGTAATTGATTAAAAAAATACAAGTCTTAAACTAGTTAATAGTTTTCAGAAATCTCTTTGCAAGATTCAATAAAAGCTTAATTACTGTTTATTGATGACGGCAGTAAAATGCACACAAGTTCTGCATTATAAAACTGATTTACAGTTAAATGCTATAAGCTTGCACTTATTCTCATTAATTTGATACACACTATCTAATTAGAACCGTTGCTAAAAGCTGAATAAAAACTTACAATTTAAACTTTTAAGAAATTATTTAAAACTTTTAAGTTATATCTATCAAAGTTGAGGTTTTAGTTTTTTACTGCATTAATTATTATCAGTGGCGTCGCTAGGTCTTTTTGTTAGATGGTGCTGAAGATTGACATTGTCGAGTTAAAAAAACTAATAGTTTAAAACTTTAATTAAAATCAAAATGGTAATATGACGAAAAAGGAAAGCTTTAATTATTTTTATGAACAAAATATAGATAAACCCCAATTTATAATTGTATTAAAAAAAAATTTCGAGCCTGGATCAATCTTAATTAAATATACAATTTAAAGCATTCGGCATGTTTTATAAGTAGTACTTTTTATTTAAAATTAAGCTTAAAATTTTGTAATACAAGAACTAAATAAATCTCTACAAAGTACTAACAGTATATAGTGTTTGATAGATCAGTTTAAAAGTTTTATATAGACAGAAATATTTACTTTTTAACTTGGTAAAGAAAATTTCAGGATTGTTAGTAAGTGATTAATGATAAACAAAGAAGTCTTTGATTAGTTAAAAGATTTCAAAAATCTCTTTGCCGGATTAGAAAAAAGTATAAATTCTATTTTTTAGTGACGTCATTAGATGCACACAAGCTCTGCATTACAAAACTGATTCATTATTAAATGCTATTAGCTTGAAATAATTCACAGTAATTTGAAACATAATAATATCTAATTTTAAAGAGTCGTTGCAAAACGCTCAATAATACTTACAATTTAAACTTTCAAGAAACTATATATAACCCTTAAGTTATATCTAACAAAGTTGAGGTTTTAGTTTCTGTCACTTATTGTATTATTAGTTATTAGCAGTGTTGTCACGTGGTCTTTTTGTTAGAGTGTGGTGTGGATTGAAATTGTGAAGTTAAAAATACCACTAGTTTAAAATTTTTAATTAAAATAAAAATGATATTATTACGAAAAAGACTCATTCTTGAGATAAGTGGCTTTAATTATTTTTATAATAAACTATAGATAAATCTAAAAAAGAAATTATATAAATAAAATATTTTTTAACTGTATACATCATCATTAAATTAACTGTTAGATATAATTCAGCTTGATTTATACATAGTAATTTTTATAAATTGTTACGATAAAAGTTTTGTAATACAAGAATTATTAGATCTCAGTAAAGTACTAAAAAGATAAAGTTTTAGATAGCTTAGTTTAAATATTCAAGCTGTTAATAAATATATTTTTTATGCAACTTGGTAAACTAATTTTTAGGATTGCTAAGTAAGTAATTGATAATAAAGTAAACAAGTTTTTAAGAAGTTAATAGTTTTAAAAAATACATTTGCCGGATTATAGAAAAGTAAGATTTCTATTTTTTAGTGACGTCATTAGATGCACACAAGCTCTGCATTACAAAACTAATCTATTATTAAATGCTATCAGCATACATTAATTCTCATTAATTTGGTAGACTAAAATATCTAACTTTAAAGATTCGTTAAAAAACGCTCAAAAAAAAACTTAGATTTTAAATTTTGAGAAACATTATACAACCCTTAAGTTATATCTAACAAAGTTGAGGTTTTAGTTTTATCCACATATTGCATTAGTTATTAGCAGTGTTGTCACGTGGTATATAATTTAGAGCAGGGTTTCCCAAACTTTTTTGCTAATGGCCCCCTTTAAAGAGTTTGTAAAAGTAATGGCCCCCTTCTACATATAGATATATAGATCACTCATAAACTACGATAAAATACACATAAGACCGTTTTTTTTTTTTTTTTGCTCTTCATCTGCAACTCAAAAATATCTAGTGTAAGTTTCAAGTTACGGCCTCATGGCCCCCCTGTGGCTCCTTTACTGCTCATGGCCCCCCTCTTCCCCCTTTGCTGCTCATGGCTCCCTGAGTATCTGTCAGGCCACTTGGCCCACTTTGGGAAACCCTGATTTAGAGAATGGTGCAGATTGACCTTGTCAAGTTAAATAAACCACTATTTGAAATTTTTTGATTAAACTCATAATGGTTATAATAGAAAAAGCTAACAATTAAGAAAAGAAGGTTGTAATAATTTTTATAAGTAAAATATAGATAAATTAAAAATATATATATGTATAAAATATTTTGTATATGTATAAATCATCTTTAAATAAACGGTTAAAAAGCATCCAGCTTTATTAATAATTAATACTTTTTATAAATTATTACTCCAAAAGTTTTGTAATACAAGAAGTAATTAGACCTCAAAAAAGTACTAAATAGATTGTGTTTTTGACAGTGCAGTTTAAATATTTAAGCTGTTAACAAATATATTTTTTATGCAAATTGGTTAAATAATTTTTAATATTGCTTAGTATATAATTTACGAAAAAATAAACAAGTCTTAAAGAAGCTAACAGTTTTTAAAATTAAAAACACTCAAGAAATTTTATAAAACCCTTAAGTTATATCTAACAAAGATTAGGTATTAGTTTTAGTCATTTATTCTATTAATTATAACCAGAATTGTTACGTGGTCTTTTTGTTAGATTGTGGTGTGGATTGAAATTGTAAAGTTAAAAATACCACTAGTTTGAAATTTTAAAATAAAATAATCATTGTAGTAAAACGAAAAAGACTTACTATTTGAAAAAGAAAACTTTAACTGTTTATTTATTTAAATAAAGATAAATTAAAAATATATATATACAAATAAAATATAATTTACCTGTATACATCATCATAAAATAAACTGTTAAATAGCATTCAGCTTGATTTATAAGTAGTACTTTTTATAAATTTTTACGCTTAAAGTTTTGTCAAACAAGAATTTATTAGATCTCAATAAAGTACTAAAAAGCTAAAGTTTTAGGAAGCTCAGTTTAAATATTTAATCTGTTAACAAATATGTTTTTTTTATAAAACTTGCTAAAATAATTTTTAGGATTGCTTAGTAAGAAGTTGATAATAAAATAAACAAGTATTTAAATAGTTAGAAGTTTTCAAAAATCTCATTGCCGGATTAGAAAAAAGTATAATTTCTGTTTTTAATGACGTCATTATATGACACAGCTCTGCATAACAAAACTGATTTATTATTAAATTCTATCAGCGTACATTAATTCTCATCAATTTGGTACACCAAAATATCTTATTTTAAAGAGTCGTTGCAAAACGAACAAAAAAAAAACTTAAAGTTTAAACTATCAAGAAACTTGTATAACACTTTAAGTTATATCTAAAAAAAATGAGGTTTTAGTTTTAGTCACTTACTGTTTTAGTGATTAGCAGTGTTGTCACGTGGTCTTTTTGTTAGAGAGTGGTGCAGAATGAAGATGTCAAGTTTAATTAACCACTAGTTAAAAATTTTCATCAAAATCGTAATAGTTATATAAGAAAAAGCTAACTATAGAGAAAAGAAGGCTTTAACAATTTTCATAATTAAATTATATATAAATTAAAAAAATCTATATATGTAAAAAAAAAATTATTAATGTATACATCATCATTAAATAAACTGTTAAAAAGCATTCAGCTTGATTTATTAATAGAATTTTTTATAAATTATTACGCTTAAAGTTTTGTAATACAAGAACTAATTAGACCTTAATATAGTACTTAAAAGATTGTGTTTTTGATAGATCAGTATATAAATTTAATCTTATTACAAAAAAAGTTATTATGCAACTTTGTAAAATAATTTTAATATTGCTTAGTATCTAATTGATGAAAAAACAAACAAGTCTTTAAAAGTTAATTGTTTTCAAAATTAAAAACACTCATAAAAACTTACAGTTTTAACTTTCAAAAATATTATAAAACCCTTAACTTATATCTAACAAAGTTTAGGTTTTAGTTTTATTCACAAGTTATACTCATTATTAGCAGTGTTGTTACGTGGTCTTTTTGTTAGAGTGTGGTATAGATTGACTTTATGTAGTTATAATATCAATGGTTTGAATTTTAAATTAAAATAATAATGATATTATTACGAAAAAGACAATTCTTTTACAGTAAAAGCTATAGTTATTTTTATAGTTAAATATATATTAATTTAAAAATAAATATATATATATAAATAAAATATTTTCTATCTGTATACATCATCTTAAATAAACTGTTAAATAGCATTCAGCATGATTTATAAGTAGTACTTTTTATAAATTATTACGCTTAAATTTTTGTAATACAAAAACTAATTTGACCTCAATAAAGTACTTTAAAGATTGTGTTTTTGATAGCTCAGTTTAAATTTTTAAGCTGTTTACAAATATATTTTTTATGCAACTTGGTATCATAATTTTTAAGATTGCTTAGTAAGTAGTTGATTAAAAGAAAGTCTTTGAAAAAATGATAGATTTTAAAAATCTCTTTGCCGGATTATAAAAAAGTACAATTTCTATTTTTTAGTGACTTCATTAGATGCACACAAGCTCTGCATTAAAAAATTAATTTATTATTAAATGCTATCAGCGTACATTAATTCTCATTAATTTTGTACACCAAAATATCTAACTTTAGAGAGTCGTTGCAAAACGCTTAATAAAAACTTATAGTTTAAATTTTTAAAGAAACATTATACAACCCTAAAGTTGTATTAAACAAAGTTTATGTTTTAGTTTTAGTCACTTATTGCATTAGTTATTAGCAATGTTGTCACATCGTCTTTTTGTTAGAGGGTGGTGGAGATTGACATTGTCAAGTTAAAAATACCACTAATTTATAATTTTGATTAAATTCATTATGGTTATGATAGGAAAAAAGTTAACTATTGAGAAAAGAAGGCTGTAATTATTTTTATAAGTAAAAAATAGATAATGACAAAAAATTTATATATGTACAAAATATTTTTAGATCTATACATCATCATTAAATAAACCGTTAAAACGTTTTCAGCTTCATTTATTATCAGTTCTAATTATAAATTAATACGCTTAAAGTTTTTGAATACAACTAGTGATTAGACTGCAATAAAGTACTAAAAAGATTGTGTTTTTGTTAGCTCAGTTTAAATAATTAAGCTATTAACAAATATATTTTTTTATGAAACTTGGCAAATACTTTTTAGGATCACTTATTAAGTAATCGATTTTAAGGAATACAAGTCTTAAACTAGTAAATTGTTTTTAGAATTCTGTTTACTTGTCACGGCACTACAATGCGAACAAGCTCTGCACTAAAAAACTGATTTACAGTTAAATGCTATCAGCTTACACTAATTCTCAAAAATTTGATACACAAAAATATCTAATTTTTAAGGACCGTTGCTAAAAGCTGAATAAAAACTTACAGTTTAAACTTTTAAGAAAATATATAAATCTCTTAAGTTATATATAACAAAGTTGAGGTTTTAGTTACTCACTGCATTTATTTTTATAAGTGGTGTCGCTAGGTCTTTTTGTTAGATGCTGCTGCAAATATATATTGTCAAGTTAAAAAAACTACTAGTTTGAATTTTATGATTGAAATCATAATGATACCATTACAAAAAAAGACTCATTTTTGAAAAGAGAAAAATTATATTATTTTAATAATTTAATATAGATAAATTAAAAAAAATTATATAAATAAAATATATTTATCTGTATACATCATCATTAAATAAACTCTTAAATAGCATTCAGCTTTATTTATAATTAGTACTTTTTATAAATTATTGCGCTTAAACTTTTGTAATACAAGAACTAGTTACACCTAAATAAAGTACTAAAAAGATTGTGTTTTTGATAGCTTAGTTTAAATTTTTAGGCTGTTTACAAATATATTTTTTATGCAACTTGGTAAAATAGTTATTTAGGATTGCTAAGTAAGTAATTAGTAATAAAGTAAACAAGTCTTGAGAAAGTTAATAGATTTCAAAATTATCTTTGCCGGATTAAAAAAAAAGTACGATTTCTATTTTTTAGTGACGTCAATAGATGCACACAAGCTCCGCATTAGAAAACTGATTTATTATCAAACGCAATCAGCATACATTAATTCTCATTAATTTGGTACATCAAAATATCTAATTTTGAAGAGTCGTTGGAAAACGCTCAATAAAAACTTACAGTTTAAATTTCAATAAAACTATATATAACCCTTAAGTTATATCTAACAAAGTTGAGGTTTAAGTTAAAGTCAATTATTGCATTAGTTATTAGCAGTGGAGTCACGTGGTCTTTTTGTTAGAGGTAGGTGCAGATTGTCATTGTCAAGTTAAATAAACAACTATTTAAAAATGCTTAATTAAAATTATAATTGTTATATTTGGAAAATGCTAACTATTGAGAAAAGAAGACTGTAATAATTTTATATTTAAAATATAGATGAACTAAAAAAAAAATATATATGTATAAAATATTTCATAGTAGTATACATCGTCATTAAATAAACCGTTAAAAAGCATTCAGCTTGAAAAATAATCAGTTCTTTTTATAAATTATGACGCTTAAAGTTTTGTAATACAAGAAGTAATTAGACATCAATAAAGTACTAATAGGATTGTGTTTTAGATAGCTCAGTTTAAATATTTAAGCTGTTAACAAATATCTTTTTTATGCATTTGGTAAAATTATTTTTAATTTTGCTTAGTATCTAAATGATGAAAAAACAAACAAGTCTAAAAAAAGTAAATATTTTTTAAAATTAAAAACATTCAAAAAAACTTAAAATTTAAACTTTTAAGAAACTTTATATAACCCTTAAATTATATCTAATAAAGTTGAAGTGTTAGTTTTAGTCACTTATTGTATTAGTTATTAGCAGTGTTGTCACGTGGTCTTTTTGTTAGATGGTGATGCAAGTTGACATTGTCAAGTTAAATAAACCACTAGTTGAAAATTTTTGATTAAAATCATTATGGTAATATTAGGAGAAAAGCTAACTATTGAGAAAAGAAGGCTGTAATTAACTTTATAATTAAAATATAGATAAATTAGAAAAATGCATATATGTATAAAATATTTTGTAGAAGTATACATCATCATTAAATGAACCATTAAAAACCGTCCAGCTTGATTTATACTAAGTACTTTTTTAAAATTATTACGCCTAAAGTTTTGGAATACAAGAACTAATAAGACCTGAATAAACTACAAAAAGATTGTGCTTTTGCTAGCTCAGTTTAAATATTTAAGCTGTTAAAAAAACTTTTTTGTGCAACTTGGTAAAATAATTTATAATTTGCCTAGTATCTAATTGATGAAAAAACAAACAAGTTTTAAAGAATTTAATAGTTTTCAAAACTAAAAACACTCAAAAAAATTTACAGTTTAAAATTTTAGGATAATTTATAAAACCATTCAGTTAAATCTCATTAAGTTGAGGTTTTAATTTTAGTCACTTTTTGTATTAGTTATTACCAGAGTTGTTACGTGGACTTTTTGTTAGAGTATAGTGTAGATTGCCATTGTCAAGTTAAAAATACCTTTAGTTTGAAATTTTTAATTAAAATAATAATTATATTATTACGAAAAATACTTATTTTTTAGAAAAGGAAGCTTTAATTATTTTTATAATTAAATAAAGATAAATAAAAAAATTATATAAATCAATAAAATATAATTTACCTTTATAAATCATAATTAAATATACTGTTACATAGCATTCAGCTTGATTTATAAATAGTACTTTTTAGAAATTATTACGCTTAAAGTTTTGTCATACAAGAAGTAATTAGACATCAATAAAGTACTAAAAAGATAGAGTTTTAGATAGCTCAGTTTAAATATTTACCCTGTTAACAAATACATTTTTTCCGCAACTTTCTAAAATAATTTTAAGGATTGCTAAGTAAGTAATTGATAATAAAGTAAACAAGTCTTTAAGAAGTTAATAGATTTCAAAAATCTCTTTGCTGAATTATAAAAAAAATATAATGCAATCAGCGTATATTATTTCCCAGTCATTTGGTACACCAAAATATCTTATTTTAAAGATTCGTTGCAAAACGCTCAATAAAAACTCACATTTTAAACTTTCAAAAAAACTATATATAACCCTTAAGTTATATATACAAAGTTGAGGTTTTAGTTTTAGTTACTTATAGCATTAGTTATTAGCATTGTTGTCACGTGGTCTTTTTTTTAGAGGTTGGTGCAGATTGACATTGTCAAGTTTAATAAACCATTAGTTAAAAGTCTTTAATTAAAATAATAATAATATTATTAAGAAAAAACTCATTTTTAAGAAAAGAAAGCTTTAATTTTTTTCGTAATTAAATAAAGATAAATTAAAAAATATATTTATAGAATTAAATATATTTTGCCGGTATACATCATCATTAAATAAACTGTTAAATAGCATTCAGCTTGATTTATAAGTAGTACTTTTTATAAATTATAACGATTAAAGTTTTGTAATGCAAGAACTTATTAGATCTTAATAAAGTACTAAAAGATTAAGTTTAGATAGCTCAGTTTAAATAGTTAAGCTGTTTATAAATATATTTTTTATGCAACTTGGTAGAATAATTTTAGGATTGCTTAGTAAGTAATTGATAATAAAGTAAAGAAGTCTTTAAGAAGTTAATAGTTTTCAAAAATATCTTTGCCGGATTATCAAATAGTAAGGTTTCTATATTTTAGTGTCGTCATTTGATGCCCAAAAGCTCTGCATTACAAAACTGATTTACAGTTAAATGCTATCAGCGTACATTAATTCTTATTAACTTAGTAGACAAAAACATATAATTTTTAAGTTCCGTTGCAAAAGGGTGGGTGTCACTTTTGTACGAGCGTCACTTTAGCACGAGGGGACACTTTTGCACGAGCGTCACTTTAGCACGAGGGGACACTTTTGCACGGCGTCACTTTTGCACGCAGGGTAACTTTTGCACAATGGGACACTTTTGCACGGCGTCACTTTTGCACGAGCGTCACTTTAGCACGAGGGGACACTTTTGCACGGCGACACTCTTGCACGGAGGGTCACTTTTGCTCGAGGGGACACTTTTGCACGGAGGATCACTTTTGCACTGCATCACTTTTGCACGAGGATACACTTTTGCACGGCGACATTTTTTCACGATGACAATTTTTCACGGCAGCATTGTTGCACAACGTCACATTTTTACGATGAAATTTTTGCACAGTGACATTTTTGCACGATGAATTTTTCGCACGGAAAATAATTTTTTTATGCAGGCCAATTAAAAGTTTTTTATCTACTACCAAGTCTGTAACATAAAGATAAAACAAAATTTTTAATAAAAGATTCATACCAGGGACAATAAAGTTAATTGTTATAGAAACTAGGATTAAAAAAAATTAAGTGTAAGTAAGTTGTTCTAGTTTATTTTAAATATCAGTATATTAATCAACAACTATGTCTTTTTATATATTTTACTATACGGTTACAAGTTTGATGTCCATGTGATGAACCTAGGCATAAAAACCTAGACCACTTAAACTGGAAGACACATAAAGAAAAAACAAAATAACATAAATAGTTTATTTAAAATAACTAAGATAAAAACATAACTTGAAATAAAATTTATAGGTTAAAATAAAAAGCAAAATTTTAACCACGAACTTATTTTTATTTACGCATTGATGTAGAATGATCAACATCAAGTATTTAAATGCATTAAATAACAACAAAAATAAAAACCTAACGCTCTAAGGACATTAACGTTAGGCTCTCATCGGCTTATTTAATGATCATGGAATGCTGGTGTAAGCATCTTTTGATACTTTTGATGAACATAAATTCAAAATTTCAAATGTTACTCTTTATTGGCTTATCATGATCATGCAACATTATTGTAATGAAATAATCTAAGTTCAAATCATGAAAAATGCGCTATTTTATTGCTATTTTTCTTCTCAAGCTAAATTAAAAAATATAAATAAAGATCAGGTAAGATTTGAAATACCTTTAGACTTCATAAAGTAACTAAGTCTTTTTTTAAATTTAACAATTGTTTGAAATAAAAATAAAGTAAATTAAAATATTTTTTGATAGCTATACAATGCTAATTATAAAATCAAGAGAAAATAAGTAAAGATAATACTTGAAATTCGTACTTTGAAGCCTTACTAAATTAAATTTTTCTTAATTAGTTTTTGTTACTTTTTAAAAAGTAACAAAATTCAGATTATTTTCATTCAATATATTCAAAGTTGTTTTTATTTAAAATTAAAAATGTGTATTCAAGTATTGTATTTAAATTAAGCTAATAAATATAAATCAATGAATTGTGGTACGTTATTATATTGTTCTACGCAAAACTTCAAATAAAAACTTTACATTAAAATTTCATTAAAAAACTACCACGTTTTAATTATTCAAAAGAACTTGCGTTTAAAAGCGAATATCATTTAAGTTAAGATTTTTTTTTTAAATTTGCTGTGCAAAAGTGACGCCGTGCAAAAGTGTCACCTCGTGCAAAAGTGACCCTCCGTGCAAAGTGTCGCCGTGCAAAAGTGTCCCATAGTGCTAAAGTGACGCTCGTGCAAAAGTGACGCCGTGCAAAAGTGACCCTGCGTGCAAAAGTGTCCCCTCGTGCTAAAGTGACGCTCGTGCAAAAGAGTCGCCGTGCAAAAGAGTCGCCGTGCAAAAGTATCCCCTCGTGCAAAAGTGACCCTTCGTGCAAAAGTGACCCTCGTGCGAAAGTGACCCGTTCCCGTTGCAAAACGCTCAAAAAAAAACTTACAGTTTAACCTTGTAAGAATTTTATAAGACCCTTAAATAGTGTCAAACAAAGTTGATGTTTTAGTTTTAGTTACTGATTACATAAGTGATTAGCATTATTTTAACGTGGTCTTTTTGTTACAGAGTGCTGCAGATTGACATTGTCAAGTTAAATAAACTACTAGTTTGAAATTTTAAAATAAAATAATAGTTGTATTCTTAAGAAATAGACTCTTTTTTGATAAAAAAAACATTAATTATTTTAATAAATAAAATACAAATAAATAAAAAAAAATCTATATATATATGAATTAAATATTTTGTACTTTGATTCATCATCAATAAATAAACCGTTAAATAGCATTAAGTTAGATTTATAATTAGGACTTTTTATAAATTATTACGCTTAAAGTTTTGTAATACAGGAACTAATTAGATCTTAATAAATTACTAAAAGAGTTGAGGTTTTCATAGCTCAGTTTAAAATTTCTATCTACGGCGAATATTTATTTTATAACGTGGTAAATTAAATTTTAGAATTGTTTATTCAGTTATTGATGATAAAAACTAGTCTTAAAGTAGTTAATAGTTTCTAAAAATCTCTTTGCAGAAGTAAAAAAAAGACAATTTTTATTTTTAGTGACGTTATTAGATTCACGCAAGCTCTGCATTAGAAAACTGATTTAATATTAAATGCTATCAGCGTTAATTAATTTTCACTAATTTGATACACCAAAAAATCTAATTTAAAGAGTTGTTTCAAAACGCTCAATTAAAACTTAAAGTTTAAACTTTCAAGAAACTATATATAACCCTTCAATTAAATCTAACAAAGTATAGTTTTTAGTTTTAGTCACTTATTGCAATATTGATTAGCAGTGTTATCACGTGGTCTTTTACATAGAGGGTGGTGCATATTGAAATTGTCAATTTAATAAACCACTAGTTAAAATTTTTGATTAAAATCGTAATGGTTATATTAGGAAAAAAGCTAACTATAGAGAAAAGAAGGCTTTAATAATTTTTATAATTAAAATATACATAAATTAGAAAAATATATATGTAAATAATTTTTTTTAGATGTATACATCATCATTAAATAAACCGTTAAAAAGCATTCAGCTTGATTTTTGAAAAATTATTACGCTTAAATTTTTTAAATACAAGAAGTTATTCGACCTCAATTATGTACTAAAAACATTGTGTTCATAATAGCTAAGTTTAAATTTTTAAGCTGTTAACAAATATCTTTATTATAAAACTTGTTAAAATACTTTTTAGGATTACTTAGTAAGTAATTATTTCAAAACAAACAAGTTTTACAGAAGTTAATAGTTTTCAAAAATCTTTTTGCAGCATTCAATAAAAGTAAATTTTCTGTTTATTGGTGACGGCACTAAAATGTACACAAGCTCTGCATTATAAAACTAATTTACTGTTAAATGCTATGAGCTTACACTAATACTCATTAATTTGATAAACAAAAATATATATTTGTTAAAAACCGTTGCTAAAAGCTAAATAAAAACTTACAGTTTAAACTTTTAAGAAATTATATAATACTATTAATTTTATCTAACAAATTTGAGGTTTTAGTTACTTACTGCATTAATTATTATAAGTGGTGTCGCTAGGTCTTTTTGTTAGATGGTGCTGCAGATAAATATTGTCAAGCTAAAAAAAATACTTGTTTGATATTTTTGATTGAAATCATAATGGTAATATGAAAAAAAGGATAAATTTGAAAAAATAAAGCTTTAATTCTTTTTGTAAACAAAATATAGATAAACTTAAATAAATAATTAAATTTAGAAAAAAATTCTTGCACCTGGATTCATCAACACTAAAAATATCATTAAAAGCGTTCGGCATGTTTTATCGGTAGTACTTTTTATGATAAATTACGCTTAAAGTTTTGTTATACAAGAACAAATAGATTTAAACAAAGTAAAAACAGTATTTAGTTTTTGTAAGATCAGTTTAGAGTTTTACCTTAAAACGATATTTATTTTTTAACTTGCAAAAGAAATTTTAAGGATTTTTAGTAAGTAATTAATGACAAACAAACAAGTCTTTAAATAGTAAAAATTTTCAAAAATCTCTTTGCCGGATTATAAAAAAGTATAATTTCTATTTTTTAGTGACGTCATTAGATGCACACAAGCTCTGCATTACAAAACTAATTTATTATTAAATGCAATCAGCGTACATCAATTCTCAGTAATTTGGTACACCAAAATATCTAATTTTAAAGAGTCGTTGCAAAACGCTCAATAAAAACTCACAGTTTAAACTTTCAAAAAACTGTATATAACCCTTAAGTTATATCTTACATAGTTGAGATTTTAGTTTTAGTCACTTATTGCATTAGTTATTAGCAGTGTTTTCACGTGGTCTTTTTGTTAGAGGTTGGTGCAGATTGACATTGTCAAGTTTAATAAACCATAAGTTAAATTTTTTTTTTAAATAATAATGATATTGTTAAGAAAAAAACTCATTTTTGAGAAAAGAAAGCTTTAATTATTTTCGTAATTAAAAAAAGTTTAATTAAAAAAACATTTATATAATTAAATATATTTTACCTGTATACATCATCATTAATAAAATTGTTGAATAGCATTCAGCCTGATTGATAAGTAGTAGTTTTTATAAATTAATACGCTTAAAGTTTTGTAATACAAGAACTTATTAGAATTCAATAAAGTACTAAAAGATAAAGTTTTAGATAGCTCAGTTTAAATAGTTAAGCTGTTAACAAATATATTTTTTATGCAACTTAGTAGAATAATTTTAGGATTGCTTAGTAATTAATTGATAATAAAGTAAAGAAGTCTTTAAGAAGTTAATAGATATCAAAATATCTCTGCCGGATTATAAAATAGTAAGATTTCTATTTTTTAGTGACGTCATTAGATGCACAAAAGCTCTGCATTACAAAACTGATTTACAGTTAAATGCTATCAGCGTTCATTAATTCTCATTAACTTAATAGACAAAAACATATAATTTTTAAGAGCCGTTGCAAAACGCTCAAAAGAAAACTTACAGTTTAAATTTTTAAGAATTATATAAGACCCTTAAACTATGTCTAACAAAGTTTATGTTTAAGTTTCAGTTACTGATTACATAAGTGATTAGCACTATTTTAACGTGATCTTTTTGTTAGAGAGTGCTGCAGATTGACATTGTCAAGTTAAAAAAACTACTAGTTTAAAATTTCTAAACAAAATAATAATGGTATACTTACGAAATAGAATTTTTTTTGATAAAAAAACATTAATTATTTTTAGATATAAAATAAAGATAAAGAAAAAAAAAAATGGATATTTATATAAATAAAATATCTTGTAATTTGATTCATCATCATTAAATAAACCGTTAAATAGCATTAGGCTTGATTTATAATTAGGACTTTTTATAAATTATTACGTTTAAAGTTTTGTAATACAAGAACTAATTAGATTTTAATAAAGTATTAAAAGTGTTGAGGTTTTGGTAGCTCAGTTTAAAATTTCTATCTATTGCGAATATTTATTTTATTTAAACTTCAAAATTTTTATACTTAAAGTTTTGTAAGACAAGAACTAATTAGACCTCAATAAAGTACTAAACAGATTGTGTTTTTGATAGCGCAGTTTAAATATTTATGCTGTTAAAAATATCTTTTTTATGCAACTTGGTAAATAGTTTTTAGGATTGCTTAGTAAGTAATTAATAAAAAAAAAAAGAAGTCTTTGAGAAGTTAATAGATTTCAAAAGTCTATTTGCAGGATTGGAAAAAAGTACAATTTCTATTTAGTGGTGACGGCATTAAAAGACACACAAGCTCTGCATTGCAAAACTGATTTAAGTTTAAATGAAATCAACCTACTTTAATGCTTATTAATTTGATACAAAAAATTTTTTATTTTGAAGAGTCGTTGCAAAACGCTCAATAAAAACTTAACGTTAAAACTTTCTAGAAATTATATAAAACCATTAAATTATATCAAATTAAATTATTTTTAGGATTGTTTATTCAGTTATTTATGATTAAAACAAGTCTTAATGTAGTTAATAGTTTCTAAAAATCTCTTTGCAGGAGTAAAAAAAAAAGACATTAACTATTTTTAGTGACGGCATGAGATGCCCGCAAGCTCTGCATTACAAAACTGATTTATTATTAAATGCTATGAACGTAGATTTATTCTCATTAGTTTGGTACACCAAAATATCTAATTTTAAATAGTCGTTGCAAAACGCTCAATAAAAACTTACAGTTTAAACTTTTAAAAAATTATATATATCCCTTAAGTTATATCTAACAAAGTTAAGGTTTTAGTTTTAGTCACTTATTGCATTAGTTATTCGCTTTGTTGTCACGTGGTCTTTTTGTTGGAGGGTGGTGCAGATTGACATTGTCAAGTTTAATAAACTAATAGTTAATTTTTTTGATTAAAATCATAATGGTTATATAAGGAAAAAAGCTAACATTGAGAAAAGAAGTTTTTAATTATTTTTATAATTAAATTATAGATAAATTTAAAAATATATATATGTGTATAAATTATTTTGTAGCTGTATACATCATCATCAAATATACCGTTTAAAAGCATTCAGCTTGATTTATAATTGGTAATTTTTATAAATTATTACGCTTAAAACTTTATAATACAGAACTAATTAGATATCAATATAGTACTAAAAAGATTGTGTTATTAATAGATCAGTATAAAAATTTAATCTTTTAACATAAATAGTTGTTATGCAAATTGGTAAAATAATTTTTTATTGCTTAATATCTAATTGATAAAAAAACAAACAAGTCTTAAAAAGTTAATAGCTTTTAAAATTAAAAATGCACATTAAAAACTTACAGTTTAAACTTTCAAAAATATTATAAAACCATTAAGTTATATCTAACAAATTTTAGGTTTTAGTTTTAGTCACTTATTTCGTTAGTTATTAGCAGTGTTGTTACGTTGTCTTTTTGTTAGAGGGTGGTGCAGATTGCCATTGTCAAGTCAAAAATTCCACTAGTTCGAAATGTTTAAATAAAATAATAGTAATATTATTACGAAAAAGACTAATTTTTGAAAAAAGAAAGCTTTAACTAATTTTAAAAATAAAATATAGATAAGTTAAAATTATATATATATATATAACTAAAATATCTTGTACCTTAAAATATTTTCATTTTATAAACCGTTAAATAGCATTCAGCTTGAATTTATAAGTAGTAATTTTTATAAATTATTACGCTTAAAGTTTTTTATACAAGAACTAATTAGATCCTAAATAAGTACCAAAAGTATTGAGTTTTTTATAGCTCAGTTTAAAAATTTAATCTGTTAACAAATATCTTTTCAATACAACTTGGTAAAATAACTTTTCGAATTACATAGTAAGTAATTGATGAAAAACAAACGAGAAATTAAGAAGTTAACAGTTTTCAAAAATATCTTTGCAGGAATTAATAAGATTACAATTTCTATTTATTGGTGACGCCACTGAAATGCACACAAGCTCTGCTTTATAAAATTGATTCATAGAAAAAACCTATCAGCTTACCCTAATTATTGTTAATTTAATACACATTAATATCTAATTTTTAAGAACCGTTGCAAAAAGCTGAATAAAAACTTACAGTTTAAATTTTTAAGAAATTATATAATATCGTTAAGATATATCTAACAAAATTAAGGTTTTACTTACTTTTTGCATTAGTAATTATCAGTGGTTTCGCAAGGTATTTTTTTTAGATGGTACTGCTGATTGACAGTGTCAAGTTAAAATAACCACTCGTTTGTATTTTTTAAAACAATCGTTATAGTAATATGAAGAAAAAAAGTATGAATTAAAAACAAAGAAAGTTTTAATTATTTTTATAAATAAAACATAGATAAGTCTAAAATCTATATATATTTAAAAAACATCTTGCACAAGGATACATCATCACTGAATACATCATTAAATAGCATTCGGCATGTTTTATAAAAAGTACTTTTTATCAAAATTTGCGTTTAAAATTTTCTAATACTAGATCTAATTGTATCTTAACAAAGTACTAAAAGTATTCAGTTTTTGATTGCTCAGTTTAAAAGTTTTATCTATTCATAAATAGTGTTTATGTACTTTGTATAATAATTTTTTGGATTTTTCAGTAAGTTTTTGATGATAAAAACAAGTCTTAAAGTAGTTAAGAGTTTTAAAAATATCTTTGCAGGATTTGAAAAAAGTACACTTTTTATTATTTGGTGACGTCATTAAATGCACCCAAGCTCTCCATTACAAAACTGATTTACAGTTAAATGCTATCAGCGTACATTAATTCTCGTTAATTTGATACACAAAAATATCTAATTTAGAAGAGCCGTTGCAAAACGCTCAAGAAAAACTTACAGTTTAAACTTTTAAGAAACTATATAAAACCCTTAAGATATATCTAACAAAGTTGAGATATTAGTTTTAGTCACTTATTGCATTAGTTATTAGCAGTGTTGTCACGTGGTATTTTTGTTATAGAGTGCTGCAGATTGACATTGTCGACTAAAAAAAAACCTCTAGTTTGAAATTTTTTCATTGAAATTATAATGGTTGTATAAGGAAAAAGGCTAACGTTCGAGAAAAGAAAGTAAAATTATTTTTTTAAACGAAATGAATAGAAAAATAAAAATAAATAAGTAAATATTTGTATTAATATCCAGTACCTGTATAAATCATCATTATATAAACCGTTAAATAGCATTCAGCTTGATTTATAGGTAGTAATTTTTAAAAATTTTTACGCTTAACGTTTTTTAATACAAAAACTAATTAGATCTCAACAAATTACTAAAAGTTTTGAGTTTGTGATAGCTCAGTTTAAAAATGTTATCTATTCATAAATATTTTTTTTAATTAATTTAGTAAAATGATTTTTTGGATAGTTTTATAAGTAGTTGATGACAAGCCTTTAATTAGTTAACAGTTTTTTTGATTCTCTTTCCAAGATTGGAAAAACATACAATTTCTATTTTTAAATGACGTCACCTAAATGCACACATGCTTTATATTACAGAACTGATTTATAGATAAAAGCTATCAGCTTACATTATTCCCATTAATATAGTACATAAAATATCTAATTTAGAAGAGCCGTTGCAAAACACTCAAAAAAAAAACTTACATTTTAGACTTTCAAAAAAAATGTATAAAATTTTTAAGTTATATCTAACAAAGTAGAGGTTTAGTTTAAGTTACTTTTTGCATTAGTTATTAGCAGTGGTGGCGCGTAGTCTTTTTGTTAAATTAAGCTGCAGATTGACATGGTCAAACTAAAAAACCATTAGTTTTAACTTTTTATAAAAATAATAAAGGTAAATTGAAGAAAAATGCTAATTTTCACTAAAAAAGCTTTAGTTATTTTTGATAATTTAAAATTAGATAGAATAAAATAAATCAATACTAGAATAAATTATCTTATACCAGTATACGTCATAATTAAGCACACTATTAAATAGCATTCGGCTTAATTTGGTCCACAAAATTATCTTTTCTTCAAGAGCCATTGCAAAACACTAAAAAAAATTGCTGTTTAAATTTCAAAACAAAAACTTGAACATGATTTTAATCTAATCAAGTTGAAATTATATACTTAGTCAGATAATACATTAGTTACTTTTATTAGTGATTTTTTTCAAAATGTTACTACATGTTTAACAATAGTGGAGTCATGCAAACAAATAATCAGTTAACCTAAAACTTGTCAAAAGGCTATGATTTTAAGCTTAAATTTTAAAAAGTATGACTCAAATTAAGTCGTAGAATTTAACTAAGACTAAAACTTTGATTAGATTAAATAAAACTATGTCAAAAAATTTTATTAACAGCATATCTAACAAAGCTGGAATAGAATCTTAGTTTTAGTCAGAAATCATGGAATTGTTAGCAAGTTCTATAAAAATAAATTTTTAACAAAACTTATATTAAGTTGAGTATAACTCATAAAATAAATAAAAATAATAATTATAAAATATGAGAATTAGTAAAAAAACATTATACAATGTATATAGAAAAATATTAACAAGTATTTCGTTAAATTACAAAAACTCTAATTTACTTAGTACAGTTAGTATTAGTTTTTCCATGTTATTAACCGCTATAATATATAAATATGCAATAGTAGCTACTTTAGTACTATGATCGGTTATTTGAACTTAATGCTAAGGGGTCGGCAGGCAGTTGGTGCTCGCGGGCCAAATTTCAAGTTTTAAAAATCTTCGCGGGCCGCAGTTTTAGTTTTAGTGATATTTAAATAATCTTTTGGTTATAGTTTTAGTAACAGTTTTAAGTTACTTTTATTCAGTTTGTTAATTTAATTTGCTTTTAGCTACTCATCGAATGCCTTTTAAATTATAAATATTTAAGGATTTAAATTTACATTGACTAATACAATTAAGTCTTAAAAAAACTATGTACTATCTTAAACAGTTAATAAGTTTAACTTAATACTTTTATTACTTAACTTACAACCTAACTCTCTATAAAAACCAATTTTGAACCACTTTACGGGTCACTTTTATACATTTTTTTTGTTATCAACCACTTTTCATATTTAAACAATATTTACCGTTTAAAATAACTTCTGCGTTTTTAATAGTTTGTACTGTTTAACAAATTCAGTAATTAGTTTACTAAAAAAAACTAATACCTATTTGTATTGTAATAGTCTAAAACAATTTTTTAAATTCAATGATTGTTCGAATAGCTTATTAGTAATTTATTAGTCTTTTACACGTTTGTCACTTTAACAGAAAAAATTTCTGAGTTATATCAAACCAGTCTTAATTTAATAAAAGTTGGACAAAGCTAAAAACTTGCTATTAATCATTATCATATACCTTACTATAACATTATTATTGATAAAAAGTAGAAAATATGTAAGTAGCCTAGAAGTATAATACAATAAATAAATTACACTAAAGTCAGAAAAACTGTTCGGAGAATTTGAATATTTACTCAAAGTACTTGAAATAAAAGTTTCACACAAAACTGAGTTTTAAAAAAAAATCTTAAACAGGTTAAACCAATTTTGAGTTTTCAAGTTTTTTAAGTAGCCTGTTTGTTTGGTAACCCTGTTTAAAATAAAGTTCACAAAACAAAGAAAAAACAAAGTTAATTAACAGTGAATTAAATATATACAGCAAAAAAAAGTATTGTTAAAAGTCATCTTGAATATACAATTAAGTTTCTTAAATATTTATAACGAAGATACAAAAATTAATTAAGCCATTAATAAAATAGAAAATTTAATTCTTATTCAGCACTATTACAATTTTTATCCGCAATAAAAGTATTGTGTTTAAAAATGGTAAATGTAAAATATAAGACGAACTATAAGAAGTCAACTATATTAGTTTAGGAGTCGTTGCAAAAATCGAAAAACAAATAAACAAGCTGTTTAAGCCAGTTTTAACAAAGCACATGACTATCTCCAGTAACTACAGACTGACTAGAAAAAGTTGCCATAGCATTTTTGAAATAGCTGAAGTAGTTACTAAAATGGAGATACGGTTTGGAATTTTTTTTTTTTTCAATTTTATTAGCGGTAGTAAATGATTTTTGTTTATTTTTATAATGTCAACAAGAAGTGGTATGGAGAAAATGTCTGAATATCACAAAGCCGCATAAATCAAATTAGATTTTAATCTATCTGTTAAGATGAGAGAACTGGAACAACAAATAGTGCTTATCTGAGAATTTTTATAAGAATGTTTTATTAACTTTGACACTTGAGAAAAATTTATAGATTTAATTTTAATTCAAAACACATAGGTAAACACATTTTAAAAGCAATGGTGCAGTGCACAATTATAACGGGTGTTGATCTTAAGTTTTTGTGAGAAACAGTGTTGCTACTGCAATTATTGCTAAATACAGTATAGTAATATGATTTTGTTTGAAAACTAGATCTTGGACTTATCTTCTTATCAATTAACTCATTTAGTAATAAACTAAGAAGTATTATGTGCGAAGACAACAAGTTTAATATTTATGAAGTTAACTGTTAAAGTTGTGAACACAGTTTTGTCAAATAAACTTCACCACCTACAGTTTTGAGAAATATTAGAAGAAACGGAAAGTCAATATGTTGTCCTAGTTTGCTTTTAGCTTCTTTTTTGCTTAAGTTTTTGCTTGATGTTAAAAACAGTCTACGAATAAAGGAATGAAATTGGATCTTTACTGAATATAAAAATAAAAACTGTAGCAGCTACAAGACTTAAAATATAAAAATATTATAATTAAAACCAAAACTATGAATATATCAAAACATACATCCTAAGTTTTGTTTGCCACTCTTTAAAACTAAAAAGCCAGCATTAGTGACCAAAAACTAGTTTGATACTTTAGATTTTGAATAAAAAAGCAATTCATGCTAAATATTATAAAAAATGCCTAAGTTAGTCTGAGATTTGAAAAGTTTTCAAAACTATGTCTGAATTTGTGGCAATGTTAAGTTGCTAAACTGCTCGAATTTGAACTATTTTGATTACCAATTTGTAGACTTAATAAATCTGCTATCCTTAGTTTAGTACATTTTAAATAAGATTTTTCTAAAAAATAGTATCTGTGTATATTAGTATGCAAACAAGAGAAATAAACATGACTTACTAAAATATATTGTTAAATAACTTATAAGTTATACCTATCAAAAAATATTTTAATTTATGTCATACTGTTTTAAAATAGTCTGCGTACACACTTAGTATTGCATCTTGAAGCAATAATAATAATAGATTATACTTAAATTAAAACTATTCTAACTAAAAATTAATTATAAAGTGGTTAAAAAATGCTTAAAAACATCCTTGTACATTGATGTGAATAGTAATCAATAAAATTCACAGAAAAATTCTAAACAAAAATGTGTCAAAAATCAAAAATAAATAAACGTAAATGTTTATTATTTTGTTGTTTTAAATGTTTTTGTGTACTCTTAAATACAACTTATAGTAAGAATACATCTATATAAAAAACTTAGGTATAAATTATATGTTAAACATAATACTTGAATTTTAAGGTAATATATTTAAGTTAGTAAATGGGCATCACTTTTGTACATAATGAAAACATTTGCGTTAAATTTATTTACTTGATATGAGTTATATAATAACTTACTGAATCCAAACATTTCTCACAATCTTTTTTCAGCTAATAAAGCTAATAACTAGCTGTTGTAATAAGAAAGTTATTATGAAACTGATAGAAAATCACTGGTCGAACACTATTTTGTATTTTCTACATTTTTAAGCAAAACCAGTAAATTATTTTAACTGTTTTAAAATTTTCTACAGGGACTTAAAACAATATTAATCAAATTAAACTAGATTACCAAAAAAGTTTAACTTAAAATATGTTTTTGCTTAGCGGGCCATATTTACATGCTCGCGGGCCGCATAAATTTCTCTCGCGGGCCGCATTCCATTCAAAATTAAAACGTGCTCGCGGGCCGTAGATTTACCCTTTGAGGGCCGCAAATGGCCCGCGGGCCGCAGTTTGCCGACCCCTGTGCTAGTACAAAAGTTATACAATTACAAATATTAGAAGTTTTTAAGCAGTATATGTGAAAATGAAAAACAATAAATATATAATAAAGAAAAAGTTACTTAATGGGGTTTTTTATATATGTGAAGTTTTTACATTTGAGTTATAAGTAATAAAGTGCTTTATTAGTTTATTTTTACAATTAGTTTGAATTTTAACAAAAAGGTTGTTCGTTAATTTTAACTACTTGTCGTTTAGCACTTAAATTATTAATTAACGTGTTAAATATTAAAACTAAAAGTTTACATACCCTTACTAAACCATTTAAAGAATTATTATGGCGTCACTAAGTGATAAATTTGCATAATTAATTAATTAAAATTAATAAAAAGTATTACGGTTTATTTTTGGTATAATAGAAAAAATATATATAAGGTTTTTTTTAGTAGGTAGCTGTCTAAATTGCACGAGCATACAAAATTGCAAGTGGGGAAAAAGTTGCACGATAACAAAAATTGCCGAAGATACTTTTGCACGAAGACTAATTTAAACGAGAGCACAAAATTGCACGAATATAAAACTGCACGTAGACAAAATTGCACAAAGGTTCACTTTTGCACGAAGACACTTTTGCGCAAACGTATATTTTTGCACGAGCAGACGATTTTGCACACATACACTTTTGCTCGAAGGGTCATTTTCGCACAAGTGATAGTTTTGCACGAAGGGTCAATTTTGCACGGGTTTTGTTTCCTTACCAGGGACGGGTCAGAATTGCGCGTAGAAATTTTTGCACGATGACGATTTTGAACGAAAAAAATTTATATAATATAAAAAATAAAAAATAAATTCAGACTTAAAAAATTAAATACCTAAATAATAATAATAAAAAAAAACATAAAATAAAAATAAAAATAAAGTATCAAGTAAAAAATAACATATCAAAAAATTTAAAATAAAATAAAAAATAATTTTAAAAAATAAGTAAATTAAAGAAAAAATAACAATTTAACTATAAAATAAATTAAAATAAAGCATTAAAAAAAATTCAGAATTAAAAAAATCAAATAAGTAAAATTATTAAAAAAAAATTTTTAATTAAAAAAAAACAAAATTTATAAAAACTTAAAATTATCAAATTAAGTAATAAACAGATTAAATAAAATTCCAAAAAAAAATTAAAACAAAAGTCAACATAAATGAATTAAATGATTAAATAAATTTGAAAGAATTAATAATAATCAAAAATTCAAAGTTAATAAAATAATAATTAAAGAAACATCAATCAAAAAAAAAAACTATATGAATAATAATAAAAACTAGAGTATAAAATTACATTCTAACCCTAATATACTTATGAAAAAAAATTTGTTTACATTTTTCTTGGTTAACAACAAAGATTTACTAATTGTAGCTGTTGTGTTATTTTTTTGGTTTCATTTTAGTCAAAAGCTTGTATCTCCTTTTTCTTCTAAAAGAATTAAGTAGCTTATGACAGTGTTTTTTACAAGTCTGCGTTAGATAAAGAGAAAAACCATAGTAGGAGAAACTTAATAGCTTATTAGAGTAAAATGCGTGCAAATACAGTAGACTACCGCTTAAGTACGCAAATTGAACCCGACCAAAAAGTGCGTACTTAGCACGGGTAGTGCGTACTTTTTGACGACATAGTATTATATGAAATTTAGTTGTTTGTTTTCTTTCTTACAACTAGCCACCAAATAATTAAGCCAAATAAACAAGTCTTTTTATTTTAATTAACATTTGATACATAATTCTAATCTGCAAGTTTTTTTAATAGATTTTAAAAGGATTAATTTTCTTATAAAAAGTTTCTACTTAATGCTAGTCAAGCTAAGTTTAGTTAATACATTTATTATAATTTTCCATTAGGTAAAAGGTGTTTGATTTTTTTCATATGAAAACGTTTCAGGACTGTTTTTGTGAGAAAATATATCAAAATTAGCCTTTCTTTTGCAGATATTCTGAAAGTTTTTGAATAAAAAAAAATAAGAAATTTAAAAAAAATGGATGAAAAGCGCCAAAAAATGACTCTGCTGAAAAGCAGCTTGTTTGAATTTTTATACGAAGATTTAATTTTGAATTCATGTCCAGGACAGGCAAAATTAAAAAATTAGCAAATAAGCTAAATCAAGTCCATAAATCTTATTCATAGTCAACAATCTAATTTAGTATACTTTTTTTTTTCAAGGGTTGAAGAGGAATCAGAAAACCAATCAAAACACGCCCTTGCTATATAAACTTGTCAGATTATACAACCAAACTTTAAAGATTAATATATTTGTAGTATATTTTACAACCACACCATTGACTATAATTAAATTTAAGCTTAAAAAATAAGAGATTCTACTTTTTACAAACTTGGCAAATCGAATGATTGTTTTTATTATAAATAACACAACTTAATTCCACACCAACCTAAAACAACTACTCTTTTGGATGTAATGAAAGTGTACATAAAAATTAAAACATAAAGTAAAAGTAAGAAGATTATATTTTAAGAAACATTAAAACTTGAACTTTTAATTATAAAACACTTAAAATTAAACTAAAATATCTAATTGAAACTAATAAATAAAACGAAAAAAAATCAATTTTAAGTATAATTTATGAAAGTACACAGCCATAACAGAACTTTCTGTACAAAACACAATAAAAATTTCATTGGACGGATTTTCTCCTTACTAAATTTATGTAATTGTCTCACTATTTAGCATGCTCTTTTTATCTGTGCAAATGTATCTTCGTGCAATTTTGTACGCTCATGCAATTTTAACACTTACCCATGTAATTTTTTTTTTTGACATATTTTATTTCATATATAAGTTTAGTATAATTTAAATTTAATTTAATTTTACATCAATACATGTTAAACTTTAATAAAGGATATTTTTATTAAAATAAAATTATTGTTTTATTTTTATTAAAAACTAATTTTATTAGTATTATTTTTTATACACAATAAATTAATTTCAATTAAAAAAAAAGCTAAATAAATTTAAAATTATATATAAATAAATTTAGTATGAACCTAAAATAATTAGTTTTTATACATTAAGGCATGTTTATTTTTTCTTATAAAATATAAAGGTTTTAATATATCTTTGTTTAGTTAATTTAAGTTAGTTTTTTCTTGTGCAAAATTTACCCTTTGTGCAAAACTGTCTATAGCGCAAAATTGACCTTCCGTGCAAAACTGTGACTGGTGCAAAATTTACCTTCCGCGCAAAATAGTCTTCGTACAAAAGTATCTTCGTGCAATTTCGTACACTCGCGTAATTTTGTTCTCCTGCAATTTAGTAACCTCGTGCAATTTTGATTTTGCACAATTTAGACCCGTTCCCTTTTTTAGTACGGTACATGTACTTTTGATTCTAATTTTTAAACAGTCTTACAGCTTAAAGGTAAAAATTTTATTACGGAATATTTTAATCTTAAGAGAATACTGCTCCAAAATATTTATACGCTATTGATATTCAATATCAGTAATATACTTGCTACAAAACCAATTAAAATTCAAAAAAATGCTACAAAATACTCTAAAAAAAAATTATTAACAATCGAAATCGTAGCAGCTTGTTTGATACAATTCTTCTCTCAATATACTGTTTTGTGTTAAAGTCTGCAAGTTAATTTCTTAAGAGCCTTTTAGAGTAGTTAAGTTAATTTAGAGCCTTTTATAAGTTTTAAGTTTATTGATTAATTGTTAACGTAATATTACAATTAGTTAAAAATTTTATTTAGTTAATTTACAAAATATGTTAAGAAAATAAGAGATATTAATTAGTTTTATAAGTAACTAAAACTAAAACCTCAATTTGTTTTAGATATCATGTAAAGGTTTTAGTTTTTATTAAGTTTTAACTGTGAGATTTTTTTTGAATGTCTTGCAACTCATCTAAAAAAATTTCAGTATTAGTTGTAATATAGTTTCAGTCAATCTTTTTAAAGTTATAGCTGCAAGTCAACTTTTTTCTAACTTTAAACTTTTTTAAAACGTTTAAATTAATTGACTACTTGTTAATTTTATATACAATCTTTAAACAATCGGTGAAATTTTGCTGCAAGCTCAACCTGTGTCAGCTACATTGTTGAATGTTGCAAGATCATAAGTTAGTGGTCAACACATAAACCAAAATCAATCTGTTTAAGCCAGATTATTAAAATATTTTTATAAGGCATTATTAATAAAATTACAAAACTTGTTAGTTATTTGTGTGTTTTATTGACAATTGTTTTAGTAATTATTCAAAAATAAATGTTTAAATATTGTAATATTTTATTAACAATACCTTAAGGAAATAAATAAATGCTATCTATCTTGGTTACATAAAATACTTAGGTTTCATTTAAAGAAAGTTAACTTTTTTTTTGATAAGTTTTACTATTGGATTGAGCAGTACTTTGCTAACAAGTTACATGCAAGTTTTAAATGTATTTGCCCTACATTGATAATAAAAAATTATTTTAAAAAATCATTTCAAAAATTTAAAATAATTATTTTCAATAAACTTGGCAATTACTTAGTAGTATAAATTTAATTAGCGTATTGTGGTGAACACTTTTTTCGGATTAGTTATTAAAATCTTAAGCTAGGTTACAAATTCATTTTACTGGTTGAAAAAATTCAAAATTAGCAATTAAATAAGGCCAATCAAAGTAAAAGCTCCTTATTGGAAGAAAAAACAAAATAATTAATTTAATAACTTATAGACCTATATCTTATTATTTAAGCTAACAACTTAAAAACTTCCGAAGGTGTTTTTAGTTTGATTTAAAAACATTAAGAAAAATAATTACGGTAATAGTTATAAAAAAACTAACTTTTCGAAATAATCGAAACTTAAAAAATCTTTTTCTACAAAATTTAAAAAATCTTAAACATTTTGCTAAAAAACTTTGTTAACAGTTGATAAAAAATAAGGAAAAAGTAAGATTTTTGTTATTATAAACATTACAAAAACAATCTGTTGTTGCCTTAGTTGTATTTTGTGTTTTTTTAGTTCTGATTAAAATATCAAAAAGTTTTATTTTTCAAGAATTTTGATACTACTTAATAATTATTATATGGGCATAATTGAAGTTTAAATTGATGTTAGAGCATTAAAAAAACAAATATTTACAGCTTGATCTTACTTTGTAGACTTTTAAGTAAACTATAAGTTGTTTTTAAATGTTCTTTGAATTGATTTTTGACATATAGTTAGTTAAAGTTGGAAATGTTTTATATAAGTATATTTTTAAATTAGATTTTGCTAACCTCGTTATTTCATATCAAATTACTTGCACTAAGTTTAATATTTTTTTTTTTGTTACTAGTTAGCTAAGTGTTAATTTCAAGTTATTAAATTAGTTTTTGAGTATATACAGAAACTACCATGGTTTAAAATTAAAAGAAATTAGCTATAGGTATTAAAAAAAGACGGATGATGTTACAGGTACAAGATATTTTTTAAAATAAATTTTTAATCTACATTTTATTAATAAAACACAATTAAATCTTTTTTTTTTAATTTAGCCTTTTTCTTCTTAATAATTTTATGATTTTTATCTAAAAACTTTAAACTAGGGGATAATATATCTTGAAAATTTCAATCTGCTGCATCCCCTAACAAAACGACCATGCGACGCCACTGGTTGAAAGTGATCGGGTTAGGAAGGAATGCAGGATAGAAATGATCGGCTCCCGGTAAAAAAATACTCAAAAGGCTTATTTTTTTGCAACAAATAAAGTTAACAGAAAAAACGAGTATCAAACTCAAAGGGCTGCCACTGTTTAAGTCTTCAAAAAAAAATCCTTGATTGACCTTTAACTGTCCTAAACTATTTTGAAAACGTTTATATACTGACGAGAAAATTTAACTTTTCAAAGTAAATAGAATCAACTTCTTCGACAAAAATGTTATAAAATAAAAAACATTAAAACTAAAAAAGATTAATTTCGTTAAAAATCTAGAAAAAAATTTGTTTTGAGATTATAAAAATCTTTAAAAAGTCCAAAAAATTTTTTTCGTAAAACAAAACTATACTGAGATAGCATTAGATTTTTAAAATTCAAAATTATTTTTGAGTTATCCAGAGTACTTTGAGTGTGTGGCTACCATGTACGTCTCTCAACCGAGCTAATAATTGTATAAAAAACTTTATCAAAACAACTATCAATGTTAAAAGAAGTTTAATTTTTAAAAAAATCTCAAATACCGTATAAAAAAAACTACAACTTGTTAATCTTATTTCAAAAAGTGTTAAGATTAATATATTTTTTAATTTGACTTCTATGTTGGAAGCTATTTGTTTTATTCTTAACTTTATCTGATTTTATATATTTGTATAAAGGTTTATTAGCATATTTAGGGTTCATTTTTTTAAGGGAATGACATTCAAATTCAAAAAAAAAAATTAAAAGACCTTTACTGAAAAGTAATATCTTTTTTATAAGATACTCGAACGTAGATATTGTTAATATGTTTAGGCCATCATTTTTATTATTGAAAAGTTTTAAAAAAATTTTTAGGTGTAGCTAAAAAAGCTTGAAAATATAGTTATTTCTAGTAGTTTTTAAATATCTTAAAAAATATTAAGAATTTTGCATAGTAAAATAAAAAATGCATATTTTTTAACAAGACCTACAAAGTTACTTTTTAATTTTTTCAAAACTATATAACTTTTTGAGATATGCTCTCTTAATTTTTTTTAGAAATCGAGTTGTTTGAATTTATTGTCCGAATTTGTATTGTCATTTAACCACTTTTTCATAATAACATTTTTGTTGAAAACACTTTTCTAAATAAAACTTTAAAAGTATTTTGTGATTAGCTTATGTAGAGGTTACTAAAATAAAAAAATTGATAAAAAATGATAATTACTAACAAATAAGTCAGATTTAAGCAAATATGCAAAATTAAGAACAATAATACAAATTTTAAGTAAATAAAAGTTTATAACAATAGAAGAAAAGCATGGATAGATAACAAAAAAAAAAAGCTTAAATAAATAATATATAAAATAAATAAATATAGATAAAGTTAAAATAAGCTTAAACAACTAGTTTAAAAATCTTAATAAAAGTAAATACATAAATAAAGATAGGCTTAAATAAAAAAATTATTAAAAATAAATTAGATAAAAAAAATTATACTTTAAATTAGGAAATATTATAAATATATATATATATATATATATAAATTTTAGACAGAAATATATTTTGCAATTCATTTATTTGTTAAGATAAAATTTTTCATTTTTAACTCATCAAAAGTTTATGTAGATAACTAAACACATTTGTGTAAAACAGTAAAATTAGTATAATTGTAAGATTATGCATCATAAAAGGTAAATGAAAGTATATGTTCAAAACTATGCTATTATAAAACTATTTAACAAAATTTAAAGTATAAAGCTAATGTACTAGTAGTTAATACCATTTATAGCATTTTCAATAAGGAGAACAAATTTATTCAAACTATCTTTAAAAACAAACAACAAAAACGAAACTAAGTAGCGAAATTACAATAATTTAAACAAATTAGAACTATAAGCAATTTTTTTTTACATAAACTTTGTTTATTAGTTTTTATAAACAAAGATTCTAAAACACTAAAGTGATACACATTACGACCGTTACAAACAATGGAAAACATATTATCGTTATAATTTTTTGAGCATTCTAAGTTAATTAACAAATGTGCCGATTGAATTTTTATTGGCTTGTTTGTCCCATAGGTCATCCAGTATCTTAAAGTATTGGTAACATGCTGGTCCTTTCTTATGTGGAATCGTGGCGAAATTCTCCAGATATACACACTATCACATTTACATTTGTACTTGTAAATTATGCTGCATTTTTCTGGTTTAGCAGTAAGATATTACTAACGATGATATGTTTTCCATTGTTTGTAAATGACGTAATATTTATCAATTAAATGTTTTAGAATCTTTATTTATATAAAATAATAAACAAAGTTTATGCAAAATAAAATTTGTTTACAATTGTAATTTTTTTGAATTGTTGTAATTTCACTACTGAGTTTCGTTTTTAATGTTTAGTTTTATGTTCAAAGAAAGTTTATATAAGTTTGTTTCCCTTATTGAAATTGCTATTAATGCTTTCAATTTCTAGTACTTTAGCTTTGTACTTTGAATTTTGTTGAATAACTTTATAATAGCATCGCATTGCGTATATAATTTTCTTTACCTTTTATGACGCATAATCTTAAAATTATATTTCGTTTACTGTTTTACACAAATATATTTACTTATCTACAAGAACTTTTGATAAGCGTAGATTAAAAAATTTTAAGTTCACAAAAAAATAAATTGCAAAATGAGTTTCTGTATCCGATTGCTATTTAATGTTAGTACCAAAAAGAAGTTATATAGTATATATATATATATATATAAGGTTTATTTAAAGATGCAAAACTCAAAGGACTCGAGTTTTGTGACTATTCACTCATCAGCTTCAAAACAAATTTAAAATAAAGCACAAAACAAAATCACTAATGAAAGTTAAAATTTTTTTGCATAAACAGATTATGACGTAATTTTGAAGCCATCAAAAATCATGCAAAACGGCTTGTGCAAAAATTAATTTACAAATCGACAATAAACTAGCAAAAATTCATATGACTTCAGTGAGTAACTATATATTAGGACAGATAATTGAAAGAGATAAACATAAAATTAAGATGCAAATCGAAATTTAGGTTATTTTAAAATGAAATTAAAACTTGATAAACTTTAAAAGCGACTTTTTTATATGTCTACAAGACAATACAAACTCGCTTCTTTTGTTTAGGCATCTCTTGTCTTTCAGTGCATATACAATGGCTGATGCTTCTTTGAGACACAGCCTACATATTGGGCTATTGCCGTCGGCTATAGGCTGTGCTGTTTTTATAACTTCCCAGGATATTTCGAAGTCTATGCCGCTGCGCTTTAAGCCACAAACATACTTCGAAAGTTCAGTGTCATTTTCATATATGCCACCTTTAAAGATTTCTTATGATTGGCATACCTGAATTTAAACTGAGTCGAGCACAAGCCGACATAGAACCTCGTCTCAACGCCAAAGTTAACTGTGGCCTTGTAGACGATGTTCTCTGAACGGCAATTACCCCTTTTCAAATTATATTTACAGTTACCAGCGCAGCCACATTGACTTTGAATTCCTGAGTTTTGATTTAAATTTTTTTGGTTGTGTGCCTTAATGATATTCTCTAAGTTTGCCGTACACGAATAACTTATTCGCATATTATGTTTGTTGAAAATTTTTGTTAGCGGATTTTGTTTATTGAAGTGTTTTTTGACTAGATTTATAAATTTTCTTCCAATATTAGTTTTTACAGAATTGCTAAAATAAAAATATTGTTTAATAATAATGCCCTCAAGGTGGGCTCAGTGTGAAAAATTAATTTATTAAGTTAAATAACTTAAATCTATATATATATATATTAATAAACTTTTATACATATCTAGAATTCGAATAAAAGTATTCTAAACACCTCAAAAAAATAAGATGAATTTCAAACAAAAATGGTAATAGTAGAAATAAACAAACATAGTGACTATATAAAAGAATAAAATCATTTTTCAAAAGTTTAGTTAATAAACCAATTTATATCAAGCTAAATTTTTATTTACAAAAAAAAAGTAATAAAACAAATGTTGTAACCAAATAAAGTGTTTTACTTGAGGTTATAAATATATTTATATCACACAAAACTATAGTGGCAATGTATTTGTTTTAAAATTTAAAAAAATAATAATGTGCATCGTTTTCTCGACGACCGTTTAAATTTTTTTCATTAAAAGACGTTCATTTAATTAAAAAATTTAAACCTAGTACCGGTACAAATCTCACTCTTTTATTTCTTAACATAAACAAATAAATCTTTGCAGATATCTTGCAGAGGGTTATCCATTTTTTTTATTTAGTTTAAATATTTTTTGAGATATGACCATCCAAACATTAACTTAAAAAATACACAATTGGTTGAATTTTAAAAAGATATCTTAGTACCACTGGACTTCTAACTCAGTCATTTCCAAACAAAAACAAATAAAACTTTACAAAAATGTTCTGTTATGTTTCATCCTTAGTTTACTCATTTATTTTTAATAATAACTTATTTATATTTTAAATTATAACCTTTTAAGCTTTTCACTGTATTTTCAACTTTTAGCATTTGATAAGTAAAGTAGTGTTTACAAATTTTAAAAAAATTCGTATTTTCAAAGGTCAAATAGTTTAATCTGCTCTAAGTAGGAAAACTAAGAACTAAACTAAAACAAATGTCTTAGTTTTTAAATATGAATTATTATTTTATTGTAGTATATGCATTTTTTTTTTATACTTTTTTATTAAAGCTTAACATCATTCATAAAATTATGCGTAAAAAGATTTTAATAGTTGAAAACCTAAAAAACATTAAACTGTGTAAACAATAAATGGAGTAATAATAGAATTTGAGTGTTTATTTTATTTTAATTTTTTAGTAAGGTTACAAGAAATTGCGAATTTAAGTTAATTAAAGCTTGTTTTATAAATTTATATCAAGCAAAAAAGATTGTGATAAACTTATTAAATATAATCCAATAGTTTAGAAACTGCCAGAACTAACAATGATATAAAATTTTATACACAACTATTGAAATTTTGAACTTTATATTTCAAATTTAAAGTTTTTATCAAGGTCACAGAAAATATTAAATTTTGGTTAACTTTAAGATTTGATACGAAAAATAATAAGCAAAAATTATGTTCTATACTTATTTATTATATGCAATAATATATAGGGTAGGGAAAGTAAAGATGATGTCTCAATGAAGACTGGCGACACTACAGTTGAAATTTTTGGCATAAGACCTGTTAGATTTGTAAAATACAAACAAGTTAACATTTATATGGTTGTGTTAAGGAAATGCCAAGCTATTAGAAAATTAATAGATTTTACAAGGAATGTTTTTTAAGCACAATAAAGTTCTGTTGTAAGTAAGTGTAAAAAATAAGACATTTTATGAAATTATACTTTAAATATTGATCATTGAAAATAATTATCTAGGCCAATTGCTTGGCTGGCTTGATAATGTTTTAAAATTATCAAGACAAGGTCAAGCAACACAACAAAAATGAACTTCGTTTGCAAAAAGTTAACTTGTACATAAATATATCAAATTTTTAATTTAAAATAATCATCACTATCAAATCATAACATTTAGTTTTTATCTTACAATCAATCACAGATAGATGTGCCTGACATCAACCAACCGCCAGAGTCAGACTACGAACCGGAATACGCTGATAAGATATACCAGCAGATGCTCCACAGGGAAACCCAACTCAGCGTCCCTAAGGATTACCTTCAAGGTTAACATGATAGAATGGTATAAAAAACTGATTATAGAGTTTGAATAATATTTTAAGTTAGTTGTGGTAAAAACGTATAAAACATCCGACTAAATAAAATCAACTGTCAGTTTCTTTTAACACTTATGCTCAAAAATGAAACTAAAATCCAGTTCGTTATTCTAACAGATAAAGACCTAGATTACAGATACCGTGTAGTTTTAATTGACTGGGTAATGCAAGTTTGTTACGTGTGCGGTTTGATGCAGGAGACCCTGTACGCTACGGTGGATATTTTTGACCGATACCTCGCGGTAAGTGGTTTTTGATTGGTTGAAAGACTTTTGCTGTTAGCTATTCGTTTGTTACCAAATAGATAAAATAGTTAGTTCAAAAAAGTTAGTAGTATGTTGATATTGTAGAAAGAAGTAAAGCTGTTAGTTCTATAGATTCAGATATTGTTCCTCAAAAAATTTTAAACAAGTATTTACTATAATTTTAGTTATATAAAACCTTTTCAATTTATTAATTAGTTCACAGGTAGAGGCTGATATTTTAATAATAGCTGATTTACAGCTCGTTGCATTGACTGCCATGCTTATTGCTTCTAAATTTAAAGAAAGATATGTTCTTCAGGTTGATTTTGCTAAAATTAATTAATAAGAAAACACCCAAAATATTTTATAGTTTTGTATCTCTTGGCCACTAAAAAATATACGGATCTATACCAGACAACCTTTGGTGTTTTATAAACTGTTGTAGAAATTTGTTATAACGCATGGGTTTTTTTTAATTTAAGATTTAATTTAGATGTCAAGGCTATTATTTCTATTTAAGAAGTATAATTTACAAACTAGAACTATTATACATATTCAAGAACCAAAAGGTAGTACTAAAAAAGCACATTTAGTACTAAGAATTTTTTAATTAAATTGTTAAAACTGTCCATAATACTTAACAAAGCATTATATTAAATTCAACAAACTGTTATATAATTTTTGCAGATTTCAGACATTATCTATTTTAGTAATAATGCAGTCACTAAAGCTGAAGTTCTTTGGATGGAGTTGAGAATATACAAAGTTATCAGTTTCAAGCTAAACAGGCCAAGCTGTCTCAACTTTCTAAGACGGAACTCATTAGCTGGTAGTGTAAGTTAAATCCTTGAATTACTTGAATAAATAAATAGTAACTAGTAAAACTTTTGTTGGTGATTGTTAAAAAAGCTTATGAGTTTTGTAATTCTTTGTTGAAAGTGTTGTTGAAATTATATTCGGTACAGATTGTACATTGAATTTTACAAACAATCCAAAGAAATTGAAAGTAATGATTTCAACTATATTAAAGAAAACACTAAACTATAAAGTTATGACTAAGTAACGTTCAAATAACAGGTCGAACCAAAACATCACTACTTAGCGAAATACTTGATGGAGTTGGCAATGTTGGACTACAGGTTAACCCATATATTGCCGTCGAAGATCGGGGCTGCTGCACTTTGTTTGACACTTTATTTAAGTTGTGGAGATGATTCTTGGGTGAGTTTAAGTTGTTTTCGTTTCAAATATAATCTACAACTAATCATGCACATCCTTATGATAATTTTCAGAGCTATTTTGCATTTAGTAATTTATTTATCACTATCAATGTTATTTAAAATAAGGTTGGTAGCAAAATTGTTTTATTTTGTTCTCAAAATGTATTAAAACGAATGAAAATTTTTAATTATCTGTATTGAGTAAATTATTTTTATAGTAAATATTGTAGTTTTCTTAAAAAAAAAACTAGACATGAAAATAAATGAGCTTAATTTATTATACTTAACTCATAAGTTTACACGATGAGTTGTAACATGAACAGCAATCTTAATACAAAAACATTTCGCAGTTAAGTCTTATTTACTGATTTAGAATACTAAGTCATGCAAATTTTGAGTATGTTATTTTATAAACTACAGTTCTCTCTTTAGTCATTGTAATTATCATGAAAACTAAATAATAATTTGTAATTTAAATTTAATAGTTTGCAAAAAAAAACACAGATTTGATAAAATAATTTAAAATAAATTTCCATTCAAAAAATAATTGTTAAAGTTACACAGACTCGCGCACTAGAATATTACAGCACTTACAATAAGGATGAGTTGATGCCGACTATACGTAGGATGTGCGTGTTACTGTATGATGCAACAAACCAGAACAATCAGTATTTAGAGTTTGTTTATTTTAAATACGGCCGAAGAAAAAACATGAGGGTATCAAGGGTAAGTTAATCTTCAGCATTTTACAGATTTACCTAAAAGATTAAAAAACACTTAAAGATCATAGTTTGTTTTTTACTTGTTGTTAGCAGTTGTAAGGAGTGTTTTATGTAGGTTCGTATTAAAATTGACAATAAATCAGGCGTTGGGTTGTGAAATTCAGTTGCAATCTAATGGCAGTTACCAGTGCTAAAGTGATTAGTTTAGTTGAGCTTAACTGATACAACAGTTCTTCAGGACTAAGCAAAAAATATAATATTAGAATAAGGAATAATACGATTTAGATTTTATGGTTAATGTAGTTTTTTTCGTGGTTGATTAATAAGAACATCAGAGCTTTGCGTATGATAACTATAGTGTAATTGCGAAGTCTAACCTAGGAAAGATTAATTCTAAGAAGAGTTTTACTAACAACATAATTTTGTTAATAGAGTGACATTGTAGTTGAAAACATTCGCATCATAGAAGAAATCGCTGAACAGTACAACTACGATGATTTGTAGTGAGGGCATATACATAGGGTAACAACTGGTTGCCACGAGAATACATAGTTACAGCTTGAAATTTATCCTAGTCGTTCAAAACCTCCTGATAAAAATGATTTGTCAAATAGTTTATTACAGTTTCTACCTCGATAAGCATTTTGTACATGTAGTAATGATAAGATCTTATATTTTAAAATATTACTGTTCTACGTTGAATTTTGTTTTTATAAATTATTTTTAACTACAAAGCTTTAAAGTTAATTATATTTTGCTCTAATGTTTAAAGTAAATGATTTTATATAGTTGTTATTTTATAAACAACTAAAAAAAATATAGTGATATAAATGGTATAAAAATTAATAAAGATGATAAAAATAGATGGTAATCAAACAAATAGAAAAATATGTAATTTGTTAATACGTAAATTGTTAATTACTGAAGTTATTTGTATCACAGATTAGTTTAAGTTTCAATAGTATTTTGTATTTACTGATTGTTATGCCGACCTTTACTTAGAAAATCCTTTTTTTATTTCTTAAATGCGCAAAAGGATATTATCAGTTGTTAGGAATCATATAAAGTATTTGGAAGTGACGATTTAGTAACGATTTATTTTCGATAAATATATTTGCAGCATGTTTTAAACCATATCGTGTACAAACTTTTATAATGCTACTCTTTTTGCTTACTTAAAACTAACAGACATCTAGTTTTGTGGAACGTTTTTTTCAGTTTCAACTAATTATAAAATGCAGCACATACTTAATAATTATCCATGATCTTTTTTTAATTTTTTGATTCTTCGCTTAACAACGTTTCACCAAAAGTTTCTGAGTTTAGGGAATTAAATGTTAATTGGGAAGGTAAATTCACACATAATTAAACGAACTTACTTAATCTAAAAAATATTTATTGTTGTTAAAGGAAGAGTTTGAGACTAGTATTTTTTTACCGTTTAACTTTTTTTTTCTAGTTTCGTATTAAATTTTTAACAAATTAAAAATTAACTACGAAAAAGGTTTTTGCAGTACTGAATGTTTAAACACACATTTTAAAATTACTTTATCGTATTTATAAGATTAACGATTAAATATGTTATGTAATTTATATATAGTATAATTCGTCACTTTAATAAAGCTAATAGAGTTGTTAATAGCTTATAACTTGGTTTAAAATAATTTTAAAATATATGTTTTAACATTGAGTACTGCAACAAATATTTTGTACTTAACTTTATTTTGTTTAAAATCTTTTATAACCCAAAGGAGCAAAATGTAAACTTTGTTTGTGAATACGCTCTAAGCATTAATCATTAATTAAGTATTTTAATCCTGACTAATACAAAAGTTATTTTTAATATAAAAGATTTAAATTGTGTATTATTTTTATATAAATGATTACCAAGAAGGTTACCCTAGTATCAAAATTTCACCAACTAGATTTCTTAAAAAATATTAAAAAACTTAAGTAGAGTTTATGCTAATAACTCAAAGTTTTAAGTAATATAATTTAAATAGCTTTAACAAACGAAATTGTTTTCCTACAGAATAGTTTAAAGGTACCGAGTAGCTTTATTAAAATCAATTAAAAACGCCATGTAAAATTTATGAACTACTCAAAAAACGCAAGTTATTTGAATACTAACACTTTGAAATATTTAGATATTTATGCGTAAATAATAAAAAAGTATTAAGAATGCTTCATTGTTAAACACAGAAAACAACATTTCGTTGTTTTAATTTGACCGATAAATTGTACAAATTGTAGAGTTAAAAATAATAAAACAGCTAAAATTAACACAAATTCTTTATTTTAACACATTATTACTTAGAATTAAAAATCACAACGTAATGCTAAAAATGTGTATTAAATGACATTTTGTATTGCAGATGAAAATACTATTCAAAGTATTCTCAAGTTGTAATAAGTATGTTTACCTAATATAACTATTACCCAAAAAAAATTATGTAAAACTTGAATATAGAGAAAAGCATGTATGTCTCGAACAGAAAAAGATGAAATAGCACAGTAAACAAAAACATTTAAGAAGTATGACAATAAAAATGCTATTATAAAAATTTTGATTAATTCATATTTGAACTTTTTATGTACTGCAACATATTTATAGTAACATTTTCTACAAACCTTTTTAGTAATTTTATGGTCAAATTATAGTTGTTTTTTAATACTGATTATGAATATATATCAAACCCTATGTAAATTAAATTGTGTGTATTTACCAACTATCTTAAAACCCTTTTTTCTTGTATAACTTAAAAATATTCTCTGAGCGTACCTTTTGATAACAAATAAGAAATTTAAAAAGATGACAGTACTATTTTTAAACACTAGCCTGTTTTGTGGCACTTTTGCAATACATAAATTAGAGTTTTAGGCTAAACTACGATTGAAATTTATTGCAACAGACAATAAATTATGTAAGCATTGGTAGCCTTGGAAACTCGAATAAATATTTTCAGGTCGGTAAAGCTTGAAAATATTATATACTAGTAAATACAAAGTCCACACAATAACGATCATTTCTACTTGAAACTGATGTTTAACATTTTATACGGGTCAAACTGTATTGTTATTTTAATAATAGATTTTAAGAATTTGCTTTTATTAGAACTATTTAATGTTGGATACACATTGTTTTTATAATGCATGTACTAATCAATTAAATTGTCATTTTTGTATAAAAATATGTAGTTAAGTATTAATTAATATATAAAAGTTTATTTTCAGTGTCGTTTTTTTATTTTAATAACAACTAATTAAATTTGTACTATTTTCAGACACATGAAAAATTAAATTTATTTATTTATATATTAATGATTTTATAAAAGAAAGGGACTTGTTCTATGCCTCCACAATCTGTATATTTTACTGTAGCTTCAATCAATGGATCATCTATATACAAACTTTTCGTGTTAAAAGTTTAAGAACGTTTATGGTTTGACTTAATATCTCCATAAATTAAATACTTAAGTTTATATCCCAGTTAATTTTCGAATAAAGCTTAAACTAGGAGTAATAAACGTACAGCCGAAATACCAGGATTATTTTAATCACAAAATGTCTGACAGGCGACGTTTCATTTAAAATAAAAATAACTTCTAAAAATCAATAAATTTGAGCTATTTCAAACAGATATACTTAAATGAAAGTTTGTTTTTATTAGTAATTAAATCTTAATACGTAGTAGTACTTATTAATAATCAATTCCAATGTTGCTTTAGAAAAAAAATCAGTTTTTTAGTGCGTTTACTTTTTTTCAAACTTGTCGTGCAAAAGTATTATATTTTTTAATATGGGATGTTGATTTAATAGAAAATTTTTAGGATTAATACTTGTTTCAAATACTTATTATTTATGGCATATTTTCAATAATGCTTCTACTATCAAAAAAAATAGTCTCTTTACTTTTAGATATATAAAAGATTTTGATTACCAAAAATGTTTCTTTTCCCTAAATGGATATTTTCAGCCATTTACATAGTTTATTCTCTGGTGTTTTAACAGAAGATAAAACTTGTCTCAAAGCCATTCACTTTTGAAGTTTTGTGGCATTTTGTTTTCTTGGTCTACAGATTTTGCTGTTAATTAAAAAAAAAACTTTTTTTAATATTGGCTATCTACACTTTTTTTAATATTTGTAAATACATACTTAGTTCCTTACCACAGATGTTTTTGTGTCTAAACTTTATTCCGACTAACGGAGTTTCACTGCTCTCAAATAAATTTAAGAACAGATCTACGGAGTCTATAAAATATTAACACACATTAGAATAAAAGCATGTATAATTATGTGTAGTGTTTATGTGAGTAGTAACTATAAACGAACTATATGGTTAAAAACAAGGTTTGGAATAAAAACATGAAATTATAAAATTGTCTACAAAAAATACAAATTTAATAAAAGCAAACACTGACCTCAAAAAAGCTATAAGAATATACAAGTTTTTAAAAATGAAAATTGAATTGAGTTAAGCAGAAATGTTACGTCATAATAAATTTAAAAAATTGATCAATAATTTATGCAGCTTAAAAGCATGAAGTATTAAATTTGTAAATGTTTTTGATTGTAAATGTGAATGTTGTGAAATAAATAAGTGCATAAGTAGACAGAGTTATATAAAGTAGAATCGTCGGTTGTGGGGATAAATATTCGATAAATCTTGCCGCTTGTTCAGAAGAAGGTCTTTATCTTTTGCTGCAATTACTGCTCTTTCTGTATTGCAAGTTGGGCAAATTCTACTTACTCTGTTGGATGCATGCTTGATCTTTGAAACAATACTCCACTCCATGCTTGGCCTTTTACCGTACCTGTGAAAAAGCTCCAGACATAATCCGATAAACGGGTGCTTTTTTTTCATTTATATTTTTAAAAGTATGTTTATGATTAGCATATCTATCCTTGAAACTACCTGCTGTACTTCCGATATAAATTTTATCTGGCCCCTTACTTTCAACTTTAACTTTATAAATTACATTTAATTTTTTATTATTATTAATTAAATCTTTTATATCATTACAATTTTTGTTTATCATTATCATTACCATTTTTGTTTAAATTTTGATACACTTTTGATAACTCATTTGAATTTTTATAAAAGATAACAAACTTTGTCAGTGATTTTGCATGCGGGATCACGCTTTGTTTTTACAAATGCATCGTTTTTACCACACTCCCTTGTTACAAAAAAAAAGGTTCGAGCAGAAAAATAATATCAATAACCAGTTACCATTTTTCAAATGTAATATTCGAATCTTAATCGTTTTTATGCTTAGCCACATACTACCAGACACTTGATTTTAGCTTCTTCAGTCTCTCTAGCATAAGATATATTGAGATCCACCTTGTATCCACATCTTGAACAAGAAGCAAGGTTTTTTGTTTTGTTTGTGCGTAGTCAATATTTACCTGAATTTTTTTAGCGTTTCGCTCGCTTTAGAATAAAATCTGAATGGCAAACTATTTTTGGTACCTTTGCTAATAGCAATTTTGTGTAATCGTCCTCAAACAATGAAGTCTTAATAAGTAGCTGAAGCGTATCGAAAAAACAGGGTACTGACGAGGTTTTTAACAATGTTAATGCCATACTATCAAAATCTACCCGCGTTCAAAATCCACCAGATTTTTTTTACATTTTATTTATTTACTAATTTATCTTATATATATTTTTTTTTTCACTATCACTGTTACCCCTAACCCTTACCCTCGTTCGGTAAGCGGTTCTCGAATTTGACTGAGTGGATTTTGATCGGGTGGATTTGAACGCGGGAGGATTTTGATCGCGGGTCGATTTTGAACGTGTCCTCATTTTAATATTTCTTGTATTGTCTCCCACAAGAAACGTGATCACGATCCAAAGTAATGTTCCAATTACTAAGCATATCCTGAATGTAATCACAAATGTTTTGGCCAGTGTGCTCACCCTCCATTTCCTGGCAATTCAAAACACGATGTTTAAATACAAAAATTTCATTTAACCAGTGCGCGGAAGAAATATATGATTCATTTGTCCTCGAATTTTTTAAAAAAATCCCTTGTAAATGACGAATACGAAGCATGTCACTAAGAGCTCAATTAAGCCTTGATCTCCAAGTTTTCAAAAACTACTCAATATTTTAAAAGTAACTAATTTTAAGTCTATTTTTAGTTTAAAGTTTAGTTTAAGGTTAAAAACTGTGTTAAGTTGTATAAACATTGAAAAGATACTGTAAAGCTATATTACAAGCGTTTTTTTAACCAAAAAATGTGATCATGACAAAAATTCTATAAAAAAATGAAAGATTTTTTGTATCAAATCGAAATTTTACTTCTAAAAATGCAAAAATTGTTTAAAATCTAGGTTTTTTAATGAATTTGTTCAAAATTCAGGTTTTCCCAGGTTTTTTTTTTCAAAGTTTCTCAAATTCAAGATTTTTCCAGGCTTTTTAGTCTAAATTGTCAAATTCGAGGGCTCCAGGTTTTTTAGCAACCCTGTTAGAAGAATGACATATCTTCAACTATTTTAAGATTTGTTTTCATTAAAATCTTTCACTCCAAAAAATAAAACATCAAGTTAAATAAATTTTGTGAGCTATAGATGTTGGCAGGCCTGTCCACCTGTCCATTTTACCCATACTTTTACTGTAGACGGGATGACTTTCTAGCACGTTTGTGCTTAGGACCCTCTGAGGGCAGCTTGGTATTCTTATTACTTAAATTGGACATAATAAATATAAAATACTTTTATACTAACTTCTTGTAATGTATCAGTGAATATTATCTATCAATAATAAAGAGTATTCTATAATACTTACTATAAATTAAGCAAGAAAGTTTGTGTGGTGTATCTATTATACAAATGAACCATATTAAAAAATATTTAAAAAATTCTTACTCAAAAATTTTAAGCTGCTTTTTAAACTTTTATAAACCAGTAGTCAAAAGTTTTCCGATGAAATAATGCATCACTGATTTTAAGCCTTATTTCTTATAACTGTAGCAAGCTCTAAGTATTCTCTTAATAATCAGAGTTCAATAACCAATAATGCAAGTAGATGCCGCATTTCATTATAAATTAATTAAGATTTTAATGTTAACAGATGTTTTTTTTCCTTAGAATATATTTTTTAAATAGAGTATTAAAATGTTTGAAGTTATAACATAGATAAAACAAATAAAATTATCAATAAAACAAATAATAAAATATTAACAAAAGTATATAGCTAAAAGTATGCAAGCATCTGTTTTAATTTGTACATTTAAGTTGCATTCATTACAACGAGCAAACATAAAAAATTAAACATATGATGAATAAATAAGAGCGGTTGTTCATTGAGCAGAGATTAATCACTTTAACTATGTGCTTAATTATATATGAGAGTTTAACAAATATAATTTATCATAGTTTTTATACTGTGTACATAACTCTAAATAAAACGTTGTAAGGCTTTTATAAGTGTGAAAAAATATTTTTTTTACACTCAAGCGTGAAGTTACTTACTATTTTTACATGTTATTTAACTTTTGACCAAAAACTAAGTAAAATTCAAAAAGTTTAAAGTGTTGTACTGAATCCAAAATTTTGGACTCGGCCGGATCCGAATCCGAATTTTATTTTTAAATAAGAATTTGGCCGAGTCCGTATCCGAGTCTTATTTTTAAATTTAGAATTCGGCCGAGTCCGAATCCGAATCTCATTTTAAAATAAGGATTCGGACTCGGCCGAATCTTGGATTCGGTAGATCACTAGTTTCCATATAGGGAAGTACTATTTTAAAAAAGCAAAAACTAGCTTTTTTAATCAATTTTGTCGTACAGATTTAAAAGTATTTAAGTTTGATATAAACTTAATAGTTTCTTTTGTTAAGTTTACTATTTAATTTCAGTCAAAAAAATTTCTCAAAGAAAAATTAAACAGTTTTTTTTCTACTTTTGTTTACAAAATATTGTTGATTGTGTGTTTGTAACTGTATGATTGTTGAAAACTACTTTCTGATTTAGCAAAAAACATTTTACAATAAATCAAATAGTTACAACCACAGTACAATGGAAACACGAGCGTTAACTCAGCTTGATTAGTATTTTTTTAATTTTTAAAAAGTGTCCAAACTTTAGATCTAATTATTTTCCTTATATTTAAATCTAACTAAGATTTTTTTTTGTTCTAGAGAACACTGTTTTGCCTTTAATTTAAAAAAATTCAACTGGATTGGGATTTGAATTTTTGAGTGGGGCCCCTTAGAAAAATATGATTATATTTATGGATTTTTACTCTAACAGATATTTTAGCAAGAAAATTGTTTTTTTTTTGTCTTTGAAATTTATAATCGAGCTTACTTGTATATACTATTAAAAAAATAAAAACTTAGAAAAAAAAAACAACGATCCTTGAGAACATAGCAAAATAAAAATATGAAAAAAAATAAAAATAAATATACCTTCTGGCTAAAACATCTGTTAGAGTAAAATTCCATAAAAAATCATTTATTATAAGGGGACCCACTCAAAGTTTAAACCCTAATTAGATAGATTTTTTTAGTTAAAAGTTTGTAAATAAAACAAGACACTATAATGAATTGAAAAACTTGTTTTAAAGCAATATAGTAATAAAATAGATATTAGATAAGCACTAATACGTATTAAAATTTAATTACCAACAAAAACACTTTTTTACTTCAGTATATCTACTACAAAAAAACTCTACTTTGTTTGTTTTTTTTTTTTTTAAATGATACGTCACCTGCTAGATAGTTGTGTTCGGGCCAGATATTTCCTTGAAAGATGTGCGTTTACCACTCCTAGCTTATTTTTTTCTTTCTAAAAGTAACTTGGTGTTAAACTCTAGTATAGAATTTGATGAACAAAACCAAAAAAATACAGATAGTTGTAAAAATTTTGAAATTAAAACTTTGTTAGCAAAAGATCCATTAAAGGAAGTTGTAGAAAAATTTACAGATGCTGTGTACGCAAAAAACAGCTCTTCAAAAAGTTTAAATTAAAACAGACAGACTAAAGAAAAGATAAAACGTTTTTATGAAATTATAAATCGCTTTACTAGAATGCACATAAAAAATGAAACGTTAGTAAAACATTTTACTATATAATTTAAAACAAAAATGACAATTTAATTGATTAGTACATGCATCATAATAATAATGCATATACAACATTAAGTATTCCTAATAAAGATAAATATTAAAATGAAATTGTTAACACATCTATACAGTTTAATTCATAAATCAACGTATTAGTCCCCGAAAAAATTGTTGTTACTATGTGAACTATGTATTTACTATTAAAGCAATATTTTCAAGCTTAACTAACCTAATAAAGCTTACTTGAACTTTTATGGCTACCAATGCTCACATAATCTCTTCGTCTATTGTAATAGATTTCAATCGTAGTTAGACCTAAAAATCAAAATGATGTATTAATTTTCAAAACTGTTCCATAACAAGCTGGTGATTAAGAATATTCTAAATTTTTGTTTGTTATTAAAAGGTCAGTTCAGAGAATATTTAAAGTCATATAAAAAAAAATGATTCTAACCAAATTGGGAAACTACATATAGTTTAATTCAACTAAGATTTGGGTTTTTACTTCATTTTTGGCAACTCAAAAATACAAAAATAACTTCACTACAAAATTTATTTAAAGGTTTGTAAAAGAGGTCGTACCACAACTATGTTATGTTACTACAGCTTAAGAATACTTCTAAAGTAATTTCTTCTGCAATATATAATCTCACTTAACACAATCTTTTAGTATAATGTTCTGATTTCAAAATTTGAGTAATAATATGTTAGAATAAACGATGTGTATTTATTCTTAACTTTTTTTATTACTTTTAACTTCTCAATTTTCACAATTTACAACCACTTAAAATACCAGTTCAAATAAAACAACTGAAGCGAAGTGTTGTTTATTGTGTTTAAAAATTAAACCTTCTTTATAAATTTTTATTATTTAGATACAAATACCTTCATATTTTTAAGTTTTGGGATTCAAATAATTGCTTTTTTGATCATTTTGTAAATTCTACGTAACGTTTTTAAATTATTCAGATGAAAAATAATTCGTTTGTTAAGACCTTTTAATTAAACTACTGTAAATGTTTAAACATTTTAGATAAACTCTACATAACAAATTACTATACTTTCATGAAATCTATTTTGGGAAATTCGAATAGTTAGGTAGAAATTACTTAATATTTTTAATCATTTATGTATAAAGCAACGTATGTACTAGTCAGAATTAAAATTTTTAATCAAAGATTACTGTTTAGAGCATACTCAAAAATGAAGTTTTTTTATTTAAATCTTGTGTTGAATTTTAAACTTACAAACGTATGTTTTGTATACTTTTCGTCGCTTTAAAAAAGCTTTTAGAGTCGTTAATTACTTAAAAATATGGTTTGAAATCATTTTATAGTGTATTTTATTAGTTTCAGTACAGCAAAAACTTAATTTGTAATTTACTTTTTTTTATATTAAAGATTTATATAAAACTAGAAAAAAAAAATTTAATGGTAAAAAAACATCAGTCTCAAACTTTGTTTCTTGCAACGATAAACGTTTTAAAATTAAGTGAGTTTGTTACATCATTTGTGATTTTACCTGTCCTAACAAAATTTAACTACTTAAACTCAGAAACTTTTGGTGAAACTTTGATGAGCAAAACATGAGAAAGTTAATGTTTTAACACAAACGATAAAGGATAATAGCTAAGTATATGCTACATCATTTAATTGGATCAATTTTTAAAAATGTACCACGAAACTAGTGGTTATTTAATTATTTCAGATAAAAAGAGTGCTATTGTTAAGACTTTATTATTGCAAGTTTATTGTCCATGTGTAGACGTAGGCATCAGAACCTAGGCTACTTAAACAGAAAGACATATAACGAAATAAATCAAAAGTAAAAATAAGACAAAAAGTTCATTGATTAAAATAAAGATGAAATATTATATTATTAAAATTTATTTGAACTTATAATTAAAAATAAAAAGCAATTTTTTTAACCACAAGCTTGTACTTGTTTACGCTTTGATGTAGAACTATCAATCATGAAAAATTAATTGAAATGACTAACAAAAAAAAACCTTACGCCCCAAGTACACTGAAAATAGACTATCCAGATAAATAATCATTTAAAATATTAAAAAAGACTTGTCAATAATAAATAGATAAATGGTGCTGCTTTAAAAATTAAACTATCATAGAAGTTAAATCCAAAATTAAATCAACGGTTGATAAAAAATACTTATTAATTTCACTTACAAATATTTTATTTAAATCAAACTTTTCTAACTTTAATCAAAATTCTTAAACTTTTTTGCAAAAAAATAATTAATTAGGAAGTTTTTTCTATTTTTGAACTGAACGACAAAAAAATGATAATGCCAAGCCTCATTGTTGAGATGATGTTTGCATGTAAACTTTTTGCTATTTCCTCTTAGTGAGTAATTAGTTCTATAAGGTTCAAAAACTGGTTGTATAGTAATTGTAGTTTCACCGTTAACTAGTTTTAAAAAAGTAATGAGGTCAAAATTAAGTCTCCTACATACTAAAGATTTAAAATTAAGTTTTGTTAGTAGATCAAGGTAAGACGTGTAAAAAATACTGCACCGATTAAAGATTAACCTAGTACATTTTCTTTGAACAGATTATATATGATTAATATTTTTTCTTAAGTATGGAAACCAGATTGGTGTGTTATATTCCAACTTTGAACGAATGTATATGAGAAACAACTTTTTAAGGATGTTTAAATCCGCAGACTTAAAGCTCTTTAAAACTTGAAAAGATGATGCAATTCGGTAAAGGTAGTTAATATACCGAATATGGTATAGTTCAATTTTTAATTTTCAGCAACAAAAATTCGGAGATCTTTAAACACTATAGTTGAAAAAAGGTTTGTATTATTTATTTTAAACTAAAAAGTAGATGTGTTGTGTCTTTTTTTTTTTGAATATTTAGAACTTTATGTTTACTAGGGATTAAGTTTAATTTTCTTTCCTTCAGCCAATTAAAAATTTTATTTAAGGAATTCTGTTAAGTTGTGTTCGATTGGCTAAAAATTTTTGTGTCATCTGCGAAGAGGTTACTGTTGCTGTTAACATCAACTTCTGAAGTTATTTTATTTATATAAATGATAAAAAGAAGTGGGCCAATAACCCCTCCTTGAGGGACTCCACTAAAAATAGATAAAAATTTTGAATATGTGTTTTTAATTCCTACTTTTTGAGTTCTATTGTTTAAAAACTCTTTGAATCAACTAACTAGACTGTTATGAAATTTGTATTGCGATAATGATTTAACTAATTCAGTATGAGAGACCGAATCAAAAGCTTTTTTGATATCTTTATATATTACTAAATTAGACTTAATGCTTAAAAAAGACACTAACCAATAGTGTAAGCAATCTAGTAGTTGAAAACAGGATGTTAGGTTAGGTAAAAAAAAAACATTTTTTTTAAGGAGAAATAAGGTTATTTAAAAAAGATGATCAAGTATTTTTATCGAAATTATATGTTAAACGATTCTGCAAAAGCTACTGACAAAGAAATTGATCTGAATTAAAAGAGTTGTATTTGCTACCTTTTGTGTGTATTGGTTTTACATAAGTAATTATCCATTGTTTTGGTACAGAAGATGTAGCCAAGGAACATTAAATTTTAGTGATATTGGAAAATATATAGAAAAAATAGTACGATTAATAAAAAACAAAGAAATGTTATCAGGTGTTCTTGTTATTTTAAATTAACTACTTCGTAATTTCTTATAAAAAATATTTGCATTCTTAGACAGTCTTTATCAATAAGTTCATATTTTTTGTTATCATTCTTAACTTTTTGAAAGGCCCTATTAAAAAAAAGAGTCTTTACCATAATCAGATACTATTAGTAAAATACTTTCGTCTAACAAAACAAAAAAGAAGGGTCTATCTTAAGCTTAGAGTTTACATAGCAGTAAAATTATTTGGCATTTATGTTCTGAATAAAACTTTTTTCATGTTCCATATTAAAAGTTTTAACTGCTTTTTGATATTCATACAAATCTTTTTTGTATTTCTGATTTATCTGATTTATATTGTTTATAGAGTTTTAGTTTTTTTTTATTTAAAGCCACGGTAAAAAAAAAGGAAAAAACATGCAAATAAAATTATTTTTACCAAATAAATCTTTATTAGATAGCTACTTCAAATTACTTAATATTATTCTTTACAACTACAAATAATCTTTTAATATTAGCCTATTTATGTTACGATATTTTATAGTAAAGTCTTTAACAATCAGTAAACACCTAATTTTTTGAATTCAAAACTTACGAGTTCATTTGTAAACAAATAATTGCTGTAGTTAAACACTAAAATAAAAGTTCTTTTACGATATTTACTTTAGTACAACTTATTCTTTTTATCTTAGCTTTAAAATCATTGTATATCAGTTTAGACGAAATAGTTATTTCTTAAATAATAGTTATAAAAAATTAGGTTATTTTAAATATTAAAGCAAACGGATTTTAATTTAAAAGCCTTATAGTTAAACATAGCTTAATATAGATAATTTATGACTATATGATAATTAATTTAATTTTAGACTAATGAAGTTTAAAAATATTTTATTACAACATGTTTTATTCTGTTAGGTAAAAATTTTAAATTTTAACATTAAAAAAAAAAAAAAAAAAAAAACTATGGCAAACTGATCAAACATAAGCAAACTATTTCAAACAGGAAGTTTGAAATGATTTAGGGAAGTTTTCGTACAGCCGCAAATATCCACTCTCGTGGCAACCAGTGCTAAGTTGTTACCTTATGCCCTCACTACAACTCATCGTAATCGTACTGTTCAGCGGCTTCTTTTATGTTTTGTATATATTCAACAACAAGCTCACTCTTTATACAATATTGTGTTATAAGTAAAACTCTTCTCAGAATTTAACTTTCCTATTTATTTATTTATTAATAACATTTTAGCTGCTTTTTCAGCAAATATTGTTCTTACATATAGTACGACAATCTGCAGCAGTTCGATCTAAAGCCCCGGTTTTGTTCGTGTTAGAAAATGTCAAGTTCACATAGTCATGTGGAACTGATGTATCAGTCAAACTGCTTTAACTACTTTAGCACTGGTTACAGCCGAAAAAATGGAACTGAATTTCACAACTTTCGTCTGAAATAGTGTCAATCTTAAAACATGCCTAGATCAGGGTTGCCAAATGTTTTTGAAAAATTTCTTCAAGGTTTTTTTTTAAGTACACATTTTTTGGTTTATTTTTAGTTTAAATTTAAGTTTAAAGAAATAAACTGTGTTAAATAATATAAAAATTTTGAAAAGATACTCTAAAGCAAGGTTTCCCAAAATGGGCCAAGTGGCCCCCTTGCGGGCCATGGCAGATACTCAGGGAACCACAGGCAGTAAAGGAGTCACAGTGGACCATGAGTCTGTGGTTCGAAACATGAAAAGCAAAAATAAATTCTTAGGTGTTTTTATTAGTATTTTTGAAACTTACACTAGATATTCTTGAGTTGCAGAAGAAAAAAATTGAAAAAGGTTTTAGTTGTTTTTTAATGGTAGTTGTTTGAATAGTCTTGTCAGAGGGGTCCATAGATTTTTTAATTTCTTTAAAGGGGGATATTTGAACAAATAAGGGAAACTTTACTCTAAAGCTACTTTGAAAGTGTTTTTGATAAAAAAAATGTTTGATGATAACAAAAATTTTTGTCTATAAGATAGATTTTTTGAGCTAAACTTAAGTTTTACTATTTAACATGTTAAAATTGTTAAACAATCCAGGTTGGATGGTTTTTGTTAAAAATTCCAGGTTTTTCGAGCTTTCAAGGTTTTTTGGAAACCCTGCTACAGATACCACATAAAAACTATAATTTTTAAGTGCTCTCAAAACTACTTATAATCTGTTAGGTAAATGTGTATAATCTTGAAGAAATACTTACCCTTGATACCCTCATGTTTTTTCTTTGGGCATATTTGGAATAAACAAACTCTAAATACTGGTTGTTCTTGTTTGTTGCATTATACAATAACACACACATGCGTTTAATTACAGGCATCAACTCTTCCTTCTTGTAAGTGCTGTAATATTCCAACGCGGGAGTCTGTGTAGTGTTCAGAATTAGTTTATGAATAAAAATAAATTAAAAATATTATTTCATATCTATAATTAGTTTTGCTCATGTAAGCTTTTATTTTAGTATTTGCGAGGTTTGTTCTATTTTTCTCGAAAATATTTTCAATGATTTAACAGAGAACAATGATTAAACAGAATTTCAAAACAATATGTTACAGGGTTGCGTGTTTTTAGTTTATTGGTCAGTAAATAAGATTATAGCATTAAATGTTTTATTTTTATTTTAACTTCTCATGTAAACTTAAGAGTAAAGTACAATGAAATAAGTTTATTTATTACCATACCTTGTTATTATATTAAGAAACTTTAAGTATCATTTATAAAAACAATTGCTCGCTGCAATTTAATAGCATATTTTCAACATATTTTATTACTTTCAGAGAATATAAAAAAGTGATAAACTATTTTACAAATCAATTTTAAGCAAATTGGTAGTGAAATAAAAAATTACTAAACGCTAGTAAACCCTGAAAATTGTCATTGGGGTATGCATCATCTAATGCATTTTACATTTTAAACAAATACAACTTTCACTTACCCAAGAATTATTCCCACAACTTAAAACTAGTGTCAAACAAAGTGCAGCAGCCCCAACTTTCGACGGCAACACATGTGACAATCTGTAGTCCAAAAGTGCTAGCTCCATCAAGTATTTCGCCAAGTAGTGGTGTTTTGGTTCGACCTGTTAAACAAAATTTACTTAGTTCGCGCTATATAATTTTTCTTGTTTAATCTGTTATCAATATGAAGATGAATTTTATACAATTCGTTATATTTTTAACAGTACAGACACTATCCTTATTTTGAGTTGATTATTCTAAAAATAAAAGAGCTTAACTTACATTACCAGCTAATGAGTACCGTCTTAGGAAGTTTAGGCAATTTGGCTTGTTGAGCTTGAACCTGATAGCCTTGAATATTCTCAATTCCATCCAAAGAACATCATCTTTAGTGACTGCATTGTCAGTAATATAAATCAAGTCTGAAATCTGCAAAGAATTGATTTTATTCAAAAGATTGATTCAAAAATGTGCATGCGCTCCAGTTTAGACTTTATTTAGCAGACTTTTTGTATAGGTTGTTTTTTTTTTCTAACCTCCTTAAATTTCCTTTTAAGCAGATATTTTTTACTTTTAAAAATTCTTGGAATCTTTTTAATGTGCATTAAAAGTATTTTCTTACACTTAATTTTAAAGTTACAACGGTCAACTATCAAGTACAAATTCGTACTTTCAATTATCTATTAATGCTACAAAATTGCTGCGAATGTTTACAGTTTTTCTTTTTAGCTTATTTTAACAATTTCTCACCTCAAAAACATATATTTCTTGAAATTTACAAGCAATTTGCATGGCAGTCACTGCTACAAGCTGTAAATCAGCTCTTATCACAATATCAGCTTCTACCTGTGAATTAATTAACAAATTGAAACGATATATTTTAATATAGTATACATTGAAATATATGTTTAAAATTTTAAGAGGAACATACTATATAAAATATATGAATCTATAGAACTAACGGCTGTTCTTCTCTCTAAAGTACTAACATACTGCTAATTTATTTGAACTAACTATTTTTTCTAGTTGGTAGCAAACAAACGAGTATCTAACTGCAAAAGTGTTTTTAACAAATCAACAACCACTTACCGCCAGGTATCGGTCAATAATATCCACCGTAGCGTACAGAGTATCTTGCGTCAAAGCGTATGCGGAACAAACTTGCATGATCCAGTCAATTAAAACTACACGGTATCTGTAATCAAGGCCTGTATCTGTCAGAATAGAAATTGTTTAATTTAATTTTTGAGCATTAGTTTTTAATAAAAACGTGCGAATTGAATATTTTATTTGCTTCAAGGTTTCGGCGGCAAAAAAAAATACGACCTTTTAAGTATAATGAAACAGTAAAAGGTTTACTATTTTATTATACTTTAAAAGGCCGTAACTTTTTGCCACCGAAACCTGGTAGCAAATAAAATATTCAATTCGCACACTTTCTCTAATAAGCTCTTTATAATTCAGAAAATCGAGCAATATTTTTAGTTTAGACAAGTAACTACAGAGCATAAGTGTCAAAAGTAAAGTAACAATAAGTTAGTTAGTAGGAAGTTCTAAACTTTTGTATCACAGTTTTCGCAAAAACTTGTAAAAACTTTAGACACAATTATTTTTCACCAACTAATTTTTAAACAACAAACTTTGCATATAATGTTTTGGTACACTGAGCTGGGTTTCCCTCATGAACAGGTGCTGGAAAAAGTAATCAGCATTTTCCGGCTCATAATCCAGTTCTGGCGGCACGTTGATGTCAGCCACTTCTTTCTGTGATTGGTTGTCAAGCTAAAATTCAATTGCTTGATTGTTTAATGATTTTTAGAAATTTCTGAATTTATTTGTTTGTGTAAAATTTATGAATTTAGGCAAAAGAAGCGACTTTATACTAATTTAGGTAAGTTGTTTTAATATATTTAAGTAAATTTTCAGATAACCTATGTTTGACTTATGTATAACCAGTGTAGTATTTACAATCACTGTTTTCTAATTATGTCACAATGCTCATCTAATTATGTCACAATGTTCAACTAATTATGACACAGAAACACTTTGTAATACTTACTAAAGTTTACTAGCAATCTTTATTAAGTTTTCAACAATTTAGCTTTAACTCAACATGACAATTTAATTTATGGACTTTTTATTAAACGAAACTAACAGGTCGTTTGCCGAAGATTGCAATAGTTTCATCAGTCTTCATGAAGTTCTTATTTTTACTTTTCAATTTTTCCTCATTTGGAACGAACGTATAAACGTGCTCAGCTTCTTCTTGGTGGGCAAGTATCTTTGGAAGTGTCTCTCGGTGCTCTTTTAAAAATAAATCGTGAGAAGTCTCAGTAGAACTACTATTCTCTTCAAGTGCAGCCGCTGAAAAATCGACTCTAGCTTTTTCGGTATCTTTTATCACGATCTCATCTTTAACGGGCTTTTCGTCATGATCAGCATCCATCGAAGTATGATTTTCGTCATGTTCAGAATCCATCGAAGTATGCTTTTCGTCATGTTCAGCAGCATCCATCGAAGTACGCTTTACTTCATATTCAACATCCATCGAAGTAAGATTTTCGTCATGTTCAGCAGCATCCATCGAAGTACGTTTTTCTTCATGTTCAGAATCCATCAAAATATGATTTTTGTCATGTTCAGCATCCATCGAAGTATGATTTTCGTCAAGTTCATCATACATCAAATTATGAACTTCATCATATTCAGCATCCATCGAAGTATGATTTTCGTTATGCTCAGCATCACGCTTTTTTAATTGTTTTGCCCCTTTTTCTCCCGCTCGTTGGTTCTATTTAAAAAAGTTGATGTTTAAATTTCAACACAAGTTGAATTTAATATTGTTATAATTTATATTGTTTAAAAACTTTGATTGCCTTACTTTGATAAATTAATAAAATTAATAAATTTTTCATATATGCTTTTTCCTGAAGTTTGATATGCTCATCTTCAAAAACGATGCGTAATGACTTCATTCGCAAAAAGTCCGAAGAGTTATAAACTACCTAAAACGCGTTAAATCTCTCACAAAATTTTTCAATTTTGTACGATTTTTAATTTTAAGTGAAAATTATTTTCTAAAATTAAAATTCAATAATGTTTTGAGGTAGTTTATGCTCCACAAACTACATGAAATCATTTATAGTGCCTACTGTAATTATTAAAAATATATAAAACTCGATTGTTATAAATGAATTTTATTACTCTTTAGATCAGGGTTTCATAACCTTTTTTTTCCAAAGGGCCCCCTCCAGGAACGAAAAAAAACTATGGCCCCTTCAACAATATTACTCAAATTACCATTAAAAGCACCTAAACGTTTTTTTTTTGCTGTTCATCATCAAATCCAGAATATTTAGTGTAAGTTTCAAATTATCACATCATGGCCCCCCTTTGGTCCCTTTACTGCTCATGGCCTCCAAGGGGGCCACTTGGCCCACTTAGAGAAACCTTGAGTAGATAAATCCCATAACAAAATATTAAAATGGTAACAAACTTTTGATGATCGGCGGTTCATTTTACTGCAAAACGTTATAAAGTTTTTATCTATTTCTTTATGGTAAACAAGACTTTAAAAGGTATCCGTGGTGTGCAACTCGATAACCGACAGGTTCTTTGTGCACCAGTTTTTAGGACCAAGTTGAGCACTTTTTTGTGTTTCAATAAACTGTACTTTAAATTCCAACAATATTTTAGCAAGTATAAATAGTTATATCTTGTTTCTTGGAAGCAATAAATTTTCAAGCAGAGTATAAAAAAGTACATACATAAACACATACTACTTAAATAAACTTAAACATTTAAAATCTAATACCTGCTGATTTGGAGCAACGATTCCTAATGGTCTCTTCTTTGCTTCACGATGTTTCTTTTTCTGTCTAACAAATCTTTTAATACCCGGTTGAAGACTTGGCTTAGTCGCAACCTATTTAAAAAAGATAGTATTTTTAGCTTTAATTTTTTCTTTATATATTTAATAACAAATTTTATTGTCGTTAATTAAACCAAACACTTACTTACTTTAATAGTGATTTTTTTTTTGTAAATTAAGTATAAACAAACTTTATCAAATGGTTTTGAGCAGTTGATAAAAATATAAAATTATTTTTGGTAGATTACAACTATGGAAATGCATAAACATATTTTTTAAAACTTGTCTATTAAATTAAACTAACAATATTTAACTAAAACTAAAACATTTAAACAACTATAGTTTAGTTTGTCCGAAAATCAAACTAACAGCTAAATTAATCTTTGTCTTCGGGCACATTTTATCCTTCAGTACTTTTATTAGAAGTAATTTAAAAAATTCTGCATAAAATTATAACTATTAACAAACTATTTAAACATTCAACTTGTATCAATACTCTAAATGTGACTATTATTATCGTATATGTCTTTTAGCTTGAGTTACAACTTTATAAACTCAACACAAAAGCTAGAAGTCAATGAGAGTAATAAATATATACACAATGGGAAATTAAATATCATAAAGTATAATTTAATCAAGTACAGCTTAAAATAATTAACCTCACTTATAATTATAAATAATTAAAATTAAGAAGACCTAAGCATAAAAAACTTTTAAGCTGAAACATAATTTAAGTAAACATTATAGTTTAAAACCTAGTTGAAAATAAAGACACCAAGTTTATTACAAAATAATTCAATTACATAATTCAATTAAACTAAAGCATGTTAAATATTGTATGAAATTAAGTGATTTTTTATTTAAACAATATGGTGAAACACGTTTTTAAAGGTTATAATTTAATATGACGTTTCTAAATCGTGCTTCTTTAAACAACAAAAATGACTCAATGTACTAGAGCTTCATTATAATTCTTGTTAACAACTTTTTTGTATGGTAAACTATATAAAAGAAAAAACTTTTTAATAAACAGAAATCTTTAAACCTACTTTCACACTTAATAAAACATAAAAATAAAACTGATTTTAAATTATCATACTGTTAGTAAACTTATTTTCAAACTAACTTTTGTATAAAATATTGACACAAATATTTTGTGAAAAGTTAGAATTCAATAGCTGTTGATATGTTTAAAAGGTTAGAAAACATATATAACTTAAACATCTCTAAAAAAATTGATGAGTCAAAAAATAAAGTCATATTAAGTACAAAAAAGCTAAGCTAATGAAACCAAACTAAACTTTGTACGTTTTTGTAACTAAACTAAACTTTGTAACCAAACTAAACTTTGCTAATATCCTTTCGTGCAAGTTTTTCATCTTGTGAAATTTTGAACCCTTGTGCAGTTTTGTCTTATTGTGCAATTTTGTCTTCTTGAGCTATTTTTTCCTCTCCTGCAAATTTGTCTTCTCGTGAAAATTTGTCCTTTCGTGCAATATGGTCTTCTTGTGCAAGTTTGTCCTCTCGAGAAATTTTGTCTTTTCGTGTAATTTTGTCCGCTTGTGAAATTTTGTCTTCTCGTGCAATATTGTCTTCTTGTGCAAATTTTCTCATGAGCAATTTAGTTCTGTCGTTCAAACTTGTCCTCCTGTGCAATTTTGTCCGATTGTGCAATTTTGTGCACTTGTGCAGTTTTGTGCGCCCCTGCAATTTTGTCCTCTTCTTAAATTTAGAGCATCTATGCAATTTATCTCGTGCAAATTTGTCCTCTCGTGCAATTTTGTCTACTTATGCAAGTTTTTCCTCCCGTGCAAACTTGTCCTCTTGTGCAATCTTGTGCTCTCGTGCAATTTTGTCCTCTTGTGCAGTCTTGTCCTCTCGTTCAATTTAGTTTTCTTATGCAATTTTGTCTTTTCGTTCAAATTTGTCTTCTCGTTTAATTTTGTCCTCTCGTGCAAATTTTTCCTCATGTGCAAATTGTCCTTTCGTGGAATTTTGTCTTCGTGTGCAATTTTGTCATTTAATTTAAATCTGTCTTCTCATTCTGTTTTTCCTTCTCAAGCATTTTTTCCTCTCTTACAATTTTGTCTTCTTGTGCAAATATGTCCTTTCGTGCAATTTTGTCTTCTCGTTCAATTTTGTCCTCTCTTGTGCTATTTTGTTTTTTCGTTCAAATTTTACCTGTATACTTCATCATTAAATAAATCGTTAAAAAGCATTTAGCCTAATTTATAAGTAGTACTTTTTATAAATTATTTTGCTTAAAGTTTTGTAATACAAGAACTAAATATATTTCAATAAGTACCAACAAGATTAGGTTACAACTAGCTTAATTTAAATATTTAAGCTGTTAAAAATATATTATTTACGCAACTTGATAAAATAATTTTTAAGATTGTTTAGTAAATGATTGATAGAAAATAAACAAGTCTTTAAAAAGTTAATAAATTTCAAAAATCTCTTGGCCGGAATAAAAACAAGTACAATTTCTATTTTTTAGTGACGTCATAAGATACACACAAGCTTTGAATTACAAAACTGATTTACGTTTAAATGCTATCATCTTACACTAATTCTCATTAATTTGGTACACCAAATTATTTAATTTTAAAGGTCGTTGCTAAACGCTCAATAAAAACTTATATTTTAAACTTTTAAGAACTATATACAACCCTTAAGTTATATCTAACAAAGTTGAGGTTTTAGTTTTAGTCACTTATTGCATTAGTTATTAACAGTGTTGTCACGTAGTCTTTTTTATGTTAGAGGGTGGTAAAGATTGACATTGTCAAGTTAAATAAACCACTAGTTTGAAATTTTTAATTAAAATTATATAGATATTATTACAAAAAAGACTCTTTTGTGAGAAAAGAAAGCTTTAATTATTTTTATTATAAAAGATAGATGAATAAAAAAATATATTTACATAAATGAATTAATTTTTACATATATACATCATCTTAAATAAACTGTTAAATATTATTTAGCTTGGTTTTTAAGTAGTTTTTTTTCAAAATTATTACGCTTACAGTTTTGTAATACAAGAACTTATTAAATCTTAGTAAATAACAAAAAGACATAGTTTTAGATAGCTCAGTTTAAATATTTAAGCTGTTAACAAATATATTTTTTATGCAACTTGGTAAAATAATTTTTAGGATTGCTTAGTAAGTAATTGATATTAAAGTAAACAAGTCTTTAAGAAAATAATATAATTCAAAAATCTCTTAGCCGGATTTAAAAAAAAAAAAGATTTCTTTTTTTTTAGTGACGTCATTAAATGCACACAAGCTATGTATTAGAAAATTAATTTATTATTAAATGCTATAAGCATACATTAATTCTCATTAATTTGGTACATCAAAATATCTAATTTTAAAGAGTCGTTGCAAAACGATCACTATAAACTTAAGGTTCAAACTTTCGAGAAACTATAAATAACCCTTAAGTTATATCTAACATAGTTGAGGTTTTAGTTTTAGTCAATTATTGCATTAATTATTAGCAGTGTTGTCACGTGGTCTTTTTCTTAGAGGGTTGTGCAGATTGACATTGTCAAGTTAAATAAACCACTATTTAAAAATGCTTGATTAATATCATAGATGTTATATTAGGAAAAGATCTAACTATTGAAAAAAGATGGAAGTAATTATTTTAATAACAAAAATATAGATAAATAAAAAATATATATATAAGTTTAAAATTTTTTGTAGATGTTTACATCATCATAAAATAAACCGTTAAAAAGCATATAGCTTGATTTATAATCAGTTCTTTTTATAAATTTTTACGCTTAGAAATTTTGAATACAAGAACTAATTATACCTCAATAAAGTACAAAAATGATTGTGTTTTTGATAGCTCAGTTTAAATATTTAAGCTGTTAACAAATATCTTTTTTATGAAACATGGTAAAATACTTTTTAGGATTATTTAGTAAGTAATTGATTTAAAAACAAACAAGTCTTATACTAGTTAATAGTTTTCAGAAATCTCTTTGCAGGATTCAATAAAGGTAAAATTTCTGTTTAATGGTGACGGCACTAAATAAACACGAGCTCTGCATTATAAAACTGATTTACAATTAATGGTTATCAGCTTACGCTAATTCTCATTAATTTGATACACAAAAATATCTAATTTTTAAGAACCGTTGCTAAAAGCTGAATAAAAACTTAGAGTTCAAACTTTTACGAAATTATATAAAACTCTTAAGTTATATCTAACAAGGTTGAGATTTTAATTATTTACTGCATTAATTATTATCAATGGTGTCGCTAGGTCTTTATGTTAGACTGTGCTGCAGATTGACATTGTCAAGTTGTAAAAACTACTAGTTTGAAATTTTAATTGAAATCTTAATAATAAAGTGAATAAAAAGGATTGATTAAAAAAAAAAGCTTTAATTAATTTTATAAACAAAATCTAGAAAAACTTTAATATATAGATGTATTGAAAAAGATTTCTTGCACCTGGATCTATCACCATTTAATATGACAATAAAAAACATTTCTATGTTTTATAAGTAATACTATTTAGGAAAAATTAAGCTTAAAGTTTTGTAATACAAGAACTAAATAGATCTCTACAAAGCACTAATAGTATTTAGTTTTTGTTAGATCAGTTTAAAAGTTTTATGTAGACACAAACATTTATTTTTTAGTTTAATAAAAAAATATTCAGGATTGTTAGTATGTAATTAATGACAAACAAACAAGTCTTTAAATAGTTAATAGATTTCAAAAATCTCTTTGCCGGATTATAACAATTTCTATTTTATAGTGACGTCATTAGATGTACACAAGCTCTGTATTACAAAACTAATTTATTATAAAATGCTTTCAACATACAGTAAATCTAATTAATTTGGTACAACAGAATTATTTAATTTTGAAGAGTCGTTGCAAAACGCTCAATAAAAACTTACATTTTGAAATTTTAAGAAAATATATATGACCTTTAAATTATATCTAACAAACTTGAGGTTTTAGTTTTAGTCACTTATTGCATTAGTTTTTAGCAATGTTGTCACGTGGTCTTTTTGTTAGAGTTTGGTATAGATTGAAATTGTCAAGTTATAAATACCACTAATTTGAAATTTTTAATTAAAATAATAATGATATTATTACGAAAAAGAATTATTTTTGAGAAAATAAAGCTTTAATTATTTTTATAAAAAAATATAGATAAATTAATAAATATATTCACATAAATAAAATAATTTTTACCTGTATACATCATCTCAAATAAACTGTTAAATATCATTCAGCTTGATTTATGATTAGTACTTTTTATAAATTATTACGCTTACAGTTTTGTAATACAAGAACTTATTATATCTCAATAAATAAGTAGTTTTTTTTTTTCAAAATTATTACGCTTACTGTTTGTAATACAAGAACTTATTAAATCTTAGTAAATAACAAAAAGATAAAGTTTTAGATAGCTCAGTTTAAATATTTAAGCTGTTAACAAATATATTTTTAATGCAACTTGGAAAAATAATTTTTAGGATTGCTTACTAAGTAATTGATAATAAAGTAAACAAGTCTTTAATAAGTTAATAGATTTCAAAAATGTCTTTGCTGATTATAAAAAGTACGATTTCTATTTTTTAGTCACGTCAATAAATGCATGCAAGCTATGCATTAGAAAACTGATTTATTATTAAATGCTATCAACATACATTAATTCTCATTAATTTGGTACACAAAAATAACTAGTTTTAAAGAGTCAATGCAAAACGCTCAATAAAAACTTACAATTTATACTTTTAAGAAACCAAATACAACCCATAAGTTATATCTTCAAAAGTTGAGGTTTTAGTTTTAGTCACACATTGCCATAGTTATTAGCAGTGTTGTCACGTATTCTTTTTGGTAGATGGTGGTGCATATTAACATTGTCAAGTTAAATAAACCACTAGTTTTAAATTTTTGATTAAAATCATTATGGTTATATTAGGAAAAAAGCTAACTATTGACTTAAGAAGACTGTAATTATTTTTACAATTTAAATGTAGATAAATTAGAAAAAATTTATATATGTATAAATTTTTTTTAGATGTACCCATCATCATTAAATAAACCGTTAAAAAGAATTCAGCTTGATTTATAATCAGTTCTTTTTATAAATTATTACGCTTAAAGTTTTTGAATACAAGAAGTAATTAGACCTCAATTAAGTACTAAAAATATTGTTGTACTGTTAGTTCAGTTTAAATATTTAAGCTGTTAATAAATATTTTTTTTATGAAACTTGGTAAAATACTTTTTAGGATTACTTAGTAAGTAATTGATTCAAAAACAAACAAATCTTATACTAGCTAACAGTTTTTAGAAATCTCTTTGCAGGATTCAACAAAAGTACAATTTCTGTTTATTGGTGAATGCACTAAAATGCAAACAATCTGTGCATCATAAAACTGATTTACAGTTAAATGCTATCAGCTTACACTTATTCTTATTAATTTGATACACAAAAATATCTAATTTTTAAGAACCGTTGCTAAAAGCTGAATAAAAACTTACAGTTAAACTTTTAATAAATTATATAAAACTCTTAAGTTATATCTAACGAAGTTGAGGTTTTAGTTACTTACTGCATTAATTATTATAAGTGGTGTCGCTAGGTCTTTTTGTTAGATGCTGCTGCAGATATATATTGTCAAGTTAAAAAACTACTAGTTTGAAATTTTCAACTGAAATCATAATGATACCATCAAAAAAAAGACTAATTTTGAGAAAAGAAAGCTGTGATTAAATTTATAATTAAATATAGATAAATTAAAAAAAAAATTATTTAAATAAAATGCTTTTTACCTATATACATCATCATTAAATAAACTGTTAAATAGCATTCAGCTTGATTTATAATTAGTACTTTTTATAAATTATTACGCTTAAAGTTTTTTAATACAAGAACTAATTCAACTTCAATAAAGTACTATAAAGATTGTGTTTTTGATAGCTAAGTTTAAATATTCAAGTTGTTAACAAATATCTTTATTATGAAACTTGGTTAAATACTTTTTAGGATTACTTAGTAAGTGATTGTTTTTAAAACACACATGTCTTAAACTAGTTAATAGTTTTCAGAAATATCTTTGCAGGAATCAATAAAAGAACAATTTCTGTTTAATGTTGACGGCACTAAAATGCAAATAAGCTCTACATTATAAAACTGATTTACAGTTAAATGCTATCAGCTTACACTAATTCTCATTAATTTAATACACAAAAATATCTAATTTTTAAGAACCGTTGCTAAAAGCTAAACAACTCACAGTTAAAACTTTTAGAAATTATATAAAACTTTTAAGTTTATCTAACAAAGTAGAAGTTTTAGTTACTGACTGTATTTATTATTAAAAGTGGTGTCGCTAGGTCTTTTTGTTAGATGCTGCTGCAGATTGACATTGTCAATTAAAAAAAACTACTAGTTTAGAATTTTAAATTGAAATCATTATTTTAATATGAACAAAAAGGATAAATTTTTAGAAAAAAAACTTTAATTCTTTTTATAAATAAAATATAGATAAACTTAAATTAATAACGATATTAAAAAAAATTTCTTGCACCTAGATTCATCAACACTAAAAATATCATTAAAAGCGTTCAGCATGTTTAATTAGTAGTACTTTATATAAAAAGTTACGCTTAAAGTTTTGTTATACAAGAACTAGATAGATCTCTACAAAGTACTAACAGTATTTAGTTTTTGATAGATGAGTTTAAAGTTTTATCTTAATAAAAATATTTATTTTTTAACTTGCAAAAATTATTTTCAGGATTGTTAGTGAATAATTAATGAAAAACAAACAAGTCTTCAAATAATCAGAAGTTTTCAAAAATCTCTTTGCCGGATTGAAAAAAAGTATAATTTCTACTTTTTAGTGACGTCATTAGATACACACAAGCTCTGCATTACAAAACTGATTTATTATTAATTGCAATCAGCATCTATTAATTCTCAGTAATTTGGTACACCAAAATATCTAATTTTAAAGAGTCGTTGCAAAACGCTCAATAAAATCTTACAGTTTAAACTTTCGAGAAACTTTATATAACCCTTAAGTTATAAATTACAATGTTGAGGTTTTAGTTTTAGTCACTTATTGAATTAGTCATTATTAGTGTTGTCACGTGGTCTTTTTGTTAGAGGGTGGTGCAGATTGACATTTTAAAGTTAAATAAACCATTAGTTTAAAATTTTCAATTAAAATAAAAATGATATTAATAAGAAGAAACTCATTTTTGAGAAAAGAAAGCTTTAATTTTTTTTATAGTTAAATATAGATAAATTAACAAATCTATTTATATAAATTAAATATTTTTTACCTGTATGCATCATCATTAAATAAACTGTTAAATAGCATTGAGCTTGATTTATAAGTAGTACTTTTTATAAATTATTACGCTTAAAGTTTTGTAATACAAGAACTTATTAGATCTCAATAAATTACTAAAAAGATAAAGTTTTAGATAGCTCAGTTTAAATATTTAAGCTATTAACAAATATATTTTTTATGCAACTTGGTAAAATAATTTTAGGATTGCTTAGTAAGTAATTGATAATGAAGTAAAGAAGTCTCTAAGAAGTTAATAGATTTCAAAAATATATTTGCCGGATTATAAAATAGTAATATTTCTATTTTCAGTGACGTCATTAGATGCCTACAAGCTCTGCATTACAAAACTGATTTAATTGCTATTAGCGTACATTAATTCTCATTAACTTAATAGACAAAAATATGTTTATTAAAAGAGCCGTTGCAAACCGCTCAAAAAAACTTACAGTTTAACCTTTTATGAATTATATAAGACCTTTAAATAATGTCTAACAAAGTTTATGTTTTAGTTTTAGTTACTGATTACATGAGTGTTTATCATTATTTTAACGTAGTCTTTTTGTTAGAGAGGACTGCAGATTAACATTGTCTAGTCAAAATAATACTAGTTTGAAATATTTAATAAAATAATAATGGTATTCTTACGAAATAGACCCTGTTTTTTTTTTATAAAAAAAAGCATTATCGATTTTAAAAAATAATATAATATAAAGAAAAAATAAAGGATATATATATTAATAAAATATCTTGTTCTTTGATTCATCATTATATATATACCGTTAAATAGCATTAGGCTTGATTTAAAATTAGGACTTTTTATAAATTATTACGCTTAATGTTTTGTAATACAAGAACTAATTAGATCTTAATAAAGTACTAAAAAGATAAAGTTTTAGATAGCTCAGTAAAAATATTTAAGCTATAAACAAGTATTTTTTCTATGCAACTTGGTAAAATAAATTTTAATATAGCTTAGTAAGTAATTGATAATAAAGTAAAAAAGTCTTTAAAAAGTTAATAATTTTCCAAATTCTCTTAGCCGGGTTATAAAAAAGTACGATTTCTACTTTTTAGTGACATCATTAGATGCACACAAGCTATGCATTAGAAAACTGATTTATTATTAAATGCTATCAGCATAAATTAATTCTCATTATTTTGGTACACCAAAATATCTAATTTTAATGAGTCAATGCAAAACGCTCAATAAAAACGTACATTTTAAACTTTTAAGAAACTATACATAACCCTTAAGTCATATATAACAAAGTTGAGGTTTTAGTTTTAGTCACACATTGCATTAGTTATTAGCAGTGTTGTCACGTGGTCTTTTTGATAGAGGGTGGTGCAGAATGAAATTGTCAAGTTACATAAACCACTAGTTAAATTTTTTTTTATTAAAACCATTAGGGTTATATCAGGAAAAAAGCTAACTATTGAGAAAAGAAGGCTGTAATTATTGTTATAACTAAAATATAGATAAATTAGAAAAAATTTATATATGTATAAAATATTTTTAGATGTATATATCATCATTAAATAAACCGTTGAAAAGTATTCAGCTTGATTTGTAATCAGTTCTTTTTAAAAATTATTACGCTTAAAGTTCTTGAATACAATAAGTAATTCGACCTAAATAAAGTACTATAAAGATTGTGTTTTTGTTAGCTTAGTTTAAATATTTAAGCTGTTAACAAATATCTTTTTTATGAAACTTGGTAAAATACTTTATAGAATCACTTAGTAAGTAATTGATTTAAAAAAAAAGAAGTCTTAAACTAGTTAATAGTTTTCAGAAATCTCATTGCAAGATTAAATAAAAATACAATATTTGTTTATTGGTGATGGCACTAAAATAACACAAGCTCTGCATTATAAAACTGATTCACAGATAAATGGTATCAGCTTACACTAATTCTCATTAATTTGATACACAAAAATATCTAATTTTTAAGAACCGTAACTAAAAGCTGAATAAAAACTTACAGTTTAAACTTTTTAAGAAATTATATAAAACTCTTAAGTTATATCTAACAAAGTTGAGGTTATACTTACTTACTACATTAATTATTACAAGTGTTGTCGCTAGATCTTTTTGTTAGATGCTGCTGCAGATATATATTGTAGTTAAAAAACAACTAGTTTGAAATTTTTAAATGAAATCATAATGATATCATTACAAAAATAGAATCGTTTTTGAAAAAAGAAAGCTTTAATTATTTTTATAATTAAAAATAGATAAAGTAAAAAATATTTATATAAATAAAATATTTTTAACCTTCATACATCATCATTAAATAAACTCTTTAATAGCATTCAGCTTAATTTATAATTAGTAATTTTTATAAAAAACTACGCTTAAAGTTTTTTAATACACGAATTAATTAGACCTAAATAAAGTACTAAAAAGATTGTGTTTTTGATAGCTTAGTTTAAATTTTTAAGCTGTTTAAAAATAATTTTTTTTTGCAACTTGTTAAAATAATTTTTAGGATTGCTTAGTAAGTAATCGATAATAAAGTAAACAAGTTTTTAAAAAGTTAATAGATATTAAAAATCTCTTTGCCGGATTATAAAAATGTACGATTTCTATTTTTTAGTGACGTCATTAGATGCACATAAGCTCCGCATTAGAAAACTGATATATTATTAAATGCTATCAGTGTACATTAATTCTCATTAATTTGGTACATTGAAATATCTAATTTTGAAGATTCGTTGCAAAACGCTCAGTAAAAACTTACAGTTTAAACTTTCAAGAAATTATATATAACCCTTAAGTTATATCTAACAAAGTTGAGGTTTTAGTTTTAGTCAATTATTGCATTAGTTATTACCAGTGTAGTCAAGTGGTCTTTTTTTTAGAGGTTGGTGCAGATTGACATTGTCAAGTTTAAGAAACCACTATATACAAATGCTTGATTAAAATCATAATAGTTATATTAGGAAAAAGCTAACTATTGAGAAAAGAAGGCTGTAATTATTTTTATAATTAAAATAAAGATAATTAAAAAAATAAAAATATGTATAAAATAGTTTGTAGATGTATACATTATCATTAAATAAACCGTTAAAAAGCATTCAGCTTGATTTATAATCAGTTCTTTTTATAAATTATTGCGCTTAAAGTTTTGTAATACAAGAAAAAATTAGACATCAATAAAGTACTAAAAATATTGTGTTTTAGTTAGCTCAGTTTAAATATTTAAGCGGTTAACAAATATGTTTTTTATGCATTTGGTAAAATTATTTCCAATATTGCTTAATATCTGATTGATGAAAAAACAAACAAGTCTTAAAGTAATTAAGAGTTTTCAAAATAAAAAACACTCAAAAAAACTTACAGTTTATACTTTGAAGAAATTTTATAAAACCCTTCAGTTATATCTAATTAAGTTTATTTTTTAGTTTTAGTAAGTTTTTTTATTAGTTATTAGCAGTGTTGTAGGGTGGTCTATTTGTTAGAGTATGGTTTGGATTGACATTGTCAAGTTATAAATACCACTGGTTTGAAATTTATAATTAAATGATAATGATATTATAACGAAAAAGACTCATTCTTGAGAAAAGAAAGCTTTAATTTTTTTTATAATTAAATATAGATAAATTTAAAAAGAAATTGTATGAATAAAATATTTTATACCTGTATACATCATCATTAATAAAACTTTTAAATAGCATTCAGCTTGATTTATAAGTAGTACTTTTAAGAAATAGTTACGCTTAAAGCTTTGTATTATAAGAACTTATTAGATCTAAATAAAAAACTAAAAACAAAAAGTTTTAGATAGCTGAGTTTAAATATTTAAGATATATATTTTTTATGCAACTTGGTAAAATAATTTTTAGGATTGTTAAGTGAGTAATTGATAATAAAATAAACAAGTATTTAAATAGTCAATAGATTTAAAAAATATCTTTGCCGGATTATATAAAAGTGCAATTTCTATTTTTTAGTGACGTCATTAGATTCACACAAGCTCTGCATTAGAAAACTGATTTATTATTAAATACTATCAGCATACATTAATTCTCATTAATTTGGTACACCAAAATATCTAATTTTGAAGAGTCGTTGCAAAACGCTCAATAAAAACTTACATTTTAAACTTTTAAGAAACTATATAAAACCCTTAAGTTATATCTAACAAAGTTGAGGTTTTAGTTTTAGTCACACATTGCCATAGTTATTAGCAGCGTTGTGACGTGGTCTTTTTGTTAGAGAATGGTGCACAATGACATTGGCAAGTTAAATAAACCACTATTTAAAAATCCTTGATTAAAATCATAATTGCTATAAGAGGAAAAAAGGCAGCTATTGAGAAAAGAATGCTGTAATTGTTTTTATAATTAGAATATAGATAAATTAGAAAAAAATTATATATGTACAAAATATTTTTAGATGTATACATCATCATTAAATAGACCGTTAAAAAGTATTCAGCTTGATTTATAATCAGTTCTTTTTATAAATTGATACGCTTAAAGATTTTGAATACAAAGTAATTAGACCTCAATAAAGTACTAAAAGGATTGTGTTTTTGTTGGCTCAGTTTAAATATTTAAGCTGTTAACAATAACTTTTTTATGAAATTTGTAAATTAAATTTTAGGATCACTTCGTAAGTAAAACAAGTCCTAAACTAGTTAATAGTTTTCAGAAATCTTATTGCAGGATTAAAAAAAAGTACAATTTCTGTTTATTCGTGACGGCACTAAAATGCACACAAGCTCTGCACTAAAAAACTGATTTACAGTTGAATGCTATCAGCTTACTCTAATTCTCATTAATTTGATAAACAAAAATGTCTATTTTTCAAGAATCGTTGCTTAAAGCTGAATAAAAACTTACAGTTCAAACTTTTAAGAAGTTATATAAAACTCTTAAGTTATATCTAACAAAGTTGAGGTTTTAGTTACTTACTACATTAATTATTATAAGTGGTGTCGCTAGGTCTTATTGTTAGATGCTGCTGCAGATATATATTGTCAAATGAAAAAAAATAATAGTTTAAAATTTTTAATTGAAATCATAATGATACCATTAGAAAAAAAGACTCCTTTTTGAAAAAAGAAAGCTTTAATTATTTTTATAATTAAATATAGATAAATTAAAAAAAATTATATAAATAAATCGCTTTTTACCTGTATACATCATCATTAAATAAACTGTTATATAGCATTCAGCTTAATTTATAATTAGTTAATAATTGTTAAATTAAGAAAAAGCCAACTATTGAGAAAAGAAGGCTGTAATAATTTTTACAATTTAAATATAGATAAATTAGAAATATATATATATATATGTATCAAATATTTTGTAGATGTATACATCATCATTAAATAAAACGTTTAAAAGTATTCAGCTTGATTTATAATCAGTTCTTTTTATAAATTATTACACTAAGTTTTTGATTACAAGAAGTAATTAAACCTCATAAAGTACTAAAAAGATTGTGTTTTTGATAGCTCAGTTTAAATATTTAAGCTGTTAATAAATATCTTTTTTATGAAACTTGGTAAGATACTTTTAAGGATTACTTATTAAGTAATTGATTCAAAAACAAACAAGTCTTAAACTAGTTAATAGTTTTCAGAAATCTCTTTGCACGATTCAATAAAAGTACAATTTCTGTTTATTGGTGACGGCACTAAAATGCACACAAGCTCTGCATTATAAAACTGATTTAGACTTAAATGCCTTCAGCTTACGCTAATTCTCATTAATTTGATACTAAAAAATATCTAATTTTTAAGAACCGTTGCTAAAAGCTGAATCAAAACTCACAGTTTAAACTTTTAAGAAATTATATAAAACTCTTAAGTTATATCTAACAAAGTTGAGGTTATACTTACTTACTGCATTAATTAATATAGGTGGTGTCGCTAGATCTTTTTGTTAGAAAGTGCTGCAGATTGACATTGTATATACTACTAGTTTTAAATTTTTATTGAAATCAAAATGGTAATATAAAAAAAAGTTTAATTTAAAAAATTAGGTTTAATTATTTTTATAAACAAAAAAATAGATAAACTTGAATATATAATTGTATTAAAAATAAATTTCTCGCACCTGGATCCATCAACATTATATATACCATTAAAAAGTATTCGGCATGTTTTATGAGTTGTACGTTTTATAAAAAATTAAGCTTAAAGTTTTGTAATACCAGAACTAAATACATCTTTACAAAGTACTAACAGTATTTAGTTTTTGATAGATGAGTTTAAAGTTTTATCTAGACACAAATATTTTTTTTTTAACTTGCAAAAATAATTTTCAGGGTTTTTAGTAAGTAATCAATGACAAACAAACAAGTCTTAAAATAGTTAGAAGTTTTCAAAAATCACTTTGCCGGATTAGAAAAAAGTAAGATTTCTATTTTTTAGTGCATCATTAGATACACACAAGCTCTGCATTACAAAACTGATTTATTATAAAATGGTATTAGCTTACAATATTTCTCAGTAATTTAGAACACAATAATATCTACTTTAAAGAGTCGTTGCAAAACGCTGAATAAAAACTTACAGTTTAAACTTTCAAGAAACTATATATATCCCTTAAGTTATATCTAACAAAGTTGAGGTTTTAGTTTAAGTCACTTATTGTATTATTAGTTATTAGAAGTTTTGTTACGTAGTCTTTTTATTAGAGTGTTGTGTGGATTGACGCAGTGAAGTTAAAAATATCACGAGTTCGAAATTTTAAATTAAAATAATAATGATATTATTACGAAAAATACTTATTCTTGAGAAAAGAAAGCTTTATTTTTTTTATAAATAAATCTAGATAAATTTTAAAAAGAAATTATATACACAAAATATTTTTTACCTGTATACATCATCATTAAATAAATTGTTAAATACCATTCAGCTTGATTTATAAGTAGTACTTTTTAAAAATTATTACGCTTAAAGTTTTGTAATACAAGAATTATTAGATCTCAGTAAAGTACTAAAAAGATAAAGTTTTAGATAGCTCAGTTTAAATATTAAAGCTGTTAATTAATATATTTTTTATGCAACTTGGTAAAATAATTTTAAGGATTGCTAAGTAAGTAATTGATAATAAAGTAAACTATTTTTAATAAGTTAATAGAATTCAATTATATCTTTGCCAGATTATAAAAAAGTACAATTTCTATTTTTTAGTGACGTTATTAGATGCACACAAGCTCTGCATTACAAAACTAATTTATTTTCAAATGCTATCAGCGTATATAAATTCTCATTAATTTGGTACACTAAAATATATAATTTTAAAGAGTCTTTGCAAAACGTTAAATAAAAACTTAGAGTTTAAACTTTCAAGAAACATTATACAACCCTTAAGTTATATCAAATAAAGTTAAGGTTTTAGTTTTATTCACTTACTGCATTAGTTATTAGCAGTGTTGTCACGTGGTCTTTTATTTAGAGGATGGTGCGGATGGACATTGTCAAGATAAATAAAGACTTATTTTAAAATATTTGATCAAACTCATAATGGTTGTTTTAGAAAAAACTAACTATTGGGAGAAGAAGGTTGTAATTATTTTGATAACTAAAATATAGATAAATTAAAAATATATATATATGTATGTATAAAATATTTTGTTGAGTTATACGTCATCAATAAATAAACTGTTAATAAGCATCCAGCTTGATTTATAATTAAACCTTTTTATAAATTATTGCGCTTAAAATTTTGTAATACAAAAAGTAATTAGACCTCAATAAAGTACAAAAAGATTGTGTTTTAGATAGCGCAGTTTATATATTTAAGCTGTTAACAAATATATTTTTTATGCAATTTGGTTAAATAATTTTTAATATTGCTTAATATCGAATTGATGAATAAACAAAAAAGTCTAAAAAAAGTTATCAATTTTCAAAATAAAAAACACTCAAGAATTTTTATAAAACCCTTAAGTTATATCTAATAAAGATTAGGTTTTAGTTTTAGTCACTTATTGTAAAAGTTATTAGAAGTGTTTTTACATGGTCTTTTTTGTAGAATGTATTGCAGATTGAAATTGTCAAGTTTAAAATACCACTAGTTTGAAATTTTTAATTAAAATAACAATGATATTTTTACGAAAAAGACTTATTTTAAAGAAAAGAAGTCTTTAAGTATTTTTATAATTATATCTAAAAAAATTTAAAAAATTTTTATAAAATTAAAATATTTTTCACCTGTTTACATCGTCATTAAATAAACTATTAAATAGCATTCAGCTTGATTTATAAGCAGTACTTTTTATAAATTATTACGCTTAAAACTTTGTAATACAAGAACTAATTAGATCTCAATAAAGTAATAAAAAGAAAAAGTTTTAGTGGGTCAGTTTAAATATTTAAGCTGTTAACAAATATATTTTTATGCAACTTGGTAAAATAATGTTTAGGATTGCTTAGTAAGTAATTGATAAAAAAATAAACAAGTCTTTTAATAGTCAATAGCTTTCAAAAATCTCTTTGCCGTATTATAAAAAAGTACAATTACTATTTTATAGTGACGTCATTAGATGCGCACAAGCTCTTCATTACATAACTGACTTAATGTTAAATGCTATCAGCGTATATTAATTCTCATTAATTTGGTACACCAAAATATCTTATTTTGAATAGTCGTTGCAAAACGCTCAAAAAAAAATTACAGTTTTAACTTAAAAAAAATTGTAAAAAAACTCTTTAGTTCTATCTATTTAAATTAAGGTTTTAGTTTTAGTCACTTATTGCATTAGTTGTTAGCAGTGTTGTCACGTATTCTTTTTGATAGAGGTAGGTGCAGATTAACATTGTCAAGTTAAAGAAACCACAAGTGAGAAAATTTTGATTAAAATCATCATGGTTATATTAGAAAAAAGATAACTATTGATAATAGAAGGCTGTAATTCATTTTATACTTAAGATATAGGTAAATTATAAAAATATATATATTTATAAAATATTTTTTAGAAGTATACATCATCAATAAATAAACCGTTAAAAAGCGTTCAGCTTGATTTATAATTTGTACTTTTTTTAAATTATTACGCTTAAAGTTTTGTAATACAAGAACTAATTAGACCTAAGTAAAGTACAAAAAGATTGTGTTTTTGCTAGATCAATTTAAATATTTAAGATGTTAACAAATATCTTTTTTATTCAACTTGGTAAAATCGATTTTTATATTGCTTAATATTTATATGATGAATAAACTAACAAATCTTAAATAAGTTAATAATTTTCAAAACTAAAAATACTCAAAAAAACTTACAGTTTAAACTTTTAAGAACTTTATAAAACCGTTCAGTTGAAACTAATAAGTTGAGGTTTTAGTTTTAGTCATTTATTGTATTACTTATTACTAGTGTTGTTACGTGGTCTTTTTGTTAGAGTGTGGTGTAGATTAACATTGTCAAGTTAAAAATACCACTAGTTAGAAATTTTCAAATAAATAATAATTAAATTATTACGAAAAAAGCCTCATTTTTGACAAAAGAAAGCTTTTATTATTTTTATAATTGAATCTAAATAAATTAAATATATATATATATATATATAAAATATTTTTTACCTGTATACATCATTATTAAGTAAACTATTAAATAGCATTCAGCTTGATTTATAAGTTATACTTTTTATAAATTATTACGCTTAAAATTTTGTTATACAAGAACTTATTGGAGCTCAATAAAGTACTACAAAGATTGTGTTTTTTAAAGATCAGTTTAAATATTTAACCTATTAACAAATATATTTTTTATGCAACTTGGTAAAATAACTTTTAGGATTGCTTAGTAAGTAATTGATAATAAAGTAAACAGGTCTTTAAGAAGTTGATAGATTTAAAAGATTTTTTTAACGGATTATAAAAAAGTACAATTTCTTTTTTTTTTTTGACGTCATCAGATGCACACATGCTCTGCATTACAAAACTGATTTATTATTAAATGCTATCAGCGTACATTAATTCTCATTAATTTTGTACACCAAAATATCTAATTTTAAAGAGTCGTTGCAAAACGCCCAATAAAAACTTAGAGTTTAAACTTTCAAGAAACTATATCCAACCCTTAAGTTATATCTAACAAAGTTGAGGTTTTAGTTTTAGTCACTTATTGCATTAGTTATTAGCAGTGTTGTCACGTGGTATTTTTGATAGAGAATGGTGTAGATTGACATTGTCAAGTTAAATAAACCATTAGTTAAATATCTTCAATTAAAATTTTAATGATATTATTAAGAAAAAACTCATTTTTAAGAAAAGAAAGCTTTAATTTTTTTTATTATTAAATATAGATTAATTAAAAAATATATTTATCTAAATCAAATATATTTTACCTGTATACATCATCATTAAATAAACTGTTAAATAGCATTCAGCTTGATTTATAAGTAGTACTTTTTATAAATTATTACGCTTAAAGTTTTGTAATACAAGAACTTATTAGATTTAAATAAAGTACTAAAAAGAAGAAGTTTTAGATAACTCAGTTTAAATATTTAAGCTGTTAACGAGTATATTTTTTATGCAACTTGGTAGAATAATTTTACGATTGCTTAGTAAGTAGTTGATAATAAAGTAAAGTTAATAAGTTTAAGAAGTTAATAGATTTCAAAAATATCTTTGCCGGAATGGAAAATAGTAATATTTCTATTTTTAGTGACGTCATTAGATGCCTACAAGCTCTGCATTACAAAACTGATTTAAATGCTATCAGCGTACATTAATTCTCATTAGCTTAATAGACAAAAATAAATAATTTTTAAGAGCCGTTGCAAAACACTCAAAAGAAAACTTACAGTTTAACCTTTTAAAAATTATATAAGATCCTTAAATAATGTCTAACAAAGTTATGTTTTAGTTTTAGTTACTGATTACATAAGTGATTAGCATTATTTTTTTATAACACGATCTTTTTGTTAGAGAGTGCTGCTGATTGACATTGTCAAGTTAAAAAAACTACTAGTTTGAAATTTAAAAATAAAATAATAATGGTATTCTTACGAAATAGACTCTTTTTTAATAAAAAAAGCATTAATTATTTTTATAAATAAAATAAAGATAACGAAAAAAAAATGGATATATATATGAATAAAATATCTTGTACTTTGATTCATCATCATTTTTAAATAAACTGTTAAATAGCAAAAGTTTTTTTTTTATAATTAGGACTTTTTATAAATTATTACGCTTAAAGTTTTGATATACAAGAACTAATTAGATCTTAATAAATTACTAAAAGTGTTAAGATTTCGATAGCTCAGTTTAAAATTTCCATCTATTGCGAATATTTATTTTATAACGTGGTAAAATTATTTTTAGGATTGTTTATTCAGTTATTGATGATAAATACAAGTCTTAAAGTAATAGTTTCTAAAAATCTCTTTGCAGGAGTAAAAAAAAGACAATTTCTATTTTTAGTGACGTCACTAGATGCACGCAAGCTCTGCATTACAAAACTGATTTATAATTAAATGCTCATAAATTTGGTACAACAAAATATCTAATGTTTAAGAACCGTTGCTAAAAGCTGAATAAAAACTTACAGTTTAAACTTTTAAGAAATTATAAAAAACTCTAAAGTTATATCTAACAAAGTTGAGTTTTTAGTTACATACTGCTTAAATTATTATCAGTGCTGTCGCTAGGTCTTTTTGTTAGATGCTGCTGCAGATTGACATTGTCAAGTTAAAAAAAAACTACTAGTTTGATACTTTTGATTGAGTTCATAATGGTAATATGAAGAAAAGGATAAATTTTTAAAAAGAAAGCTTTAACTTTTTTTATAAACAAAATATAGATAAATTTTAATAAATAAATATATTTAAAAAAATTCTTGCACCTGGATTCATCACTACTAAATATACCATTAAAAAGCATTCGGCATGTTTTATAAGTTGTACTTTTTATGAAAAACTACTCTTAAAGTTTTGTATTGCAAGAACTAAATAGATATCTACAAAGTACTAACAGTATTTAGTTTTTGATAGATCAGTTTAAAAATCTTATCTAGTCACAAGTATTTATTTTTTTACTTGGCAAAATAATTTTTAGGATTGTTAGTAAGTAATTAATGACAAACGAACAAGTCTTTAAATACTTAGAAATTTTCGAAAATCTCTTAGCCGGATTAGAAAAAAGTAAAATTTCTATTTTTTAGTGATGTCATTAGATGCACACAAGCTCTGCTTTACAAAACTGATTTATTATTAAATGCTATCAGCGTAGATTAATTTTCATTAATTTGGTACACCAAAATATCTAATTTTAAATAGTCGTTGCAAAACGCTGAATAATAACTTACAGTTTAAACTTTCAAGAAATTATATATAACCCTTAAGTTATATCTAACAAAGTTGAGGTTTAGTTTTAGTCACTTATTGCAATAGTTATTCGCTTTGTTGTCACGTGGTCTTTATGTTAGAGGGTGGTGCAGATTGACATTGTCAAGTTAAATAAACCACTAGTTAAATTTTTTTGATTAAAATCATAATGGTTATATTAGGAAAAAGCTAACTATTGAGAAAAGATGTTTTTAAATTTTTTTATTATTAAAATATAGATAAATTTAAAAATATATATATGTATAAAATATTTTGTAGCTGTATACATCATCATCAAATATAACGTTAAAAGCATTCAGCTTGAGTTATAATTGGTACTTTTTTATTAATAGTAGTAATTTTTATAAATTATTACGCTAAAAGTTATGTAATACAAGAACTAATTAGATCTCAATTAAATACTAAAAGTATTGAATTTTTTATAGCTCAGTTTAAAAATTTAATCTATTAACAAATATCTTTCGAATGCAACTTGGTAAAATAACTTTTAGGATTACTTAGTAAGTAATTGATGAAAAACAAACGAGAAATTTTGCATAGTAAAATAAAAAATGCCTATTTTTTCAACAAGACCTACAAAGGTACTTTTAAATTTTTTCAAAACTTTATATCTTTTTGAGATATGCTCTCTTAATTTTTTTTAAGAATTCGAGTTGTTTGAATTTAAATTGTCCAAATTTGTATTGTCATGTAACCACTTTTTAATAATCACATTTTTGTTGAAAACACTTTTCTAAATAAAACTTTAAAAGTATTTATTAGCTTATGTAGTGGTTACTAAAATTCAAAAAATACTAATTACTAACAAATAAGTCAGAATTAAGCTAATAAGCAAAATTAAGAACAATAATACAAATTTTAATTAAATAAAAGTTTATAACAATAGAAGAAAAGCATGGATAGATAACAAAAAAATGCTTAAATAAATAATATATAAATAATAAAAACATAGATAAAATTAAAATAGCTTAATTAACTAGTTTAAAAGTCTTAATAAAAATGAATAGATAAATAAAGAGAGGCTTAAATAAAAAAATTATTAAAATAAACTAGATAAAAAAAGTTATACTCTATATTAGGAATATTATAAATATATATATATATATATATATATATATTAATTTTAGACAGAAATCTATTTTGCAATTCATTTATTTGTTAAGATAAAATTTTTCATTTTGAGCTTATCAAAAGTTCATGTAGATAACTAAACACATTTGTGTAAAACAGTAAAATTAATATAATTGTAAGATTATGCATCATAAAAGGTAAATGAAATTATATGTTCAATGCTATGCTATTATAAAACTATTTAACAAAATTTAAAGTATAAAGCTAAAGTACTAGTAGTTAAAACCATTTATATCATTTTCAATAAGGAGAACAAATTAATTCAAACTATCTTTAAATATAAACAACAAAAACGAAACTAAGTAGCGAAATTACAATAATTTAAACAAATTAGAACTACAAACAATTTTTTTTTTGCATAAACTTTGTTTATTAGTTTTTATAAACAAAGATTCTAAAACACTAAAGTGGTACATATTACGACCGTTATAAACACTGGAAAACATATTATTGTATAATTTTTTGAGCATTCCAAGTTATTTAACAAATGTGCCGATTGAATTATTATTGGCTTGTTTGTCCCATAGGTCATCCAGTATCTTAAAGTATTGGTAACATGCTGGTCCTTTCTTATGTGGAATTGTTGCGATGTTCTCCAGATATATACACTATTATATATTTAATAGACTTTTATACATATCTGGAAAGTATTCGAATGAAAGTATTCTAAACACCTCAAAAAAATAAGATGAATTTCAAACAAAAATGATAATAGTAGTAAAAAACAAACATTGTGACTATATAAAAGAATAGAATCATTATTCAAAAGTTTAGTTAATAAACCAATTTATATCAAGCTAAATTTTTATTTACAAAAAAAAGTAATAAAACAAATGTTGTAACCAAATAAAGTGTTTTACTTAAGGTTATAAATATATTTATATAACACAAAACTATAGTGGCAATGTATTTGTTTTAAAATTTAAAAAATAATAATGTGCATCGTTTACTCGACGACCTTTTGAAATTTTTTCATTAAAAGACGTTCATTTAATTTAAAAAATTTAAACCTAGTACCGGTACAAATCTCACTCTTTTATTTCTTCACGTAAACAAATAAATCTTTGCAGATATGTTGTACAGGATTATTCATTTTTCTATTTAGTTTAAACATTTTTTGACTTATGACCATCCAAACATTAACTTAAAAAATACACAATTGGTTGAATTTATAAAGATATCTTAGTACCGCTGGACTTCTAACTCAGTCATTTATAAACAAAAACAAATAAAACTTTACAAAAATGTTCTGTTATGTTTCATCTTCAGTTGACTTATTTATTTTTGATAATAACTTATTTATATTTCAAATTATAACCTGTTAAGCTTTTCAAAGGTCAAATAGTTTAATCTGCTCTAAGTAGGAAAATTAAGAACTAAACTAAAACATATGTCTTATTTTTTAAATATAAATTATTATTTTATTGTTGTATATGCATTTTATTTTTTTTATACTTTTTATTGAAGCTTAACATCATTCATAAAAGTATGCGTAAAAAGATTTTAATAGTTGAAAACCTAAAAATATTAAATTGTGTAAACAATAAAGGGAATGATATTAAAAATTTGAGTTTATATTTTATTTTTTAGTAAGGTTACAAGAAATATCGAATTTAAGTTAATTAAAGCTTGTTTTATAAATTTATATCAAGCAAAAAAGATTGTGATAAAATTATTAAATATAATCCAATATTTTGGAAACTGCTAGAACTAATAATGATATAAAATATTATGCACAACTATTGAAATTTTGAACTTTATACTCACATTTAAAGTTTTTATCAAGGTCACAGAAAATATTAAATTTTGGTTAACTTTAGGTTTTGATACGAAAAATATTAAGCAAAAAATATGTTCTATACTTATTTATTATATGCAATAATATATAGGGTATGGAATGTAAAGATGAGGTCTCAATGAAGACTGGAGAAACTACAGTTGACATTTTTGGCGAAAGAAATGTTAGTTTTGTAAAATACAAACAAGTAAACATTTATATGGTTGTGTTAAGGAAATGCCAAGCTATTAGAAAAATAATAGATTTAACAAGGAATGATTTTTAAGCACAGTAAAGTTCTGTTGTGGGTAAGTGTAAAAAATAATACCTTTTATAAAATTATACTTTAAATATTGATCACTGAAAATAATTATTTAGGCCGATTGCTTGGCTGGCTTGATAATGTTTTAAAATTATCAAAACAAGGTCAAGCAACACAACAAAAATGAACTTCGTTTGAAAAAAGTTATATTGTACATAAATATATCAAATTTTTTATTTAAAATAACCATCACTATTAAATCAAAACATTTAGTTTTCATCTTACAACCAATCACAGAGAGAAGTGCCTGACATCAACCAACCGCCAGAGTCAGACTACGAACCGGAATACGCTGATGAGATAAACCAGCAGATGCTCTACAGGGAAACCCAGCTCAGAGTGCCTAAGAATTACCTTCAAGGTTAACATGATTGATTGGTATAAATGACTGATTATATAGTTAGAATAATATTTTAAGTAAGTTGTGGTAAAAACGTATACAACATCCGACTAAATAAAATCAACTGTCAGTTTCTTTTAACACTATGTTCAAAAATGAAACTAAAATCCAGTTCGTTATTCTAACAGATAAAGACCTAGATTACAGATACCGTGTATTTTTAATTGACTGGGTAATGCAAGTTTGTTACGTGTGCGGTTTGATGCAGGAGACCCTGTACGCTACGGTGGATATTTTTGACCGATACCTCGCGGTAAGTGGTTTTTGATTGGTTGAAAGACTTTTGCTGTTAGCTATTCGATTGTTACCAAATAAAAAAATAGTTAGTTCAAAAAAGTTAGTAGTATGTTGATATTGTAGAAAGAAGTAAAGCTGTTAGTTCTATAGATTCAGATATTGTTCCTCAATAAACTTTAAACAAGTCTTTACTATAATTTTAATTATATAAAATCGTTTCAATTTATTAATTAATTCACAGGTAGAAGCTGATATTTTAATAATAGAAGATTTACAGCTCGTTGCATTGACTGCCATGCTTATTGCTTCAAAAGTTCAAGAAAGATATGTTCTTCAGGTTGATTTTGCTAAAATTAATTAATAACAAAACACCCAAAACATTTTATAGTTTTGTATCTCTTGGCCACTAAAAAATATACGGATCTATACCAGACAACCTTTGGTGTTTTATAAACTGTTGTAGAAATTTGTTATAACGCATGGGTTTTTTTTTTTAATTTAAGATTTAATTTAGATGTCAAGGCTCATATTTCTATTTAAGAAGAATAATTTACAAACTAGAACTATTATATATATTCTAGAACCAAAAGTTAGTACTAAAAAAGCCTATTTAGTACTAAGACTTTTTTTAATTAAAGTGTTAAAACTGTCCATAATACTTAACAAAGCATTATAATAAATTCAACAAACTATTATATAATTTTTGCAGATTTCAGACTTTATTTATTTTAGTAATAATGCAGTCACTAAAGCTGAAGTTCTTTGGATGGAATTGAGAATATACAAAGTTATCAGTTTCAAGCTAAACATGCCAAGCTGTCTCAACTTTCTAAGAAGGAACTTATTAGCTGGTAGTGTAAGTTAAATCCTTGAATTACTTGAATAAATGAATAGTAATTAGTAAAACTTTTGTTGGTGATTATTAAAAAAGCTTATGAGTTTTGTAATTCTTTGTTGAAAGTGTTGTTGAAATTATATTCGGTACAGATTGTACATTGAATTTTACAAACAATCCAAAGAAATTGAAAGTATTGATTTCAACTTTATTAAAGAAAACACTAAACTATAAAGTTATGACTAAGTAACTTTCAAATAACAGGTCGAAGAATGTATCACTACTTAGCGAAATACTTGATGGAGTTAGCAATGTTGGACTACAGACTGTAACATATATTGCCGTCAAAGGTCGGGGCTGCTACACTTTGCTTGACACTTTATTTAAGTTGTGGAGATGATTCTTGGGTGATTTTAAGTTATATATGTTTCAAATATAATCTACAATTAATCATGCACATCTTTATGATAATTTTCAGAGCTATTTTGCGTTTAGTATTTTATTTATCACTATCAATGTTATTTAAAATTAGGTTGGTAGCAAAATTGTTTTATTTTGTTCTCAAAATGTATTAAAACGAATTAAAAATTTTAATTATCTGTATTGAGTAAATTATTTTTATTCTAGATATTGTAGTTTTTAAAAAAAAAACAACACATGAAAATAAATAAGCTTAATTTATTATACTTAACTCATAAGTTTACACGATGAGTTGTAACATGAACAGCAATCTAAATACAAAAACATTTCGCAGTTAAGTCTTATTTACTGATTTAGAATTCTAAGCCATGCAAGTTTTGAGTATGTTATTTTATAAACTACAGTTCTCTCTTTAGTCATTGTAATTATCATGAAAACTAAAAGATAATTTGTAATTTAAATTTAATAGTTTGCAAAAAAACACAGATTTGATAAAAGAATTTAAACTAAACTTCCATTCAAAAAATAATTGTTAAAGTTACTCAGACTTCTGCACTAGAATATTACAGCACTTACAATAAGGATGAGTTGATGCCGACTAAACGTAGGATGTGCGCATTACTGTATGATGCAACAAACCAGAACAATCAGTATTTAGAGTTTGTCTATTCTTAATACGGCCGAAGAAAAAACATGAGGGTATCAAGGGTAAGTTTTTCTTCAGCATTTTACAGATTTACATAACAGATTAAAAAACACTTAAAGATCATAGTTTTTTTTTTCTTGTTGTTAGCAGTTGTAAGGAGTGTTTTCTGTAGGTTCGTATTAAAATTGCCAATAAATCAGACGTTGAATTGTGAAATTCAGTTGCAATCTAACGGCAGTTACCAGTGCTAAAGTGATTAGTTTCGTTGAGCTTAACTGATACAACAGTTCTTCAGGACTAAGCAAAAAATATAATATTAGAATAAGGAATAATACGATTTAGTTTTTATGGTTAATGTATTTTTTTTCTTGGTTGATTAATAAGAACATCAGAGCTTTGCGTATGATAACTATAGTGTTATTGCGAAGTCTAAAACCTAGGAAAGATTAAATCTGAGAAGAGTTTTACTAAAAACATAATTTTGTTAATAGAGTGACATTGTAGTTGAAAACATTCGCATCATAGAAGAAATCGCTGAACAGTACAACTACGATGATTTGTAGTGAGGGCATATACATAGGGTAACAACTGGTTGCCACGAGTAGTTACAGCTTGAAATTTATCCTAGTCGTTCAAAACCTCCTGATAAAAATGATTTGTCAAATAGTTTATTACAGTTTCTACCTCGATAAACATTTTGTACATGTAGTAATGATAAGATCTTATCTTTTAAAATATTACTGTTCTACGTTGAATTTTGTTTTTATAAATTATTTTTAACTACAAAGCTTTTAAAACAATTACATTTTGCTCTAATGTTTAAAGTAACTGATTTTATATAGTTGTTATTTTATAAACAACTAAAAAAATTATAGTGATATAAATGGTATAAAAGTTAATAAAGATGATAAAAATAGATGGTAATCAAATAAAATAGAAAAATATGTAATTTGTTTATACGTAAATTGTTAATTACTGAAGTTATTTGTATGACAGATTAGTTTAAGTTTCAATAGGTTTTTGTATTTACTGATTGTTATGCCGACCTTTCCTTAGAAAATCCTTTTTTTATTTCTTAAATGCGCAAAAGGACATTAGCAGTTGTTAGGAATCATATAAAGTATTTGGAAGTGACGAATTAATAACGATTTATTTTCGATAAATATATTTTCAGCATGTTTTAAACCATATCTTGTGCAAACTTTGATAATGCTACTTTTTTTGCTTACTTAAAACTAACAGACATCTAGTTTTGTGGAACGTTTTTTTCAGTTTCACCTAATTATAAAATGCAACACATACTTAATAATTATCCATGATCTTTTTTTAATTTTTTGATTCATCGCTTAACAACGTTTCACTAAAAGTTTCTGAGTTTAAGGAATTAAATATTAATTGGAAAGGTAAATTCACACATAATCAAACAAACTTACTTAATCTAAAAAATATTTATTGTTGTAAAAGGAAGAGTTTGAGACTAGTATTTTTTCACCGTTAAACTTTTTTTTCTAGTTTCGTATTAAATTTTTAACAAATTAAAAATTAACTACGAAAAAGGTTTTTGCAGTACTGAATGTTTAAACCAAATTTTAAAATTTATTTAATCGTAATTATAAGATTAACGATTAAATATGTTATGTAATTTATATGTAGTATAATTCGTCACTTTAATAAAGCTAATAGAGTTGTTAATAGCTTATAACTTGGTTCAAAATAATTTTAAAATATACGTTTTAACATTGAGTACTGCAACAAATTTTTTGTACTTAACTTTATTTTGTTTAAAATCCTTTATCACCCAAAGGAGCTTAATGTAAACTTTGTTTGTGAATACGCTCTAAGCAATAATTATTAATTAAGTATTTTAATCCTGACTAATACAAAAGTTATTTTTTATATAAAAGATTTAAATTGTGTATTATTTTTTTATAAATGATTACCAAGAAGATTACCCTAGTATTAAAATTTTACCAACTAGATTTCTTAAAAAATATTAAAAATTTAAGTAGAGTTTTTGCTAATAACTCAAAGTTTTAAGTAATATAATTCAAATAGCTTTAACAAACGAAATTGTTTTCCTACAGAATAATTTAAAGGTACCGAGTAGCTTTATTAAAATCAATTAAAAACGCCATGTAAAATTTATGAACTACTCAAAAAACGCAAGTTATTTGAATCCTAAAACTTTGAAATATTTATAAATTTATGCATAAATAATAAAAAATTATTAAGAATGCTTCATTGTTAAACACAGAAAACAACATTTCGTTGTTTTAATTTGACCGATAAATTGTACAAATTATAGAGTTAAAAATAACAAAACAGCTAAAATTAACAAAAATTCTTTGTTTTAACACATTATTACTTAGAATTAAAAACCACAACGTAATGCTAAAAATGTGTATTAAGTGACATTTTGTATTACAGATGAAAATACTATTCAAAGTATTCTTAAGTTGTAATAAGTATGTTTACCTAATATAACTTTTACCCAAAAAAAAAGTTATGTAAAACTTGAATATAAAGAAAAGCATGTATGTATCGAACAGAAAAAGATGAAATAGCACAGTAAACAAAAAACATTTAAGAAATATGACAATAAAAATGCTATTATAAAAATTTTGATTAATTCATATTTAAAATTTTAATGTACTGCAGCATATTTGCAGTAACACTTTTTTACAAACCTTTTTAGTAATTTTATGGTCAAACTATAGTTGTTTTTTAATACTGATTATGAATATATATCAAACCCTATGTAAATTAAATTGTGTGTATTTTACCAACTATCTTAGAAGCTTTTTTTCTTGTATAACTTAAAAAAATTCTCTGAACGTACCTTTTGATAACAAATAAGAAATTTAAAAAGGTGACAGTAATATTTTTAAACACTAGCCTGTTTTGTGGCACTTTTGCAATACATAAATTTGAATTTTAGGCTAAACTACGATTGAAATTTATTGCAACAGACAATGAATTTATGTAAGCATTGGTAGCCTTGGAAACTCGAATAAATATTTTCAGGTCGGTAAAGCTTGAAAATATTATATTCTAGTAAATACAAAGTCCACACAATAACGATCATTTCTACTGGAAACTGATGTTTAAAATTTTATACGGGTCAAACTGTATTGTTATTTTAATGATAGATTTTTAGAATTTGCTTTTATTAGAACTATTTAATGTTGGATACACATTGTTTTTATAATGCATGTACTAACCAATTAAATTGTCATTTTTGTATAAAAATATGTAGTTAAGTATTAATTAATATATAAAAGTTTATTTTCAGTGTAGTTTTTTATTTTAATAACAACTAAAATAATTTGTACTATTTTCAGACACATGAAAAATTAAGTTTATTTATTTATATATTAATGATTTTATAAAAGAAAGGGACTTGTTCTATGCCTCCACAATCTGTATATTTTACTGTAGCTTCAATCAATGGATCATTTATATACAGACTTTTCGTGTTAAAAGTTTAAGAACTAGTTTATGGTTTGGCTTAATATCTCCATAAATTAAATACTTAAGTGTACTACCCAGTCAATTTTCGAATAAAGCATAAGCTAGGAGTAATAAACGTACAGCCGAAATACCAGGATTATTTTAATCACAAAATGTCTGACAGGCGACGTTTCATTTAAAATAAAAATAACTTCTAAACATCAATAAATTTGAGCTATTTCAAACAGATATACTTAAATGGAAGTTTGTTTTTATTAGTAAGTTAAATCTTAATAAGTATTAGTACTTATTAATAATCAATTACAATGTTGCTTTAGAAAAAAATTCAGTTTTTTAGTGCGTTTACTTTTTTTCAAACTTGTCCTGCAAAAGTATTATATTTTTTAATATGGGATGTTGATTTAATAGAAAATTTTTAGGATTAATACTTGTTTCAAATACTTATTATTTATGGCATATTTTCAATAATGCTTCTACTATCAAAAAAATAGTCTCTTTACTTTTAGATACATAAAAGATTTTGATTACCAAAAATGTTTCTTTTCCCTAAATGGATATTTTCAGCCATTTACATAGTTTATTCTCTGGTGTTTTAAAAGAAGATAAAACTGGTCTCAAAGCCATTCACTTTTGAAGTTTTGTGGCATTTTGTTTTCTTGGTCTACAGATTTTGCTGTTAATTAAAAAAAAAAACTTTTTTTAATATTGGCTATCTACACTTTTTTTAATATTTGTAAATACATACTTAGTTCCTTACCACAGATGTTTTTGTGTCAAAACTTTATTCCGACTAACGGAGTTTCACTGCTCTCAAATAAATTTAAGAACAGATCTACGGAGTCTATAAAATATTAACACACATTAGAATAAAAGCATGTATAATTATGTGTAGTGTTTATGTGAGTAGTAACTATAAACGAACTATATGGTTAAAAACAAGGTTTGGAATAAAAACATGAAATTATAAAATTGTCTACAAAAAATACAAATTTAATAATAGCAAACACTGACCTCAAAAAAGCTATAAGAATATACAAGTTTTTAAAAATGAAAATTAAATTGAGTTAAGCAGAAATGTTACGTCATAATAAATTTAATAAATTGATCAATAATTTATGCAGCTTAAAAACATGAAGTATTAAATTTGTAAATGTTTTTAATTGTAAATGTGAATGTTGTGAAATAAATAAGTGCATAAGTAGACAGAGTTATATAAAGTAGAATTGTCGGTTGTGGGAATAAATATTCGATAAATCTTGCCGCTTGTTCAGAAGAAGGTCTTAATCTTTTGCTGCAATTACTGCTCTTTCTGTATTGCAAGTTGGGCAAATTCTACTTACTCTGTTGGATGCATGCTTGATCTTTGAAACAATACTCCACTCCATGCTTGGCCTTTTACCGTACCTGTGAAAAAAGCTCCAGACATAATCCGATAAACGGGTGCTTTTTTTTTTATTTATATTTTTAAAAGTATGTTTATGATTAGCATATCTATCCTTGAAACTACCTGCTGTACTTCCGATATAAATTTTATCTGGCCCCTTACTTTCAACTTTAACTTTATAAATTACATTTTAATTAAACAACTACCTTTTAATTACCTTTTTATTACCTTTACAATCACAAACAATTACAAATTAAATACTTCATGTTTTTTTAAGCTGCATAAATTATTGATCAATTTGTTAAATTTATTATGACGTAACATTTCTGCTTAACTCAATTTAATTTTCATTTTTAAAAACTTGTCTATTTTTAGAGCTTTTTTGAGGTTAGTGTTTGCTTTTATTAAATTTGTATTTTTTGTAGACAATTTTATAATGTTATGTTTTTATTCCAAACTTTGTTTTTAAACCATAAAGTTCGTTTATAGTTACTACACACATAAACACTACACATAATTAATTATACATGGTTTTTTTCTAATGTGTGTTAATTTTTATAGACTCCGTAGATATGTTCTTAAATTTATTTGAGAGCAGTGAAACGCCGTTAGTCGGAATAAAGTTTAGACACAAAAACATCTGTGGTTTATATTTCGATAAGCTTAGCTTATGAGTATCTCCAGGATTTAACGCCTTTTAACGTTACATCTTATACTTAGTTCCTTATCTATTTTGTAGTTGTTTTTTCGTAATTATCAGTAGTGCAATTTAAATTAGAATGGTGTTGTAAACAATTTAAAAAGAAAACAATTCACGTTGTAGATATTTATTTTAAGTTCAGACAGTAACTAAAAATCACCTCGAATCGGATTAAAAATTTATTATAATTTCTATTTAAATATAAACTGTTGTTTGTTCAGCGATAAATTTAAGTTACTGTCTGAGCTTTAAAAAAAAGACTAGTTTTTCAAATTTACATTTGTATTCTACAATTTTAGACTAGTAACTATAGTTAATTTTGTTAGATAGAGCTTTGGAACAAAATTTTGCTTTGTTTTCGATAATTAACAAAACACGATGAAACTATTACAAAAAAAGTTTTTAGTGTAGAACTTATATTAAAAAAATTATATAATATCGATATAAAATAAAATAATTAACATTTTTATGAAAAGCTTGTTATCATTTCTTAATAAATTTAAACACTTTTTAAAATAAAAAAAGGCAAGCTTGTACTTTTACATTTTTAATTGCAAAGAAATATATTTGAAAAAAACAATGTCTTTATAAAGGAATAAAACATAAAATCATATTCAAAAGTGAGTTGTAACAAATTTCATTATTTGCACATCTCTCTAGTAAAACGGTTACTACCATTTCTAACCCGCAGTCATTCGTACCCCGACCATTTCTAACCTAATCAATTAATATTCTGAGTTATCTTGAGCTCTACTGAGTCATACTAAAGATTTCGATTTCAAAAACTTCATAAAATCCTGAGTTATCCTGAGTGTGTAGAAAAAGTTTACTAAAGGTTTATAAAACAAAACGAAGTGTTTAAATAATAATTTCTTAAAGGTCAATTTTTTTCTAAGCTTTTAAAAATTTATAAAATATATAACATTTTCTATATCTTAAAACATTTTTTATTATTTTTTAAATGTTTCAAACTGTTTGTAAAAAGCAGATTTTGAAAGATACCGTTTTATAATGTAATTTTGAATGAAAAAAATTTAAAATTAATCGATTTTGTCTTTTATATTAAAACTTATTTGAAAAATATTTGTTCCTACAAGTTGCTTAGAATCCATTCATGATCTGACTGTACAAATTTTAAAATGACTTGCTAAAAAATTGATGAATTTTTCTATTCTATGGTTGATAGAATTACAGTCTTTGATTTTTTTCATTATCTAATAAAAAAGAAAAAAATTTTCTTAAAATTTTAATTTTACCAAAATTAAAATAAAACCTTTTGTAATTTAAGGTTAACATTGTAATCACAGTTAAACTGTTTATTTATAATTTATTTCATTGTATTCTTTTTTTTTTTTGTTAATACTTTTTGTTTTTTTTTATTGTTTATTTTATTAAATTAATCATTAATACAGTTCATTATTAATTTGTTTTTACTTTATTAGTAGTTATTTATTGCTACTTTTGTTGCAATTTGTTTATTCTTGAATCATTATCACTTTTATCTTAGCTTGAAGGTTTGTTTGAAAAATATTAGCATTTTTCCTTGTAGAAAAATTAATCATAAGTGTTATACTACTGCAGTGCACAATAGATATGTGCTTTATGAATCTGAATTTATATAGAGTTTATGAATTTGAAAAAATTTCTTTATTGAGTTTTTCATCAAATGCGGTACACACTGATGTCCACGCAACGGAACCCGGCTATGTATACTTGGTATTAGAAAGTTCGTTTAACCTTTTGAAATCTACATAAACAAAATTTGAAAAAACAGGTTAAGCAGGGATTTTAATTAGTTAAAGGATACAGATAAAAAATTCTCTGTTTGTTCGAATCTTTTTTTGGGTGACAAGCATGCGCAAGTGTCCCTTCCACAGGCTACGCCCCTGTTAAATTGGATTATAACCTTAACTTTAAAACTCTATTTGATAACAATATTTGATTCATTACTCCTTATTTGTTTGTTGTAAATAAAATTTTAACTTGATATAAAGTGGCTTACTAACTAAACTAATAAATAAATGGTTTAAATCTTTTATATCATTACAATTTTTGTTTATCACTATCATTACCATTTTTGTTTAAATTTTGATACACTTTTGATAACTCATTTGAATTTTTATAAAAGATAACAAACTTTGTCAGTGATTTTGCAAGCGGGATCACGCTTTGTTTTTACAAATGCATCGTTTTTACCACACTCCCTTGTTACAAAAAAAAAGGTTCGAGCAGAAAAATAATATCAATAACCAGTTACCATTTTTCAAATGTAATACTCGAATCTTAATCGTTTTTATGGTTAGCCACATAATACCAGACACTTGATTTTAGCTTCTTCAGTCTCTCTAGCATAAGATATGTTGAGATCCACCTTGTATCCACATCTTGAACAAGAAGCAAGGTTTTTTGTTTTGTTTGTGCGTAGTCAATATTTACCTGAATTTTTTTAGCGTTTCGCTTGCTTTAGAATAAAATCTGAATGGCAAACTATTTTTGGTACCTTTGCTAATAGCAATTTTGTGTAATCGTCCTCAAACAATGAATTCTTAATAAGTAGCTGAAGCGTATCGAAAAAACAGGGTACTGACGAGGTTTTTAACAATGTTAATGCCATACTATCAAAATCTACCCGCGTTCAAAATCCACCAGATTTTTTTTTACATTTTATTTATTTACTAATTTATCTTATATATATTTTTTTTTTTCACTATCACTGTTACCCCTAACCCTTACCCTCGTTCGGTAAGCGGTTCTCGAATTTGACTGAGTGGATTTTGATCGGGTGGATTTGAACGCGGATGGATTTTGATCGCGGGTCGATTTTGAACGTGTCCTCATTTTAATATTTCTTGTATTGTCTCCCACAAGAAACGTGATCACGATCCAAAGTAATGTTCCAATTACTAAGCATATCCTGAATGTAATCACAAATGTTTTGGCCAGTGTGCTCACCCTCCATTTCCTGGCAATTCAAAACACGATGTTTAAACACAAAAATTTCATTCAACCAGTGCGCGGAAGAAATATACGATTCATTTGTCCTCGAATTTTTTTAAAAATCCCTTGTAAATGACGAATACGAAGCATGTCACTAAGAGCTCAATTAAGCCTTGATCTCCAAGTTTTCAAAAACTACTTAATATTTTAAAAGTAATTAATTTTAGGTCTATTTTTAGTTTAAAGTTTAGTTTAAGGTTAAAAACTGTGTTAAGTTGTATAAACATTGAAAACATACTGTAAAGCTATATTACAAGCGTTTTTTTAACCAAAAAATGTGATCATGACAAAAGTTCTATAAAAAAATGAAAGATTTTTTGTATCAAATCGAAATTTTACTTCTAAAAATGCAAAAATTGTTTAAAATCTAGGTTTTTTAATGAATTTGTTCAAAATTCAGGTTTTTCCAGGCTTTTTAGTCTAAATTGTCAAACTCGAGGGCTCCAGGTTTTTTAGCAATCCTTTTAGGAGAATGACATAACTTCAACTATTTTAAGATTTGTTTTCATAAAAATCTTTCACTCCAGAAAATAGAACATCAAGTTAAATACATTTTGTGAGCTATAGATGTTGGCAGGCCAACATCCAAAGTTTAGTTGGGTCTGGTTGACTATTTGTGGGAAGATTGACAACCTGTCAATATTTGTGATCTTTGCCACTTATATGACATCAACGGGATGACTTTCTAGCACGTTTGTGCTTAGGACCCTCTGAGGGCAGCTTGGTATTCTTATTACTTAAATTGGACATAATAAATATAAAATACTTTTATACTAACTTCTTGTAATGTATCAGTGAATATTATCTATCAATAATAAAGAGTATTCTATAATACTTAATATAAATTAAGCAAGAAAGTTTGTGTGGTGTATCTATTATACAAATGAACCATATTAAAAAATATTAAAAAATTTCTTACTCAAAAAGTTTAAGCTGCTTTTTAAACTTTTATAAATCAGTAGTCAAAAGTTTTCCGATGAAATAATGCATCACTGATTTTAAGCCTTATTTCTTATAAATGTAGCAAGCTCTAAGTATTCTCTTAATAATCAGAGTTGAATAGCCAATAATGCAAGTAGATGCAGCAGTTCATTATAAATTAATTAAGATTTTAATGTTAACAGATGTTTTTTTCTTTAGAATATATTTTTTAAATAGAGTATTAAAATGTTTGAAGTTATAACATAGATAAACAAATAAAAATTATCAAAAAAACAAATAATAAAATATTAACAAAAGTATATAGCTAAAAGTATGCAAGCATCTGTTTTAATTTGTACATTTAAGTTGCATTCATTACAACGAGCAAACATAAAAAATTAAACATATGATGAATAAATAAGAGCGGTTGTTCATTGAGCAGAGATTAATCACCTTAACTATGTGCTTAATTATATATAAGAGTCAAACAAATATAATTTATCATAGTTTTTATACTGTGTACATAACTCTAAATAAAACTTTGTAAGGCTTTTATAAGTGTGAAAAAATATTTTTTTTACACTCAAGCGTGAAATTACTTACTATTTTTACATGTTATTTAACTTTTGACAAACAACTAAGTAAAATTCAAAAAGTTTAAAGTGGTCTACTGAATCCAAAATTTTGGACTCGGCCGGATCCGAATCCGAATTTTATTTTTAAATAAGAATTTGGCCGAGTCCGTATCCGAGTCTTATTTTAAAATTTAGAATTCAGCCGAGTCCGAATCCGAATCTCATTTTTAAATTAGGATTCGGACTCGGCCGAATCTTGGATTCGGTAGATCACTTGTTTCCATATAGGGAAGGACTATTTTAAAAAAGCAAAAACTAACTTTTTTAATCAATTTTGTCGTACAGATTTAAAAGTATCTAAGTTTGATATGAACTTAATAGTTTCTTTTGTTAAGTTTACTATTTATTTTCAGTCAAAAGAAATTTCTCAAAGAAAAATTAAACAGTTTTTTTTCCACTTTTGTTTACAAAATATTGTTGATTGTGTGTTTGTAACTGTATGATTGTTGAAAACCATTTTCTGAACTAGCAAAAAACATTTTACAATAAATCAAATAGTTACAACCACAGTACAATGTAAACACGAGCGTTAACTCAGCTTGATTAGTATTTTTTCAATTTTAAAAAAGTTTCCAAACTTTAGATCTTATTATTTTCCTTATATTTAAATCTAACTAAGATTTTTTTGTTCTAGAGAACACTGCTTTGCCTTTAACTTAAAAAAGTCAACTGGATTGGGATTTGAATTTTTGAGTGGGGCCCCTTAGAAAAATATGATTATATTTATGGATTTTTACTCTAACAGATATTTTAGCAAGAAAATTGATTTTTTTGTCTTTGAAATTTGTAATCGAGTTTACTTGTATATACTATTAAAAAAAAAAAAACTTAGAAAAAAAACAACGATCCTTGAGAACATAGCAAAATAAAAATATGAAAAAAATAAAAATAAATATACTTTCTGGCTAAAACATCTGTTAGAGTAAAATTCCAAAAAAACTCATTTTTTTATAAGTGGACCCACTCAAAGTTTAAACCCCATTTGAATAGATTTTTTTTAGTTAAAAGTTTGTAAATAAAACAATACACTATAAAGAATTGAAAAACTTGTTTTAAAGCAATATAGTAATAAATAGATATTAGATAAGCACTAATACGTATTAAAATTTAATTACCAACAAAAACACTTTTCTTCTTCAGTATATCAATTACAAAAAAACTCTACTCTATTTTTTTTTTTTTAAATGATACTTCACCTGCTAGATAATTGTGTTCGGGCCAGATATTTCCTTGAAAGATGTGCGTTTACCACTCCTAGCTTATTTTTTTCTTTCTAAAAGTAACTTGGTATTAAACTCTAGTATAGAATTTGATGAACAAAACCAAAAAAATACAGATAGTTGTAAAAGTTTTGAAATTAAAATTCTGTTAGCAAAAGATCCATTAAAGGAAGTTGTAGAAAAATTTACAGACGCTGTGTACGCAAAGAACAACTCTTCAAAAAGTTTAAATTAAAACAGACAGACTAAAGAAAAGATAAAATGTTTTTATGAAATTATAAATCGTTTTACTGGAATGCACATAAAAATGAAACGTTGGTAAAACATTTTATTATATAATTCAAAAACAAAATGACAATTTAATTGGTTAGTACATGCATTATAATAATAATGCATATACAACATTAAATATTCCTAATAAAAATAAATATTAAAATGAAATTGTTAGCACATCTATACAGTTTAATTTATAAATCAACGTATTAGTCCCCGAAAAATATTTGTTAATATGTGAACTATGTATTTACTATTATAGCAATATTTTCAAGCTTAGGTATATTAATAAAGCTTACTTGAACTTTTATGGCTACCAATGCTCAAATAATCTATTCGTCTATTGTAAGCTTTTATAAGCGTGAAAAAATATTTTTTATACACTCAAGCGTGAAATTACTTACTATTTTTTTATGTTATTTAACTTTTGACAAACAACTAAGTAAAATTCAAAAAGTTTAAAGTGGTCTACTGAATCCAAAATTTTGGACTCGGCCGGATCCGAATCCGAATTTTATTTTTTAATAAGAATTTGGCCGAATCCGTATCCGAGTCTTATTTTAAAATTTAGAATTCGGCCGAGTCCGAATCCGAATCTCATTTTAAAATAAGGATTCGGACTCGGCCGAATCTTTGATTCGGTAGATCACTAGTTTCCATATAGGGAAGGACTATTTTAAAAAAGCAAAAACTAACTTTTTCAATCAATTTTGTCGTACAGATTTAAAAGTATCTAAGTTTGATATAAACTTAATAGTTTTTTTTTGTTAAGTTTACAATTTATTTTCAGTCAAAAGAAATTTCTCAAAGAAAAATTAAACAGTTTTTTTCTACTTTTGATTACAAAATATTGTTGATTGTGTGTTTGTAACTGTATGATTGTTGAAAACTATTTTCTGAATTAGCAAAAACCATTTTACAATAAATCAAATAGTTACAACCACAGTACAATGGAAACACGAGCGTTAACTCAGCTTGATTAGTATTTTTTCAATTTTTAAAAAGTTTCCAAACTTTAGATCTTATTATTTTCCTTATATTTAAATCTAACTAAGATTTTTTTGTTCTAGAGAACACTGTTTTGCCTTTAACTTAAAAAAAGTCAACTGGATTGGGATTTGAATTTTTCAGTGGGGCCCCTTAGAAAAATATGATTATATTTATGGATTTTTACTCTAACAGATATTTTAGCAAAAAAATTGTTTGTTTTTGTCTTTGAAATTTATAATCGAGCTTACTTGTATATACTATTAAAAAAATAAAAACTTAGAAAAAAAAAACAACGATCCTTGAGAACATAGCAAAATAAAAATATGAAAAAAAATAAAAATAAATATACTTTCTGGCTAAAACATCTGTTAGAGTAAAATTCCAAAAAAAATCATTTTTTATAAGTGGACCCACTCAAAGTTTAAACCCTAATTAGATAGATTTTTTTTAGTTAAAAGTTTGTAAGTAAAACAAGACACTATAATGAATTGAAAAACTTGTTTTAAGGCAATATAGTAATAAAATAGATATTAGATAAGCACTATTACGTATTAAAATTTAATTACCAACAAAAACACTTTTCTACTTCAGTATATCTACTACAAAAAAACTCTACTTTGTTTGTTTTTTTTTTTTTTTAATAATACGTCACCTGCTAGATAGTTGTGTTCGGCCAGATATTTCCTTGAAAGATGTGCGTTTACCACTCCTAGCTTATTTTTTTCTTTCTAAAAGTAACTTGGTATTAAACTCTAGTATAGAATTTGATGAACAAAACCAAAAAAATACAGATAGTTGTAAAAATTTTGAAATTAAAACTCTGTTAGCAAAAGATCCATTAAAGGAAGTTGTAGAAAAATTTACAGACGCTGTGTACGCAAAAAACAGCTCTTCAAAAAGTTTAAATTAAAACAGACAGACTAAAGAAAAGATAAAACGTTTTTATGAAATTATAAATCGCTTTACTAGAATGCACATAAAAAATGAAACGTTGGTAAAACACTTTACTATATAATTTAAAACAAAAATGACAATTTAATTGATTAGTACATGCATCATAATAATACATATACAACATTAAGTATTCCTAATAAAGATAAATATTAAAATGAAATTGTTAACACATCTTTACAGTTTAATCCATAAATCAACGTATTAGTCCCCGAAAAAATTGTTGTTACTATGTGAACTAGCAATATTTTCAAGCTTAACTAAACTAATAAAGCTTACTTGAACTTTTATGGCTACCAATGCTCACATAATCTCTTCGTCTATTGTAATAGATTTCAATCGTAGTTAGACCTAAAAATCAAAATGATGTATTCATTTTCAAAACTGTTCCATAACAAGCTTGTGATTAAGAATAGTCTAAATTTTTGTTTGTTAATAAAAGGTCAGTTCAGAGAATATTTAAAGTCATATAAAAAAAAATGATTCTAACCAAATTGGGAAACTACATATAGTTTAATTCAACTAAGATTTGGGTTTTTACTTCATTTTTGGCAACTCAAAAATACAAAAATAACTTCACTACAAAATTTATTTAAAGGTTTGTAAAAGAGGTCGTACCACAACTATGTTATGTTACTACAGCTTAAGAATACTTCTAAAGTAATTTCTTCTGCAATATATAATCTCACTTAACACAATTTTTTAGTATAATGTTCTGATTTCAAAATTTGAGTAATAATATGTTAGAATAAACGATGTGTATTTATTCTTAACTTTTTTTATTACTTTTAACTTCTCAATTTTCACAATTTACAACCACTTAAAATACCAGTTCAAATAAAACAACTAAAGCGAAGTGTTGTTTAATGTGTTTAAAAATTAAACGTTCTTTATAAATTTTTATTATTTAGATACAAATATCTTAATATTTTTAAGTGTTGGGATTCAAATAATTGCTTTTTTGATCATTTTGTAAATTCTACGTAACGTTTTTAAATTATTCAGATGAAAAATAATTCGTTTGTTAAGACTTTTTAATTAAACTACTGTAAATGTTTAAACATTTTAGATAAACTCTATATAACAAATTACTATACTTTCATGAAATCTATTTTGGGAAATTCGAATAGTTAGGTAGAAATTACTTAATAGTTTTAATCATTTATGTATAAAACAACATATGTACTAGTCAGAATTAAAATTTTTAATCAAAGATTACTGTTTAGAGCATACTCAAAAATGAAGATTTTTTATTGAAATCTTGTGTTGAATTTTAAACTTACAAACGTATGTTTTGTATACTTTTCGTCGCTTTAAAAAAGCTTTTAGAGTCGTTAATTACTTAAAATATGGTATGAAATCATTTTATAGTGTATTTTATTAGTTTCAGCACAGCAAAAACTTAATTTGTAATTTACTTTTTTTTATATTAAAGATTTATATAAAACTAGAAAAAAAAAACTTTAATGGTAAAAAAACATCAGTCTCAAACTTTGTTTCTTTCAACGATAAACGTTTTAAAACTAAGTGAGTTTGTTACATCATTTGTGATTTTACCTGCCCTAACAAAATTTAACTACTTAAACTCAGAAACTTTTGGTGAAACTTTGATGAGCAAAACATGAGAAAATTAATGTTTTAACACAAACGATAAAGGACAATAACTAAGTATATGCTACATCATTTAATTGGATCAATTTTTAAAAATGTACCACGAAACTAGTGGTTATTAAATTATTTCAGATAAAAAGAGTGCTATTGTTAAGACTTTATTATTGCAAGTTTATTGTCCATGTGTAGACGTAGGCATCAGAACCTAGGCTACTTAAACAGAAAGACATATAACGAAATAAATCAAAATTAAAAATAAGACAAAAAGTTCATTGTTTAAAATAAAGATGAAAAATTATTTTATAAAAACTTATTTAAACTTATAATTAAAAATAAAAAGCAATTTTTTTAACCACAAGCTTGTACTTATTTACGCTTTGATGTAGAACTATCAATCATGAAAAATTAATTGAAATGACTAACAAAAAAAAACCTTACGATCCAAGTACACTGAAAATAGACTATCCAGATAAATAATCATTTAAAATATTAAAAAAGACTTGTCAATGATATATAGATAAATGGTGCTGCTTTAAAAATTAAACTATGAAAGAAGTTAAATCCAAAATTAAATCAACGGTTGATAAAAAATACTTATTAATTTCACTTACAAATATTTTATTTAAATCAAACTTTTTTAACTTTAATCAAAATTCTTAAACTTTTTTGCAAAAAACTAATTAATTAGGAAGTTTTTTCTATTTTTGAACTGAACGACAAAAAAATGATAATGCCAAGCCTCATTGTTGAGATGATGTTTGCATGTAAACTTTTTGCTATTTCCTCTTAGTGAGTAATTAGTTCTATAAGGTTCAAAAACTGGTTGTATAGTAATTGTAGTTTCACCGTTAACTAGTTTTAAAAAAGTAATGAGGTTAAAATTAAGTCTCCTACATACTAAAGATTTAAAATTAAGTTTTGTTAGTAGATCAAGGTAAGACGCATAAAAAATATTGCACCGATTCAAGATTAACCTAGTACATTTTCTTTGAACAGATTATATATGATTAATATTTTTTCTTAAGTATGGAGACCAGATTGGTGTGTTATATTCCAACTTTGAACGAATGTATATGAGAAACAACTTTTTAAGGATGTTTAAATCCGCAGACTTAAAGCTCTTTAAAACTTGAAAAGATGATGCAATTCGGTAAAGGTAGTTAATATACCGAATATGGTATAGTTCAATTTTAAATTTTCAGCAACAAAAATTCGGAGATCTTTAAACACTATAGTTGAAAAAAGGTTTGTATTATTTATTTTAAACTAAAAAGTAGATGTGTAGTGTCTTTTTTTTTTGAATATTTAGAACTTTATATTTACTAGGGATTAAGTTTAATTTTCTTTCCTTCAGCCAATTAAAAATTTTATTTAAGGAATTCTGTTAAGTTGTGTTCGATTGGCTAAAAATTTTGTGTCATCTGCGAAGAGGTTACTGTTGCTGTTAACATCAACTTCTGAAGTTATTTTATTTATATAAATAATAAATAGAAGTGGGCCAATAACCCCTCCTTGAGGGATACCACTAAAAATAGATAAAAATTTTGAATATGTGTTTTTAATTCCTACTTTTTGAGTTCTATTGTTTAAAAACTCTTTGAACCAACTAACTAGACTGTTATGAAATTTGTATTGCGATAATGATTTAACTAATTCAGTATGAGAGACCGAGTCAAAAGCTTTTTTGATATCTTTATATATTACTAAATTAGACTTAATGCTTAAAAAAAACACTAACCAATAGTGTAAGCAATCTAGTTGTTGAAAACAGGATGTTAGGTAAGGTAAAAAAAAACATTTTTTTTAAGGAGAAATAAGGTTATTTAAAAAAGATGATCAAGTATTTTTATCGAAATTATATGTTAAACGATTCTGCAAAAGCTACTGACAAAGAAATTGATCTGTAATTAAAAGAGTTGTATTTGCTACCTTTTATGTGTATTGGTTTTACATAAGTAATTATCCATTGTTTTGGTACAGAAGATGTAGCCAAGGAACATTAAATTTTAGTGATATTGGAAAATATATAAAAAAAATAGTACGATTAATAAAAAACAAAGAAATGTTATCAGGTGTTCTTGTTATTTTAAATTAACTATTTCGTAATTTCTTATAAAAAACATTTGCATTCTTAGACAGTCTTTATCAATAAGTTCATATTTTTTGTTATCATTCTTAACTTTTTGAAAGGCCCTATTAAAAAAAAAGTCTTTACCATAATCAGATACTATTGGTAAAATATTTTCGTCTAACAAAACAAAAAAGAAGGGTCTATCTTAAGCTTAGAGTTTACATAGCAGTAAAATTATTTGGCATTTATGTTCTGAATAAAACTTTTTTCATGTTCCATATTAAAAGTTTTAACTGCTTTTTGATATTCATACAAATCTTTTTTGTATTTCTGATTTATCTGATTTATATTGTTTATAGAGTTTTAGTTTTTTTATATTTAAAGCCACGGTAAAAAAAAAGGAAAAAACATGCAAATAAAACTATTTTTACCAAAAAAATCTTTATTAGATAGTTACTTCAAATTACTTAATATTATTCTTTACAACTATAAATACTCTTTTAATATTAGCCTTTTTATGTTACGATATTTTATAGTAAAGTCTTTAACAATCAGTAAACACCTAATTTTTTTGAATTCAAAACTTACGAGTTCATTTGTAAACAAATAATTGCTGTAGTTAAATACTAAAATAAAAGTTCTTTTACGATATTTATTTTAGTACAACTTATTCTTTTTATCTTAGTTTTAAAATCATTGTATATCAGTTTAGACGAAATAGTTATTTCTTAAATAATAGTTATAAAAAATTAGGTTATTTTAAATATTAAAGCAAACGGATTTTAATTTAAAAGCCTTATATTAAACATAGCTTAATATAGATAATTTATGACTATATGATAATTAATTTAATTTTAGACTAATGAAGTTTAAAAATATTTTATTACAAGATGTTTTATTCTGTTAGGTTAAAATTTTAAATTTTAACATTAAAAAAAAAAAAAAAAAAAAAACTTATGGCAAACTGATCAAACATAAGCAAACCATTTCAAACAGGAAGTTTGAAATGATTTAGGGAAGTTTCCGAACAGCCGCAAATATCCACTCTCGTGGCAACCAGTGCTAAGTTGTTACCTTATGCCCTCACTACAACTCATCGTAGTCGTACTGTTCAGCGGCTTCTTTTATGTTTTGTATATTTTCAACAACAAGAACACTCTTTATACAATATTGTGTTATAAGTAAGACTCTTCTCAGAGTTTAACTTTCCTATTTATTTACTTATTAATAACATTTTAGCTGTTTTTTCAGCAAATCTTGTTCTTACATATAGTACGACAATCTGCAGCAGTTCGATCTAAAGCCCCGGTTTTGTTCGTGTTAGAAAATGTCAAGTTCACATAGTCATGTGGAATTCCTGTATCAGTCAAACTGCTTTAACTACTTTAGCACTGGTTACAGCCGAAAAAGTTAAACTGAATTTCACAACTTTCGTCTGAAATAGTGTCAATTTTAAAACATGCCTAGATCAGGGTTGCCAAATGTTTTTGGAAAATTTCCTCCAGGTTTTTTTTTTTAAGTACACATTTTTGGGATTATTTTTAGTTTAAATTTAAGTTTAAAGTAATAAACTGTGTTAAATAATATAAAAATATTGAAAAGATACTCTAAAGCAAGGTTTCCCAAAATGGGCCACGTGGCCCCTTTGCGGGCCATGGCAGATACTCAGGGAACCACAAGCAGTAAAGGAGTCACAATGGACCATGAGTCTATGGTTCGAAACATGAAAAGCAAAAATAAAGTCTTAGATGTTTTTATTAGTAATTTTGAAACTTACACTAGATATTCTTGAGTTGCAGAAGAAAAAAATTGAAAAAGGTTTTAGTTGTTTTTTAATGGTAGTTGTTTGAATAGTCTTGTCAGAGGGGTCCATAGCTTTTTTAATTTCTTTAAAGGGGGATATTTGAACAAATAAGGGAAACTTTGCTCTAAAGCTACTTTGAATGTGTTTTTGATAAAAAAAATGTTTGATGATAACAAAAATGTTTGTCTATAAGATAGATTTTATGAGCTAAACTTAAGTTTTACTATTTAACATGTTAAAATTGTTAAACAATCCAGGTTGGATGGCTTGTTAAACATTCCAGGTTTTTCGAGGTTTCAAGGTTTTTTGGAAACCCTGCTACAGATACCACATAAAAACTATAATTTTTTAGTGCTCTCAAAATTACTTATAATGTTAGGTAAATGTGTATAATTTTAAAGAAATACTTACCCTTGATACCCTCATGTTTTTTCTTTGGGAATATTTGGAATAAACAAACTCTAAATACTGGTTGTTCTTGTTTGTTGCATTATACAATAACACACACATGCGTTTAATTACAGGCATCAACTCTTCCTTCTTGTAAGTGCTGTAATATTCCAACGCGGGAGTCTGTGGAGTGTTCAGAATTAGTTTATGAATAAAAATAAATTAAAAATATTTTTTCATATATATAATTAGTTATGCTCATGTAAGCTTTTATTTTAGTATTTTCGAGGTTTGTTCTATTTTTCTCAAAAATATTTTCACTGATTAAACAGAGAACTTTAAATTTCAAAACAATATGTTACAAGGTTGCGTGGTTTTAGTTTATTGGTCAGTAAATAAGATTAACAGCATTATATGTTTTATTTTTATTTTAACTTCTCATGTAAACTTAAGAGTAAAGTACAATGAAATAAGTTTATTTATTACCATACCTTGTTATTATATTAAGAAACTTTAAGTATCATTTATAAAAACAATTGCTCGCTGCAATTTAATAGCATATTTTCAACACATTTTATTACTTTCAGAGAATATAAAAAAGTGATAAACTATTTTACAAATCAATTTTAAGCAAATTGGTAGTGAAAAAAAAAATTACTAAACGCAAGTAAACCCTGAAAATTGTCATTAGGGTATGCATCATCTAATGCATTTTACATTTTAAACAAATACGACTTTCACTCACCCAAGAATTATTTCCACAACTTAAAACTAGTGTCAAACAAAGTGCAGCAGCCCCAACTTTCGACGGCAACACATGTGACAATCTGTAGTCCAAAAGTGCTAGCTCCATCAAGTATTTCGCCAAGTAGTGGTGTTTTGGTTCGACCTGTTAAACAAAATTTACTTAGTTCGCGCTATATATTTTTTCTTGTTTAATCTGTTATCAATATGAAGATAAATTTTATACAACTCGTTATATTTTTAACAGTACAGACACTATCCTTATTTTGAGTTGATTATTCTAAAAATAAAAGAGCTTAACTTACATTACCAGCTAATGAGTACCGTCTTAGGAAGTTTAGGCAATTTGGCTTGTTGAGCTTGAACCTGATAGCCTTGAATATTCTCAATTCCATCCAAAGAACATCATCTTTATTGACTGCATTGTCAGTAATACAAATCAAGTCTGAAATCTGCAAAGAATTGATTTTATTCAAAAGATTGATTCAAAAATGTGCATACGCTCCAGTTTAGACTTTATTTAGCAGACTTTTTGTATAGGTTGTTTTTTTTTTCAAACCTCCTTAAATTTCCTTTTAAGCAGATATTTTTTACTTTTAAAAATCCTTGGATTCTTTTTAATGTGCGTTAACAGTATCTTCTTACACTTAATTATAAAGTTACAACGGTCAACTATCAAGTACAAATTCGTACTTTCAATTATTTAAATGCTACAAAATTGCTGCAAAAGTTTACAGTTTTTCTTTTTAGCTTATTTTAACAACTTCTCACCTCAAAAACATATATTTCTTGAAATTTACAAGCAATTTGCATGGCAGTCACTGCTACAAGCTGTAAATCAGCTCTTATCACAATATCAGCTTCTACCTGTGAATTAATTAACAAACTGAATTGATATATTAATATGTTATACATTGAAAGATATGTTTAAAATTTATAGAGGAACATACTATATGAAATATATGAATCTATAGAACTAACAGCTATACTTCTCTCTAAAGTATTAACATACTGCTAATTTATTTGAACTAACTATTTTTTCTAGTTGGTAGCAAACAAACGAATATCTAACTGCAAAAGTGTTTTAAACCAATCAACAACCACTTACCGCCAGGTATCGGTCAATAATATCCACCGTAGCGTACAGAGTATCTTGCGTCAAAGCGTATGCGGAACAAACTTGCATGATCCAGTCAATTAAAACTACACGGTATCTGTAATCAAGGCCTGTATCTGTAAGAATAGAAATTGTTTAATTTAATTTTTGAGCATTAGTGTTTAATAAAAACGTGCAAATTAAATATTTTATTTGGTTCAAGGTTTCGGCGGCTAAAACAATACGACCTTTTCAAGTATAATGAAACAGTAAAAGGTTGATTGTTTTATTATACTTTAAAAGGCCGTAATTTTTTGCCACCGAAACCTGGTAGTAAACAAAATATTCAATTTGCACACTTTCTCTAATAAGCTCTTTACAATTCAGGAACTCGAGCAATATTTTTAGTTTAGACAAGTAACTACAGAGCATAAGTGTCAAAAGTAAAGTGACAATAAGTTAGTTAGCCGGAAGTTTTACACTTTTATATCACAGTTTTTGCAAAAACTTGTACAAACTTTAGACACATTTGTTTTTCACCAACTAATTTTTTTAAACAACAAACTTTGCATATAATCTTTCGGCACACTGAGCTGGGTTTCCCTCATGAACAGGTGCTGGAAAAAGTAATCAGCATATTCCGGCTCATAATCCAGTTCTGGCGGCACGTTGATGTCAGCCACTTCTTTCTGTGATTGGTTGTTAAGCTAAAATTCAATTGCTTGATTGTTTAATGATTTTTAGAAATTTCTGAATTTATTTGTTCGTGTAAAATTTATTCATTTAGGCAAAAGAAGCGATTTTATACTAATTTTAGGTAAGTTGTTTGAATAGATTTAAGTAAAGTTTCAGATAACCTATGTTTGACCTATGTATAACCAGTGTAGTATTTACAATCACTGTTTTCTAATTATGTCACAATGTTCAACTAATTATGACACAGAAACACTTTGTAATACTTACTAAAGTTTACTAGCAATCTTTATCAAGTTTTCAACAATTTAGCTTTAACTCAACATGACAATTTAATTTATGTACTTTTTATTAAACAAAACTAACAGGTAGTTTTCCGAAGATTGCAATAGTTTCATCAGTCTTCATGAAGTTCTCGTTTTTACTTTTCAATTTTTCCTCATTTGGAACGAACGTATAAACGTGCTCAGCTTCTTCTTCTTGGTGGGCAAGTATCTTTGGAAGTGTCTCTCGGTACTCTTTTGAAAATAAATCGTGAGAAGTCTCAGTAGAACTACTATTCTCTTCAAGTGCAGCCGCTGGAAAATCGACTCTAGCTTTTTCGCTATCTTTTATCACAATCTCATCTTTAACGGGCTTTTCGTCATGTTCAGCATCCATCGAAGTATGTTTTTCTTCATGTTCAACATCCATCGAAGTAAGATTTTCGTCATGTTCAGCATCCATCGAAGTAAGATTTTCGTCATGTTCAGCATCCATCGAAGTATGCTTTTCGTCATGCTCATCATACATCAAATTATGAACTTCATCATGTTCAGCATCCATCGAAGTATGCTTTTCGTCATGTTCAGCATCCATCGAAGTACGCTTTTCTTCATGTTCAGAATCCATCAAAATATTATTTTTGTCATGTTCAGCATCCATCGAAGTATGATTTTCGTCAAGTTCATCATACATCAAATTATGAACTTCATCATATTCAGCATCCATCGAAGTATGATTTTGGTTATGCTCAGCATCACGCTTTTTTAATTGTTTTGCCCCTTTTTCTCCCGCTCGTTGGTTCTATTTAAAAAAGTTGATGTTTAAATTTCAACACAAATTGAATTGAATATTGTTATAATTTGTATTGTTTGAAAACTTTGATTGCCTTACTTTGATAAATTAATAAGATTAATCAATTTTTCATATATGCTTTTTCCTGAAGTTTGATATGCTCATCTTCAAAAACGATGCGTAACGACTTCATTCGCGAAAGGTCCGAAGAGTTATAAACTACCTTAAACGCGTTGAGTCTCTCACAAAGTTTTTCAATTTTGTACGATTTTTAATTTTAAGTGAAAATTATTTTCTAAATTTAGAATTCAATAATGTTTTGAGGTAGTTTATGCTCCACACACTACATGAAATCATTTACAGTGCCTACTGTAATTATTAAAAATATATAAAACTCGATTGTTATAAATGACTTTTATTACTCTTTAGATCAGGGTATCTTAAACTTTTTTTTCAAAGGGCCACCTCCAGGAACAAAAAAAAAACTATGGCCCATTCAACAATATTACTCAAATTATCATTAAAAGCACCTAAACGTTTTTTTTTTGCTGTTCATCATCAACTCCAGAATATTTAGTGTGAGTTTCAAATTATCACATCATGGCCCCCCTTTGGTCCCTTTGCTGCTCATGGCCTCCAAGGGGGCCACTTGTCCACTTAAAGAAACCTTGCGTTAGATAGATCCCATAACAAAATATTAAAATGGTAACAAACTTTTGATGATCGGCGGTTCATTTTACTGCAACACGTTATAAAGTTTTTATTTATTTCTTTATACTAAACAAGACTTTAAAAGGTATCCGTGGTGTGCAACTCGATAACCGACAGGTTCTTTGTGCACCAGTTCTTAATACCAAATTAAGCACTTTTTTTGTGTTTCAATAAACTATACTTTAAATTCCAACATTATTTTAGCGAATATAAATAGTTATATCTTGTTTCTTGGTAGCAATAAATTTTCAAGCAGAGTACAAAAAAGTACATATATAAACACATACTACTTAAATAAACTTAAACATTTATAATCAAATACCTGCTGATTTGGAGCAACGATTCCTAATTTTCTCTTCTTTGCTTCAAGATGTTTCTTTTTCTGCCTAACTAAGCTTTTAATACTCGGTTGAAGACTTGGGTTAGTCGCAACCTGTTTGAAAAAGATAGTATTTTTAGCTTTAATTTTTGCTTTATATATTTAATAACAAATTTTATTGTCGTTAATTAAACCAAACACTTACTTTAATGGTGATTTTTTTTTGTAAATTAAGTATAAACAAACTTTATCAAAAGGTGTTGAGCAGTTGATAAAAATATAAAATTATTTTTGGTAGATTACAACTATGGAAATGCATAAACATATTTTTTAAAACTTATCTATTAAATTAAACTAACAATATTTAACTAAAACTAAAACATTTAAACAATTATAGTTTAGTTTGTCCGAAAATCAAACTAACAGCTAAATTAATCTTTTTCTTCGGGCACATTTTATCCTTCAGTACTTTTATCAGAAGTAATTTAAAAAATTCTGCATAAAATTATAACTATTAACAAACTATTTAAACATTCAACTTGTATCAATACTCTAAATGTGACTATTATTATCGTATATGTCTTTTAGCTTGAGTTACAACTTTATAAACTCAACACAAAAGCTAGAAGTCAATGAGAGTAATAAATATATACACAATGGGAAATTAAATATCATAAAGTATAATTTAATCAAGTACAGCTTAAAATAATTAACCTCACTTATAATTATAAATAATTAAAATTAAGAAGACCTAAGCATAAAAAACTTTTAAGCTGAAACATAATTTAAGTAAACATTATAGTTTAAAACCTAGTTGAAAATAAAGACACCAAGTTTATTTCAAAATAATTCAATTACATAATTCAATTAAACTAAAGCATGTTAAATTTTGTATGAAATTAAGTGATTTTTTATTTAAACAATATGGTGAAACACGTTTTTAAAGGTTATAATTTAATATGACGTTTCTAAATCGTGCTTCTTTGAGTTACAACAAAAATGACTCAAATTACTAGAGCTTCATTATAATTCTTGTTAACAACTTTTTTGTATGGTAAACTATATAAAAGAAAAAAACTTTTTAATAAACAGAAATTTTTAAACCTACTTTCACACTTAATAAAACATAAAAATAAAACTGATTTTAAATTTGCATACTGTTAGTAAACTTATTTTCAAACTAACTTTTGTATAAAATGTTGACACAAATATTTTGTAAAAAGTTAGAATTCAATAGCTGTTGATATGTTTAAAAGGTTAGAAAACATATATAACTGAAACATCTCTAAAAAAATTGATGAGTCAAAAAATAAAGTCATATTAAGTACAAAAAAGCTAAGCTAATGAAACCAAACTAAACTTTGTACGTTTTTGTAACTAAACTAAACTTTGTAACCAAACTAAACTTTGCTAATGTCCTTTCGTGCAAGTTTGTCCTCTTGTGAAATTTTGTACCTTTGTGCAATTTTGTCTTCTTGTGCAATTTTTTCTTCTTGAGCTATTTTTTCCTCTCGTGCAAATTTGTCTTCTTGTGAAAATTTGTCCTTTCGTGCAATATGGTCTTCTTGTGCAAGTTTGTCCTCTCGAGAAATTTTGTCCTCTCGTGCAATTTTGTCCGCTTGTGAAATTTTGTCTTCTCGTGAAAATTTGTCCTTTCGTGCAATATTGTCTTCTTGTGCAAATTTTCTCTTGAGCAATTTAGTTCTGTCGTTCAAACTTGTCCTCTTGTGCAATTTTGTCCGATTGTGCAATTTTGTGCACTTGTGCAGTTTTGTGCACCCGTGCAATTTTGTCCTCTTCTTAAGTTTAGAGCATCAATGCAATTTATCTCGTGCAAACTTGTCCTCTTGTGCAATCTTGTGCTCTCGTGCAATTTTGTCCTCCCGTGCAGTCTTGTCCTCTCGTTCAATTTTCTTTTCTTATGCAATTTTGTCTTTTCGTTCAAATTTGTCTTCTCGTGTAATTTTGTCCTTCTCAAGCATTTTTTCCTCTCGTACAATTTTGTCTTCTTGTGCAAATATGTCCTTTCGTGCAATTTTGTCTTCTCGTTCAATTTTGTCCTCTTGAGCAATTTTGTCCTCTCTTGTGCTATTTTGTTTTTTCGTTCAAATTTGTCCTCTCCTTCAAATTTGTCTTGATGTGCACTTTTATCCTCTCGTGCTTTTTACTTTTCTCGTGCAATTTCGTTTTCTTGTCCAAATTTGTCCTGTCGTGCAATTTTGTCCTCTTTTGCTAATTTGTTTTTCCGTTCAAATTTGTCCTCTCATTCAAATTTGTCCTCATGTGCAATTTTTTCCTCTCGTGCAATTTTATCCTATCGTGCTGTTTTTCCTCTCGTGCAACTTTGTTCTCTTGTACAAACTTTTGCTCTCGTGCAATTTTGTCTTCTTGAGTAAATTTGTCGTTTCGTGCAATTTTGTCTTCTTATGCAAATATGTCCATTCGTGCAATCTTGTCCACTCGTGCAAATTTTTCCTCTTGTGCAATTTTGTCCTCATGTGCTATTTTGTCCTCTCCTGCAATTTTGACAGCCACTCCTCTTAAACTATTTCCGGCTTTAAATTTATTTTGATTTAAAACTACATAAAAAAAGGTTATGTTTATTGCTGACTCAGCAAATATTAAGTGAAGCACTTCAGCGTTAAAAAAATACTACGTAGTTTTATTATATTATTTTTGATTAAGCTAGTAGCTCTGCTTAATATTCATACAAAGTTTAATTCGATAAAAAGTTAGGAAAGTGTAATTTTTCTCTATAACTTTTTCCCTGCTCAATTTAATTCAAAAATGTTCATTTCGGCTTTAAACTCGGAATTTATAAAAATTAGTGTTACAGCCTACCTTGATTTTTTTTTTTAATGCTGTCGTGTTTTTTTCTAGTATTTTCTGACTCAGCAAAAAAGTACTTTTTCCACGTTATCTTTAATTCCTGTTATTAAACTTTTTTATGATCAATTTAAGAGAAAAGGGTATAAATAAAATAAAATAGTTAAAATAGAGCTTTAAAATGGTTTGCTGACTCAGTAAATATAAGGGGAAACACCTTAATGACACAATCCGAACCAAAACTAATGAGACTCTGCGGTGAAGCACCTTACTTACTTTTTTTAATAAATTTAAACTACCATATCAGGGAAAAACTTTAAATGTATAATAAGTTTGTTTGAACTGCATTATCAGGGACAAATACTTTAAATGAAGATTTTAAATTATTATGATTAATGCAATTATTTGGCAAATATCAAAACATGGCAAATTTGAGAAATTATTGCAAAATATGGCAACTATGGCAAATATATATCAACTATAGCAAAAAATGGCAATCACACTTTAATTTTGCCAGATTATGGCAAATATGGAAATTTTTGACAAAGTATAGCACATTTGAATAACATTGGAAGATATGGCAAATACAGCAAAAATGTTGTAATTATAACAAAAAACAGCTAAATTGACAGAAATATGTTTAATCTTTTCCAAATCATAGCAATTGTGGTAAAATATGGTAAAAATTAGAAAAATGTGGCAACTTAAGCAAAATACGTCAAATACAGCAAGAATTGTAAACATCTTTTTATAACATCTACATTTAAAGTTTTTGTCCCTGATAGTATAGTTTAAATTTACTAACTATAATAGGGAATTCAAAGTAGTGCTGTAATCGGACCCCTCAATTTTAATTTTTATATAAGCATGTTTTATTTTGCACATACGAGTCTTTACTTTTCCACTTTCTAGTAGTAAAAATTATATTTACCCAGTTTAAAAGCTTTTAAGTAGAAAAGACAATAGTTATGTGTTATTTTTTGGCCTCAAAAACTATAGTTATAATGCAGGGTTACTTTTAACTAAGTTTGTCATAGTAATTTGAAGTTGGGTAAATTAATAAGACTAAAATTAAGGTGGCACTTTTTGGGTAAAATTAGTTTTAAATGATGAAAAACTAAGTAAAATACTGGATACCACTTTATTCACTGAATCAAGTTCTCCTTTACTAAAATACACTTTTTGGTTTGGTTTTAAAATAGGGGATTTTACTAATTTTTCAACTTGTGTAAACAGTGCAATGTGTCAACATACCTTAATAAGCTAAAAGCAGAACTATTTCTACTTGGATTTGATAAAATGAAATAAAGAATAATATTGTTAAATATATAAGCTACACAACAAAAACTTCCTTATATGGTGTTACACCAGTTATTTAAAAAAATTTACTTTTATCAATAAGTTGGAATACAACTTGAAATGACAAGTGCAAGCTTAGACAAAAGTGTAAAATAGATTATTTTTTTTTAGTATATTCATTATACAGGGTTGCCAAATGTTTTTGACAAGTTTTCTCCAGGTTTTTAAAAGCAAAACTTTTTGAGTCTAGTTTTAGTTTAAAGTTAAGTTTAAGGTTAAAACTATGTTAAATGTATAAAACATTGAAAAGATACTGTAAAGCTACTTTAAATGTATTTCTTAATAAATTATAATTTAAAAAGCTTTGATGATGACAAAAAATCTCATCTATATGGTAAATTTTTTTTGTCAAACCAATTTTTTTTTCTACTTAATATGTAAAAATTGTATTCCAGTTTTTTCCAGACTTTTTTTAAATTTATCAAATTCCATGTTTTTTCATATTCTTAAGTATAAACTGTCAAAAAACACTGTTCTACAACAAAATGGCTAGTTGGAATATTTCATCAGCAACTAGACAATTTCATCAGCAATCTAAGTAGCCTGGATTTTGAGGACTCCATAATGAAAACCAACTAGTGAGTTATAGCCTGGACTAATGATGAAACTAAAAAAGTATTTAAGTGAGCCAAAAAAAATTACTCTTAATTTAGCTTAAGTACCTGAAAATGTCAAGTTTTAAATAAATTGACTATATAAAGTAAAAATTTTTTAATATAAAAAACAGTTTAGGCTGAAATAAATCAAGCCTGAATTTTGTAAAAAAAACCTTAGTCACCTACTTTTAGTTTAAAAAAATCAAACTTTCCTTAACTATTGTTTTTTTATTATTTGAGTGTTTGGAAACTAATTCATGTCAACAGTTTAAAAAACGTTTTTAATTTATTTAACTTAAATTTTATGTAGCTTAAAATGTTCATTCCAGTTATATCTTAAAATAACTCAAATTAAAACATTCTAAGCATAAAAATTACCAGATATTCAATTTAAAAATTGCTCTGACCTAACTGATTTATGACAAACCTTCTACTACAACTATATGGTTTATAGGAAAAATATTATTTCATTATTGTCTTTTTAACCTTACTGTACATTTATAATTATTTAAAATGGTTTTTGAAAACTTTACAGAGGGTTTCTAGTAAAAACTTTCTGCTTATTCAAAAGTTCTACAAATAAAGCAATATTTCAACATATACTTACTGGTGTACTAAAAAAGTTGATACTAACAAGACTGTACCCACAATTTACATGACAGAATAAAACATTATGGTAAAACTTTCTTATAGAGCAGAGGTTGGCTAACTGTGGCCTGCTAGCTTCTTTTTAGCTAAAAATAGACTTTTTAAAAAACTTTAAACAAAAGGTTTTGCAATAAAAATAATACTTATTAAACATGCTACTATACTGATTATTTTATTATAAATTTGGTCTTAAATGGTATTTTTTTACTGATTACTATAATAATTTTTGTTAATGTGGCCCTCAAGCAATTTTTTCTAAAAAAATTGGCCCACAAATTATAGAAGGCTGCCGACTCCTGTTATAAAGCATAGACTTTTTTCAAAGTAGAATAACAACGCTAATTTAAACTTTTTTTTGAAGGTAAGGAAGTACCAACCTCTTAACAGTTCACAATGTTTTATGCTAAGTTAGGAAATTGATTTTAATGAAAAAATCTATATGGTTCTAGCAAAATCTCAACATTTGAAACCAAAATAAAAACCATGAGGCTAAAATTTCCAACTAATACAACAAAATATTGAGGTGAAATTTATAAATTTAGTGTTTTCTTAGCTTCAGCATTGACAGATAAAACTTTATATAGTGAAAAACCAAGACAATAAGTTGCTGAGCTGACAAATTAGCAAAAAATAATGTTTTTTAAAATACAAGTGAAAATCTATCAACTTTAATTGTATTTATTTTGCTGGGCAAAGTTATTAGTTCTGCTGTTTGGCTGATGCATTGGATAATTTTTAGTGTAGCTTTCTGCAAGTATTACTTGGGAAATTTAGCCTATTGGTTTTTTATTTTGGTTTCAAATGTTGAGATTTTACTAGAACCATATTGATTTTTCCAGAATAATCAATTTCCTAATCTAGCATAGTACAATGTGAACTGTTAAGGGGTTGGTACTTCCTTACCGACCCCTGCTCTATAGAAAAAATTACATTTTTTTCTATCATGTAGATTGTGGGTTCAGTCTGGTCAATATCACATTTTTTAGTATATGCACACCAGTAAGTACATGTTGAAATATTGCATCATTTGAAAAACTTGTAAATTAGTAGAAAGTTTTTACTATAAACTCTCTATTAAGTTTTCATATACCATTTTAAATAACTATAAATGTATAGTAAGATTTAAACAACGATAAATAAATACCATTATAAAAGTATTAATAATTTTTTTAATTCGGGCTCTCAATAACCTATGATATACAATTTATAAGCATAATATACAACTATTGTTTTAGTTCCCCACAATTGCTTCTATAAACATAACTAACATAAGCTGAACTTCAACTGCTCAGTTTGCTTACTAACAACTGCTCAGTTTGCCGCCTCACCATCACCAGCTCAAAATGAGAGAATGGTGGAGAAAAAGTTTTAACATTTATAAAAAATATCAACATTCAACATTAAAATCTTGAACCAGGGAAAAAGTTTGAAAATCACTGGTTTGGAACGACTAGTATAGGGTTTCGCAGAGTTGCCAAATTTTCTCGAGGTTTTATTTTTTTTCTCGGTTTTTATAAAAACAAACTTTAGGGCAGGGTTTCCCAAAGTGGGCGGTAATGCGCCCCTGGGGACGATTTTAACAAGTTGGGGGCAGTAATTAGTCAAAGGAGCAAAAGGGGGATCGGTTTGAAAACTTTGATATTACACTAGATATTCTTGAATTGAAGACCAAAAAACGTCTTAGGTGTTTTAAATGGTAGTCTTGTTGGATGGGGCAAGTCTTTTTAATTTCTTCAAAGGGGGCAATTCGAAAAAAGTTTGGAAAACCCTGCTTTTGGGTCTATTTTTAGTGTAAATTAGTTGTAGGTAAAGATAGTATAACGATATTGAAAAGATATTAAAAAAAACCTTTAAATGCGTTTTTGAAATAAAAACGTTTGGTGATGACAAAAAAAATTATCTATAGATATATTTTTTGTATCAAATTAAAATTTTACTATTTGACATCTAAACTTGGGATTTACTAAAAAAAATAAATATTTCTTTCTTTTGGTAGAATGCACAAAACGCTTTTCTAAATAATATTTACTACAAAACTAATACTTATATAAAAACAGAATATTTAAATAGGTTAGCTACTTATAATTACATAAAAAACGAATCTGTAAACAATTTATTACAATATACAAGATTGCTCAAACATCAGATTAAAACGAAAATAAAAACATACATTAGCAACATATATCAATAAAACGTTTTACGTAAAACCTAAGGATAAAACTACTGTAGGGGAAAAACTTCTAACAAACATTATAAAAGAATTCATTAGGAAAATGACTGGTGCTACCAAACAGCGGTTGTGCTAGTTAGTACTAATATCTCACTAATAATCGTAATACTAATGTGGTTACAGTTCGTCATATGTGTATTGCTCAGCGATATCCTTGATAAGGTGGACGTTTTCAACAATGCTCTCGTGCTGTGTAGGAAAATAGTGTCAGTATAAATCGTTAATGAAGGTTGTCACACACTCGTGTAAAACTGTGCGGTGTGAACCAAAAACAGAGTGAAAAGGAACAATTTTGCCGAATAAGTTATTAGATAACACTGTAAACATAATTTTAGAGTTTAAACAACATGTGAAAAGGTAAAAAATTAACACTTAACAATAATTAAACAGCTAGTACAGTCAAAAATAAATAATAAAATTCGTAAATCAACATGTGAGTGTGTTTCAATTTCAACGTGAGATTGTGGTTTATCACTAAAAATATATATGCAAAATAAAAACAACATTAGAATTTTAAGGTTTATAAAAATGACAAATTAGTTATTAACTATTACCGTTTTCTTTGCTTCACAAGTTCTATAGGAACTTAGAAAACAAAACAAAATTTTACAACATACGGCAAACTGGTTAATAAACAAAGCGCATATTTTACACCTAAAAAATACAAAAACAAAACTAACTTTAGCAATTTTCATGTGTCTCTTGTGGGAATACTTGGAATGGACGAATTTCAATTGCTCGTCTTTCTGGTGTGTGGCATTGAACAGGTTCACGCACATCCTACGAATGGTCGGCATCAACTCTTCTTTGTTGTATGTGCTGTAGTGTTCCAGTGTGGGGCTCTATTTAGAATAAGTACGTTTTATATACATTTTTCTTTAAGAAAGATTTATAATTATAGACAGGGTTGCCCTTCGTTTTAAAAAAAAAAAATCCAGGTTTTTTAAATTTCTTCCAGGTTTTTAAAAGTACACATTTTTGGATCTATTTTTAGTTTAAAGTTAAATTTAAGGTAAGAAACTGTGTTAAATAGTATAAAAAGATTGAAAAGGTACTGTAAAGCTACTTAAAACGTGTTTTTAATAAAAAATGTTTGGTGATGACAAAAATTTACATCTATATGATAAATTTTTTGAGTCAAACTGAAATTTTACTACTGAACATGTTAAAATTCTTAAAAATTCCAGGTTTTTTGTTCAAATTTTAGGTTTTTTAAGGTTTTTTCAAAATTTCATGAATTCCAGGTTTTTCCAGGTTATTTTTGCCTAAATTGTCAAATTCCAGGTTTTTCCAGGATTCCAGGTAAAGTGGCAACCCTGTATAGATTATAGGCTCTGAATAATATATGTATGTTTTAAATAAATTTGCATTAGTAAGATTTAAAATTTCATAATGTTTATAATGATCTAGTACTTAAAGTGTAATGTACTGTAAAAGTTTTTGACAAGTTTTCAGAACAAATCTGTTAATTAGTAATATTTTAGTTGCTTTAGTGATTGAACGTAGTTATAAGGGTATTTTCAAAACTGACGAGCCCTTTTTTTAACTTGGTACTGTGATAAACCACAAAAACAAATGAGTTATACTAGCCAGTCTACCAAAATGTTTATGCTTTGTTAGCAAAATGTTCGTTATATTGTTCCTACATAATAAGGAGAAAGTATCCATAAGTAGAATCATTTTTTTTAGATATTACGCAATTTTACTTCCAATGTTGTAACAACTTGCGCTGTTCTTTCTTCCTTTTCTCTCAAAAAAAAAAGCTTAAGTTGAGTAAAACGCGAGTTTCTTGGGCAGTCTAGTTTTGATCTTGTAAATATAACATATCGTTTTAAAAGATTGTGTTCGCCTCGTACTTCTTGTACGAAGGCGACTGTTTTTTATATTAACTTGTGAATTGGAGTAGCTTATTTGAATATTTTGTTATCATGTTATCGCAGTTTATATTCATTTTTATACAATTTGTGTTTCTAGATTCGATTTCTTATATACAATTAGTTAAGCATTCTAACAATCTAACTATTTAATTAAACTAAGCTTAAAAGATAGTCTAAGTTTAGTTCGCAATTCATCAAGTCAACTTAATTAAATAACTTAGCTAAGTCATATCTAAACATTTAAATAACATCACCGATATATTTATAACGCGCTAGGAGTCAGATAATAACCAGCATCGCGTAAATATAAGTATTAACTCTTTTCGGTCGATCGTTTTATAGTGACCCCTAGTTGTTTAACACGCACCTTATTTCAGTCTGTAACTTCTTTTTATTTTCTACTTTTCGTAGTGGTGACCCAAAATTAGTTTAATACTTATTAAGACTTTAAACAAAATCTCCTAGTATCATGGATATACTTTATTTTAGGCCTAATAGCTGCCAACTTTATAGGGACTGGGAGGAATTCAAAAATTACAAAAATAATACATTAATATCAGAGAGTTCCTTGTCTGACCCACCCGCACCAGTACCCTACAGATATTCAAACGTTAAGTACAATCACAATCTGACTAACCGATTACAAAAAACCCATTTGCATTGGTTAATGTCATGTCTAGATAACGACCTCTACCAACTTATTTTATGGGAAGGGCGCGTCGCTAACCGCTTAACAAATCTTCCGTGGTTCTTGGATGACCACTTTCTTTACGATAAGTATAGGATCATCGAAGTAATCGATGAAGCCCGCGTAAATCTCGAAAATATTATAACAGCATGTAACGAAATTATAGATTTTAACGTTGAAAATGATTTGTTAAGAGCAGAAATTAACAAAAGACAAAGTAAGCTTGATAGATTCGAGAAAACGCAGTTTGATAAAAATGTATGGTTCGAATACCAAGGTTTCGTTATCAGCAACGGTTAGCAACGAACGGTACCAAGTTGTATTAAGAGAAACCTTTAAGCACCTTAACATTATATAGAATGTTTTGAAATATCTCCCTTGATTAGGCGTAGTCCATGAAATACATGATGTTGAGACGATAATTAAGATATTCGAAAAACTTTTGTAGGTACAGCCGTATCGACGAACTTGACAACTGCGAAAGAATAAAACTTATCTTATGGTCCAATGTTTTACCTCCTGATGAGGTGTTTATTTTTTTTAAATCAAACACAAATGAACATAGAAATCTTGCTAACTTAAAGTTATTTTAACGTAACACATATACGAGAAATAGTGAGAATCTTAATCAAGAATTCCGCGAATTACAAGCCGAATACGACGAACATCTACGCAGAGCAATTGCTAGCCGATCTATGCAAGAAATACGCGAATTAGAAGCCGAATTAGCCGAACTCAATCGCAGAGAAGCTGCTAGAGAATCAAAACGCAATCACGCTGTCGCCATACCAAATTATGACGTCACGAGTACTTCGTCAAGTAATGCTACAAAAATATCTATTAAGAACAAACGTTCTGAGCAACCACGGCCAGAATCACCAAGGCCAGAGTCAAAGGTCAGAGCCACTGAAGCTAGAACCAAGGTCAGAGCCACCGAAGCCAGAACCTCCAAGACCAGAGCCATCATAGCCAATACCACATCGAGCAGTCCCAACAATCTGGGCAACCGCAGCCAGAGCCAGATCAATTAGGACCAACGGCCAATGTAGAGGCTCACAGAGAGCCGTCTCCACCCGTGAGAACACAAGCATTACCTGCACCATCAGAGAAGGATGCAGAGACAAAGTCAATCATTAATGAAAGCACAGCAGCGACTACAAACACTTTCTCCAGCCTTAATCCGTCCGACAGAGCGACAAAATCACGAAAGTTGCCCTTTTCTCTAAACAAGAGCACATCAGCGATGCCAAACAACAACGAAACTAAAAATGTTAGGCCCGATCGCGAAATCTTAACAAAAAAACACATTTCTTACTCTAAACGCAAAACAATTGCGAATAACAAAAAACCTTTAGAAATTAGCTTACAGCAAATTTTTAAAACAAACCACGAATTAGTTTGGTTTATATTTCACAAATGGCGTTTTAAAACCAAAATATCTTTGAACAAAATTGAAGCACGCATTTTTAAAACTAATTGAGAATTATTTTGGTTCATTTTTCACCGATGGCGTTTTAAACATATTAAAATCGAGATACTTGTCAGAAACCGTTGTAAAGCTTGTTGTAAAAAGTTTTTGTTCAGACGCTATTTTTCACCGCTGGAAAATTAAACTAAGATGTTATTGAAACTTTACGGTTAATTAGCTCTTACAGCAAAACGTTAAGACCACCAAAAGAGTAATGAACTTTTAAACGCAAAGTTAAGACCAACAAAAGAGTAATTTATGTTATTTAATTATGGCAGACAACTAGTCTAAGAAGCTTTCTGAACAAAGCTTAGGACGAAATCGAGTCATAAGAAATTAAAGGAGTATTTTTGAAGTTTATTTTTCAACTTAAAAAATTTAATTTTGAGCTCTTACTAATATAAAAAAAATGCCTTAATTTGTTAAGCTTTATTTCAATTTGTTTTTTAACAACAATTTTATGTTCAAACTTTGAACTATAAATCTACAGTTGTACTACAGTAACCTTAGTGATTGATGTTAAGAAGGTTTATTACCTTGTTTTTTTGTTGTTATACACTTCAGCTTACTTATAAAAACACAATTTTAATAAGGTCATTTGAGCTATTAAAAATCTAATTCAACATTTAAACGCTAACAACAACTTTGTTTTTAACTTTCCTAAAATATTTAAGTTTTAAAATTTGTACAAAGTTCAAAGCTATATATTTTTTACGAAAACAAGTCAAAACTTTTGAAATGCTTGTAACTGCTTGTTTTATCAACTAACTCGTGTTAAATGTGAAATGTTTTTAATACACTAAGAGTTTATATAACGAATAATTCGTTTAAACTGAAGCTACAAATGTTGTTTAAGTTTCTTATAAACATACCTAAAAGTACTTGAAATACTTGAAATAGTATTTTCTTTATATTTTGGCTTAAACTTTTTTTAAACTTCGCACGAAAACGGCTCGAGAAATCGAAAGTCGTCAACAAGTCGGCGAAGGTGACAAAGATCTGATCTACCATCAGCAAGGCGACCGAGTGGAGTACAGATGAGGAGACCGAGAATGCACGAGTAGCGTCTACGGGAAACAACGGCTCGCGAGCACTACTAGCGAATAAAATTCTAAAAATTATTTCAGTTTTTTTTTCATTTTGTAAATTGTTAGAATTTTTTAATTAATTTTTTTTTAATTCTGCGCGTCATTTACGAAATTTAAAGCATTTACAAAGAAAAATAATAGTTTTTTACAAATAACAAGATAGATGTCGACGGTCATATTTCATTTATGCTTCTATATTAGAAGTTTTTTTAATGTTTTTTACAAATTCAAAAATAATTAAAGACAATATTTTCTTAGAGATAAGTGTAAACTCCAAAGTAGCGGGATTAAGTCGAGAGAATGTAACAACTTGCGCTGTTCTTTCTTTCTTTTCTCTCAAAAAAAATGCCTAAGTTGACAGGGTTGCCACTCGTATTTTAAAAAAAATTTTATCAGGTTTTTCAAATTTCTTCTAAGTCTTTAAAAGTACACATTTTTGGGTCTATTTTTAGTGTCAAATTAAATTTAAGGTAAGAAACTGTGTTCAATAGTATAAAAAGATTGAAAAGATACTGTAAAGCTACTTAAAATGTTTTTTTATTAAAAAAATTTTTGGTGATAATAAAATTTGTTATCTATATGATAAATGTTTTGAGTCAAACGGAAATTTTACTACTGAACATGTTAAAGTTCTTAAAAATTCCAGGTTTTTCCAGGTTTTTTGTTCAAAATTCCAGGTTTTTCCAGGTTTTTTTCAAATTTTCTTATATTCCAGGTTTTTTTTGCCTAAATAGTCAAATTCCAGGTTTTTCCAGGATTCCAGGTAAAGTGGCAACCCTGAGTTGAGTAAAACGCGAGTTTTTTGGGCAGTCTAGTTGTGATCTTGTAAATATAACATATCGTTTTAAAAGATTGTGTTCGCCTCGTACTTCTTGTACGAAGGCGACTGTTTTTTATATTAACTTGTGAATTGGAGTAGCTTATTTGTATATTTTGTTATCATGTTATCGCAGTTTATATTCATTTTAATACAGTTTTGTGTTTCTAGACTCGATTTCTTTATATACAACTAGTTAAGTATTCTAACAATCTAATTATTTAATTAAACTAAGCTTAAAAGATAGTCTAAGTTTAGTTCGCAGTTCATTAAGTCGACTTAACTAAATAACTTAGCTAAGTCATATCTAAACATTTAAATAACATCACTGATATATATTTATAATGCGCTAGGAGTCAGATAATTACCAGCATCGCGCGTATAAGTAACATTATAAGTAAATCGGGATAGTTAAAATGTTATTTTTCTCTTGTAGTAGAAACAATATAGTACTGCTCACTTTAATGTGTGCTGAAGTCATAGAGTAGTTTTAACCACTTCAAGTGAATCGTTTAAAAATGTGTGATAACTGTGCTTAAGGTAGTTAAACAAACCTTATGACGTCAGCACACATTTTAAGTGAGTAGTACTATACTGTTTTGACTACAAGAGAGAAAATAGCATTTGAAGTGAAATTAAGTAATATTTCTAAAAGTTGATTCTACTTATTTCTCCTTAAATAGGAAAAATAAAACAAATATTTTGCTAATAAAACATGTACATTTTGATAGACTGGTCAAAGTTAAGTAACTTCAGGGAAATTTTAAGAATTTTAAAAAAATGTTAGGGAAATTTTTTTCTAGATCTAGAATTAGATTTAGTTAATCCAGTTTCAATATTTTGTTCAGAAAAGTGAATTTTATTCATTTTTTAGTGCTTATTTAGAACTTTTTTAGCCTTGCGGCAAAGTCTTCAATATTCTTAGAATTAAAATAATGATATTACAACAAATAACACTTTTTTAAAGATTTGAAAAAAAACTCAGGGAAGTTTTTGGTCACTCAGGGAAGATTTTTTGACTTAAAAAGTGGCAACCCTGTTAGGTATATTTAATTATTTAAAAAAAAAAAAAATTGAAAAACATTTAGTTTGTAATGAAACTAACATATCATTTTAATATTCTAAAGCTCAGGATTAAATATGGAATTTTTTGTAACAATAAAAGAAATTTTTATTATTCTCAAAACAAGCTTTTGCAAAACAATTTTCTTAAAACAATAAACAATAATGTTTACTTAAAGGAGTTACATTTGTTTCAGTGCTTATAAAACTGAATTTTACTTGCATTTAATTACAGTATTAGTTAGTGTTTGGTGAAGCTCTAAATGTTGTATTATAAAATGTTTAAATTTAAGTTTGAAACGCTCTGTTTTCTTTAGAATAAGATACATCTTGTTACTTGTGTTCAATTGTAGTTTTAGTTAGTGTGTCGTTTGTTTACTTTATATTTGTAAATAAACTTTTGTTGACTTTTAAGTATCTTAGATGTATTTATCTTATCTAACCATATCTATCCCCATTTAATTACCCTTAAATTAACATAGATTGGTTACATTAGACATCACATCGGGTCCTCTTATTAGGATAAGTTTAAGTAGGGTGCTTAAACACTCGCTTATTAAGAAGATATGAGGAGATCGTAGACACTTTTCAACAACTTACATTTTTTTGAAAAAAAAAATTTTGAAATTAACTACATATGATTTCTTATAAAAAACAAAATTTGACTCAACTTTGATAGAGTACCAGTAATTGTTCAAATTAGATCATTTTTAACCTTAATTAAAAAACTTATTAAGTTATTATTTTTTGAAATTTAAGTTTTAGCTCAAAAACACTTTAAAAAGATTATATGAGCTTTAACGGTTTAAAATTGTTGCATCAGTCTTTTTGTAATTATACAAGCATAGCTTTGAATTGTAAGAAATAAATCTAAATCAAACTTGCTGTAGTGCTTAAAATTAACTATGCTCGCATATAATTAGTTTTAACTAATTGAAAATACTTTTACTTAAGCTCTAAATTTTCTTTTTTAAACATGCAATTTGTTATATTTTTTGATATGTTTTCTCTTATTTTAAGCATTCATAAAATAATAATATGGCAGTTAAAAGTGTTGCTAATTAAACTTAAAATTTCAAAATAAATTGTGAATTATAAAACCCTCATCTTTAGTAATTAACACGTTATATATAATGTAGACACCACATAAACTACAATAAACGAGAGTAGCATTACAGGGTTGCCACTCGTTTTTTCGAAATTTTTTCCAGGTTTTCCAAATTTCTTCCAAGTTTTTAAAAGTTCACATTTTGGGGTCTATTTTCAGTTTTAAGCTAATTTTTATATAAGAAACTGTGTTAAACAGTACAAAAACATTGAAATGTTACTGTTATTTTAATGTGTTTTTAAATAAAAAAATTTTTGATGATGACAAAAAAGTCTTATTTATATGATACATGTTTTGTGTCAAATCGAAATTTTACTACTGAAAATGTTAAAGTAGTTAAAAATTCCAGGTTTTTCCAGGTTTTTTGTTCAAAATTCCAGGTTTTTCAAGGTTTTTTTACAAAATTTGTCAAATTCCAGGTTTTTCCAGGTTATTTTTGCCTAAATTGTCGAATTCCAGGTTTTTCTAGGTTTCCAGGTAAAATGGCAACCCTGCATTAACAACATGCAGCATATCAACAACCTAGAAGTAGCTAGAACTCTGTTTAGCATGAATCAAATTATCCAAGATATCCAGAAGTACATAGTTCGTTATATTTTGCCTGAAACATACTAATATATTTCCAATTAAAAAACTCACAACAGACATGCATTCGAAAACTTAAAATTAACTATAAACTACAACAAACGAGAGTAGCATTAACAACATGCAGCATATTAGCAACCTAGAAGTAGCTAAAACTTTGTTTAAAATGAATCAAATAGCCTAGTTATCCAGAAGCACATAGCTCGTTATAATTTGCCTAAAACATACTAACATATTCCCATACTCACAACAGACATGCATGCGAAAACTTGTAAAACTCATAACCATGCAACTAAAAATCAACCAACCCAAGTATCATTGCCCTCGTGCAACATCAACGACAAACACAAAGCAGCAGCACCGATCCTCGACGGGTAGATGTGGCTGAGGTGGTAGTCCACCAGGGCCAGCTCCATCAGGTACTTGGCGAGGAAGTGGTGCTTCGGCTCGACCTGTACGGACTAAGCGGTTGGAAAAAAATATTAATATTTCGCATGCTTGTGCTGCTTGTTTAATATGTTTTCTCAACTCCTTGATGTTTCATGTTAAGAATTTTTGTTGCGTTTGTTTTGTTTTTAGCTACTGTTATAAAAAACTTACTGTGAAAGGAAAAACTTGCATGTTGGAAACAACAGGAATTGGATTAGATAAGAGTTTTACAAAACAAATTGAATTGTAAAATAGTAAAAATCAAGTTCGAACTCACTTCACCAGCTTTGGAGTTTCTCCTGAGGAAGTTCAAGCAGTGAGGTTTTCCCATCTTTATTTTGATGGCCTTGAGCATTTTCATCTCCATCCGAATGACCTGCTCCTTGGTGATCGAGTTGTCTGACACGTACACGTAGTCCGTGAGCTGTTTGATGATAATGATTAGGGGAGTTGCATTTCATATGGTTATAAAAAAAATACATTAATTAGACAATTTCAGATTAAGAGTTTTATTCATCACGGTGTTTCATGCAAACGCAATGATCACGATTAAAAACTCTATAAAGTATATATAGCTTTGTTTGTCTTCCTTTATAGAGTTTTAAATCGTGATCATTGCGTTTGCATGAAACCCCGTGTTGAATAAAACTCTTAATCTGAAATTGTCTAATTAATGTTTATTTGCTTCTTTCTAGTCGAGCTCTGTATTGGAATTTTAATCACTATAAAGTTAACGAAATTATAAAAAATACATCAACAATTTGTTAAAATCTGTTTTTTTTTTTTGAACAGAGTGACTCATTTGGAAAGCATGACTTATTGTATGACGTTTAGAGAACTCAAGTTTAATGCTTAAGGTATAGAGTAAACAGATTAAAAGAAAACTAGTTTTAAGTACTTTAATTAAAATCGGTTACAAGGAACATACTACATATACAATGTGCTATGGGTAAAAAAGGAAGAAGTTCACGTTTAAACTAAGAATATTATGGTTTTCTTAGTTTTAATATTAAATCATAATGTAAATATTGATGTTTGAGTTTATTTTAAGTTGTTATATAAAGGGGTAGGGTTTTCATATTAGGGAAATGGTGTTAGAAATTGAAGGCGAAGAGTTGAGATTATCCTTCAAAACTATCTGCTTGGTCAAAATGACTCGAGGAAAAGTGTCACCTTAAACGATTATTACATGATAGGTGCCTGACAGCCTAACAATTTATGGATATCGAAGCATTTTGGAAAAAAAAGCGAGAAAAAATAAATTACCTTGAGTTACTAACAACTTTAAATATTATAAGTTTGATAATTAGAAAATAAAGACTTCTCTACTTCATAGAGCTATAATAAATATACATTTATTTTCTCATAAATTATTTAACAGACAAGTTTTTGTCTTAAAATAATTCAATTTGTTTTGGCTTTTATTGTCTAGTCTAGATTTTACTCCATATTTTAAACAAATGCTCAATTAATAGCAAATTTTCCAAGACTATTACACCTTTTTTTTCTGAATTTAAAATTCAATGCACTGAAAAGCTTTTTTAGTAAAACTTAGTTTAATAAATAAATATACTAACACTTAAATACAATATTGAATACTTAAACAAGTTAATATAATAAGAAAACGATTTAATTTAATAAACTAAAATAAAAATTGATAGGTAGACAAGAATATTTTAGAACATGGCAATACTTAATGTAATTGTTTTTATTGCAATAATTATATGCTTAGCGGATTTTATCTTACAAGTAAGTACAAATCTTTTTTTTTAGGAAAACTACGTCGATGAGGAAGTTATAATAAAATTATTAACAGTAATTAATTTAGTACATTTCCTTGGAAAAAAATTAAATATAGATCGAAAATGCTACTTAAACAAAATAACAATATTTAACGCAGTTTTCCATTTGGACAAGTTTTGTTTTAATTAAAATTGATACCAGTAAGATTGAATTAGTATTGGCAAACTATTTTTATGATTCCTTACTATAATTATATTTATACTATTTTACCTCAGGTGCATACATTTCCTCGTATTTAGAAGCTATGTGCATTGCAGTCACTCCAACAAGCTGCAAGTTTTTCTTTTCAACATCTTCCGCTACCTGTTGTTTGAAGGAAGGGTGAAGTTTTGAAAACAATGTTTTTCATTAACAGTATACTTCTAGATACAACTAATCTATATCTTTGAAATACAATACATATTTAAAATTCTTAGTGAAATTCTGAAAACAACGATTTAACATTAATTAAAAATAATCTTCGCTCAAAAAGATCCAACTGAGTAGTTCATTTAAGTTTAACAACAACAAATTGGAATGAATTTAGTTTATAAAAAACTAAAGGCGTTTCTCTGTGCTATGATCATTTTGAAGAAGTTTATACGAACTTTTCTTGTAATGTATAGAATTGAACATTTAAGTTCTAATCAAAACATTTACTATAAACAAATCAACAGACACTTACTGCGAGATACCTATCCAGTACATCCACTGTGGTGTACAAAGTTTCTTGCATGAGTTGAAACCTGTGGTTCACTTGAACGAGCCAGTCAACCAAAACTGTGCGCAGTTTGTAGCTGAACTTCTTGTCTGTAATGATTGTACAAATGGTTGTAGAATTTTGTAGATTACTCAAGTAGTGTGATTTTATTAGTAAAAGAATTAAGCATTGAAGATTTCAACAAACATCATCTACTTTAAAACTTCACCTCATTAAGAGTTTCAGCAAAAAATAAATACTTAGTTGAAAAGGAAAAAAATACATGTTATTGAAGAAAAGAGTCAATAACTTTATAGCTATAAAATGAAAAACTTTATTTTATTTAATCTTTTTTATTAAACTTTGCAAATAACTATTGGGACACTCGGCACAAGTTCATTTTTTGAACTTGAAAATATTGTTAAGCTATGACCTTTATCAAATAATATATGCATACCTGTTTAACTAAAACTAATTAATTATAAAACAACAACAAACCTTGCAAGTAATTTTTTGGGACGCTCAAGATAGCTTCATAGTTCAATAAGTACTGGTAAATAGCGGAGGCATATTCGGGTGCCAACTGTGGATCTTCTAATTGGTCGACTGAAGGAACTCCCGCCTGTGATTGGATAAAAACGAAGTTATTTGATTAGATTAAGATTATTTTGAGTATATTAAGCATAAAATACTTTACCATTTAGAAAGTTATAAAATGCTTTATATTTGCATGCTTTATCTAGAGGTCTTCACAATTACTCTGATCACAGTTTATAAAATGTTTTATGTTTTGTATTTGCAAGAATTTCGAATTAAAACCACTCTTTGATAATAAAAACAATGTACGACCAAAAACTTTAAATGCAAGCACTTACACCAGTGCTTATTTATCTTGAAGTGTTTTTTAGTATTTTAATTAAACTTTAATTGAGAACTTTAACATGTTATTTCATATTTTAAAATAAACAAACAGGTCTTGAACCGAAGATGTCAACTACTCCTTCGGACTCAACCTCTTTCATGGAGACATCATTTTCACTTTGTTCAACTTCTTGCATTTTAACCACTGTGACCTCTTGTTTTTTCAGCGTCTTCTTTGCTGGCAACTTTCCCTTCATTTGTTTTCCATCTTTGCCAAATTGTTGATTCTGTTTGAAAAAATAACAATTGTAGTAATCTTTTTAATACAGTGGTTTTTCAAAAAAAAAAGGTTTAACATAACTAGCAGTAGATAAAAAAATTGTATTTAATACACTAAATTTGCTTTTAAGTTGGTATTTAAATCAGACAATTTCTATGATTGACTAGATAAAATAATTACTATGAATATTTTACTAAATACAGGGTTGCCACTCTTTTTTTTTTTCCAGGTTTTCCAAATTTCTTCCAGGTTTTTTAAAAGTACACATTTTGGATCTATTTTTAGTTAAAAGTTTAGTTTAAGGTAAAAAACTGTGTTAAATAGTAAAAAAAACACTGAAAAGATACTGCAAAGCTACTTTAAATATGCTTTTTAATAAAATAAATGTTCGATGATGACAAATTTTTTTTATTTATATCATAGATTTTTTAAGTAAAATCAAAATTCTACTACTGAACATGTGAAAATTGTTAAAATTCCAGGTTTTTCCAGGTTCTTTTAGTGATTTTTGTTCAAAGTTCCAGGTTTTTAAAGTTTATTTTTTCAAAATTTCCAAAACTCTAGGTTTTTCCAGGTTTTTTTAGCCTAAATTGTCAAATTCCAGGTTTTTCCAGGATTCCAGGTTTCCAGGTAAAGTGGCAATCCTGTAAATAACCGAGGAATTCAGGAATTAATTGACTCTTTTTAATATTTTTTTATACTGGTAGTTAAAAACAGTTTATATCCCAGGTTTTGAAAATCCAAAACAGTATAAGCCTATTAAGTATCTTATATTAGGGGAAATCCCTTTACTAAAACTTAAAAACAGTACTAACAAACAAATCTAATTCAGTAAAAAACATAAATAAACTAAAAAATTATAATTATTTACTACCAAATTAACCTGATCAACATTCTGATTTTTGGGCCTCTCACCAAAAGCTTTCCTCTGTTGGCCAAGAACAACTTTCTTCTTCTGATTTACAAAATTGTTCATATTGGTCTGTCCCTTAAGCTTGGCTTCCCTCTGTAAAATATATAGTTGTTTTTGAGACATATTTTATAAATTACTCAATTAAAGTATATTTAAGTAAAAAAAAAAGTAAACAAAAACTTGTTTTTACATGTTATATGAGAATAACTTAATATATTTTATGCAATCTATTGTAATCAAATAAGTTGAATATAATGACTTTTTGTATCAAACTTACAGTCAAATGTTGCCTCCTTGTCACAGCTTCCATTTTTTACTTTTAAATTTTATAAAACCTGAAAAAAGTATGATCATTAGCAAATGGTATGATATACGTATTTGAAAATTAAGAAAATAATAATCAGTTTGCCTTAATCAACATTGTAGTTTCAAATATTCAGTAATGTTACAAAATAAAAAGGAGATGTAAATAAACTATAACACATAGCTTTTAAATTCAAAAAGCATTATGCTGTTTATTATATTAGGGGTAATTGAAAATGTATAAAAAAGTCTTTACAAAACTCTCTTTTTTTACATTGTTTACTAAGAAGCAAAAATTTAACTTAGTAATAATATTGCTGTTTTTATTTTACTTGGACCATTGTAAAAGAGAATTTTTTATATGTACTCGGCAATATTATTTTTATTTCATTAAACTGATCTTAATTGTACAATAAGTCTACCCATCTATATTTATTATCAAACGGAGAGAAGTTGAATGAAAAAATTTTAAAGACAATCTTTTTTTTTTCATACTAGCTTGCCCCAGTAAAAAAGTAAAGTAAAAATGTGATTGAAAACATTTTTTAAACAAAGTTAGCATTAATCAGTTTAGAAATTACAGAAATTGTGGAAAAAGTTATGACTATTTTTAAAACTAAACTGTTTTTGAAAAACTAAAACTTTTCCTTACCAATAAAAAAAACAGGAGTGTCAAATTTTTTTGAGAAATTTCTTATCAGTTTCTAAAACTACAGGGTTTTGGATCTATTTTTAGTTTAAACCTAAGTTAAAGTTTAAAAACTCTGCTAAGTAGTACAACAACGTTAAAAAGAAACTATAAATCTACTTAAAATGTTGTTTTAATAAAAAAATTTTTGATGATGATAATATAACTTTTATTGATGATAACTAAGTATTTTATCTTTAAGGTTGATTTTTAATGTCAAATTAAAGTTTTACTACCTAACATGTATAAATTATTTAAAATTCCAGGTTTTTAGTGACTTTTGTTCAAAGTCCTAGGTTTTTTCAACATTTCTCAAATTCTAGGTTTTTCCAGGTTGTTTTAGCCTATATTTTCAAATTCCAGGTTTTTCTAAGATTCCAGGTTTTTTTCAACATTTCTCAAATTCTAGGTTTTTCTATGTTATTTTACCCTATATTGTCAAATTCCAGGTTTTTTGGTGATTTTTGTTCAAAACTCCAGATTTTTTCAACATTTCTCGAATTCTAGATTTTTCCAGGTTGCTTTAGCCTATGTTTTCAAATTCAAGGTTTTTCTAGGATTCCAGGTTTTTTGGCAACCCTGAAACAACTACCTGACATTTTAAACAATAAACACTTTGTTTCTATTAAAAACTATATAAAAAAAATTATGGCATAAGTATATCATCCTTAGGAGTTATGAAATTTTTTTATTATTCAATTATTTATGATCAGTTTATTGTCCACAGTTGGATTTTGAAATATTGGCACTGAAATGAAATCCAATAAACTTTTAACTTTTTTTAGATTTTTTTTTTTCAAATTTAGAAAACTATTAAGGTTACACATTTACAAAAGCTGCATGGTTTTATGTTATAGATATTTACTTTCTAAAAATCTCATAAGCTGCTAGCAGATATGTAAACAAAAAGTTAATAAGAACAGAGAAAAAATGAGTCTAAACATTTTTTTACACTTAATTTACTAAGATTATCACCAGTTCTAAAATTGTAATTTGTTTTTTCTAAGCATTTTTTTAACTTTCTTAAACTACACAAAAAAAATTAAAATGTTACGTTATTTCAACAAAAAACATCAACTTTTTAATAATGAAAAAGTCTTTGTACACTAAGGTACTTTTTCACGTTTAATAAAAAACTTTTATACTAACTATATGCTGGGGTATTTAATTTTTAACAAAATGTAAACTATTTCCTTTGAAAGTATAAAGTCCAAGCAGGTTAAAAATGAAACTTAAGTTTATTTAATTTGTGAGTAACTTATATTAAAAATTCAGATTTAAAAAATTATATCTAATTGTTCATGTATTGACTAATTGAACAACTTCAAACACATATTTTATAAGCCATAGGTGGTTAAAAATTTACAAATACCAAAATATAATTTTGAATACCCTAAAAAGTGTATTTTTGTTTGTAAATGAAACAAAATTATACACAGTCTAAACAACCTAGTTATTAAAATTTAGAGGCACAGCGAATTTCAAAACATATCATATAAATAACATTGTCCGTTTACCAATAATTGAAACTTAACATAATTTTTAAAAACAAGCAATAGAGCTCTCAATGGTAACTACTAACAAGTTTTATGTTCATTGATCCAAAAGAGAAGTTTTTATTTGTTTGTTTATTTATGTTATGGGTCGAAAGGCTCGGTCATCTAATTACTTTACGAAGAAATTTGATACACGTATAAGGAAGTTTCTTCACAAACCGACTAAATGGATTTCCAGTGAATAAATGGTTTATATGGTTTTTCATTTATAATAATATTTAAGCTTAATATCGAGTTAACTAATCTTAATCTACAGGATTAAACTAAACTATTACATGTCAATGGTTTTATTATAGAACCTTGATATTTTTAATTAAAACTTCTTTTTAAATCGATCACTTGCGACGATGAAAAATTTTATTAATTATTCAGAGTTGCTAGGTTGTTGGTTCCACGGTTATTTTTCTAAATTTCTCAGATTCCAGGTGTTACCGGGCTTTTTTTAGCCTTAATTGTCAAACTCCAGGTTTTTTGGCAACCCTGATTACTACAAAAAAATCAAATAAGCTGACTCTATGGTATTGGATGGAGGTGTGGCTATCTAACTTACTAAAATAAAAAACTTGATAAATATTTAAGATGCCTTAAAGAATAAATTGAGTGCAACAGTATTATCAGCAAGCAAAGCTTAATTACCAAAAAAGACCTTTTCATATCGCAAGTGATTGATTTACAAATAATTTTTAAGAAAATTTATAAAGGTTCTATTTAATTATTTTATATAAGCCGAACAACGAGTTGATGAAACTTAATAAACAGGAAATTTGTTAACTGTTTTATTTCGACGTTTAATTTACTTAATGTTTACTGAATTTAAAATTTTTTCACATATCGATCGAAAGTAACAGTTGTTTTAGTAAACAAAAGGTATTAAGGTTTTATTTAATTATATTAATAAGCCTAATACCGAGTTGATTAAACTTAATTATAAGGACGTGCTAAAACTGTTATATTCAAACGTTTAATAAAAATATCTTTTTTTCTATAAGACTTTAATACGTGTTATTAAAACTTTATTATAAACCGATCATTTGCGACGATGAAATTATTTTTTAATTATTAAATGTTAAACAATCCATAAGCTGACTATCACTTAACATATGGAACGATTTACTGCTCATGATATTTTCTTTAAAAGCAATGCAGCTTTAAGCAAACATTGATCATAAAAAATTTGAAAACAGCCAACCTTAAAACTACAGTAAATATTCTGTAACATCATACTTATACAAATACTTACTAAAAAAAACACCTTTTAAATAAACTTATGACGAACAAACTAAACTAATATGACTCACTTACTATTTACTAAAGGTTTAATAAATCAGTTACTTATACCAATTTAAACTTAGTTCGAATCTGTGGTAATGATTATATTTACAATGAAATTGCGAAACGAAAAGATGATAAAATACAGCACATCATTACACTAATAAATCAAATTATCAATTCTTTTAAAAGACGAAAATACTCGAATCAAAGAAACTAAAAAACTAAACGTTTAAACCAAACTCAAAAAGTGTTCTAAAATCGGAATCAACTCGACAAACAAGATTGAAATTAGCAACAACTTAAGTGCAGCGAAAAGCTGCACTGACTTCAATTTGCTGCAACGCAGTAGAAACTAAAAAGCCCAAATTACACGCGATATTCCTAATTTATACTCGCTTGAGAGAAAAGAAGAAAATAAAAAAAGAGACAATTACCGCGTAAGCGGCACAAAACTGGTATTAACACTTAAACAGTTTAAAATTATACCATGGTTGCCAGCCATTTAATCAAAAGTGCCGGCCTGAGTGACCAAAAACTAGCCATAGTTACATCAAACTAGCCTGAGTTTATTAAATAAATAAAACAATGTAGTAAGAGACGAAAAAATTTTGTTTGTTAAGCTTGATTACTAAAGAAAATAAAACATAATAATAAACCTAAAATATATATCAAAAATACTTTAAGAAAAAAAAATATATATAGTAAAAAAACTAGCCAAAAGTTTATTAAAAGAAAACTATTCTAGCGCAAAAGATTTTTTTTTTAATTCATAACAAGCCTGAGTTTTCAATTAACTCAAAAAGTTTTCTAGTGAAAATAATCTGAGTTTTAAAAGAAATCTTCAAAATAACCAGATTTAAAAAATAAACTTTAAGATAGCCTGAAACAACCAGATTTTTTTTTTCCAAAAATCATAAAACTCAGAAATTATTTTAATAGATAGAAATTGTACAAGTTTACACGACAAATCATTAAAAATTTACTTGTATCTTAATATTGTTTTGTCAGTTATTCCAGTCATGCAATGCTCTTTTCTGAATATTTGCTGACTAACATGCATTTTATCATAACCTAACTCACTTTTTGAAAAGTAATGTATTCTTAAATCAAGAACACATTAAATACAATATGAAAAAAATATGTAGATAATATAATCTTAGACTAAAAGAATTTACCATTTTACAAATAAAATATTATTAAAGTTTGTCTTCAAAAAATTTATGATGTGTTTATCACTGGTAATATTTTTAATTTTCTAATACTATTTTCCTTGTAAAAAAGTTTGTTAAATCATCGAAATCAGAGTTTTCCAAAGTTGGCCACATGGCCCCCTCGGAGGCCATTTCAAAAATTTAGGGGGCCATATGGCCATAATTTAAAACTTACACTAGATATTCTGAATTTGGAATGAAGATCAAATAGATTAGGTTATTTTACTGATACAGAATTTTTAGACCAGGGTTTCCCAAAGTGGGCCACATGGCCCCCTTTGAGGCCATTTCAGAAATTTAGGGGGCCATAAGCTGCACATGGGCCAAAGAAGGAGCCGTGAGGCCATAACTTGAAAATTAATTTGTTTCTGCTACATATCTTTCTCCTTACACCAGTAAAATAAAAACATTAAGTATGTAACAAAGTTTAAAGGGGATGATGGCAACTTGATTTCAATGAAGAATCCTTTAGGTTAGCTGGCATTTGCTTTAGCTGTTTGTTTTTAAATTAAAATTTTTTATATACAAGAGTATTAAGTTGGACAATTCACTGAGTTCTTATGAAAATAAAAAGAATTAAAAAATCTGAAAAGGACTATTTTCTCATTCAGTGTTTAAGCGAAGGTTTTTAACTTTATTGCCTAATCTTAGCTTGATGAAAATTATTCGTATTGTTTTTTTTTTTTTAATTTTGTGTAATTTTATTTTCTTCATTTGATTGTTAAATACTTTTTCAAACTGATGCTTGAGTAAAACTTTATTTACGTTGCAAAAAAAAATCTTTCTTTGTAAAACTATTAGTTTAATGAAAAAATTGTTTTATGGAACACTTATTACCCGTGTATAAGTAGTTATCTATATGTTAATTAAAATATTAAACTAAAAAAATCAATAGTTAAACTGTTCGTGTTAGTTATCAATGCAAATTTATCTTCTAATAGAATAAAAAATCCTAAAAATTTATGGTTAATTGCTACAAAAAAGTAGAAATGATAAATTTTCAGTATACATTTTTTGTATAATATACAGTATACAAATGCTAAGATTTACCATATAAATATGTAATATTCAGGGTTACCAAATGTTTTTGGCAAATTTCCTCCAGGTTTTTAAAAGTACAAATTTTTGGTCTATTTTTAGTTTAAAGTTAAGGTTAAGGTAAAAAACTGTTTTAAATAGTATAAAAACATTGAAAAGAAACTGTAAAGCTACTGTAGCTGTGTTTATTAATAAAAAAATTTATGATGACAAAAAAAATCATTTATATGATAGATATATTTTTTGTGTCAAATCGAAATTTTTCTACTTAACATATTAAAATTGTTTTTTTTTAATTTCTCAAATTCCAGGTGTTTCCAGGTTATTCCAGGTTCTAAGCTTTTTTGGCAACCCTGAATATTACATATTATACAAATATTTACCAAATCAATCTAAATTAATATTAAAAATGTAGTTTGATATGATAATAGCTTACCAGAACGAATAAAATGTATTTCGAATTATCAAAAAATAACATTTTGATATAAAATAAAATTTCAAATGTTACTCACACGTTGTCCACAGATTGACAAGCATTCCTCAATGCATCTTTTTATTTTGTTCATAAAAAAATTTTAACTGTATATATACGTAAAGAACTAAATTAAGTTCATTGTACATCCAATATCAGATGATTTTAACAAAAAATTTTCGAGGTAGTGGGAAAATGTATTTAAAAATTTTAAATACTTGAAAAGTATTTTTTAGAAAAAAGTTTTTTTAAAATCACTGAGCAAAAAATATAAATGCTATCATAACTTAAAGTAACTGTAGGATCCTATTCATTTTCTAGCCAAGAAGTTTCTAACTATATAATAGTCACAATATATGTAATCAATCTAAAACATCATTTCAATATGTTCATCATTAAAAGGTTTTTAAACAGGTAAAAAAAAAATGATTCAATGAAAAGCTGTATTCTTACTTATTTTCAAACAATCTTTCAGTGAGTTTAACCCAAAAAAAGTAAGTTTTTAAACGTTTTATACTTTGAACCTAGGAAAAACCTTTTAAATTTCTTATGTTTTTATAGGAATTTACACTAAAAACTTAAAATTCCTTGTTCTGAACAAAAATGAATTTATTTTAAGTGAATTTTTCAATATTTTAGAAAATTAAAAGAAAAAATTGCAGTTAATTTGTAAAACTTTTTACAAAAAAAGTTTTTTTTAAAAACTAACGTTGACTATTGTTAAAAGGATAAAACTTAATGGTATAAGATACTTTTTAAGAATATAAAAATTAAATTAAATATAAAATAAAGTAAGTTTTTTCAAAGGTTCAGATAAAAAATAGAAAATAATTATGGCAGATTTCTGGTATTTAGAAAATTTAATTTAAATCATGTCTCCTACTATTTTTATGCAGTTTAAAGTTTTGAGTAAAATGATCCATCAATTTGTAGCCTTAACTAAAAAAATTATGACAAAAAATAAATAAAATAAATCTTGCTTACTTTTAAAGGTGGGTGAGTGAAAATTTAAAAAAAAATTCTAAAATGCTTCTAATACTTTATAGATATTAAATTTAGAAAAATATAAAAAGAACTGCTATAAGATTTTAGGAGAAAGTTTTAAACAAAAAATACTTTTAATCCCCTTTTGTACAAAAACATATTAAACGTATCTCTTGCATCTCAAAAACTATTTTTAATCTTTAAAAAACATAAAATGCAACTGAGATAATAGCACATAAGTAAAACATATAAGTTAAAAATAAATGAGGTAACTGAATAAAGACTGCAATGCAGTTAATAAACTTAATAATAAACAATTATAAGTGTAGATGATTAAAAACAATGTATATATGGTTAACAGCAAGGTTGTCAGAATTAAAGAAAAAAATGGAGAACTTTGTCCAAACTCTTATTTTAAACTTAAAATTTGATGCTTAATTTGTTCATAAAATTTTGGGAACTATAGCTAAATATTGTTCTATATAATTCAACATTAAATAATATCTTATTTTAAAAGCTATGATTAACATAATAAATAAAAACACTTAAATAATTGTTTTATATAAGTAAATGTATAAGTAAATTCAAATACAATACAAGCATTTAAAGCTTAAAAATATATACAACCAAACCTGGATGTTTTTGACAATTTAAAGTGTAAAACTAACTCCAAACTTGTCCTGATCTGAGAGACAAATCCTTGACCAGCCGTCCACATTTATACACAATTTCCACTTTAGTTCTGTTTAAAAATATCATTTTTAGTTTGGTTTGAAATTTCAACCAATTTATTGATTTAAAATTTAACACTACCACAAAAAAAAAATAAAAACAGATGGCTAAAGTTTTTATCAAAAATAGAATTTTTTGTCAAATTAGTAAGAAAATCTAAATGGAAGGCCTAAAAATTTTGCTTTGCTTGTAGCTGAGCTTCTATAAAATTTTATAAATTACAATTGTGGCTTTCTTAAAACAAAACCATTTCAAGTGTTATATAAATTTATTGAAGCTTTATTTACTTTTAGGAGTGGTAACCCTGGTTTTACACACAGTTGTTAAAACTAAAAAGTTTTTCAAGAACCTTTTTTCAAATTTTTTGCACCATGTATAAATGCTAGATAAGTTGTTTTTATTTCACTTTCAAAAGTGGTAAACCTAAATATACATTTTATATACATAATTTAAAATTTTAAAAGGAGCCTTTTTTTAATTGTTTTAAACATTATTTAAAACTGGAGAAGAATAAAAAAATATATACAACATTATTTGTTTGTGGAAAGAAATTTGCTTTTTTTATAGGTCACAAGATTTACTATTATTCATTAAGTAGTTAAAAATTAAGTGGTGAATTTATACAAGATATTTTTTACCAGGTAGCTGAAAAATACTTATTACTTACTTTTATGTCACAAATATTTATTAACTAAATTATTTTTAAGGGAAAATACTACATGGCTTTGCTGTTTTGTTTCAAAAATGGTCAACTAAAATTTTTTTAAGTATGACATTTTTATTAAGCTTGTAAACATATATTATTTAAGCTAGCTTATTTAAATTTTAACTACTTTGTCAAATGAAATTAAAACTATTCATATTCAGTTAGTGCATATTCTTTAAACAAACTTATTATTTTTAATAACTTGGTAATTTGACTAGTTTAATTATTATCTCTTTAACATTACAAATTAGAAAATTCCTGGACAAAAAAAAAACACGTTTTGGTGAGTTTATTTCTTTAACACCAGTTCAAAACTAACTGTTAAAATAAATAAACTCTAAGACTTAAAAACTCTCATTCTTAGCATTGGAAATTGCCCCCAAAATTTGATTTGTAATAAAAAGGCTAATGAGATTTAGCTTTATTTAAATCAGTTTTTAATATGTTTGGCATTTTTTAAACTAAAGTTATTTTTTTAAGAACAAAATAAAACTACAAATTTTAAACTATCAAGTTGCCCTTGCTTTTAAAATCAATGTCATCTGTCATTTTTACTTAGGTACAATAAAAAAATAATGAAAGAGTTATAAATTTAGAATGAAATACAGACAACTGCTTTATCAATAAAAGAACATAGGCAACTATACTATTAAGGTTATAGAGGAAATAAATCACATTTTTCACAATTTGATCTTATTTTATAGAGTTTTAACTAAGCTACAAGATGCTTTTTACAGATTTTAGAAGCTTTTGAGATATAGCATGCTAAAAAATACAATACTTTGTAAAGACTTTATTACTTAATCACAAAAAAAAATTATAAGACATACTACTACAACCTTTTAATGCTGAATATACACTTTTTGAATGCAACAATTGCTTTTAGTAGTTTAAGTGATTCATTTAATTAAGTTACTAGGGACGCTTATACAGCACATTCGAATTTTAATTTATTAGTCAAATCATTACCTTACACAATACAAACACACTAACAACAAACTGTAATTAAATTAAATTGTAAATAACATAACTGCTTAACTTTAAATGCTTCAAGCTTACTTCTAACTCATTTTAAATTAATTTACTTATAAGAATCTCTTTTTAGTTCTATTCATAATTATTTATAATTATTTGAAATACATTGTTACTGGTTGACAGTTACAATTAAGAAATACTAAACAAAACTTGCTTACAATTTTATAGGTAAAAATTAACTAAATTTTAGACACATCAAGTAGAGTTTTTAAATCATACCTATCAAAAACTGAAATTTAGAATTTTTACTGTTCAGTAGCAGATTTTAAAAAAAATATTCTTTTTTCTGTCAATTTTTTTTTTAATTTTAATAAAACTATTAATCTAAAATTTAAGAATTAATTTAAGAAGTAATTAGGCAAATCATTTACAAACTTTATAAAAAACAATAAGATAGGTTATGAAAAATTAAGTAGGTTATGAAAAATTAAGTAGGTTATGAAATCTAAAAAATCAAAGCTTCTTAAAACTAAGCTTAAACAACAAGCTTATTTCAAAAACTGTATCACTCAGTTTTGACAACTGACTTAGTAATTTAAAATTGATATTTTATAAATTTACCCACCATAACAAAAAATTTGAAATTAGACAAAAACTAGGATAAAAAGTAAAATTGAGGAAAAATCAAGACTGTTTTTTCAATTTTAGGAGTTTTAGGAAAATTAAGTGTTTTTATATTGAAACTATAATCAAAAGAAACTAAGTGGAAACTCTTTAATGATTAATATTTTAGTGCATCATTTAAAAACCATAGTACAATGATTAGACCCACAGATTTTATTATTATAGTTGAACTTTTTTATTACTTTAAATTTTTTTTTATCATCAAATAAAACCAGTTAAAATTTATTATGATAACTAACAAGTTATAATGAAACTATTTCTAACAACTATAGTAATAAAAGTTCTATAACTTTTATAACTTTCTAGTAACTTTTACCTTAACTTGAAAGCTAATTAATAAGTAGCACAAAAATTTCATCTAATAGATGATAAAACTGTGGATTCTTTTACTGGCCATATACTATAAATTTTCAAGCCTTGGGTGTACAAACAAATCAATTGAAAATAAGTTGGAGGATAAAAAAATTAAACTCATAGACCAGCTGGTTAATTTTTAACCTTGTAACAAAAAAGATTATTGTACAATTTATTTCAACTAAAAAAGGACATTCTATTTAAACAAATTATTTATTAATATTGAACAGTATAATGACTGGATTTGTTAACAAAAAAGTTTGTATGTAACAATATTTCAAATAGTAAGTTAGTTCATCTATTAATCAACGGTTTAGGAAAAAAAGAATATAATAGCTGCTTTAAAAATGGTTTTAAATAAATTGTTTCAACATATTATCTGTATTAATTTGAAATATTTATATAAATTTGTTGTCTTGTTACACAATTCAATAATTTTTAAGCTAACTATTTCTTAGCGCTTACACAGACCTGTATAATCTTTTCTCTTCAAAGAGACCTTCAATAATTATGGGACTGTCTGCTCTAGATGACCTCATAAGTAACTTGACTGGATTTGGACTCTGTAATTGCTTTAGGAACACTCCTCATAGTATCCAAACTAAAGTAAGGAAAAAAAAGCATTTCTTTAGTAAAATTAGTTATATTATATAAAAACATTTAATTTTTCACTACTTTAATATTCTAAGGCTGGAAAGCTTTTAAATTGTTTTAAAACGTATTTCTTTACACATTTTAAGTTTCTAGCTTAATAAACAGTAAAAAAAGAACTTTTACAGGGTTTTAAATGCTTTTGGAAATTTACTTCAGGTTTTCAAAATTTACTCCAGGCTTTTAAAAGTACACACTTTTGGGTCTATTATTAGTTTTAAGTTAAGTTTAAGGTAAGAAACTGTGTTAAATAGTATAAAAACATTGAAAAGATACTGTAAAGCTACTTTAAGTGTGTTTTTTTAATAAAAATAAAGTTTGATGATGAAAAAATTGTTATATGATAGATTTTTTTGAGTCAAATCAAAATTTTACTATTGTACTATGTTAATTATTAAAAATTCCAGGTTTTCATAGTGATTTTATTTCAAAATTCCTGATTTTTCCAGTTTTTTTTTCCAAAATTTCTCAATTTCCAGACTTTTCCAGGCTAGTTGACAACACTGCTTTTGTTAAGTTGTATGATGACTTAAGTAATTTTCTTTATTGTGCAGTGCTAGATTAAAATTCAGTGATGTACAACATATAAAACAGAAAAAAAACTTCTACTGAAAGTTGACAATAGAAAAACGTGGTTTATACATTTATATTGTAAATTTTTGACAGAACTATCTAAAGCTTAAAATTCAATTGAAGTTTATATAATCTATGGAAACTCAGTCAAAGTTTATTTTTAAAGCTTGTAAATGAGAGCAAATGTCAGGTCACTCTTAGGGACAAAAAGCCAGCCTTAGTTAAAAAAATTTAGTCTTATATCCATTTTATTTCTAAGATTAAAATAAATTTTAAAAATTAATTATAATAATAAAAATTGTGAAAAGGAACTACTATTTTTATTTTTTTATTTTTTTTTAAAGGTAGAAAAGTATTATTGATATTTACAATCTGAAAACACCTAATTAATATAAAAAAAAATGGTAAAAATACGGGATTAAAAACCCTTAAAAAACATTACATTTAAGAAACACCAAAACTATTTAAGTCAGACTGAGATTTACAGTAAAAATACTTATCCTGAGTAACCTAAAAATATGTCAACCTGCTGCAAAGTTTATTTTTTTAGAAAAATTATAATTGACCCAAAAAGTTTGAAAAAAAAAATCAAGCTGAAAGATTATATTTATAACATTTATCTTGGGTTAAAAATTTATTGAGAAAAAAAAGTCTGAAAAAAAAAACATAAAAAATATTACAATTTTAACACACAAGCCTACATTTAAACACAAATACTGAAATATGTATTCAACATATTTCATCTTCTACTCCTACAAAATTATTAAGGTAAAAATAACTTGAGGTGTAAACTTTATACTTTCAAGTATCAACTACACTTACATGGGGTTGTTTGCTTAATTTATTATTACTGTATTTTCTGTTACACAGATAAAATATTTTGAATTTGGTAAAATAGTTTTTATAATGTACTTTTACGTTTTGGCCCAGGCTAGCACAAATTCTGTTTGGTTTAAAATAATTTGTGTTAACTTTTTTTCAGTAGCTTTATATTTATAGCAAAAAGTTTAGTACGAGGACCTGGTGCACGAAGAACCTTTTAGTTATCGAGTCACACACCACAGATACCTTTTAACGTCCTTCCTAGCACAAAATATAAAAATCAAACAATATGGTTTTACCTGATTTTAATTTTAACATTTTTGGACAACATATTTTAAATTTTACTTCAAATTAGATATAAATAAATAGACTTCTAAAAAAATGTTAAAAGTTATTAATGTATATCTTAAAAACTACTAAATAATATTACAATAAAATGTGCATAAGCAATTTCCAGGCTAATGGCGAACATTGCGCAGTGTTGACAACATAAGTGCACTAAAAGGACAATTTTACCCTTGTAACATCAAAAAACAGCAAATATTAAAATGTTTTTGGTAAATATACAAACTGATTTTTTATACAATAACAAATACACCTTTTTTATGTTATATTTTACCATTGATAATTTTAAAGTTATAATTACATTTGTTTAGTTATAAAAAATATAAAATATTTTTTTTACATTTTTGACCCAACTTAATATCAAGTTAAAGGCTACTTCCCAGACTCTGTTGTATACCAATACTGTATGTTTCTTATATAAAACAACCATAAAAAATTTTTTTTTAATACTTTAAAAACATTTAAGTTTGATTTCGTTTAAAATAGGCAAAAAAAAAATAATTTATAAATAATATAGCCTAATATTTTTTTGTAATATGATTTCAACTTTATTTAAAATTTTTTTTTTACTACATACATAAATAAGTAGCGGGAAAAGTAATTCCTTTAAAACAAATTTTAATAACGATAAAAGTATAAACTAAAATAAAAGTATAAACGAGGTTACATAGTAAGGTTTGAAAACAATACTTTATAGCTATAGGTCTCCACTGTAAAACCTCAAAAAACAGCAAATTTTCAATTTTACATACTTTTTTTTTTTTTACTAAATATATGAGTTAAAAATAAAAAATTAAGTTTTATAAATTAAATAAAAATACAAAGAAATTGTATAAGAAAAGTTGGTGGCAATAAGAAACATTGACATGCATCAATTTTGCACTTAAGACTTTAAAAACCTAAATAAAAATAGCAAGTTAAATTAAGTTTAGTTTAAATTTTAACTTAACGACTAGGACTTTATCAAAGAGAGGTCTTTTCTTTGTATCTAAGAGGAACTTTTCGTACTTTCTAAGACCTAAACCTAACTTTTGAAGCATTTTCGTTTTTATTATTCTTGCTTACCTACACCTTGTCTGTGTCGCAGTTAACTGATTTCAATCTAAACTTGCAATTTTTGAATTAATAAGTTTGAATTAATAAAACACATTAACTTATATAGTATTGTAATTAAATTCTATACAATGAAACACGATTGCAAAATCTTAACAAAAATGAGTTCTGAATAATAATTGAAGGTTGTTTTATTGTAACATATCATGCTCAATTATCTGTGTGGCAATTTTCTAATAGAAATCTGGCAATTTTTCAACAAATAAACAACAAAAATTATACAAAGACTTTTTTAAGAACCATAAGAATAATCAGTTTCTCTTAGAAGAAATTAGTGTATAAACAACCAACTTTAAAACAAGTTTAAAGTAGTGACTGTTTTGTAACAAATGTATTGACTTTTTTAAACAATAAACCAAACACACATGTAATAAAATTTACAAGTACGAATTCTTTTCCTGATCAACACATTTTGAAAGGAATAAAAAAAATTAATGTGTACATTATTTTAGTGCAAACTTTAAACCTCTTAGTATTTACAATAATGATGTAAAAGAAAATACACAAACCGAATACATGCTGATGTACACTATACATGTTAAATGTTTTTTAAATCTTAATATTTAGTAATAATATAAAATATATTCAACAAACAAAAAACAAACAGAATACATTAAACGAGCAACAAACCAAACTTGCTGATGTAAACATCCTGTAATGAATGCGCGGAACAGAACTGATTTAACTCGTGGTGCACCTTGTTAAATATCAATGCGCGGTCGTAATCAGCAGTGTAATTCTTCACAATGTCGAACACTGCATCTTTTGAAAAGATGTTCACCACATCTATTTGGTCAAAATATATCATCACTCCACCACTGTTTGTAATTTGTGAATTTAGAGTTTAATTATTCAAATATTTTTGATTTTTTTGTTTTAATTGACAGGATCTTTTGTGTTAATTATTGAGTTTTTACTTTATTCTGCCATGTTAGACTCTTCAATTTATATGTTATTGAGTTACTTTTTTTTTTGTTTGAATCAATCTCTTATTTATTTAAATTTGTGTTTGTTTATGATCAGTGTATGTATCAATTAAAGTGACTTCTTATATTTACAATAAGTAAATATGAACAATAACTTCTAAATACAAATAAAATGATTATAACACAACTATAACAAATATAATAATTCATTATAACATACATATACTTATTTATATATATTACAATAATATTTTAACCTATGGCTATAATAAATACATACTGTATTTGCTAACTCATAATAAACAGACTGACCAAATTAAATATGTAAAAACAAAAACATTCATTTCAATAACTCATTTAATCACAGCAACTGTTCAGCGCTTTAAAATTTAATTTTCAATGAGACTTTTATACAACCTAATTATAAATGCTCTAGTTGAAACTTTTAAACTAAAATAATTTTTAAAACTTTGATATTTTAATATTTACAACGTATAATTTTGTTTTATTAAGTTACTTGTAACAAATAAGATCTGTTATACTAAATTATCTTCATTTTTTAAAATTAGGTAAAAAGTACAACAAATATCGTAATATATATTAAATAAAATTTATAACTATTAATTTTATTTGTGAAGTGTTTTCTTTACATAACTTAACTTGTTGAAATTAAAAAAACTAATTTTTCTATTTAATTAAAACTCTCGAAAACCATTAGATAATTAAATCAAACTGTACAGTCTTGCTTCTTTTATATTTATAAAATTGTAACATCCAAACAAAAAATAAAATTTATTAAATTATATATTTTACCTTCAATCTCCGAAGTTCGCCTTTCTGTTTCTTTTTCAGCAATTTTCTGATCAAATTAAATTTTTGATACCATCGCTATTTTTTCTGCCTATGAAATTAATTAAATTTTGTTTGTCAATATTACACTACTTTAAACAATCTAAGTCAACATTAATACAATAGTTTTGAAAAACGTAAAATAAAATTAAGTTAAAATTCATTAATTCATTATTTTCACATGAAAGGTTTAAGCATTTGTTTAGCAGAACAAAACAAATAAGTGTACTCAATTAATGTAAATAATATATGTATCTAACCCAAACATTGAAATATAGCTTTTTTTATATGCAGACAAAACTGTTTTCTAGTTTTTTAATAAAAACTTTTAGAAAATAGTATGCACAAAACTGTACTCAATTGCTAAAACAAATCCATAAACATTAGTTAGATAAAACTAAATTTAAATAATTTAGTAAAAATAATTAAACTGTTTTCAGTTGTTTAACGCATATTCGTATATACTTTTGTCTAAAAAATCTTCTGATAAGCTGGTCTAATTTTAAAGACTAGTAGTAAAATATTAGCACATAAAACGTTATATTTTACCTGAAAATGTATGAACTAAAAAAACATAAGTTTATAGTAAAAAGTGACTTATAATTAACTGTTTAAAAAAAGTATAATTTTAATTTACAAAAAAAAAAACAAATAATACAAAACTTAATAGGTATATTAGCCTAAGCAACAAATACTTAATTAAATATATCCGTTTTAATCATGATACAACACTAATTGCTAAGTGAAGATTGGACTTTTGATAAATTTGAGCTTATGAACACATCATCTATAATATAAAATATCCTGTGTAACAAATTAATGCTATAAGTTTATCAGACAGCTAAGTACTTTTAAATTTACGTTTGCTACTAGTATTAGCTTGGGCTTACTTTTTAAATTATCTTGTTTTAAATACTTATTTAAGTATGAAACCTTGTATTTAAAGCTTTAATTTATATAAATTTATAAATATTTGTTAATAAATGTATAATAAATTTTTATAAAAAGTATATTTATAACATACATTTAAAACTTAAAAGACTCCAATAACAGTATAACTCAGTATGCGCATATCAAACTTTAATTTCGTTAAAAAAAATTGAGTATTGTGTTTAACTTTAGCAACATAATAAGTATATATGAGGTGCGATTTTAACTACTACAAATAACATCATTTTAAATCTTGAATATGAAATTTTTGATATTTTAACTTAGAACTAAACTACTTGAAACTCAAATGAAAAACAGACAGTTTAAGTTGCACACTGTATACGTTGCAAGATAAAAAACGAACTTATTGGAATATCATAATTTTAGTATGTCGATATGGAATTTTTGAACAATATTTAAATATACAAATAATTTCACGCTGATACTTTTAATTCGTTCTAAACTTGGTGGCTTACTATCATTTTTAAACCTTCTACTTGAATAAATGTAACAGTTAAGTAGTTTTAATAATTTACAAACAACTCACCAATAATTGCTTTTTTTCTTTCAGTTTCTGCTTCTTTTCCATAACTTTTTATGTTTATTCCAATATAAGAAGCTGTGTTCTTTCACCTTCCCTGATAAAATAATTATTTTCAAACCTTTTCAACAGCGCACTAACAAATGTGGGATAGTTAGCTTAGTAAATGTTATTAAAAATAATTTTAGATAAAATAAATACTATTTTTTATGTTTATTTTTTTATAAATAAAAACAACTACTAATATAAAAATTAACAATCGTTATTTTTTCTTCGAGATAGTTTTGTAAAGATATATTTAACTTGAGCTATTAGTAAAGTATTTTTAAATCTCTTAAAGAAAGCTTGGTACCAGAAAACACAATTTTTTCGGATCACATTAAAGACCTTTATTATGTATAAGTTTTAAAGCTCTAAGTTCATACTTTTTCAGTATCAAAACGAGTACTTAAAATTAGTTTATATATATACAGTTTGTAAAATTAACAGATATTTTCTTACATTTAGGAGCAACATTAAAACAATGCAAAAACACAAACACGCTACTTCGTTTAATAACTATCACGAAACAAACAAAATATTATTAAGTATGTGATATAAAACTAACATGTGCCATCTCAGTAAGTTCGTTCTGCAAGGCTTTTTTCAAATTTTCATCTATTTGGTCTATTATTAATAACAAGTATATGAAATAATTTTTAACTTAGTAGCGTTTATCTGTTAAGCTTTATTGTGATTTTCATAGATCTAATTTGTTTTTAGAAAGATATATAAACTTACTCTCTCAAACGGTCAACTTTTTACGAAACCACTATATTTATGGTGAGATGTTAAAAAAAATAATTAAAACTAAAAAAAACTTACTGTTATTATTTGTTCGACAAACAATAGAAATTTTAAATTTTAAATAATATTAAGTACATATTATAAGTAAAAGTTGACTTTTTTTTCAAAACTATCTTCTATAGATATAGTATTTGAACTATCAATGATATATTAGAAAAACTAATAAACAACAGTTCGTACACTTCCTATTTTTTTTATAAATTTATAACCTGTGCATAGAGCGTATTACTAAATTTAATTTAATGTACACCAAAACTTTTTGTTGCTATATTTTTTTAGAAGTATGTTCTATAAAACTCTATTTTTAATTTTTTAATTTTTTAATTTTTTTTATATAATGGGTGGTAACAATTACAACTAATTCATCACTATAAAAAAATTCTCTACAATTAAAGTATTTACAAAGTTATATGGTGTGAGCAATTTTTTTCTTATGAAGTTTTATGCGCACAGCTGATTAAAATAGGGAACTGATGTACTGTTTAGCATTACCTGTACTATATTGAAATGTAAGTTTTTTATAACAATTTTATCTAGAGTAGTTTTCTTTTCTATCTCTTCTTATAAAATGTTAAAATAAAAAAAGGTGAACTCCAATTAAAGTTTATTTAAATATAGTTTTCTAAGCAACTTCATAAAAAATAAGTTGGTTAAAACACAAATTATTTTTTTCATGACAATATATTTATTAGTGAAAAAGTCAATAGCTTAAAAAAGAAAGTCCTTAAAGTCTTAAAAAGTATGTTACTGGAACTTTATTCAAAATAAATTCTATAATTCTTTGAGTATTAAAACGAGTACTTATGGCCATTTTATATATAAACAACTATAAAGACTAACATTTATTTACTTACATTTAAGAATAATTTAAAAACCAAGTAACAACATGATAATTTTCTTACATTAAATAAAAACAGCTAAATTCTTAAACATAAGTAACGCAAAACAAACAATATATATAATCAAATACACAAGTAAAAAATTGAAACTAACATGAGTTCGTAGTTTTTCCTGATTCTTTCAAGTATTTTAGGTTTGGTAACCCTGACGGATTGCACAAACAATCCTGGTGCCATCTCAGTAAGTTCGTTCTGCAAGGCTTTCTTCAAATTTTCATCTATTTGGTCTGTTGAAATAATCATGTATATGAAACAAAATATAAACTTAGTAGCGTTTATCTGTTAACATTATTTAGTTTATCATATATCTAATTTGTTTTTAAAAATATACAAAACTTACTCTATCAAACAATCAACTCTATGCGAAACCACTATATTGATGATGAGATATTGGAAAAAAAATCAAGTAAAATTAAATTAACAAATACTAATATAAATTATCGGTTTATACATCAACTACTTAATATATTAAATATATAAATTGTATAACTAAACACATTAACTTATATAGTATTGTAAATAAGTTTTATACAATGCAACAGGGTTGCCAAAATTTAAGAAAAAGAGTTCTGAATACTAATTAAAGGTTTGATGTTTTATTGTAACATGTAGTGTTCAAATGATCGTGTGGCGATTTTTTAATAGAAATATGGAAAATGTTTAGCAAGTAAGCTTTCAAACAAAACCTAAAAAAATGTTTTCTACCAAACCGCAAAAGTAATTATGTCGATTGACCGTCTAGCTTTTATTTTGTTAATCTATTTTTACCAAGACGTAAAGTAAAAAAAAAATCAATAACACTTAAACAGACTTGTCTATTAATATAACCAGTCCAAGGATAATCAAAACTCGTCTAATTAAACTCCTTTGAAAACTTTATTTAAGTTTATATAACATATAAAAAATATTATCATTTGTTTTACTTTTTTTGTTTTAAGTAAAAATAAATTGAGACCTATTTATATATATAGATATTTTTTAGTTTACTTTACTAGAAAGAAGTAAACCTAGAAAAATAAAAAGAGTTTTTTATAATGAAAATAAAAATAAAACTTTTAGTTTGATTAAATATAATTACGAAAAAAAGCGCGTAAAATTTTTTTTTATAAGAAAATTTTACTTTAAAAAATATTAATATGTCAGCTTATTTTATAATTTAACTTGAATAAAAAAGTTTTAGTTATTAAATAAACTTAAATTAAGATTTAAAAATAGATTAACTAGATGAGATTTGATATTTCTCAGACTGTCATAACAATAAACAAGCCTGTTGAAGTGATTATAACTAAAATATAAGTTTTTTTTTTTTTAATAAAACAAAAGTACTCAAGTTCGCTTAATTTTTGTTTAAGTTCCATTACCCAAATAGGTCTCTTCAAGTTGTAAAACTGTTTGTGGAACTTTATAAACTTAAAGTTTAAACTCCTAAGTAAGGTGTCCTAACTTTGAAATAGTAACAAATTAGTCAACAAATGTACAAATTTTGCGCTAGACTTACAGCATAGCTTATAGACTGTAAGAAGAAGAGATTTGTGTCTTAATATTACACTTGTAAAGGTTTAACTTTTTTAACTTACTTGCATTGAAAATATATTCTAGTTATGTAAATGACAAAAAGATATAACTTAAGTTTAGTTATAACAGCTTACTGTTAGAATTCAACAAAGCATAATTAAAAAATATTCAAACTATAGTTCGATTTAAGCAGATTGATAAAAAGAATAACGTGAAAAAAATTAAAACATTTTTTAATTAAAATATGTTAAAGTAAAATTGTTATTAAAAGTTATTTATATTCAAACTTAACAAACATTACGTTTTATTTAAGACAAAGTACACTAAAATATATATAGAACTATTTTATTAAGATCAGTTTGCTTTTAAAATAAATACTGAGTTAAAGTAATATAAAAATCAATAAAATTTTACTGATTTTGTTAGAAACTATCGGGTTAGAAATGATCGGGTTAGAAAGGCCATTAAATTCGACGAACACTCTGTTTTTAATTTTAGTCATTTGGTTATTAACCTTTCATTAAAAAAATTCAAGCCAGAAAAAGGTGGTCTGAAATATAAACTCAAATAATCAAAAGTATTCAATAATTTTGCTACACTCAATATTTACGACTTTTGTTTAGTTTTTACTAAATTTTGTAATTGTTATGGTGATGTTTATTGTGAATATGACTTTAATTTTACTTTATGTTCTTTGTAAGTGTTATACTGTGTAAGTATTAAATATTAGTGAATACTAAAATATAAAATATGCGTTATATAAAACGATTTAATTGCACTACATTATAAAACATATGTAATTTAAAAACTATTTTAGTTTATCAAATTGAATTTTTCTTTTATTTATTGAATATAAGTTGCAATATTTAAATTTAAGCTAACGTGCAAATAGTACGGTCTTAGGATTTAACATTTTGAGCGTTTTTTTTGTCGTTAGAAAAACTATACTATACTGTTGTAAATTATACTTAAAATCTAGGTCCTGATATAGAAATAATTTTAATATAAACTTGTAAAGTTATATATTAATATCAAAGTTATATAGACAATTTAAACATGGAATATTGCCTAACCTGAAACCCACCGAGGTAAGAGATGCTTTCTAGTTAGAAATAATCAAATTAGATATTGTTTATTGAACGACAAAAAATACGCTAAAAAGGTTTGGTCAAAGGATCTAGTGCACGAAAAAACCTTTCAGTTATCGAGTCATACACCAGAACAGTTTAACGTCATGTCCAGGATACGATCGAGCTAGACATGATCAGGTTAAAAATGATAGTAAACCCTTATAATATATATTATGGACTAATTAGACTTTAAACTGATAAGAAGGTAATTTTCCCCAGTCTGAAATAAAAGATTGATTGAATTATAACATTTTAAATTACTTTCCCACTTCTATTGATACATTAAAAATTTTCATGGTAATTGATGATTATAAATCAGGGTTCTTGGGGCGTCAGGCTAAGTCACGCTAATTAAGTTTTTTTTGAAAAAAGTAGAAAAACATCAGACTAAATCATTATTTTTTATTTATAAATTTGAAAATTTCACTTTTTCTCAGTTCAAATGCTTGAAAATTTTTGATTATAAAAATTGAGAAATCTTTCAAGATTAATTGAGATGTGAATTAATTTCTAAATAAATATTTAGTTGACAAAATCCGTCTGTTTTTTGTAAAAATAAGTACTTAAAACCTTTCGTTGAGTCTCTAAAAAAATTTAAGAATTTTCATTATTTTGTTTTGAGTAGATTATATATTTCATAATTATGAAAATTTATATAAAAAGAAACAGTTTAAACATTAAAGTTTAGTTTAACAACTTAGATGTTTGTACAAATTTTGTATACATCAGCTATGTTTTTCAGAGCTTAGTTGGTTAAACTGTTTTAATTTCTAATTTAAAGACTTATACCAAATACTTTTTAGATTAAAACTCTTAACAGTTTATTCATATATTTAACTGATTATTTAAAGTTATTAGAGATATTCACAACACTAAAACTTAGCTTTAAGACATAAGTACTAAGTTTTGTGGGAGTACAATTTTTAGGTACAATTCATTTTTCTTAACAAGCACAAAATATTAAAGATTTTTTTTTAATTTAAATGTAACCTTTTTAAATCTGATATGACACCAACAATCATTGTATTTATTTAGTGTTTAGGATTTATAATTATGTATCAATTTTAAGTATTAGTCAAAATACTAAAATACATATACATTTTTTACTTGGTACTTGTGTAAGTGTTTCATTTTAAATTTTTGCAAAACACAACAATGCACGTGGTTTTATTATAAATCTTCTGGTTATTATGTTTTTATTTAGTGCTAAATTAAATTCAACAATTGTGTTTAGTAATATATAATAAATTTTTACATTAGTAATAGATTAGAAAATATAAAACTTTTTATAAAACACTGAATTTGTTATGTTAAGGGCATAGGGAGGTAAATCACCTTTTTCACAATTTAGTCTTATTTTATTGAGTTGTAACTTAGCTATGAGTTGCTTTTTGCAGATCTTAGATAAGGCTTATTGAAGTCGGAGACTGCAATAGTACTAATCAAGACCCCCCAATACCTAAAATGACTCCTAAAGAGGATTTTCCTTACTTTGAAAAAATTTCAGGCTAAATGAAAAAAATTTCGCGCACGAACCCTGATCAATGTTTGACAGTAATTATTCTCCTTTAAAAGTTTTGTTCATAAATAATAAATATTCACTTAATTTGTAAAAACAAAAATAAAATGAGTAGTTTCTTAATCATTTTACTTTCAATGGTGCTGTTTTATAAAGTGTATTGTTATTTAATATTTTTTTAACCTTGAGCAATTATTAAATGTAAATACAACATGGTTGCCAAAAAATTGAGAAATAAAAAAAAAATCTTAGAAAAAACAAGTAACTTTAAACAATTTTTACATATTAAGTGGAAAAATTGTGATTCAACACAAAAACTCTATCACTTGGTTAAAATTTTTTGTCCTCATCAAATTTTTTTTAAATTTAAAAACACGTTTAATGTAGCTTTACAGTACTTTTTAATGTTGATATACTATTTAACACAATTTTTTACATTAAATTTAATTTTAAACTTAAAATAGACCAAAAATGTTTACTTTTAAAAATATGAATAAAATTTTGAAAACCCTGAAGTAATGTCATACACTAATCAGTTAAGTTAATTTGTAATACAAAAAGTAAGTTTTCCATTACGAAATATTTTGAAGAAAAGAAACAAATAACAATAACTACTATTAGTATTAGTGGTAGCTTTAAAAAGTTGTAATTAAAACTGCAAAATGTGTAAATACTGAGCAGCAAAGTTGAATTTTGTTTTAATCAGTTTTTAAAGTTTTTTTCCTAATCTATAACATTATCCGAAAACATAGCAAAAAATAGGTTTTAATATTAAAAATTAAGAATAACATGAAAAATTATTAAAAATATATGTAGCTCAGAATATTTTGGCCTAAAAACTTCTGACAATTTTCCAAAATATTTGGTGGCTAGCTTTTGGAGTTAGACAACTCAATCAAAATTGTTTTAGCTTAAAATACAATTTGGAAACTTTTTAATAGCTTACAGAAGTTTAATTGAAAAAAAAAACAAAAATAACATATCTCTCTACTCTACTAAATTTAAACATAAATTTTGTTAATGAATCTGTTAAATAAAATGTTATTGAGATCAACTGTGTAGCTTTGCAGCAAATGGTACTAATGACCACTTTGAAAACTCTTATAATTGAACTCTTGTCAACACAAATTCAAAAAAATAAAAGAAAATTATTTTACCTGTAACTCTAGTTTTATAAATAAACAAAATATTTGGTGGCTAGCTTTTGAAGTTAGACAACTCAATCAAAATTGTTTTAGCTTAAAACACAATTTGGAAACTTTTTAATAGCTTACAGAAGTTGAATTGAAAAAAAAACAAAAATAACATATTTCTCTACTCTACTAAATTTAAACATAAATTTTGTTAATGAATCTGTTAAATAAAATGTTATTGAGATCAACTGTGTAGCTTTGCAGCAAATGGTACTAATGACCACTTTGAAAACTCTTATAATTGAACTCTTGTCAACACAAATTCAAAAAAAAAAAAAAGAAAATTATTTTACCTGTTACTCTAGTTTTATAAATAAAACAAAAACAGTTAGCTTTTCAAGTATTATGTCCTTTGGCAAAACATGAGTACAAAGTTGAGATAAAATTGGATATCTTCTAGTTTATAAACATGTATTTTGCTTATTAAATTTATTATTTTTAAAGGAACATTTTTACATTTTGTTTAATTTTTTATATTAGCAGGGCTAATATAAATTTTAAAAAGATAACTAGTAAAAGTCAATATTTAAAAAAAAGAAAAAAAAAAGTTGATAATATAAATAATAAATGTTATTTGATAAGAACTTCTGTGTGCTGATAACCAAATTTATAGGGTTTAATCACTTTGTGAAAAAAGTCTATTTTTACAATTAGAACTAAGCTACCAGTATTTTATGGTTTTTGAAAGTTTTAAGTAAACTTTGATTTATAAACAAACAATCAAAGTTAGAGAGAGTTCAATAAGTTCTTTATGGGAGGCCCAAACTAAAAGGCTTTATGGGAGACTAAGCTCTTTTTTTCCAGGTCTTAGAACACTTATATAACTCAAAGTTAACTTTTCTTTATAATTGGTATTTTCTTCTATGAATCAAACATTTTTGTAAAAAAACTATGATTGCTCTAGTTATTAAAGTTTAAAATACAGCATTTTTATTTAGTTTTTGGTTCTTTTCAAAAAAAATTTTTTTAAACTCTCAAGTTGTTTTTTGTATTTCGGCTGTTTTTTTTCTTTAAAGAGTGGCAAGCCTGATTTTATTTTAAGGTGTAAAAGAGATACATACAATAAAAACTTGATAAATTGAAATTTGTTGTAATAATTAAAAAAATAATAATAACATTCAAAACTGTTATGTTAAAAAGATATAGTTAACAGTTACATTATTTTAAATATTTCAAAAAGAAAATGCAGTCTTTATTTAAAACATTAAGTATTAAATAGATAAATGATAACAAAACAGTATCACAATTATTGTAGTGTTTTGGTAATTGCAGTTAACATTTTTTTCTTAGATTGGATATCAAACAACTAAATTTAAAAGAAGTTATTAAAGAAGATAAAAGTAATAAATATAGATTGCATGTTATTTTTTGTTAAATGAACACTGAAAATAGTACTTGAAATAAATGACAACAAAAATATTTAAAACAGATATAACTAACACATTACAATGCCAGCAAGCACAGTTCTTTTTGGTGTTTTGGCAATTGGTGTTGTCCTGATGTCTATGTCAATTCACAAGGTTGAAGAGGGTAAGTGTTTGTAATTTATAAAACAACACAGTTTATTAGTTAATTTTTTTTTTCAGTTTAACAAACTACATTTTAATGTTATAACATTTATAAATATAAAATATAGATTATTTTCTTTTGCTATCTTTGTGTAAGAATCATTTAAACTGTTGTAAGAATAAAGATAATTTTAATTTTACAAAAAATTTATCAAAGGTTTTCAATTTTTTTACAAAACTTCATTTACAGTGGTAAACATTATTTAATAACAAAAAATTCTACTTGAAACAATTGTAAATCTCAAAGTGATGTATTATTTTAATTAATTATTATGTATTTGAAATATTTGTATCCATTAGCAAAAATTTTTAATTTTTTTTCCAAAAAAATAAATTATTACATATGTTTAATTAGTTAAATACTAATTTAATAGTATTTAAAAAGATTAATGTTGTAAAAAGTTAAAAGTTTATTAAACAACGGTTCAACTCGAAAGTAAAGAATTAGTTGTTGAAGTATTTTGTTTATAGAGTTGGTTATACAAATTAGTTTAAAAAAGATTTAAAGTAACAGTATTATCATTTATTTCAAACATAAATTTTGACTCAAAGAATAAAACCTGAAAAAACTTAGATATATATTTTTCTTTTTATTTGTTGTTGTGAACTTAAGTTAATAGTTTAATTATCATTTATTAAAAAAAATAGTTTAAAAATTATGTATGACTTTTCGTTTGCAGGTCATGTTGCAGTTTACTATAGGGTGAGTTAAGTTAAAAAAAATATTTATGTGATTTGAATTTCTAAAAATAAGTGTATAAATTATTTTAAAATTAAATTAAACTCTAATACATTTGTACTTAAATTATTTACATTTTACATCTAGTTTTAAATTTGTTACAATTTAGTTTTACTTAGGTATTTTAACAACTTAGTTTAAATTAAAGTTTTATAACATTTTAGCAGTATATAGTGATAAACTTTTGTAGTTGTTTTACTGCTTCATTTATCTTCTAAAAATTGTTTACTCAAGTTATACATTTTACTATTTATAAAAATAAGTATTTTTTATTACTTTAGAATTAGTATAGTTAATTATTTATGAGTTATTTATTTAAAATAGAAAACAAATAGTAGTTTAATATGTACTTAATAGCTTCTTATTTATAAGGATTATTTTTACAAGTAATCAGTATATAAATAAATAATAATAAGTTTTAAAACAAAAAATTTAACAGCAACACACATTGTGTGTTTATTTCAATTTTTAATGTTTATTCTACCATAAAATATTTTAACTTTTATTTTCAAAACTAAGTTGTTTTGAAAGTTATACAAATAAAACAAAATCATATACAATAACCAACAATTGTTAAAGGTGTAACATAAAAGTTAACTGTTAATTCTAAAGAACTTGTTAACAACAACATTGTAGGGAGGAGCATTGCTAAGCAACACTGCAGGACCCGGTTACCACGTGATGCTGCCCCTAGTGACAGCATTCAGAACTGTGCAGACCACATTGCAGACTGATAAAGTAAAAAATGTCCCTTGTGGTACCAGGTTGGTAACAAAACTAAAATATGATTAAAGTGTTTAAAATACTTGATGATAAAAGTTATAGTACTAAGTTTTTTTATGCCTTAAATTAGTCAAAAGTTTAAATAAAAGATAAAGTGGTAAAGGTACCAGTGGTACCAGGTAAATACTTTTTACCAAATTAAAGTATGTGTTGTAATTTTCATACACATTTCTTAAAAAATGTTTATTTTTAAATTGTGCTTTTTATGAGTTTACCAACTTATATTTTCTGTTCAAACTTTAATAAACTTACAAAAATTCTAAGGCAAAAGTACTTAAAAAAATTATGCAATTTAAATATTAATGTTTTTATACATTTATATCTAAAGCTAAAATGTATACTAGGTTTTTAAAACTTTCACACATTATTAAAACTGTATAATATAAATTAGTTCTATTTTTCTACACTTTTCTGCTTTATATTTCTTTTGTAAAGCAGTTTTTTGTTAAGTATTGTAATATTAAGTTTTTAGAGTGAAATATACTACAAAAAGTATTAATTTTATTGTCAATGTCAAAATACTTTTTTTAACTAAAATAACATATTAAGAAACAAATTTGTCTCTTTTCCAACCTATTCAGACTAATTAATGTTTTATATTAAAAAATAAAAAAATTCAGGCAAGCTCAAATAGTTTAAGACTAAGTCAATATCATTGTTTCTATAATTGTATAACACTTAATAGAGATTTGTAGAAGTATAAAAGTTAATTTGAATTTTCATTTAAATTTCAATTCATTTCTAAAAACTGGTGATTTTTTTTTTTACTATTTTTTAATTTAAAAAAGTAATCTGTTTGAGAAAACTAAATGGTGCAAATATTTATATGCTAAAGTATGTCAGCTTTAGTATAATTTCTTTGAATGAGTTTGATAAATAAGTTTTAGTTAAGCTTATAAAATTATTAGCAATAATATAAAGTATGTAGTATTTTTATATATATATATATATATATATATTTAGTGTAGAATTTATAACAAAAAAGTATTAAGTTGATTGTTGTATCCAAATAAACAAAGCAAGTTAAAAAAAGGTACATACATTTAAAAATGTATTGAATAAAATGTCTCTTTATCTTATGACAAAAAGGTTTTGGAAGTTGTAAAAATTGTTTGTAAAAAGTAACCAACATAAAATTTACACTTAAACAGTATTGTATCATTTACAGTAAAATACTTTCAGTAATTTATGTATTATAATAATTAGTATTACTAATTAAAAATCTCTAAATTGTACTTAAACCGTTGTGTGATAATAATAATATTATATAAAATACAGTAAAGTTCTATTTTAGAAGAAATTAATATACAGATTCACTTAATTGTAAATATAGGAAATATCTGTTATTGATACATACACTGATCATAAACAAACACAAATTTAAATAAATAAGAGATCTGATTCAAAAAAAAAAAAAAAAAAAGTAACTCAATAACATATAAATAGAAGAGTCTAACATGGCAGAATAAAGTAAAAACTCAATAATTAACACAAAAGATTCTGTCAGTTAAAGCAAAAAACTCAAAATTATCTAAAAAGTTAAACTCTAAATTCAAAACTTCCAAACAGTGGAGGAGTGATGATATATTTTGACCAAATAGAAGTGGTGAACATCTTGTCAAGAGACGCAGTGTTCGACATTGTGAAGAATTACACTGCTGATTACGACCGCGCATTGATATTCAACAAGGTGCACCACGAGTTAAATCAGTTCTGTTCCGTGCATTCATTACAGGATGTTTACATCAGCAAGTTTGGTTTGTTACTCGTTCAGTATTAATATATTTTGTTAGTTTTTTTTTGTTAAAATATTATATTAAGACGTTAAAAATGCATGCTAAAATAATGTACATAATGTTATTTTACTATTCCTTTAAAGATATGTAGATCAGGAAAACAGTTCGTACTTTTAAATTTTATGGCATGTTTGTTTTGTTTATTGTTTAAAAAAGTCAATACATGACTTGAAGTTTGTTTTAAATTAAATGATTTACACACCAAATTCTTCTTAAAAAAAGTAGTTGTTCTTAGGGTTCTAAAAAAGTCTCTGTATAGTTTTTGGTATTTACTTGTTGTATAATTTCCATATTTCTATTAAAAAAATCGCTACACAATCAATTGGACATTACATGTTGCAATAAAACATCAAACCTTTAATTAGTATTCAGAACTCTTTTTTCTTAAATTTGGCAACCCTGTTGTATATGGGTTAAAATTCAATTACAATACTATATAAGTAAATGTGTTTAGTTTTACAATTTAAATCTTTAATATTTTAATTGATTTATAAATTGATAATTTCTGTTTGTATTTGTTTTAGTTTTACTTGATATTTTTTTAAACATCTCATCATAAATATAGTGGTTTCGTAAAGAGTTGGCCATTTGATAGAGTAAGTTTATATATCTTTCAAAAAACAAATTAGATCTATGAAAATCACAAAGCTTTACAGATAAACGCTACTAAGTTTGAACTTTATTTTATATACATATTATAAATAACAGACCAAATAGATGAAAATTTGAAGAAAGCCCTGCAGAACGAACTTACTGAGATGGCACCAGGATTGTTCGTACAATCCGTCAGGGTTACCAAACCTAAAATACCTGAAAGAATCAGGAAAAACTACGAACTCATGTTAGTTTTAAATTTTTTACTTGTATATTTGATTATATATATTGTTTGTTTTGCGTTAGTTATGTTTAAGAATTAAGCTGTTTTTATTTAATGTAAGAAAACTTTCATGTTGTTACTTAGTTTTTAAATTAATCTTAAATGTAAGTAAATAAATGTTAGTCTTTATAGTTGTTTATATATAAAATGATCATAAGTACTCGTTTTAATACTCAAAGAATTATAGAACTTAATTTGAATAAAGTATTAAAGTTCGTTCCAGTAACATACTTTTTAAGACTTTAAGGACTTTCTTTTTTAAGCTGTTGACTAGCACTTTTTTTTTATGAAGTTGCTTAGAAAACTATATTTAAATAAACTTTAATTGGAGTTCACCTTTTTTTTATTTTAACATTATATAAAAAGAGATAGAAAATAAAACTACTCTAGATAAAATTGTTATAAGATAATTTACATTTCAATATAGTACAGTTAATACTAATTGTACATCAGTTCCCTAATTTGATCAGCTGTGCTCATAAAACTTCATAAGAAAAAAATTGCTCACACCATATAACTTTGTAAATACTTTAATTGTAGAGTTTTTTTTATAGTGATGAATTAGTTGTATTTGTTACCACCCAGTATATAAAAAACATTAAAAAAATAAATACATTAAATTGAATTTAGGAATACGCTCTATGCACAGGTTATAAATTTATAAAAAAAAAGATGAAGTGTACGAATTGTTGTTTACTAGTTTTTCTAATGTTTCATTGGTAGTTCAAATACTATATCTATAGAAGATAGTTTTGAAAAAAAAGTCAACTTTTACTTGTAAAATGTACTTAATATTATTTAGAATTAAAAATTCTTATTGTTTGTCAAACAAATATTAACAAAATTTTATTTAACTTGTTATAAAGAAACTCACCAAGCTCACAATTATACTATAATAAACAAAACTACTTTTTAGGGAAGGTGAAAAAACACAGCTTCTGATTGTGGAGCAAACACAAAAAGTTATTGAAAAAGAAGCAGAAACTGAAAGAAAAAAAGCAATTATAGGTTGGTTGTTTTATTTTAGTTATCTAAAATTAAATAATTGTAAAAATACTTTTACTGAAAGGTTTAGAATAATATAGTTGAGCACCTACATTTAAAACGGTTTAAAATAATAGGATATAAAATTATTTGCTAAGCTAAATATTGTTTTAAAATTATATATCGACATGTATCAGTTTTGATAATTACAATAATGTGTAATATAGACCTAAAAAACGGTGTGCAAATCCGTAAACTTTATACTCAAAATTTAAAACAATATTATTTAGAATAGTTTAATTTGCACTTAATATGCACTGATTATATTGCAAAAAAAAAAAGATTAGGAAATTATTTTTCTCAATGTTAAAATTTTATATGTGCATTATATTGGTACACTATTAACGAAGTCTTTTAAATTTATGCCAAAAGCATAGCTTAAAAAAAGAGAGTTACAATTGGTTACCAATAAATATTAGTATATGTTAAAAATTTTTAACAAAATCCACACCTCATAAGTATATAAAACATGATAATTTAAAAAGTAAGCCTAAGCTAACACTAGTCGCAAACATAATTTTAAATGTACTTGGTTGTCTGATTAACTCATTAAAACATTATTGTCACACAGGATATTTTATATTAGTGAGGATGTATTAATAAGTTCAAGTTTATCAAAAGTCCAATTTTCACTTAGCAATTTGTGTTGTATCATGATTTAAAACGGATTTATTTAATTAAGTATTTGTTGCTTAGGCTGATACACCTATTAAGAGTTTTGTATTAATTTTTTTGTAAATAAAATTAAACTTTTTTCAAACAGTTAATTACAAGTCCACTTTTTACTATAAACTTATGTTTTTTTAGTTTATACATTTTCAGATAAAATATAACGTTTTATGTGATAATGTTTTATTTTTCCACTAGTCTTTAAAATTAGGTCAGCTCATCAGAAGATTTTTTAGACAAAAGTATATACAATATGCGTTAAACAACTGAAAAAAGTTTATTTATTTTTACTAAATTATTTAAATTTAGTTTTATCTAACTAATGTTTATGGATTTGTTTTAGCAATTGAGTACAGTTTTGTGCATACTATTTTCTAAAAGCTTTTATTAAAACACTGGAAAACAATTTTGTCTGCATAAAAAAAAAGCTATATTTCAATGTTTGTGTTGATACATATAATATTTACATTAATTGAAAAGACTTATTTGTTTTGTTCTGCTAAACAGAATGCTTAAAACTTAAAAACATATGAAAATGATAAATTAATGAATTTTAACTTAATTTTATTTTATGGTTTTCAAAACTATTGTTTTTATATTGACTTAGCTTGTTTAAAGTACTGTAATACTGGAAAACAAAATTTAATTAATTTCAGAGGCAGAAAAAATAGCGATGGTTTCAAAAATTCAATTTGATCAGAAAATTGCTGAAAAAGAAACGGAAAGGCGAATTTCGGAGATTGAAGGTAAAATATATAATTTAATAAATTTTATATTTTGTATAGATGTTACAATTTTATAAAGATAAAAGATGCAAGACTGTACAGTATGATTTAATTATCTAATGTTTTTCGTTTCATGAGTTTTGATTAAATAATAAATTTAGTTTCTTTAATTTCAAAAAGTAATGTTATTTAAAGAAAACACTACACAAGTAAAATTAACAATTATAAATTATATTTAATTTGTACTTCGATATTTGTTGTACTTTTTACCTATTTTTTTTAAAATCAAGATAATTAAGTTCAACAGATCTTATTGGCTACGAGTAACCTAATAAAATAAAATTATATGTTGTAAATATTAAAATGTCAAAGTTTTAAAAATATTTTTAGTGATAAAATTTTAACTGAGAGCATGTATAATAAGATTATATAAAAGTCTCATTACATATTAAATTTTAAAGCGCTGCATAGTTGCTGTGATTTAATGAATTATTGAAATGAATGTTTTAAATTTTTACATTTAACTTTAATCCGCCTGTTTATTATGAATTTGCTAAGATATAATGTGTTTAAATGTGTACTTAAGTTGCATTTCAGTATTACAAAGTCTGAAAAGTTTTTAGTTAAAAATACTTTGAAGCATTGGTTATATAACACCAATTTAAAAAAAATTATAATCAAATTTTGAAAATTGTTTAGTGCTGTAAATAACCTTAAAACTTGATATAAAAAAGTTGTAAAACTTATTTACATTTTACAGTACTATTAAAAAAGAATATATCAAAAATATATTTTCTTAATTTGTGATATATTGTAAAGATAAAACTAATAAATTAAAAAACAAAACTTTGCTGTACTAATGTTATAGCTACTAAAAATAAAATCACTACATAAAAGATAAAAATTCACATAGTATAATCTTATACTTCAATAAAAAAAGTATTTTAATAATTTATACAAATTTTAGTCAAGTTACAGTATACAGTGTTAAAAACTTAATATTATTCGGATTTAGCAATGAAGTGTAAAATTATAGTTTTATATACTTTTTTGTCTGTTGATTTTTTTTCTTTACAGCTGATAAAAATAATTAATTATAAACTTAAATTTGCTGATTAGACCAAGTAGAAGTAATTATAAAAATCAATAATTTTACAACTGACTTGAATTGTTTAAACCTAATTTAAATGTAACAGGATGTTGAGATAGCAGTTGTATTTGAATTTTGCCTCAATTTTATCTTAGTTGAATTATATGTGTAGAACTTCAAAATAATAACTAGCTGTGGTAATAAGTGTTAAAAAAATATTTATAATCTTTATTTTAATTATAACAATTTTTCACATTTCTGGTAGCTATTATAACATAAATTTTACTGTTTAGCTTATCCATTAAGTAACTGGTATATTTTTACGAAGTATTTTTCAAAGTATTCAAATAGTTCTTTTTGCATGTGAAATATTAGCTAAAGTCTATTTAAATTTTTATGTTTAAGTTTACTAATTTGAAAAACAGAAACGGTTAAGAAAAGTTACCTATAATAAATAGATACATCACTTAAGTTCTGTAAAGAATGCTTATCGAAAATAAATAAATACTTATCTTTCGATGTTTGCACAACTAATTGAAAGAGAGCTATTTTTAATTGAATTTAATATAACTCAATATGTTGTTTTCTTATAGGGAAATATAAAGTATAATGACTACGTGTTTAATTTACGTTTATCGATTTGAGTGACTCATTTCTATTGTTTGCTCAATAGTGCTTATTTTTAATAAAATTGACAAAGAATTAAATTTTCATAGTTGTGCTTAGTCATTTTGTTTAGTTTCTACCGAAATTTTTATAATTTTAATGAATTTAAGTCGAAAACAAATAATATATTTTTTATGTTATGTTTAACTTAGCTGGTGATTTATTAATTGCATTTATTGAATACATTTATTAAGTCAGTAAACAATTAAATTATTTTAATTAAAAACTAAAGTTAATCATATTTACTAAATTAGGATGATCAACTATTATTTTTAAGCAACTTCTTTGCTTCATTAACATTAATATGATAAGAATTCCAAAATCCAAAGTTTGTAGAGCATAATGAGCCTTTTACAAATTTTTCAAAGCAGTTTTAGTTTAGAATGTACCTATAATTTATTAGCAGAATGCTATATAAATTTAAAATTTGCTTCCAACAGTTTGTAATTGTTTTAGACTTATTTTGAAATTTAGTATTATAATTCACATTTTTACAACTGTTTATTATACTTATTTTTAACATATATTATCTTATGAAAACTTTGATACATTTTTTACTGTGGATGCTACTTGACTATTTTTTGATTTATGCCAAAAGATACAACAATAAACTAAAGTTTAAAAAAAGTAAGTCGTGAGCAGATCAACTGAAAACTTTTTCGTAACTAATTTGTTATTAATTAATACCTTATAATAATAATGTTATATTTGTATGCAGATCAAACTCATTTGGCTAAGATGAAAGCGGAAACTGATGCAGAATGTTACAAACAAATAAAGCAAGCAGAAGCTAATAATGTTTGTTTTATTATTTGTAATTAATATTTATTAGTTTTAAATGTTACAAATAAATAAAGCAAGCTGAAGCTAATAATGTTTGTTTTATTATGTGAAATAAATATTTATTAGTTTTACATGTTACAAACAAATAAAGCAAGCTGAAGCTAATAATGTTTGTTTTATTATTTGAAATAAATATTTATTAGTTTGAAATGTTACAAACAAATAAAGCAAGCTGAAGCTAATAATGTTTGTTTTATTATTTGCTAATAATATTTGTTAGTTTTAAATCTTACAAACAAATAAAGCAAGCTGAAGCTAATAATGTTTGTTTTATTATTTGCTAATAATATTTGTTAGTTTTAAATGTTACAAACAAATAAAGCAAGCTGAAGCTAATAATGTTTGTTTTATTATTTGCTAATAAAATTTGTTAGTTTTAAATGTTACAAACAAATAAAGCAAGCAGAAGCTAATAATGTTTGTTTTATTATTTGAAATAAATATTTATTAGTTTTAAATGTTACAAACAAATAAAGCAAGCTGAAGCTAATAATGTTTGTTTTATTATTTGCTAATAATATTTGTTAGTTTTAAATGTTACAAACAAATAAAGCAAGCTGAAGCTAATAATGTTTGTTTTATTATTTGAAATAAATATTTATTAGTTTTAAATCTTACAAACAAATAAAGCAAGCTGAAGCTAATAATGTTTGTTTTATTATTTGCTAATAATATTTGTTAGTTTTAAATCTTACAAACAAATAAAGCAAGCTGAAGCTAATAATGTTTGTTTTATTATTTGCTAATAATATTTGTTAGTTTTAAATGTTACAAACAAATAAAGCAAGCTGAAGCTAATAATGTTTGTTTTATTATTTGCTAATAAAATTTGTTAGTTTTAAATGTTACAAACAAATAAAGCAAGCAGAAGCTAATAATGTTTGTTTTATTATTTGAAATAAATATTTATTAGTTTTAAATGTTACAAACAAATAAAGCAAGCTGAAGCTAATAATGTTTGTTTTATTATTTGCTAATAATATTTGTTAGTTTTAAATCTTACAAACAAATAAAGCAAGCAGAAGCTAATAATGTTTGTTTTATTATTTGAAATAAATATTTATTAGTTTTAAATGTTACAAACAAATAAAGCAAGCTGAAGCTAATAATGTTTGTTTTATTATTTGCTAATAATATTTGTTAGTTTTAAATGTTACAAACAAATAAAGCAAGCTGAAGCTAATAATGTTTGTTTTATTATTTGCTAATAAAATTTGTTAGTTTTAAATGTTACAAACAAATAAAGCAAGCAGAAGCTAATAATGTTTGTTTTATTATTTGAAATAAATATTTATTAGTTTTAAATGTTACAAACAAATAAAGCAAGCTGAAGCTAATAATGTTTGTTTTATTATTTGCTAATAATATTTGTTAGTTTTAAATGTTACAAACAAATAAAGCAAGCTGAAGCTAATAATGTTTGTTTTATTATTTGAAATAAATATTTATTAGTTTTAAATCTTACAAACAAATAAAGCAAGCTGAAGCTAATAATGTTTGTTTTATTATTTGCTAATAATATTTGTTAGTTTTAAATCTTACAAACAAATAAAGCAAGCTGAAGCTAATAATGTTTGTTTTATTATTTGCTAATAATATTTGTTAGTTTTAAATGTTACAAACAAATAAAGCAAGCTGAAGCTAATAATGTTTGTTTTATTATTTGCTAATAAAATTTGTTAGTTTTAAATGTTACAAACAAATAAAGCAAGCAGAAGCTAATAATGTTTGTTTTATTATTTGAAATAAATATTTATTAGTTTTAAATGTTACAAACAAATAAAGCAAGCTGAAGCTAATAATGTTTGTTTTATTATTTGCTAATAATATTTGTTAGTTTTAAATGTTACAAACAAATAAAGCAAGCTGAAGCTAATAATGTTTGTTTTATTATTTGCTAATAATATTTGTTAGTTTTAAATGTTACAAACAAATAAAGAAAGCTGAAGCTAATAATGTTTGTTTTATTATTTGCTAATAATATTTGTTAGTTTTAAATGTTACAAACAAATAAAGAAAGCTGAAGCTAATAATGTTTGTTTTATTATTTGCTATTAATATTTATTAGTTTTAAATGTTACAAACAAATAAAGCAAGCTGAAGCTAATAATATTTGTTTTATTATTTGCTATTAATATTTATTAGTTTTAAATGTTACAAACAAATAAAGCAAGCAGAAGCTAATAATGTTTGTTTTATTATTTGAAATAAATATTTATTAGCTTAAATGTTACAAACAAATAAAGCAAGCTGAAGCTAATAATGTTTGTTTTATTATTTGAAATAAATATTTATTAGTTTGAAATGTTACAAACAAATAAAACAAGCAGAAGCTAATAATGTTTGTTTTATTATTTGTAATTAATATTTATTAGTTTTAAATGTTACAAACAAATAAAACAAGCTGAAGCTAATAATGTTTGTTTTATTATTTGTAATTAATATTTATTAGTTTTAAATGTTACAAACAAATAAAACAAGCAGAAGCTAATAATGTTTGTTGTATTATTTGTAATTTATATTTATTTGTTTTAAATGTTACAAACAAATAAAGCAAGCAGAAGCTAATAATGTTTGTTTTATTATTTGAAATAAATATTTATTAGTTTTAAATGTTACAAACAAATAAAACAAGCAGAAGCTAATAATGTTTGTTTATTAATTGCTATTAATATTTATTAGTTTTAAATGTTACAAACAAATAAAGCAAGCAGAAGCTAATAATGTTTGTTTTATTATTTGAAATAAATATTTATTAGCTTAAATGTTACAAACAAATAAAGCAAGCTGAAGCTAATAATGTTTGTTTTATTATTTGCTAATAATAATTGTTAGTTTTAAATGTTACAAACAAATAAAACAAGCAGAAGCTAATAATGTTTGTTTTATTATTTGTAATTAATATTTATTAGTTTTAAATGTTACAAACAAATAAAACAAGCTGAAGCTAATAATGTTTGTTGTATTATTTGTAATTTATATTTATTAGCTTAAATGTTACAAACAAATAAAGCAAGCAGAAGCTAATAATGTTTGTTTTATTATTTGAAATAAATATTTATTAGTTTTAAATGTTACAAACAAATAAAACAAGCAGAAGCTAATAATGTTTGTTTATTAATTGCTATTAATATTTATTAGTTTTAAATGTTACAAACAAATAAAGCAAGCAGAAGCTAATAATGTTTGTTTTATTATTTGCTAATAATATTTGTTAGTTTTAAATGTTACAAACAAATAAAGAAAGCTGAAGCTAATAATGTTTGTTTTATTATTTGCTATTAATATTTATTAGTTTTAAATGTTACAAACAAATAAAGCAAGCTGAAGCTAATAATATTTGTTTTATTATTTGCTATTAATATTTATTAGTTTTAAATGTTACAAACAAATAAAGCAAGCAGAAGCTAATAATGTTTGTTTTATTATTTGAAATAAATATTTATTAGCTTAAATGTTACAAACAAATAAAGCAAGCTGAAGCTAATAATGTTTGTTTTATTATTTGAAATAAATATTTATTAGTTTGAAATGTTACAAACAAATAAAACAAGCAGAAGCTAATAATGTTTGTTTTATTATTTGTAATTAATATTTATTAGTTTTAAATGTTACAAACAAATAAAACAAGCTGAAGCTAATAATGTTTGTTGTATTATTTGTAATTTATATTTATTTGTTTTAAATGTTACAAACAAATAAAGCAAGCAGAAGCTAATAATGTTTGTTTTATTATTTGAAATAAATATTTATTAGTTTTAAATGTTACAAACAAATAAAACAAGCTGAAGCTAATAATGTTTGTTGTATTATTTGTAATTTATATTTATTTGTTTTAAATGTTACAAACAAATAAAGCAAGCAGAAGCTAATAATGTTTGTTTTATTATTTGAAATAAATATTTATTAGTTTTAAATGTTACAAACAAATAAAACAAGCAGAAGCTAATAATGTTTGTTTATTAATTGCTATTAATATTTATTAGTTTTAAATGTTACAAACAAATAAAGCAAGCAGAAGCTAATAATGTTTGTTTTATTATTTGAAATAAATATTTATTAGTTTGAAATGTTACAAACAAATAAAACAAGCAGAAGCTAATAATGTTTGTTTTATTATTTGTAATTAATATTTATTAGTTTTAAATGTTACAAACAAATAAAGCAAGCTGAAGCTAATAATGTTAGTTTTATTATGTGAAATAAATATTTATTAGTTTTATATGTTACAAACAAATAAAGCAAGCTGAAGCTAATAATGTTTGTTTTATTATTTGCTATTAATATTTATTAGTTTGAAATGTTACAAACAAATAAAGCAAGCTGAAGCTAATAATGTTTGTTTTATTATGTGAAATAAATATTTATTAGTTTTAAATGTTACAAACAAATTAAACAGGCAGAAGCTAATAATGTTTGTTTTATTATTTGAAATAAATATTTGTTAGTTTTACATGTTACAAACAAATAAAACAAGCTGAAGCTAATAATGTTTGTTTTATTATTTGCTATTAATATTTATTAGTTTGAAATGTTACAAACAAATAAAGCAAGCTGAAGCTAATAATGTTTGTTTTATTATTTGAAATAAATATTTATTAGTTTTACATGTTACAAACAAATAAAACAAGCTGAAGCTAATAATGTTCGTTTTATTATTTGTAATTTATATTTATTAGTTTTAAATGTTACAAACAAATAAAACAAACATAAGCTAATAATGTTAGTTGATTAATTGTTTGTATTATAATTAATTAAGAAAATAATTTTGTTTTTTATAATAATGTGTTTGTAGAATTAAGTATATGTAGGATATGAATTATATTTTATTAAACTTTTAAATAGTTTTTATATTGCTGCTTAACTAATAAATAAATTTTAGTTAATTTAATTTAAAGATATACAATTTATAACAATGTTTTCTAATGGACAAATTTACTTCTATCTTGATTGAATGAAAAATAAAATTAAGTAAAAATGGTGCATTAAACAATGTTTAAATTATTAAGAAAGAACTACACCAGTGGCTAAACTGTACAAAAAGTATTTGTCAAATACATAAGCTAGTATGTAGAATAACAAGTTATTGAACAAGTTTGACATTTGATGTAGTTTTGTGACATTATACTGTGAGCAAATACTGAAATGGAAATTATTTTTTAAACTTAAATTGATTAGTTTGTAAAATAAAAATATGACGACGTCAATAAGTTTTTGAAGTTATGAATTTCGTTAAGTTTTAAAATTAACCTTGAATAATGGAATAATTATCCAAGAATTATAGTTAAATCATTACTTACTAAGTTTGATTTACGTAAGTTTTAATAAAAATATTGCAAGTTACCGTCTGATCACTATGAAGCACTAAAATTTTGTATTTTTATAAAATAAAGTATTAAAAATAAGTTATTATATAAAGTTAGTTTAATAAACCATGATCACTTTGATAAGTACTAAAAATGTAATTGTATCAAATCAAAAAGCCAAACTAGTGTTATTTTTATTCAACAACCACTAAAAATTTAGAAATAAATATTGAAGATAAAGAATGTGTAGATAGTGATTCTCAACCATTTAATAACAAACTATCAATGTAGTGTAATTCATAATATTTTCATACATAACATTTTAGTAACGTTATACTTTTATCATTTCAAAGCTTTATAAGAAAGTATATTTTAACAATATTTCATTTGATATGTACTCCTAGTTATTTGAAAATGAAACACATTGAAATTATTTGAATTAAAAAAATTCTAGATATTTGTTTTTTAGTTTTACTTTTATATGGTATTACTTTAAATATAATGATTTTTTCTTTGTTTGACTTATATTATTACAGTTGATATTCACACCTGAGTACTTGGAAATGAAGCGCATTGAGGCGGTGAGCCAACTATCGAAAGTTTACTACGGACCCAGCATTCCGCAGATGATAGTCGACAGTTTCAGTGCTGATAAGAAGGATGCGGGGCAATCGTTGGGCGAAATGGTGGCAAATACAGTGAATAATGCGAATAAGGGGTCTGATTTTGTAAGTGGTTTAGTGATCTTATAACTGAAAATTTTATACATCAAATGTAAAGAAAAAAACTCTTTAAGCTTTAAATCTATATAATATATTTTAGTAAAAGTAATTAAATAATGTTAAGTTCATTTAGTAGTCTTCCTTGTTTTTTATTTTCGGTAAAGACGACTTAGCTAGCAAAGTTATCAGATTTTTTAAATGGTATGTAAAATTTCTAAAAATCGCTATCTATATAAAGCCTAAGTAATTTAGTGAAGAATAGTAGTAATTTCAGGTCTAAAGAATTTAGGTTTTTCAGACTAGTGAGTACTGAGTTATTTTTTAACAAATCAGGCTGTCTCAAGTCATCTCCTGTTAATTTAAAAAACTTTTAAAATTTACTTGAAAAAATCGGGCCGACTCAGGCTAGTTGAAATTTTTTAGAAGTCTTACTTAGGCTTTCTTCTAAAACTTAAAAAAAAATTTCTCTTTAAATTATTTCTTTTAAATAACAAATATTTTTTATAAATCATTATGATTTTTTTTAAGTGTTTTAAATTTTAAAAGCCTTTGGCTCTTAAGTAGATATTTTTTGAGTTTTTTCGCATACTCAGGCTATTTTATTGTAAGTTAGACTAGTTTTAGACCACTCAGGCTGACTTTTTTGTCTTAAAGAAGGACAATCTTGCATACTTTTATAGATTATTTCACTTTGTAAATTAGCTTTAAGTTGTAAACAGTATAACAAATTAAGTAATAGAAAAAACATCTTGTTTATTCTAGCAGTTAATTAAATTACTTGGTAGTTTTATTTAAAAATAAGTTAAATTATTTTCTAAGCTTAGTAAAAAACAAATGATTTTAAATTAAACAAAGGCCTGCACAGAACTAATACAAAGTTTTTTAAGTTTTTGTTTAGTTAAGTTATTTTTAACTAAAAAGTTAAAATATAAGTCGCTCATTTTGAAAAGTTTATTAATTAATTTTGTTTAGCTCTTCATCAGAATAAACTTGTTAAAAACTGATACTAATATTGTGCAAATTTAGTTATAAACAGTAATTTTGAAATACATAACTAAAAATCGTTACGTCATAAAGCATAAAAGTATGTTTAAAATGTTTGAATTATAGTTGAATTATACTTAGCTGACTTGAAGTTGTTTGTAAAAATATCAGACCAAATATGTAGCAAATAGCAGATTATCAGATCAAATATTTAGTAAATAGCAGAATATCAGGTCAAATATGACTCTGCATTATATTACAACAACACTAATAAGTGTTTTTTGAATCAATATATTTTATGCATAAATAATAAGTGATTTTGTCAATCAAAAAATGCGTTTTTTGTTGATTGATGATTATGTACTTAGTTACACAACTTTGCCCAACACAGATTCGCCCAACTCATATTAAACACCAGGGATGCATTGCCAATGCATTACAACAATATACGACAATAAACGACAACAATAATACTAAAACACGCTATTTATAAAAATTTAACTTATAAAATATCTCTTTGTTTGCAAATTTTCGGCTCACGAGTTCTAATAAACAAAGATTCTAGATCTGAGAGATAGTAAGTGTTTCTCGCTCTAGAGCACTTACCATCTCTCAGTTCTAGAATTTAGTTATTTATTGTCGTATTTTTGTAATATACTTTTTATTTAATTTTGTTTCAGGTAAAATTTTTACTATCTTAAATGTTTTTGTTTTAACAGTTTTGTTTTACAAACAATTTCAAGTCAGCTAAGTATAATTCAATTATAATTTAAACATAATTATATGCTTTATGACGTAACAATTTTTAGCTATGTATTTCAAAATTACTGTTTACAACTAAATTTTCACTATGTTAGTATCAATTTTTAGCAAGTTTATTCTGATTAATAGCTAAACGAAATTAATTAATAAACTTTTTAAAATAAGTGACTCATGTTTAAACTTTTTAGTTTAAACCAGTACCAAAACAAAACTATTCAAAAAGTCATTTTAATTCAGATTCTTATTTTTAATTTTTAAACAACCAAGAATGTGACTCTTATAAAGTTCAAAAAACGTATCTAGTTTTATAAGTTATACATTACAAATTTTTGCGAATTATAAGTAACAAAAGTTGACTAAATAGAAATTACATTAAAAAAATGAATAAATACAAATATTACACAGAAACCACATGTAGACAAGAAGATTTAAGCTGAAGCAGAAATTGATTGTTGTTCTTTGCTAAGTATATCTTTGCTTTGCATTGTAAAAAATAAGTTGATCTTAATCTAATTTTTCTGTTATTTTTGTTAGTTGAAATGCAAATATGCCTAGTTGATCAGTCAAAAAAAAAACTAATTATCAAACTAATTCAATTTTTTTTTAATTTAGATTATATAGTTTAAATAAAATATACATACTTTTTTCTATTTACTTATTAAGTTTAGTTAAAGTTAATTTGGTTGTTGTTTATTAAAAAAGTTTAAGTTTATAGAAATTTAAAAGTTTCAGTATTTTAAAAACTAACAGTTATGTTTTACAAACTAATTATGTTATAGTGCAATTAAATTAAATTGTGTCAAAAATATTGTTATTTTGTGCCTCATAGAGATTTTCACAATAATTAAGTTTTTATTAATATGCTATTTTTTTAGTTTAAAACTGTAAACAGTTAAGTTTTTTTTTTTGTGTTTTATTGATTTTTTCTCGTCAACTTGTTTAAATATAGTGTTGTATGTTATGTTTTTCATTTATCTTTTGTAGTTTTTTGTATTAAACAGATGTCTACATTTATTGCAGCTGAAGTATTAAAAGTTATATACAATAGGACTATAAAAAAATATAGTAAATAAATTTAAACGAGAATTTTTTTCAATAACTTCGTTGGTTTGCAAATACCTTTTATCTTAAAGAATAATATTGTTTGAAAGTAAGCAACATCTGTCTAAAACTTTGACATTTTTATTTATTATTCTAAATCCTTAATTAAAAAAAATTCTTTATTTTAATTGGTACATACTTTGACTTAGTAAGTTTACCAACATTATAATTTGTATTAGGCAAGTGTACCAATTAACTTCTCAAGTACAGTAACCTGCCAACTAGGTACAAACTTTGAACACAAAAGTGCTTACCCAACCGATGCGTACCTAGGAAATCTTGGTTTTTAATTAGCTATGTTTAGCCTAACACAATCATGTTATAAGCCACTAAAATTAACAGATTAACACACTACATATTTATTTAAAGTTTATTAGAAGTCTTTAGTATTTGTTAAATTTATTATTTATAGGTAAGTATTTTTGTATGTAGTTTATATTCAACCCAGAATTTTAAATCTATTAATAATGCTGTCTTGTATTTACTTCAATCTTTAAAATTTACATAGTACACATAAGGTACATATATAATTTACCAAGTTTAAATAATAAATTTAAAAAAAAATGATCAACCTTATATTTAATTCCGTTTATTGTAAAATGCGAGTGTATACTTCTAAAAAAAGAAACAACAAAAAGTGTCTGCTAAACCCAACGACAAGCTTTACTATCAGAAATGTTTTCATAAGCATCTAGTTCTAAATAATCTTCAAATGTCATGATTTTTATTTATATCGCTATTTTATACGCAATGTAACATTTATGATACAATCATAGGGTATGTAAACGTTAGTTTCAAAATTCATTATTTTCTTTAAATAGACTAACTGTACCATGTTTGCACAATATTGGATTTGATATACAGTTCGTAACTTCATAACTTATTTTCTCGTTCCTTTATTTTGAAAATATTTAAATATATATGGTTCAATGTATTTTCAAACATTATTACTAGTTTAAACTTAATTTCTTTTAAATTCAAACCAAATAACAATTGCATTTTAAACACGGCGGTTTTCATCTTATAAGTTTTATCGTGCCATCCAAGCACGTATCTATTGGCAGGTTACTGTAGCACACATAGTTTAGTAGACCATAAACAAAATGTTAACAATAATCTGAAGAAAATTAAATTGAGAACATGTGCGTTGTAAATAAATATATTTAATTTGCTTTGCTTAGCTCTAAATATCTAGCACTATAACTAAATATAAAAAAAATATATATTTGAAGGTAGATATTTTTACTTGTTCTGAAAAATAAAAATTTATTTGAAAGTTCGAAATAGTTAAATATTTTTATATATCTTCTTAAACACATATTGAAAACTCTTCTGTAACACTTACCAAACGTATACATCTGCATGAATAAAACTATTTTACTTTTACAGCCAACTCCAACTAAAAAATAGTTAATTAATAAAACAAATTATACATGTTGCGTATATGGCGCTTAGTGCAAATTTAGTTTTCTCAAGAAATACAAATATAAGTTTGACTGCTTTTTTTGTTAAGTTTAAATTATTCTAAATAAGTATTTATTACTTATAATTTTTAAGCATGGTGTTTGTTTTTCCCGTGATAAAGAATATTATTCTGTTTTTGAACCTAACAGGGTATTGCGTTTTTAAGTTTTGTTACTGTTGTGTTTAGGTATAGTTTTTCACAGTGCTTCCTTACATATATTGACTATTTTCTACCTTTTATTAAAGATTTTTACGTGATATCAGTACCTATACTTAAATATGGTAAAATAAGGACCATAGTTGCAAGAAATATAGTTTTTGTAATTTAGCTGTTTTAAATGCTATGGTTACTAACATTTAAGTTGAAATGTATCTAGTTTTAGCCAATTAAGTGCAACAATTTATAAAATTTATACACATAATAAACTTGAATATATACTAACTGTAATATAAACAAGAATATAACTGTAAAACTATATAATAACTAATAATTTATAACTGCTAGTTTTAAGAATACGTTTGTAGTAGACATTCTTTGAAAACAAGTTTTGTCCCCATGATGCGGCCCAGCAAAAACTCTGTAAACTATTGTTGATAACTGTTTTTTTTGATTTTATTTTTATTAACACACACACTATTTATTGTTTTTTAGTTTTTTTGTTTTATAATTTTCGTTAAATATAAAATTATTTTAAGTTATTTTTTAAAATACTTGAGGAAAAGTTATCGTTTTGATAAATTATATTTTAAATTTTTTAGCACATTTTATTTTGAACGTTATACTTCTATTTTTGTAGCCAAAAGAACAGTGAAAATAAAAACACATAGACAAGAAAAGTCCTCGGACAAGATAAAAGAAAGACAACAAACGTGTATACAAAACCAAATACAGTAACCTCTCGCGTCTTTACCTACTCGTTTAGTTACACACTCTCGTTTAGTTACGCATTTTAGAATTCTAAAAAATTCAAAAAAGAAAAATTTTCTTTTTTTTTAATATTGCACAGATTACGTTTATTGTATATTTTTAATTTAAAACATGTTTTCAAATGCTAACTCACCTCTCTATATCTTTAGAACTTGTAAATTTATGTTCCTTGACTAATTGATAAACATTTATACTTCAGTTTATCAGAAACTTTGTTATCAATAAGTGATTAAATTTAAAAAAAGTTGTAGTAACTAAAATATATATATTTTTTGAATTTTCATATATTTTATACATTTTTGTTTAAAAGAAGAAGTCCATTACTGCACCAAAAGTATATTTTTGTAAAAGGCTATAGAAACAAATTTAAATAAATACAACACACCATTTCTTAATTGTAAACAAGTGCTTAATTATAAATTGAATTTGCTAAATAGAATATAATATAAATGTAAAGTATCATATAAGTCGCATATAAATAAAGATAAAGATAAAATCTACTTATTATTAAAATAAGTAAAATTTTTCTACAAGTATTATTATTTCATAAAAATTTGAATAACTTTTTTCTATGTAAAGTTTTATCTTTTGTTCTCATATTTATAAATAAAGTAAACAATTGTTAAAAGTTAGAAAGTCCCTAGTTTGCTTTTAACTAGAAGCAAGATCAAAAAACATCCATTATAGTAAGTATATTTGGTACCTCTCGTATCTTTACGATCTCTCATATCTTTACGCATTTATTCTGTGGACATAATGTGCGTAAATAAGCGATAGGTTACTGTAATATAAAATAACTAACCTTAACTAAAAATAACTGGAATAATTATGAAATTTTTTGAACGTTCTGTTCGAGTTTTTCAATAACGATTTTAGCAGTCTCATGAAGCTCATACAGTTTAATATTTACTGAAATTAAAAAATAATTAATTACACTTTCTATTACAAACTGTCTAACCACTTTTTGACAGTTATAGCTATTTTAGAGTTCTTCAAATTCGATTTTTAAGCTGATAGCTATACAAGATAAGTCATGTTTTACTTTAGTTTACCTATATGTCTGAACATTTTTAAATTATTTTTCTGAAGTTATAAGACCGACACAAAAACTGTTTAATACTTTTTAATAAAATTCAAATACTTACAGCCAAGTCTATAGATGACTGTTTAATTTAGAGACACAAAAAGTTTTACTATTATTTTCATTTAAGTAATGTTTTTATTACAGTTTCGTTAGTCAATAAACAATTCTGGTATAAGATGAAGATTTGTATAAAACCTTGTTTGTTATCAGTTTTTTCATTACATGCTAACACAACTGACAAGTTTAGTTTTTTTAAATGTTTTCAAACCAAAAATGGTTTTAAATTATATTTTTCTTATGTACTTGTTTGTTTTTTATACTTATTTATTATTCATGATCAGTCGTAAAATACATTTTTAGTTAATTTCATCACCCTTTGTAAACATAAGTATCTAAATTTTCGCACTATAATGTGCTTTCATTAAATAAAGAACTTGATAAAAAGACACATAATATGGTTTTGAAGCTCATGCCAATATGGCTCCTCGTTGAGTGGGAAATGTTTAATGTTTTATCTTGTTCGTTATGCACAAACGCTTTAGTATTGGTAAAGATTCGAAGGTTTTTCTAATAAACGAACTTCAATGCAACAAAAAAATTATTTTTTTCATCACTTCATCTGTTTATCTCTTTGTCAAAATAATGTTTTTCCACAATGTGAATCTAAAGTATGCACAATACCCAACAACTTGTACTGGGTAGCTGTTGTTAATGCCATTTTCGAATGGGTTTTATGCTGCTACTGCAGCGTTGACTGCAAAGAACACAAGTTCAATTTATTGTGTTTTTACTATTTTCTTTGTTTTTAACACAAAAAAAAATTAAAAGTTTTCCGCCAGTATGCTCACTTCTAAGCTAAAAAGCACTATAGAAGCAGCAAAAGAATATCGTCGAAACTAGTACACAAGCGTACATGAAAATACTTTTAAATTTTAATGTTTTAGAGTTTAGACACATAGTAAAGTTTTGAAAAGACTCGGTAATACTTAACTTTTGGCAAAACTCTTTTTTTTTTAATTAGAAAAACAAATCTTGCCTAAAAGGTCAAAATGCCTAAGACAAAGTACAATGTATATGTTTTTGTTCTTTGTGTTTCATTTCAACGGTTGATCGTAGTGAAGGAGGTTAACACACACTTGTCGTTGAAGGTTTCAAGCGAAGGAGTACAACATCCTTATTGCTGTGCTTGTTAGAAAATGCATCAGTAGTTGTTACAGAGAAAATTTAAAAAACAAAGTTCAGATATAAATATTTTTTGGTTAAAGCTTGATGAACCACTTACAGACTCTACAACAAAAATTAAAACAGTGTGGTACAAATATAAATTCCTATTTTGAAGATAACGTGGAAATTTAAACAAAGAATAACATAAAACTGCACATTTTTTCTTTTTTTTACTTAATAAATATCTATAAGGAAAAAAAAACTCATTAATTATTAATTTTGCATTTTACTAATTCGCCTTTAGAAAAAAAAAAGCTATTAGCAGTGAATAAATTATATTTTTGTCGTTTAAACAGCTAACGGATGTGATAAGAAAACTTTTAATTACTACATAAATTAGTATTTAGATAGTGTTGCTGAGTTTAGGCATACAAGGTATTATCAAAATAGATTAAAACTATAATTAGTTTAAGATGAATGACGAATTAAAAAAACGCTATTTAAAGACATAAATTGTAAAATATATTAGTAAAATAACAAAAATTAAGTAATTTCGAAGAAGCATAACAGCAACTTCCTTTTAATACAATTAACATTTTGTCATGCTTATGTTTTTTGTGTTCATACTTTTCCATGAAAGTAATGAACAGTTCTAAGGTAGTGTACGAGTGAGTAATAACTATATTATAATGTTGTTAGTTTTTTTTTTGTTTTAATACATTTTGATTGTTTATGAAGTTTAAATTACTATATTAACTTTATATTGATGGTATTTATCTTTAGTTTCTTTTATTTAAGGATACTTTTTCTAGTTTTTTGTTAAAACTATTTCTGGATACAGATTTATCAAAATTTGTTACTTTTTGTATTTTACATACTTTAATGCAATTTGCGTCGTTAACATTCAACATACATCTTGATTACCAGTGTATAATTTTTGACTTGTTCATATGGGTATACTAACAATTCCCACCCACGATTAATTCCCACTTGATTTTTTTTTTAATTTTCATTACTTAATAATTTCTTTTAACTTCTACTTGTTTCTTTTGTTTTTAATAACTAATGTTTTAAATACATAAACTTTGTCTGTTTGTCTGTTTGTGTTGTGGATAAGTTTATTTATTAAAATTTTTTTAACCTCTATATGTACTGTAATTTTTTATTTGTATTATAAACTAAAGTTTTCCAAACCGCAGTGGCTCGCGTAGGAAATTTTTCTCAAAGTGTGGTCATTACAAAAATTATTTCACTAATTCCGGTATGTTTATAATAAAATGCTTGCTCTCCATGACTTGAAACAATATAACAGCTCTAACTGATACCTCTTAGTCGAACTTTTAGAACAAGGTTTACTTTTTTACGTTGCTAAATTACTTGATCGACAAGCTATCAGATGCTGATAAGTATCACATTTAAATGAATATTTATGGTCAACGTAGCGGCTTTAGTATAATTAACTTTACTCAAAACATAATAACTCAAAACTAGAGAATAATTTTTTGTAACAGCTTCGTGGAACATTTTATTATTTATTGTTAGTACTAAAATACTTTAATGTTTAATAAAGTACAAAATTTACTTTAGTATGTTCAAAAATGTAGGATAAACTCAATATAAATGGTTAAAAAAAGAAGGTATTAGTTTAAAACACAAAGTTTTCAAAATAAATACAAATACTTTTCTTAATATGTTTTATACAATCCAAAGTAGAACTGGTATTTTAGCAGTACGTCACAAAAAGTCATTTAGTAATGAGAACTCTTTATGTACTGAATTCCAGCAGCTTTGACATTCATTTATTTAAATGTTCTTTAATCTCGTTAGATTAACCTACCGTAAAAGTACGTAAATAATTATAGTGCAAATTAAAAACCCACGAGTTCTTAAATCGTGATAAAAATATTTTAACAAACGTTCACAGTTGACTACTGTAAACACAAAAGTTTCCAAATAACAATACCAAAAAAAAACACACAGAAATGTTGTTTTGTGACGAGACAGGTCACTTTTGTACAAAGTTACACTTGAACGAGAACAAAACAAAAACTAATGCTAATAAGAAACAGAAAAATAAAGTTACCAACCAAAGGTACGGGTTAGGGGTAACAGTGATAACAAAAAAGTTAATCAATGAAAGAGTATTAAATATGATCAATCTATCTTTTTTTGCCTTGTACCTTTAAAGCAGGGTCTCCCAAACTCATTTACTAAATCGCTTTCTTTTCAGAAATTTGAAAAAAAATTTGCCCCCATGATTTTATAAAGTATTTTTTCTCTTGAGTACGCACTTTTGAGCCAAAAAAAAGTGTTTGAAATGTAATTTAGTCTGGTAATTCTTATAAACGCACTTTTAAGCTGCGTTCAAAGTAATTTACAGGACTTGAGAAAATTATTCACAGTTATTTTCTTATAAGCCCAGTAAAGTGTATCAAAATACTAAATTATTAAAATGCCTTGTGTAATCTGTAATCATTTATGTTTGTATATGAACTGTTTGAAACTAATGAAACCTTAAAGTTAGTGGTGGACAACTTATGTAGCCAGCAAGTCATATTAAGTAAAAAATTCTTTCTATTGTCGACCTATTAAAAAAGTTTACTTGCGGGCTGCACAATTAAAAAAACTAAGATATAAGAAAATTAAAAATCTTGAGCAAAATTGTAATAAAACGATTTGGTATAATTTTATCTAGGAAGTACTATTGTGAATTTGAAACCAAACTGAAAGCGTATTTCAAAATATGTTAAAAAATATAAAAACTAAACCAAGTTTGTTATAATCTGAATTGACTAAGGCTTAACAGTCAAAATTAGTATTATAAATAGCTGAAGTTTATGAAATCTAAACATTAATTTCATATATATTTATAAATATATTGTCTTCAACTTTCAGCTAGTTTAATTTAAAATAAAAATTTTATTAAAAAAACAATTAAAAAAAATATTTAAAATTGAACCAACTGAAGATTATGAACAATATTTTTTTTGTCTTTATGAAACATATGTTTTGGAACTTTAAAATCGCGTTTTCCTAATAAATTTTTTGAAAGCCCTTCGAGTGGGCTATGTAGAAAGTGACTAAGTTTAAATAATCACCTTATTTTCTGTTTATATACATATACAAAAAGTTAAGAAAATAAAACAGCAATGTTTTTTTATTTTGATACAAAAATAAATACTTGCATATTTTTTTATTACTTTCTATTACACTAAATTAAACAATTTTATTGTTACTAATATAAGCATTGCTATTATCTATCAGGAATAATTTCTAAAACTAACTAACTTTTTAAATGCAGAAAAAGAGACTGTATATTATCAGCATAACTATGAAAACATTAATAAGAGTCCTAACTGCTTTTTTATAAATTAAGTAATATTTCAACTATTATGTTACAGTTCGATAGAGTTTCCACTCTTTGTGGCAAAAAAAAAACTAGCCTGAGTGATCAAGTAACAAATTCAATATAGCCTGGGTTTCCTTGTTTTAATTTTTTTTTGTACTAGCTAAGTTATCCTGAGTATCTTGAGTTTGTTACATTGCAATCCTGTTTCTGTTACCCGACAACTACTAATTATTAACTGTTAGGATTTAATTAGTTAATTTATAAATATGTGAGTACATGATATTTAAAAAATACTTTTTTTTAATTTAGTAGTGCAAGCTCCAAAACAAAACATTGATTTCAAAAAAAAAACTTACAACATATATCTAAATTAATTACAACAGCTTTTTTATTCTATTGAAAAATTGACTTTAATATAGTCAGGGTTGCCACTAATTTTCTAATTTTTTCAAAAATTTTTTGACGTTTCCCAAATTTTCTCCAGGTTGTTAAAAGTAGACATTTTTTGGTCTATTTTTAGTTTTAAGTTTAGTTTAAGGTAAGAAACTGTGTTAAATAGTATAAAAACATTGAAAAGATACTGTAAAGCTACTTTAAATGTGTTTTTTAATAAAAAACTTTTGATGATGACACAATTTTGATCTATATGATAGATCAGGGTCGGCAAATTGCGGCCCGCGGGTCAAATGCAGCCCTAAAAGTCAAAATTTTCGGTCTGCAAGCTCCCATTCAGCCAAAAATATACATTTTAAAAACAGTAAACATTATGTCTTTGTTATAAAAATTCACAGTTAGACACTTTATTCAAAAAAGACTCTTTATTACTGTTCTAACAATGTTTAGTTTATCACATTTTTTATTTTAAATAGTATTTTTTTACTGATCACCAGAAATTAAAAAAAAAAAATGGGGCCTTAAATGTTTTTTTAAATAGTGCGGCCCGCGAACAATTTTCCCTAAGAAAATTAGCCTATGAGTTAGATTAGGCTGCCGACCTCTGTGATAGATTTATTGTTTCAAATCAAAATTTTACTACTTAATATGTTAAAAGTGTTAATAGTTTCAAGTTTTTGTTTTTGCCTTATTTGTCAAATTCAAGGTTTCCAGGTAAAGTTTTATTTTCCTGTATAGCTTATATATTCCCTGTATAGCTTTATTTTTTAGTCTAACTAAGTGACTTTTCATAAAACATTTAAAATTGTCATGAAGTGATAGTTTATAATAGACAACATAGATTTTTACAAACTATTTATGATCGTAAACAGCATATATGTCAGGTTATGAAATAATGAGAAGGATTCCGATCGCCTATGACCTGTGTAGTTGTTAAATGAGAAAGGTATGAATAAAAATATGTAATTTACTTGAAAATAAGAGTCACAAGGGGTAAATTGAAAACTCGGTTTCTTTTATTGTGATATTTTCAAACTAACTTTTAAGTAACGTTTTTCAAATTAGTATTCATGAAAAATATAACAGTAAGTACAAAAATGTACATTAATAGAATGCACGGCTACCTAAATACGAAAAAAAGACTCTTTTTTGATAATTTTTATTAGTTACTTTTTTATTTCTATTATCACTGTTTCCCCTAACCCTTACCCTCGGTGGGTAGCTTTTTTGTTTTTGTTTTTTTATTAATTTATATTTCAGTTTTCTTTTTTAAAATAGGTTTTGTTAGTATTTTTTTTTTACTTTTATTTTATTATCACTGTTACCCCTATCCCTTAACTTCGATCGGTAGCTTTTTTTAAAATTAACTTTTCTATAAATTTATTTTATAACTTAAATAATTTTATTTATTTATTTTTTTTCTCGTAGAAAAATAACCGTTTATGCAAAACCGTCATTGTGCAAAATTGACCTTAAGTAAAAAATTGTCAATCGTGCAATTTTGTCTTCGTGCAATTTTGACCCGTCCCTATTTTATTATATATGTGTTAATTTGAAGTGTAGTTTGTCTTGTTTGTAGAGTTATTATCAATTTAATATCGAAAAAAAGCAAAAAATTGATTTTTTGAAAAGTTAAAAATAATAAAGAATAATTTTTCTTTAGTTTCCTCAAAAAAAGAAGATATCTTTTAACTTAAGTTTGCTTTAAACAGTTATCTCAGCTTGTTATTTAAATACTTTTATTTCTGCTAAATTATAAACATCTATTTTTATTTTTTTAACTTCCATGCTAAAAAAATTGTAAGCATAAGAAAAAAAAAAAATTTGTAAGTATTCTGAACTTAATTCAAAATAGTAATCTTAAAGAACAATCTTAAAAATAACTAAATAGAAAGTTTTAAAACCTACACTAAACCAATGTTATTGTAACCAAACAAATCAATTTTCGAACAATAAAAAAATTAATGTTTGGATATTAAATGACAAATACTATTAATCCTTAAACAAAAGTAAATAGACGATTAGAAATGATCACTAATGACTTTCAGAATCTCTATTTAAAAGATATCTTTTAAGTTCATCCGAAAATTTCCAAAATGACTTATATTTTTTAAACATAATAGTAGCTTAATCCATATCTTACTTCCTTGGTAGGATAGCGATTTATGACCTACTTTGATGTTTAATCTAGGTAGGAAAAAAAATTGTTTCTGAAGATCTTTTATGATAATTATATTATGGACATTTTTACATTGTAATAGTAATTTTTAAAGTTATCTGCTAACAAGTTAATGTTTAACTTAAACACAAACAGACCGATTTCATATAGATAAAGACTTACAACATCTAATATTTTTTTTTCTGAGTTTTTAATTCTCTTACACTATTATCATATTTCTTATATTGTAGGCATCTAAGAGCTCTGTTTATGAGAACATTGATATCATTTATACATTTTTATTTGCTCTTCCCCAGCACAGAAAGCCATATCTAACATTGCTCATAAGCAAAGAATTAAATATCAAATATATTGCTTTTTCATTTAAGAAGTGTCTGGTTTTGTATAAAACACCCAAAATTTTTTAAAATTTGTTTTTATAGTTTTACGTGCTCTGTCCATATTAAATTTCGTTCTAAAATTATTCCCAAATATTTCAACCTACATGTGTTTGTTATAACTGTTTTACTACTTTAACATTAATATCTATATTTTTTCAAAAATTGTCTTTTGATTTATGTAAAATCATGCTTCTGTTTTTATTAAGGTTTAGTTTAACTTTGTTTCCAAAAAGCCAATCTGTATTAAAATTTTACTGTCATTTAGGTATGTGTCTTTTGTGAGTGTTTTGTATAACATTGTATCATCTGCAAAGTTGAGGACTTTGAGACCAATATTATTTTAAGTCATTTCTGTGTATTAGGAATAACAACGGTCCTAATACTGAGCTTTGTGGTACCCCAACTTAACTTTTTTCATAGGTTGATTCATATCCTCCAAAGCTAACAAACCGTTTTATTCCATCTAGATATGAACAGATTAGTATGTGCATATTTCCTCTCACTTCATAACATTCAAATTTCCTTAGTAAGATTTTTCTATCTAGCTAGACTATCAAATGCTTTACTTAAATCCAAAAAGACTGCATAAACTGCGTTTCCTTTATCATAATTAGATAGAGCCCCTTCAACAAATTCAGACAAAGCTAAAGTGGTGGAACGATTCTGTTGAAAGCCAAACTGAGAATAATTTATAACTTTATTTTTAGAAAGAAAAACTGTACAGGCTATTGAAGATTACTTTTCCAACTATTTTATCTAAACTAGATAGAAGTGAAATTGGTCTTTAATTTCCTGGTAGTGTTTTTAATCCTGATTTGAAAGTTAGTATCACTTTTGCAAGTTTTATGCTTCTTTGCTAAACACCTTCATAAAGTTCTTTGTTAATTAATTTAATTAGTACTGGGGATATAAGGTTGTTTACTTTCTTAAGAAGAAATAAAATTGTACAGATATACTATTCTCACTACTGGCTTTGTTTGGATCTAAATTCTTGATAATATTAGATACTTTTATCTTTGTAGCATCAAACCAATAAAAAATATTACTAACATTTCAGAGATTGTCAGTAAAACCTAGTGGGTTACCTTTTTGTGTTGATGTTTGCTTTCCAATGCTAGAAAAATAAATGTTAAGTTTGTTTACTATGTCTATGTTTTATATAAGATTTTTGATTTACATCTAGTCTATGTGAAAAATGGCTGTCTTTCTGCTGTCTACTGGTAATGTTATCTAAACACTTTTATAACTCAATTTGTTGAAACTTCATATCATATTTTTATTTGTATCTATTTTTTTATACACTAACTTCAACTACATAAAAAGCCCTAAAAGCATAAAACACACTTAATTTTCTCTATTATTTTATTCAAATGTACTGTACAAAAAAACTCATAAACAAGTAAAATATGTGCTGTCCCACTTAAAAAAGTCTAAACAAGTCCCAGTCGCATTTAAGCTTTCAAAAAAGCTAAACACTTTTAAAATAGTATTGGTTGTTTTAGATACTGCTGATACCTAAAGTTTTACCTAAAATGTAATCGACAGAAAAAAAACGCCGAATATGTTTAACTTAAGTAGTTTCATCGGTAATTTAATGATATTTAACAAGCTTAATTTTTTTGAACACGTGAAATATATGCAGAAGCTCTCGGATTTAAATTATTGCTATAGTGCACAATTTGGTAAACTGCGGCCCACAAATCAAATGAGGCCATCAAAGCCAAAAAACTTTTTAGCTAAAACCATAAAAATTAACGGTTTTGTTATAAAAAAATAGAATTAGGCTCTTAAATCAATAAATACTTTTTATTTACTATTGCTTGTTTTATTTATTTTTATTTTGGTTTAAAACCATATTTTTAAAATTATTTTTACCGTTATTTCAAAAAAAGTCGGCCCTCGAAGACTTTTTTTAAATATTGCGGTTTGCGAGAAATTTTTTATATGAAAATTGGCCCGCAAGTCACTAAAGGCTGCCGACACTTGCTATAAAGTAAAAACATTTTAATTATCGACGAAACTTCTCAGTTTTTGCTATCTTTAAAAATTAAAACCTTTATTGTAGTTTTTTTTTTATTTAGACATTTGTAGAAGAGTTTTTCATATCAAAATTACATCCATTCCATAATTAAGATTGTTCCTAACTTATTACTACTTATAACTAAAAAAGCTTTGTCAGCTAAAATCATTGAATACTTAAATCCTCTATAGAAGCGAGGTTTTAAATACAAGTCAACATAAGTATAAATAAATAAAAATTTTTTTTTTTAATTTACGTTTTGAAAATATTAGGTTTCTTGAAAACTTTTAATAACCTCGGGTGTTTAGGTAAAAACGTTAGTTTACTAATAATGAAATACTTATAATGAAAACATTTGCTTACAACAATTCATCACAAGGTCTTTATACGTAGAATAATAAAAATATATGTTAAATAAATATTTTTCAACTTAATAATATTTTTCAACTTAACAATATATTTTCTTTTCAATGTATAGTAGACTGTTTGTCCAAACACTTGAAAACAAAAAATATTTCGGTTTTTACTTGCTTTAACCGTGTATGTTTAACAATACCTATTTTTCTAATAAGTAATACATACTATTAAAATTTTTTTTTTGAGTTTTTAGCATCAACACAAAATTAACGGAACTACATTTTATAAATTAATGTTTGCTCAAATAAAACTACACGTATAAAAATGTTTTATTTTACAAGGAATTTATATTATATAAAACAAAATTTTATAGTAAAATTAAACTACATTCCAAACTTCCTAACTTAATTAAAACTAATAAAAATAAAAACAAGTAGAAACTAAAATCAATCCAAATAGCTTTGCGTTTATCTAATTTATTGTCCAAAGCTTATACGTATTAATTTATAAATAAAACAGCTTGCCAATAAAATTCAATAACATATACAACTAATAAAAATAATACTTTTATCGACAATTGTAAAACAAAAACTTTGCAATGGAGTTATAGAGCTGAACAAGTCCTAGTAAATATCAAACGTACGTTCAAACAGCTGTTTGTTGTTATTTATATCCTATAGATATGCTTCGTGCAAAAACCTACCAATTAATTCTACTTGGAACTGTAGATACTGACTCACTTTGTTGGGAAAACATTAAAGAAAATTGGAAAAATCTGAAAGAAAATTTCGTTATACTTAGGCTTGATGAAACAGAATTAGGTACAACAGAATTAGGTACAAAAGAATTTGGTAACTAGGTAATTAGAATTAAATAGGTTTTATGTACTTATAACAAGCAACTTTGTTATTATTCAGTTTTATATATTATTCTTAAGTAAAAAGTATGCTAAAACTAATTTATAAGCAGTTTAAATAGGTTAACTCTTTTATATACGGACTTTAAATATATTTTTCAGCGATTTCTCACCTTGGATTTTAGGAATTTTTAAGATTAAAAAATTGTTAAAACATTAGCTTAGATAAAATAATAGTATTTACAACGTACTCACTTGGTTATACTAGTATCACGCTGGACAAAATCTTTTTGCCAAAAGTTTGGGTTTTTAATAAGAGCGTCCATTGTCAACAACAAGCCCCATGGATGAGGTTTTTTAATAAACAATCGTTCCATCAGCAACCTTTGAAAATAAAAAATTGTATAAGATTATCAGAATTTTTTATGATTTGTTCTTAAAGCACTTCACAAAACCTCTCTAAAGTATGTATTGTTTTTAAAGTTTAATGCACATTTCTGTTAAAAAAGAAACTTCGATTTTGTAACTTTTGGCAAGTATTTAACTATATAATTGTAGTCGTGAAGAAGACTTATTTTACTAGAATTCATTACACATAAAAAAAGTAAAATTAAAAAGTAAAACATATTAACCTTGTTATTTGTTCTTGTACGCTGACTTCATTTTGACTTGTAACTTGAGAAAACAAGTGCAAAAGGACACAGCTAAAATAGTTGGTGTGAGAATTCGGATACCTCAACTGGTCGATGATTGCATTTATTAGCAGATACCTTATAAAAATATGCAAACATCAAATGTGTTGCAACAAACTATAAAAGTTAGTGTTTTACAGTATGTTCTGTAATTAGAAAAACAATAAGAAAAAGGTTTACATGTATCTTTACTGGACACTTTAAAACTAATTTAGATTTATTATTTTTTATTATATTAAGTTTTACAACAGGTTGTTGTTTGTACTAATTTATATTGAAACAAGTTATCAATTGTTACTTACCTTCCTTCGTTGTCAAGTATGTGTGACAATGATTTAAGAATTGTCATGCTCGGGTGAAGTACTATATTTTCAACAGTGGGGATTTTCCCCCTTTTGAGAAAGTCATCAACCGCTCTGGTGCCAGCAAATAGCACCAATGAGTTCATCAATGGTCTATTGTAACGTTCATTACAATTAGGTGATGACTGTATTTGAGTACAATTAGTTTAGTTATCAAGTTAGCAAATCTAAAAAAAAAAGAAATGCAATGTATAAATGTACTATACTACAGCAGAAGTATCTGTAATTTTCACTCACCAATTTAAAACAAACACGCGCTAGATTGTAATAACAAACTTTGAATTTGACTATGGGAGTTAACATATAATTGATATTAGTTTATTTGTTTAGCTGTGATGTTTCGACTTTAATTCTGTATAAGTAGTGAAGCTTGGAGCAGTTAAATATATTTATTTTTAATTACATTTAAGTAACCTGAAGTTGTCCAGCAGTTTCTTGTACAAAAGAAGTTGATGGTATGTTATTCAAAAAACTTTCCAACTTGCTTTGAAACTCAGCAGTCATTGAATAGTTTATAGGTGATAAAATACGTGGCCGCTGTGTTATTTCTGGTATCATGTTAAGCTGTAAAGTTTGTCAAAACATTTTTTTAAGATTCGTCATAATATTAGTTAGAATTAAAACAAATTGCACAACTAGGCAACAAATTTTCAAAGTTTATACAAAAGTACTCAGTGTTAATGCTTACCCACCTTCAAGTATGACGTATAAGGGTTGTAGTCAGGTATGTCACGTGGTTTCGCGCTGAGCACGATGTTTCTCAGTAGCACGCTGTTTACAGGTATTACGTCACAAAGACTGAAGTAATAGTCGCTCAAAAAGTCCGGATATTCGTTCATCAGATCCGTCATAAGACTGAGGCAAGCCTGTTAAGTTTGATTCAGTAAATTGTAGAATTATTTCGTTTGTAGAACATATTTAAATAATATATATGATTTTACTTCTTGTATGATGATACTTCTTGTAACTTTGTTTTGAGAATCTGTTTTAAACGTGTTTTCAGTTCTAATAAAGATGATTTTAGCATTGGTATATAAGTTATTTTTGTTAAACTGTTGCAATGAAACAACTAACTATTATCATTCTATAGTAAAAACTATTTATATACAGTTTGTTAGGTTAACTTTTTTATACACAGAATTTATAGACTTTTTTACTGCTTTGCTTTCTTACTTTAGAAACATACTTAGTAAATGTAAAAATTAGTTCATTTTGTATATTCAACTTAACATTTATTTAAATTTACTTGTTTTTTTTACATTTATTAAAAGTATTAATTATCAACTTTAGTACTACTTCAATTTTATTATCGTAACTCCACATATAATAACTGAACTGAGTAAATCATTTAGCTGTTTAATTTCACAAGCTAGAATCAACTAATATATAGACAAAATTACCAACTTCATAGAGTTCTTCAAAAGGTTTTTGAATAGTAACACTTTTCAGATGGGGTGCTATAAATATCATTAAGTCCAACAATAATTGCACGTACATTTTTGCATATTTATTCTGTTTATTAAAATGTTCAAGTGTAAAATAACTAAGTCAAAACACATTATGATAATTCTAGCTAAAATTAAATAGATATTGTTACACTGTTTAAATATGTTAGTCTATCACTTATATAGTAAGAAATGAAATTTAGTTTAAACAATTTACTGTTTATGCTGCTTAATAAATTAGTCACGAATTAAAGCAGAACTTTAACTATTTTATTGTTTTATTAAACAATAATGTTAGAAAGTTAGCTAACAAACCGGCTAAAAACTGGTTTTAAATACAATACTTGTTTAGTTAATAGCTAGAGTGGTAAATTTTACTTGTAACTATTTTTTAAACACTCTAAAATTATAATGATCATGTAAACAAAATAGTTTACATAAAAATAACAGTCTAACCATGTTATCACTTATATGTTTACGGTTTTGTACGTATCCGCCAAGCATTTTAGATAGAAACCCGCGGTAAGATACCAATTCAAGCCAACCAATCGCAAACCTTGGTAATTCATTAGGGTTCAGTCGAATATAGTTGTTTCTGAAAAAATACAAATACACATTTTTTACAAAAAAAAAACTACACCACAATCACTAAGACATAATAGACTTTATTTGCTTAATTTGAAACTTAGATTATTTTCATTAGGCTAACCCGAATAAAACCAAAAATCGAAATGTGAGTGCATTAAGAGCTGCGTTTTCAGGAACCAGCTTTGCGAACAACGTCTGAATAATTCTTTGAAACGGCATTTGGTGAAAATAGTCTCCCTTGACGCCGTGATCGTGGAACAGGACTTCGATGATGACTTCCAAGATCTTAATAAATGAAAATCATTTTGAAAAGTTAAACTCATCAAATGAAATAGTTAGGAGTTTGTTACAATTTAGTATTTAATATAACCACGATTGGTAAGATATAATTTTAATAACAAATGAGAAAAAAAAAAAAGACAATACACAAAGATAGTTATTCTTTGGAAAATATTCATCTGTTTTTACCATGTTAAAACAATTCACACGCGTTTGATTGTCATTTCCACTTTGTTTGATAGTCATGAAAATCAGATGTGTGTATGCATCAAGGAAACGATAACAATCGTTTTGAGTAATTGAAGGATCAATCATTGCTTGACTGTCTGCCTGTGACGTGAACAAAATAATATCGTTTGATAACAACAACTACATAAAATAAGTAATAAATTTCAACGTACTTAATATTGTTTAAACTGGTAGTACGCAACTCATCTAGTTTGTAGGACAAACTTTATAGTTATTTGTACAAAGAGGGTGGTTTATTAGATAAGATTTTTTGCAATTCATACACTTTTAGTTGTTTTTCACTAAGTAGAGTACCTGACATCTATTAGTAGTAGAAGTCTATCTAATTAACACAATATTTACCCTCAATTAAAATTATACGATATTTGTTTAAAAAAAGTATAAATTTTATATTTGGTAGATATTCAATAACTAACGATTATGAATAATTTGCTGAAGGGGTTTATGGTAGTTATCCATAACATATAACTTCTTTATGTTGATAAAAAAAATTATAACAGTTTCTACATTACGTAGATAAATTTTTATTTCTTATTGTAATTTAATAAGTATACAGAAATACAAAACACTTTAGGAGTTTAATTACCTTGCAAAGTTTTAAAAAACTAGAATAGACTTAATTTGTTAATTATTTTTACAAAATGTACTAACTTGTAAAATTTTGCATGTTTTATCAACGATACATTTAGTACAAATGTTAAAGAAACTGATCGTAGTTTTTTTACTGGTAAAATAATTGTGAACTTGTAGTTGTTGGATAAAGGCATCATAAAACTTGTTTATGTCGACTGCCGAGTTTACGATACTTGTCCACTCATTTATTTTTATCTCGACTGTTTTATACCTGTCCAATTTTTGAGCCTGTTATTAATTTTATAGTAAGTCTTTAAGTAGCAACTTTATTTATTAGAGAATATAGTATGTTTAGGGCTATTTTATACAAACTACAAAAACAACTAAAACTGTAAAAAACTTGTTAATGAAATTTTTATGGTTACTTTTAAAACGGAAGTTTTTTTTATAGGAGTTACATACAGCAAAACAATCATATCTTATTAATGCAATATTCAAAATTAAGTTTTTAAATTTTGTAATTTATGACTAGTGCAAATAACTAAAATAGATTAAGACAAAATAAACTTCATGGAGCTAATACCCAATTAAAATTAGAAAAATGAATTCAATCATAGAGATACGATTATACAACAATAATTTTTAAGAATAGAACTTAACACATATATATAGCATTAAATTTTAAAAAGATTTTGAAACGCTTAAAAATAGTTAGATTTGTACAGAAATAAGTAAAAAAATAAAAAAATATAACATTTGACAAACATACTCAATCTAGCGTTTTAATACATTGTTAAAATACTACTTTTTAACTTAATTCTATCTAATTACTTTGTACACATTTTAACATAAACTTAAAGTTGTTTGTAGACCTATATTTTGATTACAATAAAATTTCACATCAAAATGCAAAAAAGAATCAATACTTTGACAATCAGCAAAAAATCTAACTTAGAAACCAAACTTTAGCTTATCGAAGTAAACTTTGTCTTAAACACAACTCATACTTTAAATATAGTTTTGTAAAAGAATATATTTAGTGCGACTTTTCATTAAAGCTTTATAAACTGTACTTGTGAAGTTTGCTGCATTTTTCTTTGCTCGTTCTGCTCAAAATAGTTTAAATGAGCTTCTCGTTCTGAGTTAACATCGTGGTTTTGAAATTGGTTCGGCTGAACGGGATTGTTAAAACCAGAAGGTGGATTGAATACGTTCATTACCTGAAAAAAAAAAGAATTGTAATAAATTTATACTCAAGTTTTCTCTAAGCTAGTTTCTTATTGCTTAACTCATGTGGTACTTTAACATCATAAATAAAAAAAAACAGCTTTACAAAAGAAAGTGTGTTTTGAAAACAATATTTAAAAAATAATTTTATTTCCGAGTAGACATTGCTCGTACTTGTGGTTTCTGCAGCAATTGTTTCTGTTGAGCATGCACCCGATCAGCTTCACGAGTAAGTCCAGGATCATGCATTTGTTGTTCTGTTACTCTTGCAACCTATGAACGTTAGGTGAACGTTAAATGTACAAACTTGTAACTTTATTTTCAACTAGATGTTTGTTTGTTTTCTTTTATAAAAAGAATGTTTTATAGTTGATAAGTTAGAAACATATTTAGTTTTAAAATTTAAAAACAATTAGTTGTTACAACTGTGTTTTAGTATTATTAAAACAATCAAATCCGTTGTTTTTTTTTCAGGAATTACAGTTGCTTGAAATGGAATAACTCTTGGTTTATATGATCAACTTCTTTGCTTTTTTTTTCTTGTTAATTTTTGTTCTTTCAAAGTTTATACTTGATTAATATTTAATTTATATTCAAAGTAGTATAAGAAAGAGACTCGTCCGTCAAAATTTTAAATGTAAGGTAATTTGTTAGATTTGTTAAAATATAATTTTCTGCAAGATGTTAGCTATTAATTTAAACTTTTTTAAATGTTCTTTTTATTCTTTCTGTCCTTAAAATAACAACCTTGAACAGACAAAGCTTTTTAAAGAGACACTACCAATGAATAGCGAGATGTAGAAAAAAAATACTTTGGAAAACAAACAAATTTATTTGATTAAGAAGTAATAACTAAAAACTAACCTCTTTTAGTTTATTTTTAATGAAATTTCCCGATTGAGTCATAGCTATCTTGTGCACAATACCACAGGCAACTTCAATATTTTCTTTCGTCACTTTCTCAACTGTACGCTCAACAACCTGTCTTTGTTCTAAAGTTGCATTGGCTGTAATTCCTATAAGTGTAGCGAGATTACTCCGCAAGTTGCTGGTTATTTTATGTTGCAAAGAAACCCTACATAGTTTCACCACCAAGTCTGCAACCTCATTCTGTATCTGCAGTATTACTCCCTTAATTATAAATAGAAAGAAAAAATATTTTAAATAAATCTAAACATGAAAAACTGTCGCTCTGTTTAAAGGAAAACAGTGTATATAATAAACTTAAACTAAAAGCTTAATCTAATTTCAAAAGCTACACTTACTACGTCATTTGAGCTCGATGAGAAATTTGTTACTTGCTCTGTCCTTCTAACTGTCTGTTCTAAAGCAGTTTCAACAATTTGAGGTAACATTTCACTAATGGCCAACTCAATACTGATTGAAACAGCTGACTTGTAATTGTTGTTCTAAAATTAATAAACATAAATGTTTTTTAAACAGTAGTAGACAATCTTTGTTTTCATAAAAGTCATGTATTTGCGAACAGACAGTAAATTAAATTTGAGGAATAATAAATAATAATCACAGCTTTTCCTTATATAAATATCCTACAACGACTTTGAACAGTTTAAGAGTATTAATTACAAACATACTTACTTGTGATGTAACTTTTATGAAGTTGTTTAATGTAGCTCGCAGGTCGTTTACACCAACATCTTCCAATGTGGACCTAGCGTTTGGTTTGCAACTCAGGCGATCAAATAAGTTATTAGTTTTTGAACCGACGTAACTCCTAAAAAAAAAGTTTAAATATAGATTCTATCAGGTTGTATTCTTCAACACTTACTTTGAATCTGAAACCAGATGATTATTTTGAATTTCAGTCGGTTCCCCTTTTTCGTCGGATCTTTTGTTTTCAATGGACAGTCTCTGTTTAAAAAGCGTGTCAAACTCAGTTCGAAAAGGAAAAATGTGCTCAGTAACGTAGCAAACTTACTTGCTCAATTTTGAAAGGAAGTTGTTGATTGTTCGCTAGTTTTTGAATATAACCAAAGCAAGAGTATGATTGCAGATCGACTTCTAATGTTTTGAAAAGAGATTCAACTTCAAGTTTTATGACGACCTGTTTTATATTAATAATGCAGTAAAAAGTTTTACAAGCTTTTCTAAAAAACTTTCAGTCTAGAAAAAAAAAAAATTTTCTTCAAAAACACTGAGTCGATTAAGTCCAATTACAGTTGACCATAACAGTTTTATTTATGTTAACTTTGTATTGAAGCAGTGTTAAAAATATTAAATATCTTGTTAGGAAATAGCATTACAATGATAACATTAAGAATTTTAAACATTATTCACGTAGTGCTAAAACAAATATACAATTATTACTACTCGTCCCTATGTCAGAAATCTATAACAGTTAAAAAATAAAATATATACAAATTATCATTTTGTTTCCAAACCTCAGTTTTAGGGCAAGTCCAGATTTCTTTCAAAATAGATAGAACGCTAGATGTGTACTCATTAGGAAGCTTGTAACTGTCACTGTTTTTTACAGATTCAAATATTTTTGCAACAAATGGAACCACATAGAAGCACTCGACATGACCTTTGTACCACGCTTCACACAACAGAGCCCTGATTTCTAAAAGCTGCAAAAAAGTATAACAAAGAGTTTGAATTAGCAACGGTTTATAAATTAAAAAAAAACTAAAAAAGTAGAACAGTCTTAATAATAGTATAAAACGTGACTTTACGTTTTAATAAAAAATAATATAAAACGTGATTTTATGCTTCTAATATTTTATTTTGGTTTCCGAAATTTAAATTGTTATTTAGTATTACTAATTAGACTTCATACGTTTGCTAATACTTTACACAGTATTTTTAAAAATTGTAATAAAGATGATTTTTTTTTTCAAACTTAAGGTTACATTAAAACCACAAAACATAAAGTACAAACTTGTGGATTTATCGGCTGGTTCTTTGCAAGAGTTCTGATTCCAAGAAAATGACCGAAGTTTTTTAAAAGCATTCTTTCTTTGAAACTTTTATTTCCATCCTCAGGTTTTTTAAATTTCAATACATGCTACCAAATAGTTAAATATTAAATTAGGTAAAATAAAAATATTATGTTACCACTGCCGTTAATATATACTTACAGTTAATTTTTAAACAAAAATACGGTAATAATTTAAAAGTATCAAAGTATAATCAATGTTACCGGAGCAACAGTGTTACAGTAAATATGGTAACAACGTTTTTAATTTTTTTTTCGCAGAATAAGAAGACCAAAATAACAGAAGTAAAATATCTTATCTACACTAGAAACGATGCATAACGAGTTAAACTTTTTATATTAAATATTTTTTTAATAAATTAAAACACGTCTTTATAAAATCGTTGAGTTTTTTGCAGCTTAAAAACAGGTAATAAATATAACAACACAAAAGGGTATATATTGAAACAAAAAAACAAATAACAACTTCGTCAGTTATTGACATGATTTAGATAAAACTTGTGAAGTAAAACAATGACTACCTGTATACTTTTAAACAGTTCACTGACAACCAGGTCTGTAAAACCAGGCAAGTTAATCACTTCGAGAAAGGTGGAGTAAACTCTATGCAAATTTGGTTCAGTTCCAACTCTTTCAACGACCATGTAGTTTGCTATCCAAAGCGCGTGGTCTGCTATTATGGGTTTTATATCAGCAGCCTAATAAAAAAGCACGTTGTGAATGTATAGTTAAGTTTAAATTGTATTGTTGTGGAACAACTTACACAACTTAGAATAGTAGTTATGCTAAGTTATTAACTTTGTATCTTAAATATTAAAACTTTTAACATTTTACTTAAAAAATTTTCGTATAAAATTTAATTATGTGACGTCTATCAATATGTAATAAAATTCTAGTATATAACCATTATATAGATTGTGTTTACGCTGAGGTTGCTGAAAATAAAAGCCACCTTCTCTCGAAAATCTACTATTGGCAGCTCCCAATCATTTACAGTTGTACCTTTAAGAGTATTTAAGAAACGCTGATCATTAGACTCATGTTTTCCCTGTGAAAATATTAAAATAATTTATAAAGTTTTATTACTTTAATAAGCTACTGTATTAGTAATGTATGCATGAAATATACGCCCTTTAACTTGAAAAGATTCAAAAAGTTTCAAATTAGTTTAGTTTTAAAAGAAAACAAACATATGTGATTGATAAGATGCTTCAAACGTTAAACTTGTATAAAAGGGTGATTATTGGCATAAAAACACCTAAAATTGATATGGCATCGCTTAAACTAGGTTTTAGCATGAAGTTTAATTTTGAAAAATGATATGTTAAGTATTTAGTATATCTAACTTAATCAATCAAAATATTTAGTAGTTCCATAGTTAAGCATGGTTCTAACCATACAAACGTGTGTATACAAGATAAAACAAAGTAAAACTTCAAACTTTTTAATATATCTAACTAAACCATTTAAAAATTTTAGTAGTTTCTTAGACAATCATTGTCTTAATGTTTACAGAAAATCTTATAAAAAAAAGTTTAGACTTAAGTTGAATTTAAATAGTTTTTTTAATGTTATTAAAATTTTTCAAGGGTTTACAAAATTAACTTAGGTTTTAGTGTGACCTTTAGTTTCATCTTTATAAATTAAACAACAACTATTTACTACGTTTTTAACAAATAATTAATTACAAGTTGATTGCTGTCCAGAGAACTGACTTCCATTTGTAGATTCAGAGTATTCTGATTGATAGTTTCTCAAGTTTATTAATACAAAACCTTTAAGTTTAACTAAACTACAAATCCTGTAAAACATTAATCAAAAGTTTTTGTAAAACAATCAAATAAATTGTTTTTAGAACTAAAAAAGCTTGTTAATTTATTTTTCTAAAGAAAAACATCAAAATTAAAAAGAAAAGAGTATAAGTTACCAAAGGCGTGCATAAAATGGCTTATATTGAGTATTGAAGTTTTCTTGTAAAATAAAAGATTATTTTTTGCATTAGCTTTGATAAAATAATTTGAAAAATTTATTAAAAGTCTGTTATTATATTACAACATACATATACAGTACTTTTATAAAGATAAAATTATGTTTTCATAAATCAAGTATTAAGCTATTGTTTATAATCAGTATTTATACAGATTTAGAAGTTTTTCTGTTTTCTCACATACAATTTTTAGTTAAATAATTTGCATTTAGTTAACCTTCAAAAAACAAAATAAATATTTCAAAAGTTTACAACATCTTCGAGTTAATTTTTTGTGCATGACTGTTTCTATTTCAGTTTTTAATTACATTAATTTAGTTTATATTGGTGTTTACCGGTTAAAAACTGAGTATATAAACATTGCAATGACACTGTAAAACTACTTCAAATGTGTTTTGTAATAAACAAAAAATGTTTATGACGACAAAAGTTTTTAATCTATTTTCTATATGATAGATTGTTTGTATCAAATTAAAATTTTATTATTTAACACGTAAAAGTTGTAAATACCCGATCAATTTTTAAAAAGTGTATGTGACAGGGTTGCTACAAAACCTGAAAAAATCCCTGGATTTAATAAAAGTCTTGAAAGAACAAACTAAACTATTTCTCCTCTAGAAAGTTAATTACTTGTATTTGTTTTCAAAAAATCAAAACATCTAATGTATGAATGGTGTAAAACTCCTGGGTTTTAGTGATTTTTGTTCATAACTCCTTGTTTTTTTTTTTTTTCAAAATTCCTCAAATTCAAAGTTTTTTCAACCTAAAATTTAAATTTCTAGATTTTTCCAGGATTCCAGGATTTTTGGCAACCCTGTTACATACATTCTTTAAAAGTTAGTAAAAAAAAATCAAGAGAAAAATTATATGTATTTAAAGTTTCTGGCTCATCCCCAACTTAAACTTTTTTTTGAACTTTTGACTCTTTACTTATGTTATACAAAACAAAGTCTGATTTCACCAGAAAGTAGTCAATTTAAAGTTAAAAAAAAACAGTTTTTATAAAAATTTTATAAAAATTATAAACATCAGTAAAAAAACCTCATTTATTTAACTATATGAAATTAAACATTTGATTACATTACAACTACTACAGTATGTTTGGCCTATTTTTAATGCTTTTTAACTACTATGTTTCGTGATTACTGGCTGTTTGACAAAATAAAATTTTTAAACTATTGGTTAAAAAATATTTTATAAATCTTCATCTAAATCTTTGTATTCAATGCTTGAAAAATTACTATCTCTTTTCAGGGTTGCAACTCTTTTAGTCAGTAAACTATCCTGAGCGACCAAAAACTGTCCTGTTTCTAAGTTTTACCTTCGAAGAAAACTAATTTTACTTCAAGTTCTTTTTTTTATAATTAAAATAAAATCTGTTTTTTAATGTTACTGCAACTGGTGTTTATTGCACTAATAAGTAACACTTTAAAAAAAGGTTCAACGTTAAAAGTTTAGACCAATTTAGATTAAAAAAATTGTGCATAATTTATTGTAACCAATTTTATACAACAAGATATACAAGACAATACAACTGTACTAAACTTTTAAATTAACAAAAACAATTTAAACTTTATAGTGTAGAGTTAGCTTTTTATTAAGCCTTTTATATCTTACAACTGTTATTGTTGAACATAAATTCAAACCATGATAAATACTAACTTCAGATTAAAAAAAAGCTACAATATAATTTAAAAAAGTGGAAAGGCTAAAAAGTCGAAAAGGTATTTAAAACCAATTAAAACCAGGTTCTTGTACAATGTAAATTGTTCATAAAAAAAAAATACTAAAATTAGTCAAATTAATCTACTTTAAAATCCTAGAATAAAAACCTAGAGTTTAAAGAAAAAAAAAATTAATCTTATTTTTTCAATAAAAAATAAAATTATCCTGAGAAAACCTGTTTTAAAAGTTTTTAAATATTGAGTCATTTTAAAACTAAAAAAATTCAAGTTATACTTAATTGTGATGAACACCTTTATAATGTGGCAAAATTGTTTTTTTTATAAGAAAATTTGAGTTGGTAAGTTTATCATACTGTCAGTAGTGATTTTTTTTAAATGAAAAACAGTTAAACATGTGCTGATCAAATTATATATCAACTTAAGATTATTTTCTTCTTACTTTTTTTCTGAGATACTGCTGAACTATTAAAATAAAAGTTAAAAGTATAAGTGAGAAAGTTTGGTGTAAGTTCTAGTTTTTTATATGTTAACAATTTAGTATTATATTTATTATTATTAAAAAAAAAAAAACTATACGTACTAGCAATTTACTATATACAGCTTGATTTTACTATTAATAAACCTAAATATGAATGATAGACACTGCTAAAATTGAAAGTTTTAAATACTCTATTTTCTAAACATAAGCTACATTATAACAGTATCATGTTTATACTTAAGTGAATAACAAAAAAAAAAACATTGACTACTAAACTAATTGAAGTTAACTTCTGTCAGAAATTTAGTTACATGAGAATTAATTGTATTTTTTCATATAGTAACTAGATATAGACATAAAAGATATACACACTAAACTGAACATATGAAGTTATTCTAACTTTTAGTGTGTTAGTTAATCACCAATTTTTATTGGTACTACTAATAATAATTATCAAAACAACCTTTTGCTTTTTATGAATTTCATACTTCATTCAATAGATTGTAAACCTTTTTTCCTTATTATAGTACATCAGGTAATTAATACGGACAACTTATTTTTATTAAAGATAAGCTAGGAATCCAAGTTTTTCTTACTATTTATTTTAAAATATTTAGGTAATATGCATTGTAAAAAAAATTCCGTAGGATAACATTTTTCAAAACTAGCTTAACCTATTATGTATTATATATTATAAGCTTTAAAAACAAACATATACATAAAAAAAACATATTGCAGAGTAGCAAAACAAACAATAATTATAAAACAAAAATAATGATCAAATAAAACTTTAAAACTGAAACTTATATTAAAAAAATTATTTTAGTTTAATAACAATAATAAACCTAATCTGACTATTGTAAATTTTCTAATGATGGTAAATATTAATTATAGTTAAATATTTTATGACAACTATGCAACATTAAAATTAATAACATATAGATAAATTAAAAAAAAATGTCTAAAATTTTGATTGTGACATACTTAAATTTAATTAATAAACAATTTTTTTTTACTATGGCCCTTAAGTAGCTGATCATTTACAGTTAGGTTATTAAGAAAACACATTTTACTGAAAAAATTTTGCAGTTATATATTGTTATTAAGTCTTTACCATATTTATTAATTTGATTAAAAGTGTTTGTGTGAGTTTGTACTAAATTTTTTCTTAAACTTTATATAAAAAAAGCTGGTTAAAAGTGTTCAATAAAAAAAAAAATAAGATTAAGCTTAAATTTGAAAATAATTTTTATAGCTTAACACAAAAAATCGAAAGATAAACGTTTGATAAGTTTCATTAAGTGTATGAATAAAGTGCTATGACATAATTAAAGTTAAAAAAATTGAGCTTAGCTCAAACAAAATAATAATTATATTGAAAGTGTAAATTTTGGAACTACTGTAACTATTTCATAACAAAATTTGAACTACTGTATTTGTTTGATTGCAAATTTGATTATAACTCTCATTAACATCATGTTATTCAATGTTTTAAACAATTAAGTTTGTATAAGTTCTCAAAGTTAAATCTATACATCTAAAATAAGACGCAAAAAATTTTGATTAAACAAACTTAAATAATATTACTCTAGTGGTTATGCACAATTTAAGTAGTTTAATTGTTAAAAGTATTTTAATTTAGAAAACTTTGTATACTGTGCTTTGATAAAAGATTTAACTTTTTTCTGGTGAGAAGTTATATTCAGTATCGAAAAAGAGACGATAATAGTTTACTTTTAAAAAACAAACTTTTAAACGGCCAAAAATTTAACAATATTTAAAAAGTAATATAATAAAAGTTTGTGCTTAAAAACTAGTTGTTAGAAAGTCTAACTTTTTTTAGATCTGGATCGTGAATACAAAAAAAAAACATATTCATATCTAGCCGGATAGTAATATTCAAACTAGATCTAGTCAGAATGAGGTCTTGCTGGATTAGTATCCACTTCTTTAGAACAGGCAAGACTGTTTTTAAAAATAACTACGAAAAATAACAAGTTCATGAATAAATAAGAATAGAGAAATTAATTAAAATAAAACAATTCTCTTAAAATTCAATAGTAAACAAGAAAATATAAACAAATCTACAGTAAAAGATTTTTTTAAACTTTTTATTAAAATATGCATGTTTTAGGGTAGTCTTACCAGAACTTTTATCTTGCACACAATTATATAAATATATAAAAGTTCTATGTCTGACCCTTTTAGCCGATTTAAATTTGGCAGCTGTGATGTAGGGTTTCTTTTTTTTCTCTATAATTGAATAAATGATTAAGAGTCTTTTTAGGGATAATAACAGTTGTAAGATTGTTGCAGTCTATAGTAATTTGGATTAAAAAACATCTTTAAAAAAAAAATGCTTTAGTGTATAAACCTAAAAACATAAAAAATATGTTGCATCTAATTTAAAGCTTGGTAATGAACAAACAGATTGAGGAGTCCTACTAAGGACGAAATTGGTCGTAGGTTGTTTCGAATGCTGTTGTTGTTGGTTGTTTGGTAAAGATCATTATTTGTCACATTTAAAGAGCACATAAAATAAAAAATAATTCGTATCTCAAACTTAAAAGAAATAATAGATGAATTGATGCAACGGTGAGTTATTTATAAAAAGTGTTTGTGTAAACTACAGCCAAAAAAATAACAGTATGCAAACTGCACATTAGAATGGTACTTATAAACGTTCAGTTTTCAGCTTAAAAGAGTTTTTTGTTTAGGAAGTGTTACAAATACATATAATGAAACATTTCAACTGATTTGGTAACTTATTAAAAAAAAGTTTTTTTAGCTCTTTATAGTAAACTTGATAACATCTAGTATAAGTTTGAAGCTATGGTCTTATTGGTCCTAATAGCCATAATACATACATAGGAAGCCTAATTTAGGTTAATTAAATTTATACTAATAAATACCTTATGATTTTGAACACTTTATGAAATTAGGAAAAAGCTTAAAACTAGGCGTCTGTGTTAATAACCGAAAGGTTCCTCTGTACACCAGGTCCTTAAACCGAACTTTTTGAACGCTTAATAGATTAATATTGTTAAACGTATTAAAATATAAATATTAAAAGTTTTTTCTTAGAATAAAAAAGTCTTTTTTTACAGTAACACAATATTAGACAAAATCCTTTCTCTACAACAAAAAACTTTTTTTTGAAACATTATAGATGCGTATTTATTGACATTAGTTTTATTTTTTTATCGTATATGTATTTTATGCTAAACCTAGCTATTTAATAAATGTAGATAAAGTTGAAACAAAAAATTAGAGAGTTAGTGATAAAAATAAAACTGATTTGTTTTACATTTTGTTAAATTTTATATTCTAAAATATTATCTAATAGTTAAATTAATATAATTAATGAAAATAATAAGCCATCAGGTAATAAGTTTAAATATTAAGTTCATGCTTGATTAAAATACAGCTACTTTGATTAAACATTTTCTGATATTACTTTTAGTTTACTTATTATATTACTAATAACGAAAAGTTTGAAGTAAAGACTGGTATTTAAACGAAACTAAACATTTATGTTTATAAAATTTATTTTATAGTAGTAGTGTAAATTATTAAGTTATTAGATTTGTTGGACACTTATGCAAAATTTTATTTTCCCTTAAGTGTTTAAATTTTGATAATTTAAAAAAATTAATGTTTTTCACTTGATATTATATTTTTCCTTTAAAAAAACAAATAAATATAGTAAAACTAATTCCCAAAAAATCTATTTTTTACAAACAAAATAAGTGTTAATTTATAATTAGTGTGATTCTGATTTCTTGATTGAACTGGAAATAACTTGTTAGCTAAGGAAAAATGAGAGAACCAAATGAAAGATCGTGTGATCTACAGTCCAAAGTCCATCGGAAATTCGAAAAACTATAAATACGCCTAATCAGAGCGTGAAGCAGGTCATTTACCTCGAGAAACAAGCACGAAGCGCACTCTGCTGCTCTCTAATTTGAGCCTTAGTCGCCATCTTTGAAAAGCTAGCTGATCTCCGGGAAAACCTTCTCTTGGCGCTCTGAACATAAGTCTCCTTCTTGGAAAAGCTAGATGACCTACGGGGAAACCTTCTTATTCAACAACGTCGACGGGGCGAACAAATCGATTTGAGTTGTTAACGTGCCATACTCATAAACCTACGCATACTGTAGCAGACAACTTCTTTGGATCAATTTGAACATTGAAATCCACGAATAAGCCCAAGCATTCGGTGGCATAACTTGCTGCTTTTATCTTTAATTTACTTTATTTAATTATTGTATCTTTTTATCTGAGCGCTTTACATCCGGTGTCAACGAGGAAGTATCAATCCCTACGTTCTGAACCAGTAAACCTGTACGAGCAACCATTTGTTACAGTATAACTAGAATAGTGAACTGCAAGAAGCCTTCTCAAGTAGTAAACCTTTCTTATTGTTTTTTCATTTTATTGTATAATAAAGCATATAGATATTTTTAGTCTATATTTAAACTTAAATTAAAAGTAAAATGAATAGGGATTTAGATCTTAAACCCTTTCACACTCGGTTGCAGACCGAGATAGCAACTAAATATAAAGGTGGCCCCGAAGCTACTGCTAATCCGATTCCAGTTGAAACTACCAAACCTGTTATAGAGGCGGTTTCACATAAGATAGAGACCAGAGTAGTTCGGAGTACATCATAATTAAATACTGAAACAACCAACCAGGTATAAAAATAGATTTATACTTACTGTTATTATATTTTTCGAAGTAAAAATTTAAAGGCAACCTTGTAGAAAATCTACTAACTATGTCAAAGCAAACAACATTTTAAAATTATCAATTTGTTTATTTTTGAAAGTAAACCCTTTTATATTTTATGTATGAGCAATAAAAGCTTGTTTTAGTATTAAAAGTATATTACACAGCAAAACTTTAAAGTAAAATTTTAAAAATATCAACTATTTTTTGTTATGAATCAAACAAAAATACAAACTACATTTTTTTTTCCAAATAAAATTTATAAAATAAATAGTAACAAAAACTAGTTAAAAAAAATTAGTCAAAAATAATAAAAAAGCTAATTTTTTCAGCTAAAAAGTTTGTAACTAAAAAATTATTAAATAAAGTATAATAAACTCATTTTTAATATAAATTGTAAATTACATTACATTATTGTAAATAGAAATCGTGCTGTATTAGTCATTCAAATACAAAAAGTTTATGCAAAAAAGAGTGGTTTTAATTAAACACAAATACAAAATAGTTTAAGAGTGATTTAGGTGAGTGTTATTTACGTTAGCATTATAAAATTTAAACAGAATTTAGTCTAAAAATTTTTTTGTAAAAGCTCAAATAAAGTTTTAAATTAATTATATAATTTGACTTGATAAATATTAATAAAAATTTTATGTTATAGTATAAGTAAAATATTTTGGAAATGAACAACAATAAATAAATTTTTTCAAACTTTACTTAAAAACATAATTTTGTAGTCAAATTTTTGTTGTTGCACAGTTTGAAACCTTTATTTTTAGTTTGTCTATAGAATTTTTGTTAACTCTTTAAAGCTGAACTTTTTCAGTTTGTTGTATGAGTTGGACAAACAATAAACCGGAATTGATCTTCAAAAAAAATATGAAATCATTTCACACGGTTTTCTTCATCAGGTTCTCAGGACAAAAAATCATGATCTAAACTCTCATATTCCCTAAAAAAATACATCAAAATGTTGTTTACATAATTTTAAAGTACATCTGCTATCAATTAAACTTTAACCTTAAATTAAAATTTTAATTTTTTTTACAAATAAAAAAATAAAGTATTACTAGTTTGCTAACATTTACTTTAAACAATCTTTTTTTATTAATACTTTCCAGCATTTGTTTTTATCAAACTGCTAATCCTGTGTAAATGTTTTACAAGGTGTGCTTATCAATTAACAAAACGATTAGTTAATATTGATGGTTGTTCCTTTTTTAAATTTTGCATCAAGTATTATTTTCAATTTAGCATCTACCCAAATTTTTACTTCAATTGTAATCTGTAATTAGTGAGAAGTAAAACAATAAGTACAGTAAAATTGTACTAATAGTTCTTTTAGTTTGACAAAAAATGCTAATACTTCAATCACACAATTTAACCATTATAACTACATTATAATTTATATTTTGTGGTTCTAAGCTAGAACTTTTATAAACTTTTGCATAAAAAGTTTTCAATTCTTCGTTAGTAAGCGACATATGTAACTGAAAACCAATCTTTCCATTTTTAAATTTGTTTGTAAAATCAAACAAAATTGTAAATAAATTTTTATCGTTTTTTTTAAGTCGTAAATTTCAAACAATTCAATCTGTTTGTTAACAAAATAAAATGTAATTGTTTTTTCATACTAAACTTACATTGCATATTAAAATACAAGCTATTTATTGAATTTCATCTCTTTAATGATTTTTTGTTCGTTTTTATAACTTTATTTATATGTTATTATACATAATTTAACTTTATTTAATATAATTTTTTGTTTTTGATTTAAAACAAGTAATTTTAGTATTCAGTTTTTCTTAGTTAATGTCACTGTAAAACAACACTTTAGATTCAATTAATTATCAAAACAAACCTTAATGTTTGAAGTAATAAAGAACTCTGTTATTTTTTGGAAATATGAAATTAAACTGTCATAAGAATTTACTTTCAACCTGTTTGTTGTTTAATTTTCAAGATTGCTTAACTAAATATTTTACAATATTAAATTATTAACATTTGTTGTAAAATTTTATATATAAATAAAGACTGGTAGTATAGTATTTACAAATCTACCACTAAATATTGGTGGCTTTTGTTAATTGTGCTTCAAATATTATTTTCCAATAGTGCAAGTTAGTTTCTACTTGAACACTAATCTGATGTTAGATAGTTTTTTAAACGAAAAGTGGTGGTAAAATTATTTTTAAAAAATTGTTCAGTTTCACAATCAAATGTTAATAGTTTAGTCTTAAATGTTAAACAAAACAACTTACATTATTCGATATGATATTTTCGAATAATATTTTAAATTTTTCATAAAGTTTTGTTACATCTTCGTTACTAAGCGACCAATCGAACTCAATACATTTTTTTTCAAATTCGATTTTGTTTATAAACTCAGAAAAAATAATACTTAAGTTTTCATTAGGTTTATTTTCAACTGTCAAATCCACCAACTTAATCTGTTTGTTCATTACAAGAAATATTAAAGTATTTGTGTATAATAAACTAATAAATCTAATTTATAGTCCATTTTTAACTACGAATTAAAATTTTAATGTTATCACTTTAATGAATATTTGTTTGCTTTTGTACTGCATAACTCAAAGTTATTGTAGACAAACAAGCTAGTTTAAAATAAAAAATTTGTAATAGTTTAAAGAATTTGTTTAAGTTGATATTATTTTTTTTATTTCATTTTAGATGTAACCAAAACGTTCAAGTTATAATTCCCAAACCTTAATATTTGAAGTAGTTAAGAATTCTGTTATCCTTATTACTTTTACTGAATTTATTTTTTCACCATACACATATAACCTAATTATTTGAGTAATTAAATATTTTAAAACAATTTCAGTACTAAAAAGTCATTAATATCTTTTGTTAAAACATAAAACAATTATTACTAAAATTTCCATAATGCCAAACCGATTAGTAAATCTTAGTTGTAGTTTTATTAGTAATGTTTTAACTGTTAATTTCCATCCACCTTCTATTTTAGCTTCTACTTCAATTGTAATTTTCAATAAAACAAAATACAACAATTTTATAGTTTGATTATAATAAATGTCTTTCATTTTGATTTTAAAAACTAAATTAAACAACTAACTTCATCAGAAATTTTATTTTGTGACTCTAAGTTTTTGACTTTTTTATAAATCATTGCACAAGCATTTTTTGCATGTTCGTACCGACCACCTAACTTGATACGAATATTTCCAATTTCCACCTTGTTTGTGACATCTAACAAAATTGTAAACAGTTCTTTATCTTGTTTTATTGCATGGTTCATACCCAAAACGTCAACCTTTTTTTTTTTTAAACAGTTATTATGTTTTCGTTTAGGCAAAATAAAAATGCAGATAAAAACGGTATACTATCAAAATCCACCCGCGTTCAAAATCCACCCGATTTTTTTTTTATATTTTATTTTTTTACTAATTTATTTTATATAATTTTTTATTTTTATATTAAATTATTAATTATTTATTCTTCACAATAACTGTTACCCCTAACCCTTACCCTCGTTCGGTAAGCGGTTCTCGAATTTGACTGGTTGGATTTTGAACGCGGGTGGATTTTGAACAGGTCCCCTACTACTATAGCTTAAAAACACACGATGATACATATACAAACCGTCGACCTTTTTAGAAAAACAATTGTTATTTTATTCGTTCAGATAAAACTTAAACAATAGCTTGGAGTGAATTTTAACTTAACATTTTTCAAATATAACATTTAAAAAAAATAATCAGTCGTTTCATATATGTATGAATTGAAGTAATCCGAAAACTGTTACATCTTTTAAAAAAATAAACGACTTTTTTGATATTTTTTATTTGTTTTGTTTTACTGTCTAAAAACATAATAAAACTGCATATGAAAACATTATGTTAAGCAACGAAACGAACTTTGATGTTTGAGTTTGATAACTTATTTCTTATTTGTTCCATGTCGCTTGAGTTTACATTTCTCGCATTCAACAACCTTATTCGGCTCACAAATTTCTTGATAAAACTTGTATCACTGGTAATTCGGTCATGCTTGGTCGATCATTCTTTAAGCATACGTTAATTATATGTTATTCTAACATTCAACTTAGGACCTAAAAAGTTTTAAATTTTCGTTTTTTATTTTTCGTGGTGAGTTTTAAGTATAAGCGTTTCTCAAGTTATATTAACTGTAAATAAACTTAAATTAAAAATAAATGCATTTTGAAACTATTAAAAACACTATTTATAAAAATATGTAGTAATAACTTTCGAATTCTAATTTAAAACGAAAATTAATTACTCCAGCCACAAATACTAGCAAAAAAAAATTCGTTTTATACTTTTAAACTTGTTTTTAAATTAAAAAAATCTTTTCATTAAGAAGCATTAGTTTTAACCGTAGTTTACGGCAATCTTAATAAGATGTATAATTTTTTTAGTTCTTAATTTATAAGGTAAAGTTTTATTTTTTATTTTTAAACTTTTTTTAAAAGGCCTATGTTTTATGTAATACTTATATTACTCTCTTTTATAATAAAACTCTTTAAAACGAGTTTAAATAAATTAAAATTTGTAACGATTTTGAATTATCAAAAAATATTTCTAATATTCAGATGTTAAAACTATACTCTTATCACACTTTGATAGTAATTAAACAACAGAACAGCTATTAGCTCGCATTCAAAATAAACATTTAGATATATTTGATCAACGATATACTAAATTTAAAAAAACAGTTATTTGAAATGAAGTGTACTGAAATATTTTTAAATTGAATAAAAAAATTATCTCAAAGTAAGTTAAATATTTCAAAAATAATAACTTCACATGATTTTAGTTGTTGAAATCCAACAAACATAAACAAGAACACTTAAAATTTTTTAGACAAAAATTTAGTAGATGAGAGTAAGTTGTTTAGCTGTTGTAAACATTATCTAAGGTTGTTATAGTAGAAACAAATCATACGATAGTGTTAAAAATAACAAGGTCACTCAAAAGTATGTAAAATATTTATATTTTAGAATAAAATTTTTAGTGTTATAATATATATCATTTTCTTATATCAACACTTTAAAATAACTTTGTAACATAAAAAAGCTTCGTTGATAAGTTTACAATAATAAATAATAATAAAAAGAACACATTTCTAATAATTAGCAAATGAATAATTTAGATTAAGTTTTTATTTAAATTTTCTCGAAATAAAAATATACGAAATGCATTCAATAATTATTAACAATGTGTTGTTTTAATGTTTCTTATTATATGTGGTTAGTTGAAAAAGTGTTTATATGTGACAAAATTATTTTAAAATATTTCAATTTAAGAACTATTTGACTTTTATAATGGTATATCTTAATAATAGCAGAAGTTTTTAAATTTTTTTTTGTTGATTTAGATACTGATGATACCTAGATTTTTCAATAAATCCATGTAATCAATAGAAAAGAATGAGCCGAGTATGTATTACTTAAGAAATAAGAATTGTATTTAAGTAGTACTTAGCTAGTTTAGTTTACACGTGAACTATCTAAACCAGTTACGACGCGCTCAAAAATTATCTTGATAAATAATTTTTAGATTAAAATTATAACTATAGAGTATAAACATTTTAACTGTCGACGAAAACTTGTCAGTTGTTCCTTCTATTTTCAAACTTCAAACTTTGGTGTAGTTTTTTTTTTTTTTGATTTAGACAATTTTAGGCGCGTTTTTCGTATTTAAATTAAATCCATCCTATAAATAAGATTGTACCTAACTTGTTACTACTAATCAACAAAAAAGCTTTATCAGCCGAAATCATTGAATACTTAAAGCATCTATAGAAGCGAGGTCATAAATACAAGTCAACAAAAGTATAAATATAAAAAATCATTCTTTTTAAATCAATTTTCTTAAAATATTAGGTTTCATGAAAATTTTAGTAACTTCGGGTATGTAGGTAAAAATGTTAGTTTACTAATAATGAAATACCTGTATAACATTTCTTTTTGCAGTGCATATTAGTTAAAAATTACTATTGCTTAAATTTAAAAAGAAAACATTTGCTTACAACGATTCATCACAAGGTCTATATATGTACGCTAAATGTTTAGAAATATTTTTTTTTACCTTAATAATCTCTCTTTCTTTTTAATGTATGTTAGACTGTTTGTCAACGAGCTTGTTAATCATAAAATAGCTCTGTATAAACTTACTTTGATCGTGTCTGTTTAACAATAGTTAATATTTTAAATAAGTAAGCAATATCTAATATTATTAATTTTTATTGAGTTGTAGCACCAATACGAAGTTATCAAAACTTTTTTAAAAATTATTTATTGCTCAAACAAAACTACATGTAAAATATATTATTTTATATTATAAGTATTTTAAGAGGCAGTTAAATTATAAAAATAAAAACTTCATAATAAAATTAAACTACATTCCAAACTTCCTAACTTAATTAAAACTAAAAAAAAAGAAGCAAAAATTAAAAACTACAGATAGCTTTGCGTTTATTTAATTTATTGATCAAAGATTATACACTTTTATAAATAAAAAAGTTTGCCAATAAAACTCAATAACATATATATAACTAATAAAAATAATACTTATATCCACAATTATAAAACAAAAACTTTGCAATGAAGTTATAAAGCTGAACAAGTCCTAGTAAATATCGTACGCACGTACAGACAGTTGTCTGTTGCTATTTAAATCCTATAGATATGCTTTGTGCAAAAACCTACCAGTTAATCCTGCTTGGAACTGCAGATACTGACTCACTTTGTTGGGAAAACATTGGAGAAAATTTGAAAAATCTGAAAGAAAAATTCGCGATACTTAGGCTTGATGAAACAGAATTAGGTACAATAGAAATAGGTAACTAGGTAATTAGAATTAAATAGGTATTATGTAAACATAACTAGCAATTTTGTTATTATTCAGTTTTAAATATTATTCTAAAGTAAAAAATATGCTAAAATTAATTTATATGCAGTTTAAATAGGTTAACACATTTATACACGGACTTTAAAGTTATTTTTCAGAAATTTCTTACTTTGGATTTTAGGAATTTTTAAGATGAAAAATTGTTAAAATATTTATTTAGATATAATAATAGTATTTACAACGTACTCACTTGGTTATACTAGTATCACGCTGGACAAAATCTTTTTGCCAAAAGTTTGGGTCTTTAATAAGAGCGTTCATTGTCAACAACAAGCCCCATGGGTGAGGTTTTTTAATAAACAATCGTTCCATCAGTACTCTATGAAAATGAAAAAAATGTATAAAAGTATCAGAGTTTTTATTATTTGTTGTTAAAGCACTTCACAAAACCTCTCTAAAATATGTATTTTTTTAAAGTCTTATGCACATTTCTGTTAGAAAATAAACTTCGATTTTTTAATTTCTGGCAAGTTTTTAACTATATTACTGTAGTCGTTGAGAAGACTGATTTTACTAGAATTCATTACGCATAAAAAAAATAAAATTAAGAAGTAAAACATATTAACCTTGTTATTTGTTCTTGTACGCTGACTTCATTTTGACTTGTTACTTGAGAAAACAAGTACAAAAGGACACAGCTAAAATAGTTGGTGTGGATATTCGGATATCTCAACTGGTCGATAATTGCATTTATTAGCAGATACCTTATAAAAATATGCAAAAATGAATGTGTTGCAACAAATTTTTAAAGTCAGTGTATTCTATAATTAGAAAAATAAAAAGAATAAAGGTTTACATGTATATTTATTTGACACTTTAAAACTAGTTTACATTTACCATTTGTTGTTGTAGTTTTACGACAGATTGTTGTTGTTTGTACAAATTTATAATAAAACAAGTTATCAATTGTCACTTACCTTCCTTTGTTGTCAAGTATAGATAACAACGATGAAATCATCATCATGCTCGTGCTAGGTACTATATTTTCAACAGTTGGAACTTTCCCTATTTTGAGAAGGTCATCAACCGCTCTAATGCCAGCAAATAGCACCAACGAGTTCATTAACGGTACATTGTAACGTTCATTACTATTCGGTGGTTACTTTATTTGAGTAAAAATAGTTTAGTTAATAAGTAATCTTAAATTATCTGCAATGTATAAATGTACTATAGTACAGCAGAAGTGTCTATAATTTTCACTCACCAAATTAAAACAATCACGGGCTAGCATGTAATAATAAACTTTGCTTTTTACTACGGAAATTAACATATTATTGTAAAATATTACATACGGAAAAAATATATTATATTTTATACTATTTGAACATTATAGGAGCTTTTTAAATCATTTATTTTAGCTTATTTGTTTAGCTACAAATTTTTGACTTAAATTCTGCATACGTAGTAAAGCTTGGAGCAATAAACTATTCTTTTTTCAAATTACACCTAAGTAACCTGAAGTTCTGCAACAGTCTCTTGTACAAAAGAAGATGATGGTATGTTATTCAAATAACTTTTCAATTTGATTTCAAACTCAGCAGTCATTGAACGGTTTACAGGTGTCAGAATACGTGGTTGCTGAGTTGATATGTCACGTGGTTTCGCGCTGAGCACGATATTTCTCATTAGCACGCTGTTCACTGGTATTACGTCACAAAGACAGAAGTAGTAGTCGCTTAAAAAGTCCGTATATTCGTTCATCAGGTCAGTCATAAGACTGAGGCAGGCCTGTTAAATTTGATTCACTAAATTGCACAATTATTTCGTTTGTAGAACATTTTTAAACAATTTGTTTGATTTTACTCATCGTAATTTTGTTTTAAGAATCTGTGTTGTACATGTTTTCAGTTCAAACAAAGATAATTTTAGCATTGATACATAATTTTTTTTTGTCAAACTATCACAATTAAACAACTAACCAATATCATTTTAAAGTAAAAAAAGTATTTTTTTCAACTATAATTTATTTGCAGTTTGAATAGGTTTGAACTTTTATACACGAAATTTATAGACATTTTTTATATTACTTCGCTTTCTTACGTTAGTAAATGTAGAAATTAGTTCTTTATGTATATTAATCCTAATATGTATTTATGTTAACTTCTTTTTAAATATATATTAAAAGTATTAATGGTCAACTTTAGTATTACTTCAATTTTATTAGCTCAACTCCACATATAATAACTGAACTGAGTAAATCATTTAGCTGTTTAATTTCATAATCTAGAATCAAGTAATATATAGACAAAAATACTAACTTCATAGAGTTCTTCAAAAGGTTTTTGAATAGTAACATTTTTCAGAAAGGGTCCTAAAAATATCATTAAATCCAACAATAATTGCACGTACGTTTTTGCTGTATTATTCTGTTTATTGAAATATTCAAGTGTAAAATAACTTAGTCAAAACACATTATGATAATTCTAGCTAAAATTAGATAGACATTGTTACACTGTTTGAACATGTTAGTCTATCACTTATATTGTAAGAAATGAAATTTAGTTTAAAAAATTTACTGTTTATGCTGCTTAATAAACTAGTCACGAATTAAAGCAATTTTTTAAACAACAATGTTAAAAAGTTAGTTTACAAACCGGCAAATAACTTGTTTTAAATACAATACTTGTTTAGTTAATAACTAGAGTGTTAAATTTTACTTGCAATAACTTTAAAAACACTCTAAACTTACAATGATCATGTAAACAAAATAACTTACAAAAAATTAGCAGACTAACCATGTTATCACTTATTTGTTTAGGGTTTTGTACGTATCCGCCAAGCATTTTAGATAGAAACCCGCGGTAAGATACCAATTCAAGCCAACCAATCGCAAACCTTGGAACTTTATTAGGGTTCAGTTGAAAATAGTTGTTTCTGAAAAAATACAAATACACATTTTTACAAAAAAAAAACTACACCACAAGCACTAAGACATAATAGACTTTATTTGCTTAAATTTAAAATTTAGTTTATTTTCATAAGGCTAACCCGAATAAAACCAAAAATCGAAATGTGAGTGCATTAAGAGCTGCGTTTTCAGGTACCAGTTTTGCGAACAACGTCTGAATAATTCTTTGAAACGGCATTTGGTGAAATTTGTCTCCCTTGACGCCGTGATCGTGGAACAGGACTTCGAGGATTACTTCCAAGATCTGAATAATTGAAAAATATTTTAAAAAGTTAAACTCATCAAATGAAATAGTTAGGAGTTTATTACAATTAAGTATTTAATAGTACCACGATTGGTAAGATATAAATTTAATAACAAATGAGAAAAAAAATGACAATACACAAAGATAGTTATTCTTTAGAAAATATTCATCTGCTTTTACCATGTTTAAACAATTCATACGCGTTTGATTGTCATTTCCGCTTTGTTTAATAGTCATGAAAATCAGATGTGTGTATGCATCAAGGAAACGATAACAATCGTTTTGAGTAATTGAAGGATCAATCATTGCTTGACTGTTTGCCTGTGACGTGAATAAAATAATATCGTATGATAACAAAAACTACATGAAATAAGTAATAAAATTCAACGTAGTTGATATTGTTTAAACTGGTAGTAGACAACTTATCTAGTTTGTAAGACAAACTTTATAGTTTTTTTTATACTATAAGGGTGGTTTATTAGATAAGATTTTTTGCAATTCATTCAATTTTAGTTATTTTTCACTAAGTAGAGTACCTGACAGTTATCAGTAGTAGTAGTAGTCTATCTAATTAACACAAGATTTACCCTCAATTAAAATTATACGATATTTGCTTGAAAAAAAAGTTTAAATTATTCATTTGGCACATATTCAATAAATAACGATTATGAATAGTTTGCTTAAGGGGTTTATGGTAGTTATTCATAATATAAAACTTCCCAATGTGGATAAAAAAATTTAACAGTTTCAACATTACGTAGATAAATTTTTAGTTCGTAATGTAATTTAATAAGTATACAGAAATACAAAACACTTTATGATTTTTATTACCTTGCAAAGTTTTATTAATTTAAGACTTTTAAATCAAGAATAGACTTAATTTGTTAACAAATTTTACAGAATGTACTAACTTGTAAAACTTTGCATGTTTTATCAACGATACATTTAGTACAAATCTTAAAGAAACTGATCGTAGTTTCGTTACTGGTAAAATAATTGTGAACTTGTAGTTGTTGGATAAAATCATCATAAAATTTGTTTATGTCGACTGCCGAGTTTACGATACTTGTCCACTCATTTATTTTTATCTCGACTGTTTTATAGCTGTCTAACTTTTGAGCCTGTTGTCAATTTAATATTAAGTCTTGATGTAGCATTTTTATTTGTTAGAGAAAAAAGTATGTTTAGCGTTATTTTGTACAAACTACAAAAACGATTAAAACTCTTAAACGCTTGTTAATGAAATCTTTATAGTTACTTTTAAAACTGATGTTTTTTTCTGCAAATTACATACAGCAAAACAATGATATCTAATAAAGCAATATTAAAAAAAAAATAATTTTAAACTTATGACTAGTATAACTAACTTAAATGTATTAAAACAAAATAAACTTCATGGAGCTAATACCCTAGTTAGTTTCAATTTTTTAACTTGTATGAAATGAATAAAATATATACATTCACAGTGATACATTTCTATAACAATACTTTTTAAGAATAAAACAATAACTTTACAAATTTATATAGCATGTAATTTCAAAAAGGTTTTAAAACGGATAAAAAATTTTAAATTATAAAAGAAATAGGTAAAAAAATAACAAAAGTATACTATTTGACAAACATACTCAATATAGCGTTTAATACATTAGATGAAACTAATTTTTAACTTAATTTTATCTAACTATTTAGTACAAAATATAGTTGGATTATAAAAGAAAAAAGTAAAAACAACATAAGTATACTATCTGACAAACATACTCAATATAGCGTATTAATACATTACTTTAATACTACTTTTTAACATAATTCTATCTAAATATTTTGTACAAAATTTAACATAAACTTAAGTTGCTTGTCGACCTATACATTGAGTAAAATAAAATAAATTTTTATATCAATATGCAAAAAAAAAGAATCAATACTTCGCCCGATCAGCGAAAAGTCTAACTTAGAAACCAACGGAGGTAAACTTTGTCTTAAACACAACTCATACTTAAATATAGTTTTGTAAAAAATTATATTTAGTGCGACTTTTTATTAAAGCTTTATAAACTGTACTTGTGAAGTTTGCTGCATTTTTCTTTGCTCGTTCTGCTCCACATGGTATAAATGAGCTTCCTGTTCTGAGTTAACATCGTGGTTTTGAAATTGGTTCGGCTGAACGGGATTGACAAAAACAGGATGTGGATTGAATACGTTCATTACCTTGAAAATAAAAAATTGTAATTGAACTGTAATCACGTTTCATATAAGTTAGTTTCTCATTGTTAGATTCATGTGGTACTTTATCATAAAGCGTGGTAATGTACTTGATTTATCACAAAAAAAAAGAAAAAACAGCTTTACAAAAAGAAGCGTGTCTTGAAAATAATATTTAAAAAATAATTTTATTTCCTAGTAGACAGTGCTCGTACTTGTGGTTTCTGCTGCAATTGTTTCTGTTGAGCCTGCACTTGATGAGCTTCAGGAGCTTGAAACTTCATGAACTTGGCAGGAGGATTGGTAAATCCAGGATCATGCTTTTGTTGTTCTGTTACTCCTGCATCCTTTGAACGTTAGGTGAATGTTAAACGTACAAATTTGTAACTTTATTTTCAACTATATGTTTGTATATATTATTTTCTAAAAGAAAGGTATTATAGTTCCACAATAAGTTAAATACATATGCAGTCTTTGAATTTTTATTCAATTAAATGTTATAAATGTGTTTTGTTAGTAACAACTTAATCAAATCTGCTGTTTTTTTTTTCAAGCATTTTAGTTGCTTTAAAATGAATTACTTTAGTTTATTTGTTCAACTTCTCTGCTTTTTTTCTTGCTAATGTTTGTTGTCTCAAAGTTAATAATTTTTATCAAATTTAATTTATATTTAAATTAGTATAAGAAATAGACTCGTTCGTCAAAATTTAAAACAAAAGGTTGTTTGTTACATTTGTTGAAATATCATATTTTGCATGATGTTAGCTATTCTTTTTTAACTTTTTTTATGAGTTTTTATTCTTTCTGTCCTTAAAATAACAACCTTGAACAGACTAAGCTTTTTGAAGAGACACTGCCAATAAATAGCGAGATGTAGAAAAAAATACTTTGAAAAACAAACAATTTTTTTTTGATTAAGAAGTAATAACTAAAAACTAACCTCTTTTTGTCTATTTTTAATGAAATTTCCCGATTGAGTCATTGCTATTTTGTGTACAATACCACAGGCAACGTCAATATTTTCTTTTGTCACTTTCTCAGCTTTACGCTCAACAGCCTGTCTTTGTTTTAAAGTTGCATTGGCTGTAATTCCTATAAGTATAGCGAGATTACTCCGCAAGTTGCTGGTTATTTTATGTTGCAAAGAAGCCCTACATTGTTTCAGCACCAAATCTGCAACCTCATTCTGTATCTGCAGTATTACTCCCTTAAATATAAATAGAAAAAAAAAATTAATAAATCTAAACATGAAAAATTGTTGCTCTGTTTAAAGGAAAATGGTGTGTATAATAAACTTAAACTTAAACTTAAAGCTTAATCTAACTTTTAAAGCTACACTTACTACGTCATTTGAGCTCGATGAGAAATTTGTTACTTGCTCTATACTTTTAACTGCTTGTTCTAAAGCAGTTTCAACAATTTGAGGTAATATTTCACTAATGGCCGACTCAATACTGATTGAAACAGCTGACTTGAAATTTTTGTTCTAAAATTAATAAAAATGAATGTTTTTTAAAACAGTAGTAGACAATCTTTGTTTTCAATAAGGTAGTGTATATGCAAACAGACAATAAATTAAATTTGAGGAATAATAAATAATAATCACAGCTTTTCCTTATATAAATATCCTACAACGATTTTAAACAGTTTAAGAGTATTTATTACAAACATACTTACTTTTGAATAAACTTTGATGAAGTTGTTTAATGTAGCTCGCAGGTCGTTTACATCAACATCTTCAAATGTGAACCTAGCATTTGGTTTGCAACTCAAGCGATCAAATAAGTTATTAGTTTTTGAAAAGTCGTAAGTCCTAAAAGTTTTAAAAGCAGTGTTTAAATATAGATTACATCAGGTTGTATTCTTGAACACTTACTTTGAATCTGAAACCAGATGGTCATGTTGACTTTCAGTCGGTTCTCCTTTTTCGTTGGATCTTTTGTTTTCAATGGACAGTCTCTGTTTAAAATGCGTGTCAAACTCAGTTCGAAAGGAAAAATGTGCTCAGTAACATAGCAAACTTACTTGCTCATTTTTGAAAGGAAGTTGTTGATTGTTCGCTAGTTTTTGAATATAACCAAAGTACGGGTATGATTGCAGATCGACTTCCAATGTTTTGAAAAGAGATTCAACTTCAAATTTTATGACGTCCTGTTTTATATCAATAATGCAGTAAAACGTTTTACAAGCTTTTTTAAAAACTTTTCAGTCTAGAAATAAATATTTTTTTTTCAAAAACACTAAGTCGATTAAGTCCAACTTACAGTTGACCATTACAGTTTTATTTATGTAAATTTTGTATTGAAGCAATGTTAAAAATATTAAATATTTTGTTAGGAAACAGCATTACAATAATAACATTAAGGATTTTAAGCATTATTCATTTAATGCTAAAACAAATGTACAATTATTACTACTCGTCCCTATGTCAGAAATCGATAAAAGTCAAAAAAAATATATTTACAAATTATCTTTTTGTTTCCAAACCTCAGTTTTAGGGCACGTCCATATTTCTTTCAAAATAGATAGAACGCTGGATGTGTAATCATTAGGAAGCTTGTAACTGTCACTGTTTTTAACAGATTCAAATATTTTTGCAACAAATGGAACCACATAGAAGCACTCGACATGACCTTTGTACCATGCTTCACACAACAGAGCCCTGATTTCTATAAGCTGCAAGAAGTATTATAAAGAGTTCGAATTAGAAATAATAAATAGAATAAAAAAAAAACTAAAAAGTAGGACAGTCTTAATAACGTTATAAAACGTGATTTAACATTATTTTATGCTTCTAATATTTGATTTTTGATTCCAAAATTATAATTGTTATTAAGTATTACTAACTAGACTTCATACGTTTGCTAATATTTTACATCGTATTTTTAAAAATTTAATAAAGTTGAATATTTCAAACTTATAACATAGTAGACTTCTAGTAAAATTGTTCAAAATTACATTAATACCACAAAACATTAAGTACAAACTTGTGGATTTATCGGCTGGTTCTTTGCAAGAGTTCTAATTCCAAGAAAATGACCGAGCTTTTTTAAAAACATTCTTTCTTTGTAACTTTTTTTTCCATCTTCAGGTTTTTCAAATTTTAGTACATACTATAAAATACTCAAATATTAAATTAGGTAAAATAAAAATATTATGTTACTACTGCTGTTAAATATAAACTTACAGTTAGTTTTTCAACAAAAATACGGTAATAATTTAAAACTATTAAAGTATGATAAATGTTACACGAGCAACAGTGATACAGTAAATATGGTAACAACGTTTTCAAGTTTTTTGCAGATAAGAAGATCAAAAAAACAGAAGTAAAGTAATAATAATAAAAAAATAGTATAATAAAGATAAAATATTTATTCTTTGCTAGAAATGATGCATAACAATTTGAATTTTTTTATTTAATGTTTATTTTTTATAAATCAAAACACGTCTTTATAAAATCTTTTAATAATAAATAGTTTGTGAAGCTCAAAAAAAGACAAAAAATATAACAATACAATAAACAAATAACAACTTAGTCAGTTATTGACATAATTTAGATAATACTTGTAATTTAAAACAATGACCACCTGTATACTTTTATACAGTTCACTGTCAACCAGGTCTGTAAAACCAGGCAAGTTAATTACTTCGAGAAAGTTAGAATAAACTCTATGCAAATTTGGTTCAGTTCCAACTCTTTCAACGACCATGTAGTTTGCTATCCAAAGCGCGTGGTCTGCTATTATGGGTTTTATCTCAGCAGCCTAATAAAAATAGCAAGTTGTGAAAATATAGTTTAGTTTAAATTGTACTATTGTAGAACAACTTACATAACTTAGAACAGTAGTTATGCTAAGTTAACAACTTAATATTTTAAATGTTAAAACTTTTAACGATGAACATTTAACTTAAAAACTTTTCGTATTAAATTTAATTATGTGACGTCTATTAAAATGTAATGCGAATTCTAGTATATAACCTTTATATAGATTGTGTTTACGCTGAGGTTATTGAAAATAAAGGCCACGTCCTCTCGAAAATCTTCTCTTGGCAGCTCCAAATCAATTACAGTTGTATCTTCAAAACATTTTAAAAAACGCTGATCATTAGACTCATGTTTTCCCTGTGAAAATATTAAAATAAACTATAAAGTTTTATTAATTTAATAAGCTACTGTATCAATAAGGTATGCATAAATATATGCCCTTTAACTTGAAAATTATTCTAAATTTTTTAAAATAAGTTTAGTTTTTAAAGAAAACAAACATATGTGATTGATAAGATGCTCCACACGTTAAACTTGTATTGAAGGGTGATTATTGGCATAAACGCACCTATAATTGATATGGCATCGCTTAAACTAGGTTTTAGCCTGAGGTTTAACTTTGTGAAATGATATGTTAAGTCTCAAGTATATTTAAATTTATCAATCAAAATATTTAATAGTTTCATAGTTTTAACCATACAAAGGTGTGTATACAAAAAACAAAAAAAGTAACTAAAAAGTATTATCTAACTAAACCATTTAAAATTTTTTAGTAGTTTCATAGACAATCATTGTTTTAATTACTTAAACATGGGTTTATAGAAAAAAATTATACAAAAAACTTCAGAATTCTGTTAAATTTAAATAGCATTTTAAATGTTATTAAAATTTATCAAGGGTTTACAAAATTAACTTTTTTTTTAGTGTGACCTCTATTTTTATCTTTATAAAATAAACAAAAAACTATTAATTACAATTTTAACAAATAAATAATTACAAGTTGAGTGCTGTCGTGAAAACCGACTTCCATTTGTAGATTCAGAGTATTCTGATTGATAATTCCTCAAGTTTATGAATAAAAAACCTTTAAAGTTTAATTAAACTACAAATCCTGTAAAACATTGGCCAAAAGTTTTTTTAAAACCGTCAAATAAATAAATTTTATAACTGAAAAAGCTTGTTAATTTAATTAGTTTTTAAGAAAAACAATAAAATTAAAAAGAAATAAAGTATAAGATTAAAAAAACAATTGCTACCAGGGGCTTGCCTAGGATGGTTTTAATTGAGTATTGATACTTTCTTATAAAATAAAAGATTGTTTTTTGCATTAGCTTTTAAAATTTGAAAAAAGTATTAAAATTCTGTTATTATATTACAGCATATATATACCATACTTTTTTAAAGATAAAATTATGTTTTAATAAATCATGTATTAAACTATTGTTTAAATTCAGTATTTATATAGATTTAAAAGTGTTTCTGCTTTTTTAGTTAAACAATTTGTATTTAGTAAACTTTCAAAAAACAAAATAAAAATTTCAAAGGTTTACAACATCTTAACATCTTAGACTTAATTTTTGTGCTTAACTGTTTCTATTTTAGTTTTAAATCACATTAATTTAATTTCAATCAGTGTTTACAGGTTAAAAGCTGAGAGTAGAACAACATTGGAAAGACACTGTATAACTACTGTAAATGTGTTTTGTAATCAACAAAAAATGTTTATGATGATAAAAGTTTTTGATCTATATTTGGTAAGATTGATTGTTTGTGTCAAATCAAAATTATACTACTTAATTTGTAAAAATTGTAAGTAACCGATTAATTTTGAAAAGTGTATGTGACAGGGTTGCCACAAAACCTGAAAAGTTTTGAAAAATATAAGTCTTCAAAGAACAAACTAAATTATTTCTCCTCTAGAAGTTTAGATACTTGTATTGGTTTAAAATCAAAACATATAATGTATAAATGCTTCAAAACTCCTGGGATTTAGTGATTTTTGTTCATAAGTCCTTGTTTTTGTTTTCAAAATTCCTCAAATTCAAAGTTTTTTTCAATTTCAATTTCCAAATTTTTCTAAGATTCCAAGTTTTGTGGCAACCGTTTTACATACATTCTTTAAAAGTTAGTTAAAAAACAAAGGTAATATTTCAATTGATTTAAAGTTTTTGGCTCATCCCCAACTTAAACATTTTTTTTGAACTTTTGGCTTTTAACTTATGTTATATAAAATATAGTCTGATTCAAGAAAATATCCAATAAAATACTATACTTAATCAAATAAATCTAGTTTAAAACCCAAAAAAAAACTCTGAGTTAAAGGAAAAAAAAAAACTGATACTTTTTTTTCAATAAAGATCAAGTTATCCTAAGGCAAGCTTTTTTTTAAAAGCTTAATATCTTGAGTCACTTTAAGATTAAAAAAACATCAAATTAAATTTAGTTGTAATAAACATCTAGACTATGTGCAAAGCTGTTTTTCTAAGAAAATTTTAGTTGGTAAGTTTAACAAACTGTCAGTAGTGATATTTTTACTGAACCAAAAACATTTAAATATGTGCTGATCGATTTATATACCAACTTGAGATAATTTTTTTTTCACCTTTTTTGAGATACTGCTAAATTATTAAAATTCAATCTGATAGTATAAGTGAGAAAGTTTAGTTTAAGTTCTAATTTTTTAAAGATTTAAAAATTTCGTGTTTTTTTATTATTGTAAGAAAAAAAAAAAACTATAGGTACTAGCAATATACTTTATATAGTTTGATTTTCTATCTTAGTAAACTTAAATTGCAATGATAGACACTACTAAAATTAAAAACTTTAAATACTTTATTTTCTAAACATAAGCTACATTAAAACAGTATAATGTTTTTACTTGAGTGAATAACAAAAAAAAAAACATTGACTACTAAAATAATTGAAGTTAACTTTTGTCAAAAGTTTAGTAATATGAGAATTATTTTTATTTTTATATAGTAACTAGGTATAGACATAAAAGACATACATACTCATTCATGTTGATCTTTAAAGTTATTCTAACTTTTAGCGTTTTAACTAATCACCAGTTTTGTTGGTACTACTAATCACAATTACCAAAACAACCTTTTGCTTTTTATGAATTTCATACTTTATTCAATAGTTTGTAAACCTTTTTTCTTATTATAGTACATCAGGTAATTAATACGGACAACTTGTTTTTATTAAAGATAAGCTAAGAATCCAAGTTTTTCTTATTATTTATTTAAAAGTATTTAGGTAATATGCATTGTAAAAAAAAATTCTGTAGGAAAGCTTTTTTCAAAACTAGCTTAACCTATTATGCATTATATATTATAAGCTTTAAAAATAAACATATACATAAAAAAACCTATTGCAGACTAGCAAAACAAACAATAAATATAAAACAAATATAATGATCAAATAAAACTTTAAAACTGAAACTTATAAAAAAAAAATATTTTAGATTAATATCAATAATACACCTAATCTGACTATTATAAAAATTTCTAATGATGGTAAATATTAATTGTAGTTAACTATTTTATGACAACTATGCAACATTAAAACTAGAAACATATAGAAAAAAAAATCTTGTAAATACTTTTGTTAATTGTGACAAACTTAAATTTATTTAATAAAAATTTTTTTTTACTATGGCCCTCAAGTAGCTGATCATTTACAGTTAGGTTGTTAAGAAAACACATTTTACTGAAAAACTTTTGCAGTTATATGTTGTTATTAAGTCTTTACCGTATTTATTAACTTGATTAAAATTGTTTTGTGTAAGTTTGTACTAAATTATTTTTTATACTTTGTAGAAAAAAAGCTGATTGAAAGTGTTCAATAAAAAAAATAATTACATTAAGCTTAAATTTGAAAATTGTTTTTATAGCTAAGCACAAAAAATTGAAAGATAAACGTTTGATAAGTTTCATTGGGTGTATGATTAATGTGCTATGATATAAATAAAACTAAAAAAATTGAGCTTAGCTTAAACATAATAATAAACATATTTAAAGTAAAAATTTTGGAACTACTTTAACTATTTCATAACAAAATTTGAACTACTGTATTTGCTTCATTGCAAATTTGATTATAACTCTCATTGACATCATGTTATTCAATGTTTTAAACCAGTGGTCGGCACGGTGTACACTGGTGCACACTAGTGTACACGAATTTTTTTTTTGGGTGCACGAAACTTTTAGGGTACACAAAAGTCATTCAGGGATGCACGAAATTTTGATGTTAAACAAAAATTTCTTTTGTCTTATTGTTATGTTTAGTTAGTTTAAGCGACGTAGTTAAATTTTTAAGTTAAATCTAGCCCTGGTGTTTAATTAAGCTTTTAGTTTATTAGTCATTTTACTCTCATTGTGTAATTTGGTGTTAAATATCACATATCATTCTTTATATAAACATTGAGGAAACAGTATGCATCTGAAAAATAGAGAGAATGCTCAAAGCTCTTGTGAATTCAGTTGACTGATGAGGAGGAAGCAGTCATCCAGCTACGATCATGATTATATTATAAATGTTAGTATTTTCCTTTTTACTTTTAGCATTAGAAAATTACAAAATTTTGCTTAGTGAATAAAGTTTACTTTAAAATTATTAATATTACCTACTTTTTATACTAAATAATAAAACCTATAAAGATATTCACATGCTAATTATATTATTAGTCAATAACAATAAAAACTTAATGCAAATTTTTATAGTTACGGGAAAATCAAAAAAATTTCGTTCAATAAAAAATACTTTAATTAAGATTAAAATAGTTAAAGTACATTAATAATTCTCTTAAAATAGATAAGTAATGAATAATTTTAAGTAACAGTTTTAAATAACTCAAATTAAGTAAATATTTTACCTTTATCCATAATATTATAGTGCATATAAAATTTTAAGAAATTATAGGCTTAAATTAACATTGAGTTGTCACATAGTGAGGATAGTTTGAAATTTATAAATATTTTTTTGAAAATTTTAGGCTGGATAAATAATTTTCTGGTTTTTTATTGTAAATCTCAGACTAGCTAGGTATGCTTTTTATTAAACTACTTGTTACTTACTTTTATTGACTTTTAAAGTTGAAAAAACTATTCTCTCAATTATTTTATTTACTAGCTATTTTGATCTGTTGTTTTAACAAAAAAAGATCACTGTTCATTTTTGACTTATTAATTCTATTATTCTTTTCATAAATCAGGATGACTTGACTAGTTTGATGTAACTCAGGATAGATTTTTTTAACATTCAATAAAGATTTTTGCTCTTAAAAGTTGTAAACCTTTTAATAACTAGTCCTAGGTTATAGTATGATTCAGGATTGCCACACACTCAGCCTAAATAAATTTTCCTTAGAAATACAGTCTCATTTTGCCTGTTTTTTTTCTTGCAAAAGGTAGTTTCGCCACTTGTGTAAAATCTTTGAATATATTTATGAGTAATTCTTAATAAATTTAGTCCTTAATTTATTTTAATCAAAATATTACTTTTACTTTACTGCTACTTTTGAGCTTTGGCTTTCTCTTTTCTTTATCAAACTGAAGTAAACAAGGATAGTTTTTTGTAACTCATGCAGAGTCCCACACTTAATACACTTAATACAACTCTGGACAGTATAAATGTTTTAAAATTCTCAGGATAATTTTTTTTGGAATCTTATTACTATGTTTTTTATTTCATTTGATGAAATTTATTGTTGTAGTTTCAACAATTTTTTTAAAATATATACTGTCTAATTAAACAAATTAACCTTATTTTTAAAGTTGCATTTTATAAGTAATTATTTTACAGTAATTAAACTTGAAATCAGTAAAGTAATAAAAGTTTAAAATATGTAGTTGTTTTTAGGTTATGAACAATTATATGGTTCGTATTTAAGTTTATTTTGAAAACATTGATTTTAATATATTTTAATATTAAACTACAAGTTTCCTTTTTAAAATTTTAAGTGTAAACTTTAATGTTTATATAAATTTTTAATAGTCAGTTTAAAACTTTAAAAGTCGATAAAAAATTTACAACAGAAACACAAACTCACATAAATTTTAGTTTTAAGAGCAAAACATAATGAATAATTTTAATGAAATATACGTCTGTTGGTTTTCAAAAAAAATATTTAAAAAAACAGTTACCATAAATCATAAAAAAAATTAAAATTATTTTACTTTGAAGCTTTATTATATAAAAATATAGTACATGACCGTTAATAAAACAGTTTGTTTCTTTAACGCAGCAAAAGGCTACCAATAAAATATTATTTAATAATAAGTCTTAAAGATTAAATAACTTTTAAATTTATTTTACAAGAAAGTAAATTAAAGTTGTTTACAACAACTGTAATGTTTTGTACTCACCATCTAAAAATCTAATCATAATTCTTGTAACTTTAGTTTTAAGGTGAAAATGTTTATGTGTTTTTTTAAATCACATTTCAAGTAGTTTTGATCTTTTTATTTATGTATAATTGATTTTTTTTCAGAATTAAGTAAAATTAATAACATTTTAAAACATATAAAAAAATATAAAGTAGAGTAATAAATTACTTTTGTTGTGCTCATTTGAAAGTAACACTAAAGTATTTGAAAACAGTCTTTAGATTTTATATAGTTTTTCTCTTAAACCCTAACAACTAAAAATTTGCATATGAAATTTAATTGATATTACGATAAAAATACGAAAAAAATAGTTATAAAAATTATGTAACAAAGATTCATTGCTGATGTTAAAATTCAAGATATACTAATTATATAAGTCACTAACTGGCTAATGAAGCAGTAAACGACAGTCAAGCTTTTCTATTTTGCAGTATACACTTGTTAAAGTATTTTTGTTTAAACCTTACTTTTTAAATTACATTTATTAAGCTCATTTGAATTTTGGACGCTTTTGATGCTTAATTAAAAAAACTAACAAAGTCGTGATTAAGCAGATTGGTTGATTAATTTAAAACTTATTTTAATTTTATGATAACAAAATTGTTATTTTAAACTAATGTTTTGTTTGAGATTGATAAAAAAAGAATTCTAATTTAAAGCTCATTAACAAAAACAAAATTGTATCTTAATTTTTTGTTGATTCAATGAGCAATTTTATCTGTGTTTTAATATGTCACTAGTTATAACTTAAATTTTGATAAAAAAAATTAAACCCTAACTTAAACACTGCATACTTAATGTGAAATATTATAAGAAAATAATGTGTTTAAAACTAAAGACTATTATACTTGAAAATATAACAAATATAAAACTTAAGTTTTAAAAAAAAAATTAATAACTTAAAAAAACTTTTCCAAAATTGTAATGCTTAAAAAAACTAAGGTTAAACAAATAGTAAAAATAAGGCTTCTAATTAGTTGACTTATTAAAAACAATTTACAATCGATTTTAGTTATTCAAGTTTACAGTTTTAAAACTACTTTAACTGATAAGGTGCCAATTTGCAAAAAAAAAACTAACTATTAAAAACATTTTTTTATCAATAAATCAAGCTTAGTTAAACTAACGTTTGTGCTAATATTAATAGTTCATTTTACTAGTATTATTTCTAATCGTTTATCTACAGAATTAATTAATAAGTTTTAATAAACATTACTTAATAGAAGAAACTTTTACAAAAACTGAATGTTATTTTTATTTAAACCAAAATTATATATTTCAATTTATTATTTTTTATAGTTACTCAACCAGTTTTAAATACTAACTAACCGAACTCAAAAACTTGAGAGTTAAATCAAGCCCAACATCTAGAAATAGGTCTTTTTTTAATTGTAGTAGTTCTCTAAATGTTCTAGTGCATGTTTATATTAAGTTACTCGTTAACCAATGTAGATAAAATAACAAAACAATTTACTTTTATAACAGTTTACAATGAATGCTTTAACTTATTAAAGCTTTGTGATAGGCTTCAGTGTGACAAGCATAAAAAAAATATTTGAATATTTTATTAAATACATTAAGTAAAGTGTAAATTTTTATTAGGTAAATACTATTATCTTGTACTTTACTAAATAATTTAGCAGTTTTTAGTTTTAGAACATTAAATAACTTTACTACAAATATAATCTTTTGTAAATATGAACTTTTTAAGTTATATATATTTTAATTTTTTTTGTAAACAGTTTCAAATATATAAACTTAGTTTTATAATCATTACTTATGTTTTTAAATTTAATTCTAAAACGATACACCTCATAAAGTACCTAATGTAGTGTTTAGTAAAAGTACTTATTCTGCTGTAAAATATTTAAAGGGAGTTTTTTGAAATCTATCCTTTTGCACTTTAAATACTGTATCAAAATTATGATAGATAAAAAACTTATCGATTACAGACTAATTGATTTGATCATAAATTACAATAAATAAAACTCATTTTTGTCGTTGTCTTAACACTACATACTCATAATTCACTAATACGAGAACTTAGGTTAGTTGAAAATTAGTTAATTCTAATGCATGAACAAGCAACTATAGTTTGTTAATATTTTAAATTTGATTGTATTAAAACTGTAGCAAAAACTAAATCGTATTTTGATGTTTATTTAATTATTACTTTTTTAATATGTATTCTTAACTAAAAAAACTATTAGTTTAATACACTTCAAAATTTTTCAGCATTAAAAATAAATTTTAAACACTAATCACTAGTTTAATGTGCATGTAAGTAAAAAAAGAATACTAATTTACTTTTTAAGCAGCAAGAATCTGCCAAAATTATTTATTATTAAGATTTTTCAAATTTACAAAATAACATCACATTTCAAATTGTAAATTAATATTATTTTTTTAAAACAAATTCATACTTTTAACATATTCTAATAAATTTTGACAAATCATAATACTTTTTTTTTAATAAAGTAGTTTAATATTTAAAATTTATGTTTGGAATATCCTGATTTAAAACTTAATTTAAGCTAAATATTAAAAAAAATTAAAATAATATAACTATGAATAAATAATAAAATACTTAAAGTTTAAGTACAAACATCTAGAATTTAATCATTGTAGTACTATTTTTAAAATGTTACAAACAACGTGTAAACAATATTGTTTTAGTTCAAACATCAAAACAAAACAAGAACAAAAAAAGATTATTGTTAAATGAGTGCAGCTTTTTAATCGTAAAATTTAAGCTAAAATATATTCTTTTAAGTCATCAGTTCAGAATGCCGTATAATACGGTTAAAAATAATGTGTTTACATATATGCTGCTGCAGCGGTATTTTATAGGAAAGAAATATTTACAAATAATTTCTTTGTAATAAGTGTTTGCTATCTGCAGTTCACGATCTGCAGTTCACGTTTTTCAGTTGTTAAGATATACTGAGTAAGTTTTTTTACCTTTTTTTTATTTATTTAATCAGAAATAATCTTTTACTAAAAAAGAAAGTTTTTTTGTTACATTTTATAAAAATAAATCGTTTTAACTGTATTTTCATCTTTTTAATTCTTTTAAAAATACGTGTTTAGAAAAAAATACATAGATTAGATTTTAAATATTTTTAAATCTTAATTTTAGTCAAGTTTGGTCGTGTGTTTTAAGTTTGAATAATTTCGGAGTTTTTAAACTAAGATCTTTTTGATCAATGTGGAATTGTCTTTGTACCTGTAGATACATTAATTTCATTTAAATGATTCATCAAATATATTCTTAACTTTTTATCAAAAGTTTACTAAATTTTATGTTTGAAAGTTTTGTATATTTAAAGTATTAAAACAATTTTCTTATTTTTACTTGCAATTTTTTAATTATCTAGTTGTATAAAAAAGAACTAAGTTTTAAATTTATTTTTACTTATCACAAAAAAAGCTTTCAAGTTATAAGAACAATTAATAAATTGTATTTTAATTAGTTTGACTTTGTATTACTTCTCAATTAAATGTAATGTTTGCTTTAAACATGAAATTACTCATTTTCAGTTAATATATTAATAGTATAGCAAAATATTGTGCAAGTATTATTTTTTTTAGTACAAAGAAAAGTTTTTCAAAACTATTTGATTAGAAAAACAATTTTTACACTTTTATTGAATTGAATTTAAGCAAAACTTGTTTTACTTTTATATTTAAGTTCACATAAACTTAATAAAGTTTAAATTTGTTTAGCTGGCTTTTATTTTATTTTAAATATTACAAAATTAAAATTTTAAGAAGCATTAAAACACCAATTAATTATATTTTAGTTCTTTGAAACAAAAGTTCAGCAGCTACCAAAGCAAATTACAGTTTTTAAAGTCGTTAAACTATGTTTTTTTTTTATATACAAAACATAAGGAATATATCGCATGACTGTTTTTTTAAGATGTTGCTGGTTGTTCTACAATAACCTTGCATTAAAGAAAAAATAACATTATTTTGGTTGATAAAAAAATAAGTTTTTGATAAAATTGAGATGCTTTTGCTGTTGTATGACCTAGAATTTTTTTTATATTATACTTTTATATCTTAAGAGAAAGGATGTTTTCTAATAAAAACTTAAATATTTGTTTAAACACTCGTGGTATGATTTTTAAATACTCTTCTTTCACATTAAGAAAATAGAATTTAAAATAACTTCAATTATTAAATAAGTTTGTTTAAAGTATCTAGATACAAAACACTCAAGAGGTTTGTTATATTTTAAATTATTTAGAAAATAATAAAACTTTGTCGATTATTGAAATTATAAATTTAAACTTTTATTTTGTAAATAGAAAAAGTAACATTTTAGATAATTGTTGTTTGTAAAGATTTTCAAATCTACATTTTAAGAGAATCTTTTAACTAATGTAGTTTTGTAAAAAATTTAATCAATCAACTTTAAAAATTTAATCAATCTTGTTTTTAGACTAATATTTTAAAAGTTTAAATAGAAATATTTTTCACATACAGCAGTCACAACGTAAAAACACTTAAAACTTCAATAATTTAAGAAAGTGTTTTTATATTTATTGTCGTTTTAAATTACTATAATAGGTTAAATAAATAACTTTTAGATGCAGTTCAAATTAAAAGTTTTTGTAAAATAAACTTGAAAAAGTCAAAGTCGAAAAATATAAACTAAGTAAACGCAAACTGCAGCTTCAAAAATCTGTTTAACAATAAAAAAACAATATACATTACTGCAAAAGTGTCGACGGTTATGTTACTTTTTAAAGCAGTTACAAACTGTGAACATAAAATTAACGAACTGTAATTTTTAAATTAATTGAACATAAGTATATATCTATTTTTATTTAAGCCGTGTAGTTTTAATTTTGATTATTTTAAGAATAATTAATATATAGAGCTTAATAAACTTATTTTCCTTACATTTAATATACTATAGTACAATTATAAAAATGTTTTAATTTAATACATTTTAAACTACAACAATAACTGCCATTATTCATATTTCATACTGTATAACTTTTTATAACTATTATATTCTTAAAAAATCAAAGTAAAACTGTGTATATTTTTTAAACTTTTTTATTTTTACTTAAATTTTAAAACATAGTCTGACAATACTAAAATATTATTATTATTATTATTATTATTATTATTATTATTATTATTATTATTATTATTATTATTATTATTATTATTATTATTATTATTATTATTATTATTATTATTATTATTATTATTATTATTATTATTATTATTATTATTATTATTATTATTATTATTATTATTATTATTATTATTATTATTATTATTATTATTATTATTATTATTATTATTATCATTATCATTATCATTATCATTATCATTATCATTATCATTATCATTATCATTATCATTATTATTATTATTATTATTATTATTATTATTATTATTATTATTATTATTATTATTATTATTATTATTATTATTATTATTATTATTATTATTATTATTATTATTATTATTATTATTATTATTATTATTATTATTATTATTATTATTATTATTATTATTATTATTATTATTATTATTATTATTATTATTATTATTATTATTATTATTATTATTATTATTATTATTATTATTATTATTATTATTATTATTATTATTATTATTATTATTATTATTATTATTATTATTATTATTATTATTATTATTATTATTATTATTATTATTATTATTATTATTATTATTATTATTATTATTATTATTATTATTATTATTATTATTATTATTATTATTATTATTATTATTATTATTATTAATTAGTTCTACTACTATTATTGTATTTTTTTTTATTATTATTATTTCAAAATTTGTTATTATTATTTTAAAATTTGTTATTATTAGTTTTATTACTAGAAATATATACTTTTTTAATTATTATTATTATTTTCTTAATTATAATATTTATTTTTGTTAGTATTACTACTATTTTTTTTATTCATAAAATTATTCTTATTGTACAGCTAAGCTTTTCGTTCTATCAAAAACTTCATTTTGTTTATAGGATGTTACGTTTCATTGTCATTTTAATTAAAGACACGTGAAATCCTTACTACAAATACGGTTTTTTGTCATAAGCAACGTTGTTCATATGACTTTTGTTTGAAAAAAAGTTAGAAATGTTTAGGTTTTAAATTTAATTTAATGTTTCTATTTTAACTTTTAAATTATAAATATTATTCGTATTTAATTACTTTATCATACAAACGTTTTTTTTTTTTAAATAAATCATATTATTGAATTTTATGGTTTCCTACATATTTACTTAACAACAATTATTATTGGTCAAACTTTATGAAGTAGATAAATATTAATAACCACAATAGAGTTATTGAATTTTTCAAACAGCAGTTTTAATTAAGCCCTATTTTAAAACTTTTTTTCACTTGTATCATTCTACAGTTTTATAATATTTTGACTTATTTTTAATAATCACATTAAGCCTAATATAACTGTTTATAGTTGTAAACTGTAGATTACATAAATTTATTCATATCTAACTGTTTCTAAGCATATATATATTAACTTTGACACTACACTAACTACTTTATGATGCGTAAATCAAACTACAAACATAACATTAGGAAAACATAACAGTAGTATAAATGCCTCTAAATACTTACAGGTATTTACTAGAAAGTTGTGAAAAAAAGCTCATTAAAAAGTAAATAAAAAAAAATATATAAAAATAATCTAAATAAAGATTTATTTGATTATAACTTGTTATAATAAAACTTGCTTGTTTTTACAACTTTAAATGTTAAAGTATGCAATTTTTATATAACACATCGAAAAAATCTAATTGTAAATATTCTTATCTTGCTTTTTCAAGTTTTTTAATAATGTCTATATGTAATAATAAAATACCTTACTTAAAATTAAAACTTTTGCATCATTTTGTTTTAAAAGTTTAAGCTTTATCTAAACTAATTTAGTTTTTTAAGATATTTAAAATTTTAACAATACAAATACTTGATTGATTTTGTATCACTTTAATCAAGGTTTTTTTTTTTACTTTTTAAACATTCTAACATTTTTTTAGGTTTTATCTATTTTGTTTAAAAAAAATTAAGTTAGCCAATTACTCAAAAATTTTATTAGATAGAAATTTTGTAAAAATGTTTTAATTTTTGAATTGTTTTGTTAGTTCATAAGTTTAAAAAAAAGTTTAAAAATTTAAAACGCAGTGAGGTAAGACTACTATTGTTCTTCCTAAGTAAACTACTAATCAAATAAAATTACTAATTTATGAAAAAACAAAAACGTTAATTTAAAAGAAAAACTTAGAAAAAAGTTAAAGAACAGAGTATCAACATTTTGTTTATCAACTATGGAGATATTTCAAAACAGTTTGAACAATGTACAAATTTACAACTGAAAAGCACATAAAAGGGTATTTACTCCTCTAATATTAACTTTTAAATTTTATAAACTGCTTAAATGTGTGTTCATAACTTTGAATTAACCTATACGTTTTATATAAACTTTTTTAATAAAAATTTACTGTTTTAAGGACGTTTACGAAACTCATACTAAGTGATACGTAAAAATTAGCGTTTACTAAAACTTGTTTTTATTTTTTTTGCAATTCTCAATACAATTTAAACGAACAAAGTTTTAAAGTTTTTAATTCGCTTTTTATTCGATATTTTTACAGTTTCCAAACTGCACTAAAATACTTCACCAGCGTAAAAGAATAAAGAAGTTGATCATATTAATATTACGTTTTAGTATAAAGTTTTAGAAAACTAACGTTTGTTGGAATATTATTTTTAAATTAAAAAAATGTTTAAACTTAACAGCTTCAAACTGTTTTTATATCCATAAAATATCTATGTAATGCATATTGCTTCACTTTTTTGTACAAACCAAAAGAATAAATGAAAATAAAAAAAGTAAAACGAAATGAAAAATTAAACTTTATTTTAATCTTGAATGAGTTGAGTTAAGTGAAATGACTATATAATAAGAATTTTAACTTATTGAACAAGCTTTAATTAATATGAAATTGTGAAGCATTAAAGCAATTCGGTGTACCAAGAATTCTGATATTAATCATATTATAGATTCTAAATACTAAATCTCAAAAAAAAATTAATGAGTTTGATACTCTGAAACTTTATTTAAGTTTATAACATATTATTTTAAAATTATTTAGTTAATGTATTGTAAAAATGAATATTTTTAATATTTTAACTAACTAAACTTTGTTTAATTTATTTTCTACATGTTATTAAAAATCTTTATAGTTTATCATTTCTGTTTTTTTACGAATTCTTAATATTTTTTTAATTCTTTTTTACTTTAAATCAACAAATTTTACTGTTATTTATAGGTTAAATGAGGCTTATTACAAAGCTAATGAGTCTTACAATACGGTAGAAATTTTAAAACAGTTAGGCATGAATTAAGTATCATTAGAATAATTTTTAAAACTTACTAATTATATATCAGGAGTTGTACGACTATTATAGTTATAGATAAACTAGCTTAATTTAATTTTTATGGCAATTCTTTTAAAATTGACAGCACTTATCGTTCGTAATAACTGTATAACAGTTTTATATGCATAAAATATTTTATTAGTTGTATCTAAATTGAAACTAAAGTATATCTTAAAACTTTATTTAAAAAGATGTCAAAGTTATACGCCATCAAACATTAACCGTACAATAACAGAAAATTAACAAAACTAAAAGTAAGAAAATAATTGATTGTTTTTATTTGGTTATAAACAAATCAACAAAAAATGACACTTGTATACTCACAGTATATTTAAAAGTAACTAAATAACAGTAGAAAACTAAACAACACATGGTGAAGTGTTTTTGATAAAAACTAAACAAAAATTAAATATAACTAATAAATAAATATAATAAGTTTAAGTTAAATTAATTGCTTTTGTAAGCATAGTAAACGTTTTATATGTAAGACTTAAAATAGTTCTGAAATATATTTCAGAAACTATACTACTTTAACAAGCTAAACAATAACTCGATAAGACTTAGCTTTTTTGAAAATTTGAAATAAAATAAATTTATGCAATATATTCAATTAATATAAACATATTTTATATATAAAAATAAACTTGAGCTTTATGTCACGGCATACGAGATCCCAGACATCTACTCTGCAGTCTTTCGCCGATGTTTTTGCTTTTTTGAGAAAATATATACAATAAGATAATATATTAATCTAATTAAATAAAAAAAGTATAAATTAAAATATTAAATTTTCAATTTTTTAAATACACTATAAATGTTTTTGGCTTTATTTAAAAATATAAAGATTAAAGTTTATTAACTAAAGATATTAATGTGAAATAGTTATAACTTTTCTAGCTTAGATTCTAATCGAAAGATTATCGTCTGATGTCGTTTGTACTACAGTTACCTTTAATGATGTTTACAACAATCAAACTACTTTCTTTTACTTGTTTTATTTTTGTTAACGATCGTTTAAATTAACTTTACTTTTCACTTTCTTTATAAATACTTCATATCAGTGAATTAAAAATTGTTACTGTTTTTGATGCATTATTATGTTTTTCTACTATACAGTATCATCCAAATATTTTAAGTGAAGTATTTTTGTTGTAATAAATTAGTAAAATAATTATTGAATATATATAGAAATATTTTTTGAGTCGAGTGTAAAAAACTTTAAACTTTTCGGTCAATTAAATATTAACTAAAAGTATAATTTATGATACTGTACGTTTAAATAATTAAACAAGATGCATCTTTAAAACCTTTTTTTTTAATATTTTAAAAAAATTTGATTATTTTTTAAAGCTTAACTCTAACAAACCTAACTTAGATTTATATTTGAATAGGATATAAAACTTATAAACTAACTTAGCTGATTTTAAAGAACAGCTTTATATAAAAAAAGCAATATATTTATTTCTAAGTTATGATGAATGTTAAGTTTTACTTGTTCTAACATCTCTCACAAATTCATATTTAGTTCAAAGGTATATTTTTCTATAGTTTACTTTACTTTTAATTTACACTATTCAAATTGCTTATAAATTATCAAAAGTCAAGTATTAAGTTAGATTAAGGTAACAATCGTAATAGAAATGTAAATAAGTTTTATGATTTAAAATTTGTTTTAACCAGTATTTCTAGTAACCATTTACTAAAATTTTTAAATATTTGAAAACTAATAGTTTTTTATATAAATGATAAAATATTTCAAAATGAATTTGTTTTAAAAAATATAACGGTTAGATATATATACTTTTTTATGTATAACTAATAAAATTTGCATAAGCCGTTTTAAAATTGTTAAGTTTTAAAATTACGTCATAATGTAGTTGTGCTTTAATTTTAATTTCATTTAACTGTTTTGTGATTTAGTTTGAGCTTTGCAGTTGACAAGTGCATAAGCACAAAACTTGAGTCCTGCAAGTTTAATCATCTCGAATAAAACTTATATATGTATATATATATATATAATAGATGGGTAAGTCTATGATTATTGTGTATGAAGAAAGAAAATATTAGACATGTTTAAACCAAATACTTTGAAAAAAAATTGCTTTACTTAATAATTAGGATATATCACATGAGTTAAAAATCTTGTGAGGTTAATATGAGAATAAACTATTTAAGTTAAACTAATTGTGCATTGATGTTTAATAACAACGAAAACGAACTTTTACTTTAGTTTTAAATACTTATAGATTAATGTATTTATTTAGAATGCGAGTTGTCATCAATCTTGTGTTTATAGACACATACAGATTTCTTAAATCAGTATTTAAACTGCCACTATTGATTGAAATACTCAATATATAACTACTAATAAACTTAGCAAACTACTACAGGTGTAGTAATTTTAATAACCTAACTAAACTAACATCGTTATGTTTAAGAATACATTTTGTATTACAATAATACAATAAATGAGATGTATATTTAAAGAGTATCTGAACTATATAATATTTTAAGTAAAAGTGTTAAAAAAAGTATTTAGAATTTGCAACTGATAGCATTTAAATAGAATATTGAATAAAAATAAACATAGATCTTCATACGATTGTATTAATTAAACTTATATTAACTTCATATACATGTTTTAATTTCATTTTTTATATAATTTATCTTACAGTTTTATGTCCTGAATTTAATTAGAATTTATATATTTATATAAATGTACTTAGTTTATATAACAATGTTTTAATTAAAAATGGTTATCAGACTTTGATAGTACTTTTATAAAATTAAAAAAAAGTGTTTATTTTGATGTAAAACCACTTTAAAACATTATATAATTAAAGAAAAAAGCCATAATTAAGAATTTAAAAAAAAAATCTTTTTGATATAAAACATTTAACATAATTTGTAATGTTTTCAACTTTTTTAGTTTTAATTAATTTTGCTACAAAAAAAACAAAGTCGTTGAAACATTATTATGAACTTCAAACTATTGTATGTATTATAATATTTAAAGTAAGAGAATTTATTACAACTGTAAACTAAAAATATTTACTAAATAATTGCTTATAAAATAAATTATAATCAGTTTCGAACTTTATTTCATAAACTTTTTAACTTTAATAGTTAACGTAGTACACTATATCTCATTTAGTATAAATAAATTAAAAATCTTAAAATTAAACTCTTTCTTTGTACACTAATATCGTAAAAGCTAGTATTACTTTAAAAAAGTTCACATTAAATTTAAAATGCAGAAAATTTATATTCTGTTGATTTATTTTTAAGTTTAAGAAAATGAATTTCAAAACTTAATGTATATTCAAAAATAACCATTGTAGAACTAATTAAAAAGGTATGATAGTAAACATAAATTGCAAAAAATTACTTAATTATAAGAGAGTATTAAAACTCTTTTAAATGTTACAACGGTTTTAAATTAATTTTTAAGAATATCTTACAAAATATATACAAAATATAACTAATGTTAGCAAACTCGTAAATAATTTTCTATTAGACTAAAAGCAGAAACTTTAAAGTTTTCGAATTTTTGTACTTTTTTCAGATGAAAAATTTTATCCGTTTGTAATATTCCCAAGTTGAGAATAGCAGATATTAACTACTGAAATAATAAGGTGTGTACCTGCAACTATCTAGACTTTTTTGGATTGTTAAATAAAACTTTTTTTAACTAACGTTTGTGAGTATTTTCAGTTCTCAACGTAAACATTTTCCTACATTTATGCTATTTATAAGCGATTGAAAATAAAAAAAAGAAGTACAAGTCTAAGTTTTCTAGTTATACTTGCGTTTATTTTTCTTTTGAATAGATATATGTCTTCAAGAAATTTTTTTTTCCCACAAACTATTATGTAACTGATTGTCCATTAACTTACTTAATTTAGAATTTTTTAAACTATTATAATAATTATAAAATTGTTCTTATACTTCGCTAAATAAAAAAGGTTGTGTTAGTCTTTTTTTTAAATTTTTAACTTAATTTCTACTTTTTACATAAGTAAACTAACTTAGTACATTAGAGTCTATCTTACGTTAAATAAAAGTAAGAATTTTACTGTTAAAGCTTAGACTTTGTTTTTTATTTCTTAAATTAGTTATTTTAAATAAATAAAAACGTGGTTTAACTATGTAAGCATTAAAAAAAAAGTGTAAACATTGTATGGTTGTCGATTTACTTAGCTCACGTATTTAAATCTATGTGACATTCTGCATCCTTGTTTTTTATCATAATGACTCATTTGGCATACATAATTATGATAAATACTTGTGTCAGTCAAATCGAACTGTTTAAGTACATTTATGATAAGTTCTCAAACTAAGCCTAAGTATTAACTCCAATGAAATAGTTTAAATGCTTTAAAAATTATATAACATATTTCTTTACAATGAAACTTTATTATCTTTAAAATAACGCATAAAAAAGCAATAAATAACCTATGAAAAAAATTTTTGAACTCGTGCAAAAACTTTTTCATGCAAAAGTGTCTTCGTGCAAAAGTTTCTTCGTGCAGTATTTGAAACCTACCAACTAAATTAATCTCTAATTTCGCAAATTTTATTTTCATAAACAATCACTCTAGTAATGGATAAATTTATTAAGAAAAATATTAAATTTTATGTTTAAGCAACATTAAACTGCTTAAAATAAGCAAAACAAGATAACCTAATAGGAACAATTGTGAAGTTACGTTTTACATAATTATAATTTATACACGTTTGTTGAACTAAAGGTTTGTTGTTCTCAGTAAGATAATTTATTTTTTTATTCTGTAGACCAAGGATTTCCAAACTTTTTTTCAAATGGCTACTTTTAAAGAAATTAAAATTATATAAATACTAAATAGTTTATTTTATTACTAAATATTTTATATAACTTCGGTTTTTGCTATAAAACCTTTGGGTGTGCCTTGCTATTTGTTCTTGTGTTAATATTTGACCAAGTTTCAAAAACAACTTTTTATAAACTCCGTTTTAATAGTTACTTTTTTAATGTTTTCAAAGCTTTTATACTTTTTTTTAATCATAAGATTATCGTATCATGTATTTTTGCGTATAGTAGCCTTTAATTACGTTGAAAAAATTTAAAGTATTTTCTTTAATTTTAGTGACATTTAGACCATTATGAAGGTTTAAGTTCACTTATAAAGAAGTTTATACTCTAAACATGTTCATATGCTCTCAAGAGAGCTTTTTGAACGTAAGATTATCGTATGATAATTGTTTGTACTATAGTAACCTCAAAACGTTTTGACGACTTTTAGTTGATTATTATTAAAAAATTTAGTTTTGTTTGAATGTTCAGAAATTAACTTTATTGTTTATTTAGTAAGAAAAATGTTTATTCTATCAATCCGTGTTAAAATTGAATAATAATTAAATTTTATATAAATATAGTCTATACTATAAATATATTTTTTTATTTAGATAAAGATTTACTATCTCCAAAAGTAGGCAAACAAATTTATAAAATAGTACCAAATGCATTACAGAAGTCAAGCTTTTTATTAATAACATATGATTAAGTAATAAACTATAAGACGATTATTAACATTATTTAAGCCTTTTTTCATTAAACTTATCTTTCAACTTAAACTTTTCGATTCCATTCTACGAACTTTTAGTTTAAAAATTAACTTAAATATAAAATGTAGTGGTTTTAAAATAGAAACTGTAGTTGGTATTTTTTAATGAGTTTAATTTAAAAGAAAAAAAGTCAAAAGTAAAAATACATTATACAGACTAAAAAATTGGTTTAAGTTGTTATTAGTCATTTCAATTTTTTTTTCGCATAGCTATTATTTTTGGTGCGTTGTGAGTTGTACATGTATTTAAAAATTTGAGAGTTTAAGTTTCTAGAAAAAACAGAATTATGAACTGTTTATTATATATACGAATTGAAATGCTTGAAAGATTACTTAATGATTCTAAAAACTACGCTTTAAGTTAAAAAAATATATAATGTTACTTTTTTAATTTGTTTTTAATGACAGAATTTTACAACTCTTTAAAGTACAAAAAAAACCTAGGATAAACTATTTAAAATACTTTATACAGTTACCATAACTTTTGTTAAAAACTTACAACAAAATATCTACATGTATTTTATTTTAGTTTCTAAATTCTAATTAACTTTTGCAATCTACTTTAAATTTTAAGCTCTTTGTTAAGTAGTGAGAAGAAAGTTATCAGATTTATAGTCTTTCTGTTTTTCTCAGTTTAAATTGTCATTTGCTTTTTAACTAAATAATTAACTTTAATTTTAATTGCGTGAACAATAACTTTGTTACTGAGTTTCAAAATTAACTAAAATTTTATACTTATTTAAAGTACCTTTCAAACTTCATTGATTACAAATTTTGAGTGTAAGAGACAGTATAAAAAAGTTTGTAACAACTTTACATATGGGAAAACGTTTCATTTTAAACCTTAGCCATACTTTACGATATTCTGAACTATTTTAATGGTTATTTGGTTTAAGTCTTAAATAATAGTTTCCTTTTCTGTTTTTAGCATAAATAACAAAATTTACATGACCTATTAATTTGTTATGGTTTCAAAAATAGTATTTACAATTTAGGTTAAGTTTAAAGTTTTGCAGTTTTATTTTGTTCTTTTGCTTAAACAAAAACTAGTAATTTCATTTATTTTCATGTTCATAAAAAAGTAAGTAAAAAGTGAAATAAAACCAGTTTTATGACATGAGGTTGGTTTTATTCATGCAAAAACAAACGTAAACAAACCGTAAACATTAGTAAATCAAAATTATATATATAATATTCAATTGTGGAAACCCTATTATTGTTGACGTATCAACAGTCTTTTTTTGAACATTTAGATAGCTGTTTTATAATATACTATACAACTTTGGTAACAAAAAACAATAATGAAGTAGTTTTTAATTTTCAAATAAGAATATAATGCATTGTTTTCTTTTACTATTTTAATAAAACTAAAAATTTACAGTTAAGTAAATGTTTTTTTGTTATATAAATTAAGTGATTAAAACAAATTTTGAAAACTTGTACTCAGCTTACAAAAAATAAGCTACTGTCATTAGCAATGTGTTCATACTGTAATAAATTGTAACATTTCAAGTATTTTAGTTTTAAATTGTGTGTTAATATAAAAAAATACATTGTCTAATGTTAAGCACTTCTTAAGTATTTAAAGGCTCATCAATCTATTACTTGTAACAATTGTTTTTGTAACTAGCAATAGTAATTCAAGTTTTTTATAAGGTATTGTTTGTAACAAGTATTTATTTTAAGATATTATAAAATATTAAGTTTTAAGTATTATAATAATTACTAAAATGTTTGCTAATTTTAAATTAGGCATAACACTGTTGTTTATTTATGTAAATAACAAAAAATTTTATTATAAAAGTTCGTTGTTCATAAAGTGTATCATTTTTACATTTTAAATACATATGTAAGCTATAACTACAATACGGAAACTTAAATATAATTTTTACTAAAACCTGATTAGAAGCAAAAAAAAAAAGATAAATAAGCATTTTTAAACACGTTTTTAAATAAAAAGAAACTACTTAAAAGTAAGCATTTTCTTCCTTTACAGTTTTTTTTTAGTTCGATCTAAATTTACTTTATTCACTTGTATAAAAACAATAGTCATTAATATTGCTCATTGAAGTAAAGCGAATGTACTATAATGTTTTTCAATCTTTTACTTTTTTTAAACAAAATAACACGCATTGCCACTTGTTGATAAGTAACTTTGTTTTAACTTTACGGGCACCTAACTTTGAATTACATTGGTTTAGAAAAATATATACAAAAAATATTATTTTTAAAATTAATCTTTAATTAAAACAAAAGTGTTTCTTTTTATATGCGTTTGAATTTCAAGATTAACAGTTTTTAAACTGCTTCAAATAAATTGCCGATATCAAAACCGATGCCCATCCACTTCTAAAATACTCAGTTATTAATAAACAACTTTTTTAAAAATTAACGTTTGTGATAATATTGAATTCACAACCTTGTTGTAATTTTATTTTATTATGTATGTTTTAGATCTTTATTTTACTTATTGTTTAAAAAATTTTACACTTAAATACACTTAATTGGTAAGTTCATAACAATAACTATTTAATAAATATCTTTTAAAAAACTTAAACTTTGTGTTTATTTTGCATTAATACCTATTCACTAGAAGTCTAAATAATTATTTTTACATTGGCTCTTTTAAACTCGAACTAACAAAACTTTAAACCTAAAATAAAGACTTCATGTTAATGATTTGTTTTTTAATTTCTTAAGATAGTCAAAAAATGTGCATGTTTTTTCATATATTTAAATCGCTTAACATTATAAATAAAGTAATAATGAGTTTCACTTCTATAACAATTTATATTGAGTTATATAACTTAACACTAAATATAAATATAACTATGCAAATTCTATTTGGTTATTATTAGATAATTAAAAAAATCATCTTGTTAACCATGTTTCATAGAGTTTTTAATTTCTAGGATTTTGAAACTTTTTGTGTATTTAAAATTAGTAGAAGATAATCAGATGTAATTTTTTAATTATACTTAACAAAAGGTTTTATTTTTTTTGTTTGTTTACAAATATTAATTTTTTTGACCAATTTACTATACAACTACAATCGTTTAAGCTTTATAAATACACTTTTAAAATTAGACTAGTTTTATTTATATATTGCATTATCCATATAAATTGAAGAATAAACGTTTCAATTATAAAAACTTATAAGCAAGCTTTTAAAAAACAATTTTAGTTGATAAGTTTCTTTTAAGTATGTTTTGGTAATGTGTTATCTTCAAAAGCGTTGTACGGCTGTTTTTTATATTTCCTGTTAGTTTTAATACTTTAATTTAGTTGTAAGCTCAATGAATTACAAGCAATTAACAAACAAGTCTTATAAACTAAATTTAAGTATTTATGATTTATTTCTAAAAATGAACCAAAATATGGTTATATGTATTATATTAATGTAATATTTCATAGTATCTTTCAAGTTTAGCAACTGAAAATATTTATTAGACTATAGGGAAAAATAAATTTTTAAGTTTAAACTTTTTTTGATAATTAAATTTACTTAATTTTTGTTTTGAAAATCTTTAAGAGACAAATAAGGCATTAAACTAAAGCTTACTAGTTTTCTTTTCAAATGATAAACTTTGTTTTTCAATTATTTAAGTAAAATACTTTAGCTTTTAGTTGCATTTTACAAATGTACATTATTTGTTTTACTCATTTCAAAGCATAATTACTTTAAATGATGACTCATTTTTTGTTTAAACCAAAAACTCTCAAGTAGTTTTACGCCTCATTACGTGGCTAATGAGTTCTAACGTAAGTATTAGTTCTTTTGCAAAACAATTTAGAAAAACGAAAATTCGAAATTCTTAACAACGCCATTGCTATACGTGTGTTATTTCGGTAAAGACAGCTAAGTTTATAATTTTTTTTTAAATTGGTTATTAAAATAATAAAATAAAGAATCACAATATCAAAATAAAGAAATAAGTAACCATTTATTCTAAACACTAGTATACGCTATTTAAATACTTTTTATAATCATATAGAAATTATGTCATTCTCTCTTTACCTGACTAAAAACTTAATAATTAAAAATTTAAGTATAATATCATAATATTTACAAAAACCTATAAATAAACATTAATTTTTTTCGGACCTGTAATACAAACAAGCAAATTGTAAGAGACTACAATATCAGGTTAAACGTAAATAAAATTTAATATTTAAATTTTATTATTAAAAAAAGCTTTTAATATTTACATATTTTGAACTACTTTAGGTAACACAGATCTCCAAAACAGCGAACCTTGTAAGAATATATTTCTTATTTTAAAATTAATGTTGTTCTCTAAACTTAAGTTATTATTTTCTAATGTTTAGAATACTACCTTTATATACTGGTTTTGTCTTATTAATTTTTCTAGTTTTATACTTATAACTGGAAACCAGAGTTGCAATCAATTTCGTATTTTGAAGCAGTATTAAAACTGCCTAAAATTAAAAATGAGAAAATTTTACTTACTTTAATTCGTAAAACTTTAGGAATATATTATAGGCTGAACTAATATGATGATGTACAATGTAACTTTTAACAAAATTGTACTAATTTAGTATGCCTTTAAAAATCATATGTACATATAATTATATTAGTAAAATCGAATTTTACTAATATATAAGAATCAGAGTTGAAAGCAATATTATTTTAAACATTTTATTTAACTCTTTTAAACACTAAAAAAATTATTTTGAACGGAAAATTTGTTAGTTTAGTTTAATGTTTTTTGTCTGTTTTGCGTTTTGTCTTAGTTCTTACTTTAAAATTTTAAAGTTAAATGAAGTGCTTTAAACTTACATATATAAACGTAACTTTTAAATAAAATGCTACAATGTACCATCGTATATCATTAATTAAATTAAAATGTTTATAAAATATGTAAGCGAAATTAGTTTGGTCAAGTAACCAAGTCCGTTTAACAATAATACCAGTTGTAATATGCATTTAATATTTTTATCATAAAATATGCACATACTAACTATTCAACTATTTTATTATTTACATAATTAATTACTAAAACATATACAGTAGAAATTTTTTATATGAAAACTTTCAATAAATATTACTTGTAGGGTTTAAAATAGAACATGTTATCTAAAGTACTAACTGAAACTATCTGAAACAGCGTATTTCAACAATCAAATCAGAAATTATTAATACTATAAAAACTACATAGAGTTGTTAAAATGCTGTGAAAATAAAAGTTATTAAATTAATTAAACCAAGTAAAACATCTATTTTTATGAGAGCAATTTATATTTTAGAGTAACATAAACACAAAAAAGTAATATAATGTGTTTTTATTTGTTAATAATTAGAACCAATCACATCTTTATTACATTTTCTAAACTCTCTAGAAGTTTATGGTTATTATAGTTTCTAAACTAATTAAAAGCTTTCTAGAAAAATTTTTGAGAGTCCTAAATTGCTAAGTATTTAGTTTTTCAAAAATAATAAAAACTTACACTTTTAAAATTACTTTCATATTTCTGAGGTTTCACGTTAAAAAGTTTCAAGCATATTTTAAGAATTGTTAAAAGCTGCCATAAAAAAATCTAAACTTCTCTATTAATAACTCGTTTGTAACTATAAAAGACAATCTACACTTTGTTAAACTTCAGTTTGTTAAATATTTAAAAAAGTAACGATAGAAAAGTTATTCACTGGCAGATTTTCTGCTTTAAATAAGATTTCTTAAAAAATCTTATATTGATAGACATTTTTTTGAAATCAACATAAAATTTAATACTAAACATTTGAAGTGCAAGTTTGTTGCGGCTAAAAACAAAAAGTATTTAACAGGATAATATTGAACGTTTCAATTAACTAATATTAACTTTAGAGATGTGTACACTAATTTAAATTAATATGTTGTTAAGTTAAGATATCAATCTACTATGCTATATAATTCCTATGTGTATTTTATTTGTTAACTTTTATCCCACAAAAAAAAAATATCATTAAAACTTAGAAAAATTTGATTTATTAAATCATTAATAAAAAATACTTAAAAGAAGTTTAATGCTTAAGCAGATAAACTTTTCTTTCCATTTTAATAAGTTAAAAAAGTATTTATTCTAATAAAAGTTAAATCAATGGCTACTCTCATGATAAAAGTTTAAAAACTAAAACGAAATGAAGTACTGTTGCTGAATTTAACATAGCATTTGACAAAAGTTGTTAAAAGACAATCTAATTAAAAGAGAAACAAGTCTTTAATTATAAGTATATAAGTAAAATATGGTTTCATTTAAATTTATTATAATTAAGTTTACACTTATAATAAATTACAAATCAATAAACTTGATAACTAACTAAGTTTATATTTAAAGTGTATGCGTTACATAATTCGTTTTCTGTTTCTAGATAGAATTATTTTCACACAGCTGTCAGTTACATTAGCTTAAACATTTGAAAAATACTATACATTGAACTTATTTCTCAAAGAAATAACTTTAAAGAAAAAAAAACTTTTAATTTTCAAACTCTTAATACTTTTAATAAAATCTAACAATTATTTTATTATTAGTGGCATGTGTAAATTTTCATTTTTAGTGGCCTTTCAAAGACTAAAGGTAATTGTTTTTAGAAACTTTAATTTACATTTTTGGTTTTAGTCTTATTTTCATCAATCTATCCTAAAGTGTTAAAGTTTTGTAAACACTAAAAATGACACTAAATATAAATCATGGTTATTATTACTTTCATTTAGTAAATGTTGTATTTATATCAAACAAGAGATTAAATTTTTACTGTTTTACTAAATTTTAAAATAAAAGGTAGATGAAATTAAATCTTCAAATAATGACACAATTTAAAATAATTTATTTCAGCCAAACCGATGGATTTTTAACGAATTGTTTTTATTGTTAATTTAGCACATCTTTAATCATAATACTTTTAACTATAATTTTTCAAAGCAGATTTATGACTTATTTCTAATTGAAGCAACAATTGAATATATTTATATAAGAGTCAGCAGTAGCTAAACTTTTTTTTTACCTTCGAGTTAATCAGTTTTTAATTGAAGCTTAATACGAAAGCCTAATTTTTTGTCCAAAAACACTAAAGCTTCTTAAGATGATAATGTAAATTAAACATTCAAAAACAAAATGTAAATTAAGTAATTAAGTTTTATTTAAAAAAGTGCTTTACACATAATACTAACAAATAGATTATATTTCGCACTTTTAAAACATACTAAAATAAATATCATTTTTCATTTTCAACCTATTTTAAAGTTTATGCAATCACTTATTTAGCAATAAATTAAATTCAAATTTTAGACAAGTTGTACAATATTTTTTTTTAATTTACTTAATTTACTTAGTTATAATTTACTAAGTTATATTTAAAATAGTTATATATTATACTATTCATTTAAGACAAACCATCGCAAAAAGTTCTGTAAAACTTATTATCAAAAAAAAAGTTTACATAGGTATTAAGCGAAGATTGTTATAATTTAGAACAAAAAAATAATTATATTAGTTTAAATAAAATGTTATCAATTCAGTTTTCTCATACTGTTAATCCATATGATAATTAAGCATTTAGTAACAAAGATGTTTATTATATTGTATAGTATATCATTAGAAAACATTTTACAGATGACACACGAACTACAGCTTTAAAAATGTTTTAAATAAGTTTACTAAAAATTAATGTTTTAGCGATTTACAGCAGTTTGTTTTAAAGCAGTTACAAGCTGTAAAAAAAAGTTGAAAAAACGATTATAAAAACATGTATTTGTTTGTGTCATTAGTTTTATTTGTTGTAGGTATTTGTTTTATAAAATACTAAACACATAAACATTTTCATCCTAATAAATAAATTATACTTATCATATTTAAACATCATTAATATATAGAATTGAAAAAATGAATTAATTTTAAGGGAAGCTTTTGCATATAAAAGAGCAAAAATAAATAACTTTTAAATATTTATTCTATTAATTAATTTGTTAACACTGTTATCATACATAAAAAACAAATATTTTATTTTCAAGTAGGTAGAAGCAGTTAATAGTTTTTTTTACAATACAAGTTTCTTATTTAAGAATTTCATATAATCAAAAAAAACTATACAGCTGAGAAATGAACTATCTTATTAAATACTAACCAAACTAGTTACTCACAAAGATTTCATAACTTTTTGGCATTATCATTCTAGTAGACGGCTTTGTTATTTTAAATCAAACGCGTACAATAAACAATTTATATAGAAAATAAATTAAAAAAAAAAACTTCACAGATATGTTAGTGTAACTATTTCTTCGTATTAAATTTAAACTATAGCAAATTAAATTTTTGCCTGGTAAAAGCAGTTAGGTTTAAGTTTTTATTTTTCCTTGTCATCTGATAATTTGTACTAAAAATTTAGACAGTAAATGTTAGATTTACAAAATACTTATTAGTTCAAAAGCTAATAAACTATATTATAATTTATTGTTTATTATAAGCTGACTTTTAAGTTTTAGTTATTAATTTTGAAATCCTTTGTTTACAAAAAAAAAAGGTATAAGAACAAATAAGACTTATTAATAGTTCCTAAAAAATTTTTTTATAATTTAACCAACTTATATTTGATTAATGCATTGAGTAAAAAACATAAAAATTTAGCATGTTTCTTTTGTTTAGCTTTTTTAATGTTATAAACACTTTTGTTTCTTATGTTCATTTTTAAATTGTAGTGATTTATTGTTTATACTATAATAATCTATAAGGTTTATTTGTACTATATGATTATGTTGAAAACAAAAAAAATCAAAGAACAATTCAAAAAACGTTAAACTTAGCATATGAAATTTATTTATTTTCATTTCAGAAATTAAACGTTGTAACAAATAAACTTGTTAAGCAAAATTTAAACGCCTTGTGTAAATGTTTAAAACTAGTTTCAAAGTTTGTTTTGCACTTAAAATTCTAATTTGTCTGTTTATATTGTTGATTTTATAATAATTTTGTCAAGGGATAAGTTTAATTATCAAAACTGTTAAAACATATATATATATATATATATATATTTACTGTTTACTAGTATTTTTATCAGTAAAAAAAATAATCATAATTTTGATTTCCGTTCAATATGGTTCAAATAAGTATGCGGATGGTGTCACAAAGAATTTCACTATGTAAAAATAAAATAAAAACTATCAAAAAAGAACTCTAAAGCTAGAGTTTGTTCCTTGCGCTGGCGGTAGTTTACATTTTTTATAAAATAAATTAAAACATTTTTTTTTTGATTAAATTTTTTTTTTTTATTAACTAATAGATTAACATTTACTTTTTACTCTATTTAAAATTTTAAGTATTTAATCTTCTTTTTAATGTACAAATCTTAAAACGAATTTTCGCATTACTAAGTTGTTAAAAAACTAAAATTTATGTTAATACTTGTATATGTATGTTTTGAAACTGTACTACTATATTTGATTTTATTGATAACAACAAAAGTACAATTAACAACACTTATCCCAGTAAAGTGTCCTAAAACGCATCTTAGTAATTAAAAACTTTTATTAATTTTATATCGGACAACGTCTTTCTTTAAAGTATTGAGTTTAATAAAGTTTATGTACGTTTATTATCGTTTTATGTATATCGTTTATTTATGTACCTATCTACCTGTACTTATATTTTGTGTCGAAATAAACTTCTAAAACTTTATAACAGTTTTTATGCTGTTCTACATTCTATAATGGAAATATTATTACATAAGAAACAAAAGGTTGGTAGTTTTTGTAAAAAGATGTGTAATTGTAAGGAACTGCAGTATAAAATCCCTTTAATTTACACGATTTATAAACTAACGAAATGTTTTCTAACAAATGTTTTTTTTGTCTATTTCGTTAAACTCACGTTGAAAATATTAATTCTAGTTGTAACTAGAAGTTTTTTTATTGTAATTAATTTTATAATAATCGTTTTTTTTTTGTGGTTCGTTAAAGTGGATAGCTTTTAGTTTTTACTTAAAATTGTTTTAGTTTTAAATTTAAGCTTTAAACAAACAAGTCTAAGTTTATCTCTAATAACTTACAAAAAAACAATTAACAATAGGTTACATTATACTCAATTAAAGAGAACGGGTCTAAATTGCGCGAAGACAAAATTAAACGAGGTTACTAAATTGCACGTTGGGACTGAACTGCACGAGAAAAAAATCGCACGAGTGTACAAAGTTGCACGAAGATACTTTTGCACGAAGACTACTTTGCACGCGGGCACAAAATTGCACGAGAGGACAAAATTGCACGAAGACTATTTTGCATGAGTTACAACTTTCACGAAAGGTCAATTTTGCACGACAGACAGTTTTGCACGGAGGGTCAATTTTGTACAAAAAATACTAACTTTAAATAAAGGAAAAAAATATATATTGAAACCTTTATATTTTATATAAAAAAAAAGATAAACATTAATTAGTGTAACTTGTTTTTATTTAATTAGGTTTATATTAATTTTTTTTTTTACTTAAACTAAACAATTGTGGTTAAAAACTATTATAATTTTAAAAAGTTTTTAATAAAAGTAAAACTAGAATTTTATATTAATAACAATTTGCCTTATTATTGAATAAACATGTATTGATATAAACTTAAATCAAATTAAAGTTATACTAAACTTAAATATGAAATAAAAAAAACATTAAAAATGAAAATAAATAATATTTCTATGGGTAGGTGTTAAAATTGCACGAGCGTATAAAATTAAACGAGGGGATAAAGTTGCACGAAGATACTTTTGCACAGAAAAAAAACGAACATGCGAAATAATGAGACAACTAAGTAAATTTAGAAAGGATAAAATCCGTCTGATAAAATTGTTACTGTGCATTGTACAGAAAGTTCTGTTATTGCTGTGTACTTCCATAAATAATACTTAAAATGGTTTTTTTGTTTTAAATAAAAGTTTCAAATATAATTTATATATCATTATGTTCTAATGTCTAAGCTTTATCTTAGTAGCATTACATTTTTTACTCTAATTAGCTCTTAAGTTTCTCCTGCTCTGTTTTTTCTCTTAATCTAACCCAGACTTGCGAAAAAGCACTGTCAGAAGAATTTTCTTCTTACTTTTTTAGAAAAAAAAGGAGATACAAGCTTTTGACTAAAATGAAACGAACAAAATTATACAACAGCTACAATTAGTTAATTTCTTTAAAAAAAAACCTTATTGATATAAACAAAACTCTTTTTGATTAATATAATTCAATTTCAGTTATAATCTAATCTAGTTTTTATTTATATAATTTTTTTTTACGATTGGTTTTTGTTTATTATTTAATCTTTTAGTTTTGACTTTTTTTATTAATCTCATTAACTTTTGTTTCGTACTTTTATTTAATGTATTTATTATTCAATTTATTAAATTTTAATTTTTAAAAATTTTATGTGTTTTATGATTTTTTTACATTTATTTATTATTGAGTTAATTTTTTTTTTTTATTTTTTTTTGCTAATTCTGACCTTTTTTGTTATTTGTTTAATCTACTTAACATTTGATTTTTATTTTTTACTTGAAAACCATTTCTTTTTACTTTAAAATATTGTTTACATATATTTATTATTTAGTTGTTTTCATTTATTTTTTTTTTTATTTGATTTGTGTTTTTTACTTAAGATTTTTTTTTAATTATCGTTTAGTTACTAATTTTTATAGTTCAGAGTTTTTATTTTTTAAATGTTGTATATTTTTTTTGTATTTTTCTATTATTTAGTTATAATTTTTTTAATTTTGATAATTATTTTGTTTTAAATATTATATAAATTTTCTCGTGCAAAAATGTCTACGCGCAATTTTGACCCGTCCCTGGGAAGGAAACAAATCCCTTGCAAAATTGACCCTCCGTGCTAAATTGTCACTCGTGCAAAAATGACCCTTCAAGCAAAAGTGTCTGCTCTTGCAAAATTAAACCCTCGTGAAAAACGAACTTTTGTGCAATTTGTCTACGTGCAATTTTATCTTCGTGCAATTTTGTGGTCTCGTGCAAATTAGTCTTCGTGCAAAAGTATCTTTATGCGATTTTGTCATTTCGTGCAATTTTGTCCCGTCTTGCAATTTTGTACGCTGGTGCAATCAGACAGGTACCCCAATTAAAGTATTTGATACTGCGCGTTAGATAAATAACAATCAAATTATGTTTAAAAAAAAAGTACACCATTAATAAAAAACATATTACATTTTAAAACTATAAGGTATTAAGGTATTTCGTATCGTGCGTAATTTTGACAGCTTATAAACATTTTTATGATAAAAATATTTTGATTTAATTTTTTTTTTACCCTTACAGTTTTAATATTTAAGATAAAATTAAAAAAATTTCAAAAAGCAAACAAAATATTGATTTTACATTTTATAAAACTTGTCATATTTATACTAACTAAACTTAAGTTTATAAAAGTAATAACATTTTTAAAAACATCAAGTTGTATTTAGGCGCTTAATAAAAATATAGTCGTTGTTAAAAATTCATTATGCTTTTTTCAAAATTATATCTAATGTATATCGTAAAGAAAATACTTCGTTGTTTTCATTTAATTTGAATTTTCAATTAAGTTGTTGTGCTCCTAAATATATTTCTTATAAAGTTTATCTTATTCAGAAACTTCTAAAAACAATTTTACGTTATTTTCATCGCAATTAATATTGATAGTGTTATTAAAAACAATTAAACTAATAAAAGCAAGTTTAGTTATATTTGTTTTTTAAAGAATAATTAATTTAAACTAATAGTATTTAAAAAAAATTAAAAATTCGATAAATACAGGTATGATTTATTATTAAAACAATTAAAATCATAAACAAACATTAATAAATTTAATAAGGTTAAAAGTCGTATGTATAATCCTGAATAACTTAAGATTAAAAGTTTCTTGTATTTACACATAGTTGGTAAGTTTTAAATTCTATAGTTATAGTTGAAAATATAACTAGTCACTAATTGTATTTTATTTTTTTAAACTTTTATTAAGACTTACTAGTCTCGAATTCGTTACTTAATGCACTACGATTATTTTAACGTAATCTACGATATATAAAAAACAAGAATGATAAGCCACAAAATATTTTTTTTAATGTTATATTACCAAAAAAAAATTTAATGCTCCTGTTAACGTTTGAAAAAATAAACACAAATTTATAAGTAATTACATGTCAGATTAATCTATAACAAATGGCTATGTTTTACATATGCACGGTTAGTTTTTTTTAAGTAATTATGCCATGTATTTGACAATTTATCAGTAAATAAGATTTTAAACTATTTAAAACAGCTCTTTTTCAATTAAAGTACATTAAATATAATTTATAAAACTCATTTAAATAGTTCTTTTATTAGTTTTTTATTCCGTTTTTTTTTTAAGTTAAAATATCTATAAAGTTTAAAATATTAAAAAATAACTGAGAATTTTTTTATATGAATACGTTATTAACTATCTTTGAGTCACTAAACCTAAAACAGAATGTATAGTATAAATGTAGCCTTTTTTAAGTAGACATGTAAAATGAAAAATTTTTATCAGAAAAAAAAAAAATTCGTAAAGTTTAAAAAAAAGTTATTGTTTACATAAATGTTTATATACCAACAAACTTATGTTTCAGTTATCAATTTATAAATTTTGGTCTTTGTGGTTTGTTAGAAATTTCTATCGAAAATTGATCATATTGGTCGATTATCTTAAGCAGCAAAAAGCTGCCAAGGAAATATTTTTTCAATTAGCAATTGTTTTATTAGCATTTATAAATAATCGATAGTTGTAATTTTTTATCAGCATCCAAAAATATTTTTTTTGTAAATTTTGTTACTTTATTGAGTTTTCTAACCAGAGTATTTTAAGTATATAGTTTTTTAAGCTCTATGTAAAGTTTTTAAACTAAAAATTATCAAATGTACAGTTTTAAGGTACCAAAAAAAGCCCAAAGCATTAATTGCAGACTATAACTACTTCAATTTAAACTATTTAAACTACCTTATCAAAAATTTAATCTAAAACAACAAATATGAAATAAAATAAAGTATTATAAAAACTATTACTGTTGTTATTGATAAAAGTGTTGTTTAGTCCTGAACAACGAGTGCACAAAATTACACGAAGCAAAATTTGATTGAGGGAACAAAATTGCACAAAAACGATTTTCACCAAGGATAAAATTTGCACGAGTTACAATTTTGCATGAGAGAGAAAAAATACAACAAATATAAAAATACTAAAAAAGCAGATAAAATAAAATAAAATTAATGAAAGAATAAAAAAAGTTACTGACCGACAGTACAGGTTAGGAATAACAGTGATAGTAAAAATTAAAATAAAATAATAACTATCAAAGTTTATTAGGAAACGAAAAAATAGAAAAAAAAAAAGCTACTAACGACCAAAGTTAAGGGTTAGGTGTAACAGTGTTTAAAAAAAGTCAAAAAAATAAAAATAATAAAATAAGTATTATACCGCCGAGGGTAAGGGTCAGGGGTAACACTTACAGTAACAATTAAAAAAAAACTTAAAAAAAAAAATTAAAATAAATACAGATATTAAAAAAAAATTCAATCTGAGCAAAAATTTCTCCGTGCAAAATTGTCAGCTCGTGAAAATGTGTCTTCGTGCAAAAGTGACCCTTTGTGCAAAAGTATCTTCGTGCATTTTTGTGCCCTCGTGTAAATTAGACTTCATGCAAAAGTATCTTCGTGCAATTTTGTACACTTGTGCTAATAAGACTGCTACCCAAACAACATACTTATAACAAGTTTGTTTATGTTATAAGTAAAATAACCAAAACTAAATTTAGATTATTTCATCAAAAATATAAACTTGTTATGATTACCTCAGAAACACTACTTTAAAGAAAAAAGTATCAACTAATTGTAAAAAATTGTACATTTGTAAGTTGTCAAAGATTTGCTTTTATACGCAATAAACATCAACAAACATAATTAAGCTTTAAAAATTATGCATAGCAACCTTATCCTAACCTAAATAGTATGTTTACTTATTATAAAGTAAAATTTTGTAAATAATAAGTATATTATATTAAAACTTAAACGTAATAAATTCTTACCTAATAATAAATTTTTAATAAATTCTTATTTGTCTTAGTAGTGTTCTGAATTAAATTTTATGCTTTCTAATAACTATTTGTTCTTTTGAGCTAAATAGTTGTCAAAGATTTTTGTAGAGACGATATTTTTCATATATAAAGAAGGTTTATAAACGAGTCAAATTTAATGAAATTTGGAAAGTTTGCAAAAACAGTGAGATAATTCAGTCATTAGTTGTATGCAAATTATGTTCTACAAGAGTTGAATTAATCTCGTAAGATTAGTAAAAAATTATATATTGAAACTTTAAAAAATTTTATGCCTTTTAAGCAGTACATTTATTTTAGTCAAACTTATAAAAATATCTAAAATACTTGTCGTAGTATGAACTAATCAACTTCGTGTAGTGAAAAAAATTAACATATTTTAAAAGAGCTTATAACATAATTAATATACCTTTATGTGTTGAAAAGCATAATTATTGTAATTAAATAGATGTATATTTTATTTTCATGCTATATAGATAATTTTGAAGGTTGTAGTAGTTTTAGATATATTTCGTTATGTTTGAATATTCTTTTTAAATACATATATACTAAAAAAAAATAAAATATAATATTTTTAATATTTGTCTTTTAGCTAATTGATGTTTCGTAACCTTAATAAATCTGGTTTTCAATTCTAATACCAGATTTATATTGCTTTAAATTTTTGAAACGTTAAAACTTTATTTTTTATCGTACAATGCATTTCAAGTGGATTTTACTTAGAAACAATCTATTTACTTAGACTTATGTTTTCTATATACATTTTTTTGTAATGATGATGTTTTACTGTAGCTAAATTTATTTATGTAAACCATGATTTTTTAATCTAATACCAGGTTGTTATTGTTTCATTTTTTATTAGTTTTAATTGAAAGGTGATGTATTGTCATAAACCTAGCTTTAGTCAATAAATAGATGTTTTTTTATTAAGTAGCACTTTTATTGGTGTAATTTGACCTGCACGAGTACTTCTACTTGTGAAAGCTATACTATAGTTATTTTATAATTACAAAATTAATAAAATTGTAAAAACATTACTATGTTTAAGTAAAATTTTGATAAAATGGAAAGCAAAAAAGACTAAATAGGCTTAAATTAAAGGAAATAAAAATTATTAAAACGTTAAATAAAAACGATAATATCATTCGTCTTTCTAGTTAAATGTACATAAAAAGTTTAAAAATGGAATACAATTTTAGTTTAAACTTATATAAATTTTAATTTATGACTCATTAAAAAACTAATGGTGCTAACTTTATAAACGTAGCTGTAAAACTTTACTTTGTTTTAAATTGAATAAATAAATAAAAACATAAATGATGTTGCTAAAATATTACATAAAAATAAAAATTATTTTATAAAAACAATTTATAGCTTATTATATGACATTGTTTTTTGAAATCACGCCGAGGTCATTGTGAGCCTCGTCTTTTAATTTTCAGTTCATTTAAATGTTTGGATTTTTTTTATTAAGCATGATGTGTGATTTTTTTATAATTCTGTCAGTATTTGTGTTTGGGCCACCCCTTCATACTCCGTTAATTTGACAGCTATTGCAAAAACTTTTTTTTCGCTTGTTGCCTAGTGCTTAAGCTACGTTCTGACAAATTTTTTCGTGGTTTTATTGATTTTTTGTTGGTCTATGTCGTTTTTCAAGTGGGTCCCTTTCAGAAGCCAACTTGTAAAACAAAAAACCTCATAACTTGCTCAATTTTAACGCAATTTCGATTTTTTTTGTGTATTTTTTACGGGGAAGCCAATAATACTATTCTTCACTACCTTTTAACTATTCTGTAAGCGACAGTTTTAAAAAATGACAATTTTTACATAATTTAAAATTCAACTGAAATTTCTAGCATAAACAAAGGAAATTTTCCCGTACAAAGCGTATTTAAATTTTTTATCAAGAAAGTATCAAGTCATAAGTTTGTTAAGTAAGAACTTGCTTCAAATTAAAGAAAACCGTTAATATGTTAAACATGATGTTTTTGATATGCATGTAAACGTGAAGACAGCTCGACAAATTTTAAGTATCTCATCAAGCTGCCTTAGCTGTTAACATCTTAAAGTTAAAAAGAATCGGCAAACTTTGTTTGTAGTTCACACGCTATAACTGATTTGGTTTTTGCATTTAACCGAATCAGCTAAGAGCAATTTGATTTTGTTGATCAGTATGAGTTTATTAAAAAGGAATTGCTTCCTTATTGGTTATACTTACCTTATTCAATATTTGAATATGCTTTACAAACGGTAGGACTTTTTATGGGTAGTTTTAAATATTGGGTACTTTTAATTGCAGCAATTTTGTAATAAAAAGTACCCAATATTTTGATGATGTCATTAACTTTACTTTGGGTACTTTTGAAGCTTAAACTTTCTTAATAAAACAAAACTGCTGTCCAGGCCTATGACAAAATCACTTTGTTTATTTTTCTAAATATGAAAATAACTATATCTGAAATAAAACAATAGAAGGTAACTAAATATTTCCCTATCTTAACAAAACTATATAAAAATAATTTTAAACCTTGATATTTTTTGTGTAATTTACAATTTTAAATTTAAGCACAAATTAAGCTATTGACTTATTAAATTTTTCTTTTATAGTTTATTGATGAATTTCAGTCATAGAAAAATTTGAACTAGTTGTACATAAGTTATGTACTTCTATAAAAGCTACCTTTTTTTAGTTTGAAATAAAGCTAACAGGGTGGCCATCAAACCTAGATGCTTATGGAAATCTTGGAATGTTGTATAAAATCCTAGAATGACTTGAAATTCTGATCACTTTTTTTTTTTAGAAAAGTAATTAAGACTTGCATTTAAAAAAATATATTAAATTTAGAAAAATTTAATAAAATTTCAAAAAAACTTTAGGAGTCACCTTGGGTACAGGAAGGGTGTAGATCACTTTTATTACAAGTTGATGTCACTTTATAAATTTTAATCTAAACTACAAGTAGCTTTATACAAATTTTTTATACCAAAACAAACTTTTGATATGTAACATTAAAATAGGAGAGTACAGTAGGTTTTAAGTGTCATCTTTTTTACTTTTTTCTTTTTATTAATAAATATTGAAAGGAATACTTCCTTAAAATTTGAGCAGGGTTACCAACACACCTGGAATCCAGGAACTTGACAGTTTAAACAAAAACTGGAAAAACCTTGAACTTGTAAAATAAAAAAAATTGAAAAAATTTGGTAGTAAAAACAAAAATCACCTAAAAATCTGTAATTTTTAAACTACTTCTACATGTAAAATAATTAAATTTTGATAAAATATAATAACTTAAAGCCATCAATAAACTATAAAAGAAAAATTTATTAAGTCAAGAGCTTAACTTGTGCTTATATTTAAAATTGTAAATTACACAAAAAATATCAAGGTTTAAAATTATTTTTCTATAGTTTTGTTAAGAAAGGGAAATATTTAGTTACCTTTATTGTTTTATTTCAGATATAGTTATTTTCATATTTAGAAAAATAGACAAAGTGAATTTGTCATAGGCCTGGACAGCAGTTTTGTTTTATTAAGAAAGTTTAAGCTTCAAAAGTACCCAAAGTAAAGTTAATGACATCATCAAAATATTGGGTACTTTTTATTGCAAAATTGCTGCAATTAAAAGTACCCAATATTTGAAACTACCCATAAAAAGTCCTACCCCTTTACAAACAAACTACCTTATTTACTACCACAAGCGTGCATGTCAACGTTTGTGATTGACGTCATATTTAAAACACCACTAGTTGGCGCCCCGCCTGCACACTGATTATGAGAACTTAGAATAAGATTAGAACTCTAAATAAACATATAGAATTTATGATGTCAACAAACTTAAAAAAATATTAAAAACTTTTTAAAAGTACAGTAATCTCTCGCTTATTTACGCACATTGTGTCCATAGAAAAAGTGCGTAAAGTTATGAGATATCGTAAAGAAACGAGAGGTACCAAATATACTCACTTTAGTGGCTGTTTTTTAATATTGCTTCAAGTTAAAAGCAGACTGGGCACTTTCCCACTTTTAACTATTTGTTTACTTCATTTATAAATATGAAAACAACAGATGAAACTATACATACATTAAAAAAAGGATTTGAATTTCTATAAAATAATAATACGACTAAAAATAATTTTACTATTTTAATAATAAGTAGAAATTATATTTATCTTTATTTATACGTGACATTTATATTCTATTCTACTTAGCAAGTTCAATTTATAATTAAGAATTTCTTTACAATTATAAAATGGTGTTTATTAGTATATAGGGCAAGACTGCTGTATTATTTCTTTGAGTTTTAAACTCTCATTGTTTCATTATACTTTCATTATTTAACACAGTCATGTTTATTTCAGAATTTTGATTTAATCTCTTATTGTTACTAAAATTTCTAATATACTGAGGTATAACAAAATGTTTATCAATTAGTCAAGGAACAAAAATTTACAAAGTCTAAAGGTATTGAGAGGTGTGTTAGCATTCAAAAACATATTCTAATTTAAAAATATACATTAAACCTAATTGGTGCAATATTAAAAATATTTAAAAATTTTATTTTCTCAATTTTATAGAATTCTAAAATGCGTAACTAAACGAGAGTGCGTAACGTCAAGAGTGCGTAAATATCCGAGAGGTTACTGTACTTATTAAGTATTTAAAGTTTTTGATTTGAATACAAGAAACAACTAGTCTTTCCTCAAAAACATCATAGTCAATAAAATCGAAAACAAATGATGAAGTTGATTTTTCATTTCAATTGTTCAACTTATTTAAAAAATATACTTAAGGAAACATTTAAATTTATAATACCAACAATGAAAGTCTACTGGTTTGTCAGCTTTTATGATCGAGTAAAAAAAATTTTTTATACAATTATTCCCTGTTTTTCGGGCCAATTCGTAAACAGGCCAAAAAAGCACGTCAGTTGTTGAATTTTAGTTTTTCAACCCGGACAAGCACACCCGAAAAGTTTTTGGAAATCAGGCCGAGGTCATTGTGAGCGCCGTCTTTTAATTTTCAGTTCATTTAAATGTTTGGATTTTTTTTTATTAAGCATAATCTGTGATTTTTTAATAATTCTGTCAGTATTTGTGTTTGGGCCATCCCTTCATACTCCGTTAACTTGACAGCTATTGCAAAAACTTTTTTTTTGCTTGTTGCCTAGTGCTTAAGCTACGTTCTGACAAATTTTTTCGTGGTTTTATTGATTTTCAGTTGGTCTATGTCGTTTTTCAAGTGGGTCCCTTCAAGAAGCCATTTTGTAAAACAAAAAACCTCATAACTTGCTCAATTTTAACGCAATTTGGATATTTTTTTTTTTTGTGTAGTTTTTAACGGGGAAGCCGAAAATAGTATTCTTCGCTACCTTTTAAGTATTCTGTAAGCCACAGTTTTAAAAAATGACAATTTTTAGCATAATTTTAATTTCAACTGAAATTTCTAGCACTAACAAAGGGGATTTTCCCGTACTTAGCATTTTTAAATTTTTTATCAAGAAAGTATCAAGTCATAAATTTGTTGAAAAAAATTTGCTTCAATTAAAGAAAATCGTTAATATGTTAAACATGATGTTTTTGATATGCATGTGACGTGAAGACAGCTCGACAAATTTTAAGTATCTCATCAAGCTGCCTTGGCTGTTAACATCTTTAAGTTCAAAAGAATCGGCAAGGTTTGTTTGTAGTTAACGCTATTACTGATTTGGTTTTTGCATTTAACCGAATCAGCTAAGAGCAATTTGATTTTGATGATCAGTATGAGTTTATAAAAAAGGAATTGCTTCCTTGTTGGTGATACTTACCTTATTCAATATTTGAATATGCTTCACAAACAAACTACCTTATTTACTACCACAAGCGTGCATGTCATTGTTTGTGATTGACGTCATAATTAAAACACCACTAGTTGGCGCCTCGCCTGCACACTGATTGTGAGAACTTAGAATAATCTGAATAAACATATAGATTTGATGATGTCAACAACTTTAAAAAAGTTTAAAAACTTTTTAAAAGTACTTATAAAGTATTTAAAGTTTTTGATTTGAATAAAAGAAACAGCTAGTCTTTCCTCAAAGACATTAAAGTCAATAAAATCGAGAACAAATTATGAAGTTGATTTTCCGTTTCAATTGTTCAACTTATTTAAAAACTATACTTAAGGAAACATTTAAAGTTATAATTGCAACAATGAAAATCTACTGATTTGTCAGCTTTTGTGGTCGAGTAAAAAAAAATTAATACAATTAGTAACTGTTTTTCGGGCCAATTCGTAAACAGGCCAAAAAAGCACGTCAGCGGTTGAATTTTGGTTTTCCAACCCGGACAAGCACACCCGAAAAGTTTTAGGAATCAGGCCGAGGTCATTGTGTGCGTCGTCTTTTAATTTTCAGTTCTTTTAAATGCTTGGATTTTTTTTTATTAAGCATAATGTGTGATTTTTTTATAATTTTGTCAGTATTTGTGTTTTGGCCACCCTTTCATACTCCGTTAATTTGACAGCTATTGCAAAAATTTTTTTTTCGCTTGTTGCCTATTGCTTAAGCTTCGTTCTGACAATTTTTTTCGTGGTTTTATTGATTTTCAGTTGGTCTATGTCGTTTTTCCCTTTCAGAAGCGATCTTGTAAAACATAAAACCTCATAACTTGCTCAATTTTAACGCAATTTGGATATTTTTTTTTTTGTGTAGTTTTTAACGGGGAAGCCGAAAATAGTATTCTTCGCTACCTTTTAAGTATTCTGTAAGCCACAGTTTTAAAAAATGACAATTTTTAGCATAATTTTAATTTCAACTGAAATTTCTAGCACTAACATAAGGGATTTTCCCGTACTCTGCATTTTTGAATTTTTTATCAAGAAAGTATCAAGTCATAAATTTGTTGACTAAAAATTTGCTTCATTTAAAGAAAATCGTTAAAATGTTAACATGAGGTTTTTGATATGCATTTTAACGTGAAGACAGCTCGACTAATTTTAAGTATCTCATCAAGCTGCCCTAGCTGTTAACATCTTAAAGTTCAAAAGAATCGGCAAACTTTGTTTGTAGTTCACACGCTATTACTGATTTGGTTTTTGCATTTAATCGAGTCAGCTAAGAGCAATTTGATTTTGATGATCAGTATGAGTTTATAAAAAAGGAATTGCTTCCTTGTTGGTGATACTTACCTTATTCGATATTTGAATATGCTTCACTAACAAAGTACCTTATTTATTACCACAAGCGTGCATGTCATTGTTTTGATTGACGTCATAATGAAAACACCACTAGTTAGCGCTTCGCCTGCACACTGATTGTGAGAACTTAGAATAATCTGAATAAACATATAGAATTTATGATGTCAACAACTTCAAAAAAATTAAAAAACTTTTTAAAAGTACTTATAAAGTATTTAAAGTTTTTTATTTGAATAAAAGAAACAACTTGTCTTTCCTCAAAGACATCATAGTCAATAAAATCAAAAACAAATGATGAAGTTGACATTCTGTTTCAATTGTTCAACTTATTTAAAAACTATACTTAAAGAAACATTTAAAGTTATAATTTCAACAATGAAACTCTACTGATTTGTCAGCTTTTGTGGTCGAGTAAAAAAAATTAATACAATTAGTACCTGTTTTTCGGGCCAATTCGTAAACAGGCCGAAAAAGCACGTCAGTGGTTGAATTTTGGTTTTCCAACCCGGACAAGCACACCCGAAAAGTTTTTGGAAATCAGGCCGAGGTCATTGTGAGCGTCGTCTTTTAATTTTCAGTTCATTCAAATGTTTGGGTTTTTTTATTAAGCATAATGTGTGATTTTTTTTATAATTCTGTCAGTATTTGTGTTTGGGCCACCCCTTAATACTCCATAAATTTGACAGCTATTGCAAAAACTTTTTTCGCTTGTTGCCTATTGCTTAAGCCTCGTTCTGACAAATTTTTTCGTTGTTTTATTGATTTTCAGTTGGTCTATGTCGTTTTTCAAGTGGGTCCCTTTCAGAAGCCATCTTGTAAAACATAAAACCTCATAACTTGCTCAATTTTAACGCAATTTGGATAATTTTTTTTTTGTGTATTTTTTAACGGGGAAGCCGAAAATAGTATTCTTCGCTACCTTTTAAGTATTCTGTAAGCCACAGTTTTAAAAAATGACAATTTTTAGCATAATTTTAATTTCAACTGAAATTTCTAGCACTAACAAAGGGGATTTTCCCGTACTTAGCATTTTTAAATTTTTTATCAAGAAAGTATTAAGTCATAAATTTGTTGAGAAAAATTTGCTTCAATTAAAGAAAATCGTTAATATGTTAAACATGATGTTTTTGATATGCATGTAAACGTGAAGACAGCTCGACAAATTTTAAGTATCTCATCAAGCTGCCTTGGCTGTTAACATCTTAAAGTTCAAAAGAATCGGCAAACTTTGTTTGTAGTTCACACGCTATTACTGATTTGGTTTTTGCATTTAACCGAGTCAGCTAAGAGCAATTGGGTTTTGATGATCAGTATGAGTTTATAAAAAAGGAATTGCTTCCTTGTTGGTGATACTTACCTTATTCAATATTTGAATATGCTTCACAAACAAACTACCTTATTTATTACCACAAGCGTGCATGTCAACGTTTGTGATTGACGTCATAATTAAAACACCACTAGTTGGCGCCCCGCCTACACACCGATTGTGGGAACTTAGAATAATCTGAATAAACATATAGAATTTATGATGTCAACAACTTAAAAAAAATTAAAAAAACTTTTTAAAAGTACTTTTAAAGTATTTAAAGTTTTTGATTTGAATAAAAGAAACAACTAGTCTTTTCTCAAAGACACCATAGTTAATAAAATCGAGAACAAATGATGAAGCTGATTTTCCGTTTCAATTGTTCAACTTATTTAAAAACTATACTTAAGGAAATATTTAAAGTTATAATTGCAACTTCATCATTTGTGTTTGATTTTATTGATTATGGTGTCTTTGAGAAAAGCCTAGTTGTTTCTTTAAATCAAATCAAAAATTTTAAATACTATATAAGTACTTTCAAAATGATTTTGAACTTTTTAAAATCTGCTAACATCGTAAATCCTGTATGTTTATTCAGATTATGAAGCTTAAAGTTATTACAATCACTGTTGAGGCGGGGCGCCAACTAGTGGTGTTTTAATAATTTACGTCAACCACAAACGTTGACATGCGCGCTTGTGGTAGTAAATAAGGTAGTTTGTTTGTAAAGCATTCAAATATATTGGATAAGGTAAGTATCACCAACAAGGAAGCAATTCCTTTTTTATAAACTCATACTGATCATCAAACTCAAAATGCTCCTAGCTGATTCGGTTAAATGCAAAAATCAGTTATAGCGTATAAACTACATTACAAAGCTTGCCGATTCTTTTAAAGATATTAACAGCTAAGGCAGTTTGATGAAATACTTAACATTTGTTGAGCTGTCCTCACGTTTACATGCATATCTTTAACATCATATTTAACATATTAATGATTTTCTTTAATTGAAGCAAATTAAACTTTTACTTGAGAAATCTATGACTTGATGCTATTTGATAAAACTTTAAAAAATTCCAAGTTCGGGAAGTTCCCTTTTGTTAGTGCTATAAATTTCTGGTTGAAATTGAAAAGATGCTAAAAATTGACACTTTTTAAATTTTTAATATTGATTGTTATATCAAATTTAAACTTAAGGTATGAAACTAAAAAATCTTATAGAAAAACATTAAAAATAACTAAAATGTTTGTTAAACAAATAGACAATTTACAACCTTCATTAAGTAGCAAATTATCACTTGTGATTTCCAATCCAGTTGTTAGTATTTAAAAATTAATTAAAAGACTTTTAAAATACTTAAGTATATACAAAACCTAAAATTTAAACAAAAATGAACAGCTTTTTTAATTTTAACGAAAAAAATAAAGAAAAAATAACAAAATGAGGTATTAGTATTACGTAAAACTTTATTGTTACTACTTTAAAAATTACTAAAAATATATAAAAATTTAACAACTTTAAATTTTAAAATTTTTAAGTAGAAAATTTAAGCGCTAACAAAACCTAACTATTTAAAGTTATATATATATACAAAACTAAAACTAAATTTTTTCAGCTAAATACCTTAAACAATATTCCTCCTGCCTTTATAGTTTACATGTTAACAAGTACAAAAATTAAGAATTTTTTTAAAGTATGCTTACAAAAATTTAACATATGATAACATAAAGAACACAATATAAATAAACAAAGATAGAGTAAAAAGTTACATACAACGAGCAGTTAATTTTTTATTTTAACTAAATAGTATAACTAATACTATTTTTTTTACCAAGTATTACATATTCTCAAAAAGAAAACACAATATTAAATTAATTATAAAATATTTTATTTTTCAATCATAAAATATATCTTACTTATTTTTAACGTATAATATATTTCATCACTTAGAATATATGAAATAAGCATAAATAGTTACTCAAGACTAAATCAACGTTTCAACAGAGTTTTTCTTTTACTTAAAAATTTAAACAAAGGGGTACAAGAAAAATCATATCAAACTGTTGCTGTTAAAATATTTTTGTTTTGTCCAAGTTTTTCATACTAAATGAGATAAATTATTAGATTTCTTTTAATAATGAAAACTTATACACCTAAAAAACAATTTTATAAAAACTGTTACGATTCAAATATGTTTTTTTTTGCTAATTTTAGAGGAGTTCAACCTGTTTGACAGATATGCTTTAACACAAAATATTTTTACATAAAACGCTTTTTTACTTGGTTTTATTATAATGAGTTTTTTTTATGTTTTAGTAAAATACTTGTTGTATAACTTTTATGGTTACAATGACTGCAAGAGAATTTAGGTTCAAAATGATAAACCATGTGTCGATTAAATCTTTTTTTTGTTTTAAAATATCTACCTTCAGGACAAAAAGAACATTTAAAATTTCTAACATCACTGTGAGTAGCTTAGTGTTGAACTAGGTTAATTTTTCGTGCAAATTTTTTATCATATAATTGACACTAAAATAATTTTGAACTACTGTGAATTGCTTGATGTTTAACCGAACCATCTTTTCGAGCAAATCTTCTGTCACAAGTTTGACAAGCAAATGGTTTTTCTCCTGTATGTATTTTGTAGTGTCTTGTAAATAATGATATACTAGAGAATATTTTAAAACAAACATCACACTTGAAACCTTTTGATTCGTCATAAAATTTCATGTGTTGATAAAGAGAATTCTTACTGTAGTATTTTCTACGACAAACTTGGCAACTAAATTGTTTTCCTGTAGTAAACAAAGTTTTGAAATACATATACATTATAAACATTTAATTTATATTATACAGTAAAAATTACAAAAAATCTTATGTTTTTTTAGTAGCATTAGAACTAACTTTAAAAGAGATATAAATAATTAGCTTCTAGAGAGTGCAAATGTGTACTTATTTCCTTAAATATACCTTTAACGATAAGACTATTTTTAAAGCTTAAAATTAAAAGAATAATGTCACTACTGATAAAAAAAGTTACACGGTAAAAAAATTTACAAAGTTAATAAAACCCAATATAAGTTATTCCAAATTAATTAAACTAGACCAAAAAAATATAATTAATACAAAAGTTAAATTCTAATAATTATCAATAAACTTCCTTTCCTTAGTATAATGGATATTTCAATAAAATAATACTAACTATTAGATAGAGAGGAGCTGCAAACTTGGTCATTAAATTTATTTAATCTATCATCTGCAACTTGGTAATTGATACAATCTAAATATTTTTGATATAATAAATAAATAATTACCTTCATTTAGTTTATTTGAATTGTCATTTGAGCTTCATGCATTTTAACTGAAGTGCTTTTTTCAACTTTCACTTTGTTAAAGTTTCCTTTAAGCTGACTAATTTTCTTAAAAGCAGTTGAAGTTTTACCTATAAAAGTAAAGAACTTAAGTATCAATTCTCCAAGAGTATATGTTTCTTAATTTAGTCTAAATTCTTCTTTAAAAATTAACGTTAAAACTAAAAAAATTCAAAACAGTAGTTTTTATAAATAGTTAAACGGTTATCTAAAAATATATCGTATCATAATAGTTTATATAACCACTTAGTAACAAGTTTAATAACTAACTGTTTCCTGTATTTATAACTTTTTTATTATTTTCAACATCATTAGATGAAGACTCATCTTGATCTGAATTAACTTCATTGTTGATTTCATTTTCAGAAATATTGCTATAAACAGTAATTTTAAACATTGTATTGTACCATTAATTGATGTTTCTTAAACTACATAAACTACCTAATCAGGTTATAATAAATAAAATTAAAAACTAAATACACTTCAAATTAAAAAAATTACTAAAGTAAAAATACAAGAAATTACAAAGCAATTGTCGTTTTTAGTTCTTCTTCAACACAAACTAATTTGTTTGACAGATTTTGATTTGAAATTACTAGTTTTTGCTTTACAATTTGGAATTGTTCAACTTAAGTTTTTAAATAATTTCTTTCAGCTTGTAACTTACCAATTACTTCTTTCAGATTTATAAGTAACAAATTTGCTTGGTTTGAAACATCTGTAAATAAGTACAGTTTAAAAAAACTGTTACCCATGCAAACATACCGATGTAAATAATTACAGTAGTCTAGTAGTTGTATTACATATATAAACTTGAAAGTTAAATAAATATTACTCACACTTTTATATAACATGAGTTAAGTTACTTTCTTTTTTCTCAGAACTATGATATTGCTTGTTATAATAAATTAAAACTTAAATTTTAAAAACTAACAAATAATAATGTTTAAAAATAACTATAATGATTTTTTAACAAAGAAAAGAAATCTACTAACCTTCATTAAATTGCAAGTAATCACTTGTAATTTCCATTATATAAAGATTCAGTCGTAAATTTTTAACACTTGTAAAAAGACTTTCTAAAATACCAAAAAATTTACAAAACCTAAAATTTTAACAATTTTTTAATTTGAACAATAACCACAATGAAAAAGTAACGAAATGAGAAGTTAATATTATATAAAACTTTATTGTTACTTTTTAAAAATTACTAAACTTACTTAAAAATTTAAACAACTTTAAACTATTTTAACTATTTAAGTGGTATACCCAAACTAAACTAAAAAGTTTAAAATTTTTTCAGCTAAAAAACTTTAATGATATTCTTGCTTTATAATTTAAATTTTCAAAAAAGAAATTTTAACATAAAACATTTTTATAAACCTCTGCCATCAAACATTTTACATATTTTAAGAGAAAAAAACAATATAAATATACTTAGATTAAACAAAAAGTTAATATAAAAAAGCAGTTCAGTTGATATTTTAATTAAAACGAAAATTAAATTGTTTTACAAAGGAATACATATTTGCAAAAAAGTAAATTATGGTTATATTATACGCACATACTTAATTTAATGTAAACATTTACTAAGATAATATTTTATAAGTTATTCTTACAAATTTGGTTATAAAAACCTATAAAAATATAAATTTTTTATTAAATAGATGAAAATAATGAATCTTCAAGGAAAACACTATAAAACTGTAGAGATGTAATAGTTCTTTTCCTGTTCCTAAACATACAACAGATTGTTAGTAATATTCCCTGGTGTAGAAAATAATTTGTAATCAGACTATAACAAATAATTTATTTTATTAAAAAATAATATTATTTTATAAAATAAGTTATTATTAAACAACATAATACAAAAAATTTTTAGACCAGCAGAATGACTATTTTTCATTATGAGTTTGTACATGCCTTGATAAATCAGTCTTTGTATAGCTTTTGTGATCACAATGACTGCAAGAATATTTTGGTTCATAATGAAAGACCATGTGTTGACTTAATTGAGACTTTGTTTTAAAAGATCTACCTTCTGGACAAATTGAACATTTGAAATTTCTTACATCACTGTGAGTAGCTTGATGTCGAACCAAATTACATTTTAGAGCAAATTTTTGATCACAAATTTGACAAGCAAATGGTTTTTCTCCAGTATGAGTAGCTTGATGTTGAACTAAGTTACTTTTCTTTGCAAATTTTCTGTTACAAATTTGACAAGCAAATGGTTTTTCTCCTGTATGAGTAGCTTGATGCTGAACTAATGTAAATTTACGTGAAAATTTTTTACCGCAAACTTGACAAGCAAATGGTCTTTCTCCTGTATGAGTTCTGTAGTGTCTTATGAGATCAGCATTCCTTGAAAACACTTTTAAACAAACATCACACTTAAAACTTTTTGAATCGTCATGAACTTTCATGTGTTGATCAAAAGAATGTTTACTGGAATATTTTCTATGACAAACTTGGCAACTAAATAGTTTTTCTGTAAGTGATAAATAAAATATTTTTAACCACAATAAAAACTATAAAACTTTTTTTTTTTAATTTTTTAAATTCACAGTCAGTAAAGTATGTATTAAGTATAATAGTTTATTATAATTTATCTATTATAACAAAAAAAGACTTTTGACTATGAATGAAAATTTTAAATTATAACTAAGACACGAAATTTATAAGTAAAATATTCAAAATCTATAAATCTTAATTGAGAAAATAAATTCAAATTCATTAGTTTTCTAAAACTTCATTAAGAAACGTTGAGTAGGAAAAACTAAACAAAAAAACTTACTACTAGTATTCAATGATACACCTTGGTCAATAAATTTCTTCAGAACTTGAGACTTAGTAGAATCTAAAAAGTTTAGTTTGTTACTAAACATTTTTTTTTAATGAGATACTAAAATACTTTACATTACCTTCGTTATATTTACTTAAATTGATACTTTGAGATTCATGGACTTTAGATGAACTATTTCCTTTAACATTTACTGTTTTTAAGTGTCCTTCATCTTTTTTTTGAAATTCGATACAATCTAAATAATTAATTATTAGTAAGACTTTTTTGTCATAGTTTTAACAACATCTTTTTACCTTTATTTTGTTTATATGAAGTGCTATTTGGAGATTCTTGCACTTCACGTGAAATATTTTCTTCAGTTTTTACGCCTATAAAGGATCTATTAATCTGACCAGTTTTCTTAAAAACAGTTGAAGTTAGACCTATAATAAAGAAGAGCTCATATATAAACTAAATAAAAAAATACATGTATATAGTTGTTACTTAACATAAACTTGGTATAAGGTAAAATTAATAATATCAATTTTCTATAATCAACTATTTCTTTAAATACATTAAAGTTATTCCTAAAAAAGAATTGTTTATACAGTAACTATATATAATTTTTTTTTTAAACTTACAGTTTTCAGTTTTACCAGATTTATCATTATTAGTATATTTTTTATCATTTTCATCATATTCAACATCTTTAGATAAAGATTCATCTTTATCTGAATTAGCTTCATTGTTGTTTTTGTTTTTAGAACTTTTGCTAAAGAATATAAAATAATTTTTTTTATTATCTTCCAAAGTTAACTTTTAAGGCTAAAACAACATAAACAACCTAATCAGTTTACTTTTAAAAAATAAATACTTAAAATTAAATTAAGATATAAAGATAACTAAATTGCAAAAACTAGGACTTACAAAGTAATCTTCTTTTCAAGTTTTTCTTTGAGGCAATTTAATTTTTTTGACATATTTTGATTTGATATAACTAGTTGTTTCTTATCGATTTGTAATTTTTCAACTTGAGTTTTTAAATAATTTCTTTCAGCTTGTAACTTACCAATTACCTCTTTCAAATTAATAAGTAATAAGTTAGCTTGGTTTGAAACATCTGTAAAAAAGTACAATTTATGTATATTGCTACCTGTGCAAAAATACAAATGTAAATGATTTAATTGGTACAGTAGTTACTTTAAATGCAGTTAAAATCTTATGTCATATATTTTTATATTACATTTGTTAATTTATTTTTTTTTTTCTAAGAACTTCAATATTAATTGTTATAACAAATTTAAACTTAAGTTATGAAACTAAAACTTTACTTAAATAACATCAAAAACAACTAAAATGCTTGTTAAACAATAAAAATAGTTTACTAACCTTCATTAAGTAGCGAATTATCACTTGTGATTTCCATTATATTACAATACAGTTGTAAATTTTTAAAACTTCTAAAAACATTTTTTTAAATACCAAAAAATATACAAAACCTAAAGTAATATAAAATGTAAAGTTATATATCCTAACTTAACACTAAACTAAAAGTTTTTTAGTTTATTGAGCTAAACATCTTAAATAATATTCTTGCTTAATAATTTAAATGTTAAAAAAAAGAAATTTTAACAAAAACTTTTTTTTAAACCTATGTCATCGAAACTAAACATATTTTAATACAAAAAAAATCTAAATATAAAAAGATTAAACGAAAAATTAATTTAAAAAAGAATTTCATTTTATATTTTAACTAAAACAAAAACTGAAATTTTTTAGAAAGGGATATATATTTGCAAAAAAATAAAACATACTTCAACTAATATATTCAAAATTTATCTAAAAGACAAATATCTATGAAATACTTAATGATTGTTCTTATAAGTATTGTTTATAAAAACCTATATAAATTATCAAACTTGTTTTACATAGATGAAAATAATGAATCTTCGAAATATAATACTAAACTGTAGAGTTGTAATAGTTTTTTCCTAAATATACAACAATTCGTTAAGTAACATTTCGTTAATAGTTTGTAATAATTTGGGAAATAATTTGTAGTAAGATTAAAATGAAGCTAATTTATTTTAAAAAATATTTATTCTATTATTTTAATAAACAACATAAAATCAAAAAATTTTTTACGTGCACAATGACTATTTTTCACTATGAGTTTGAACATGCTTTAATAAATGTGCCTTTGTATAACTTTTATGATTACAGTGACTGCAAGAATATTTTGGTTCATAATGAAAGACCATGTGTTGACTTAATTGAGACTTTGTTTTAAAAGATCTACCTTCTGGACAAATTGAACATTTGAAATTTCTCACATCACTGTGAGTAGCTTGATGTCGCACTAAATTACTTTTCTTTGAAATCTTCTAATCTTTGAAAATTTTCTGTTACATATATGACAATCAAATGGTTTTTCTCCTGTATGAGTTCTGTAGTGTCTTATGAGATCAGCATTTCTTGAAAACACTTTTAAACAAACATCACACTTTAAACTTTTTGATTCGTATGAATTTTCATGTGCTGATCAATAGAATGCTTATTGGAATATTTTCTATGACAAACTTGGCAACTAAATAGTTTTTCTGTTAGTAATAAATAAAATATTTTTCACCTCAAAAAAAGTTTTTTTTTTTAAATTCACAGTGAGTAAAGTATTTTATGTATCATAACAAAAAATAGACTTTTGACTAAAAATAAACATTTCAAATCATAACTAAGACAAAAAATTCATACGTAAAATAATATAAAGTCTATAAATCTTAATTTACATAATAAGATCAAATTTATTAGTTTTCTAAAACTTCATTAAGAAATGTTAATTAGGAAAACTAAACGAAAATACTTACTACTAGTATTCAACGATCAACTTGGTCAAAAATTTTCCTTAATTTTTTATTTGGAACTTGAGACTTGGTTGAATCTAAAAAGTTTAGTTTGTTACTAAACACTTTTTTAAAATAAGATGCTTTAATATTTTACATTACCTTCGTTATATTTAATTAAATTGGTACTTTGAGATTCGTGGACTTTAGATGAACTATTTCCTTTAACATTTACTGTTTTAAAATGTCCTTTAAACTATTAAGTTTTATTAAGAGCATTTGAGTTAAACCTACAATGTTAAAGAACTAATGTGTTACGTAAGTATAAACTACCACAAATAATATTTTACTTATTATAAATATAAACTTTATTTAAATAATATTCCTAAACGTATCTGCTACAAACTCAATATTCTAAATTCGTAAATTTTCCTCTAAGTAAACACTAGTAATAAAAATGTATCTTACTTTTTTTAGTGTATACAGGTCTACTGTGCACAAATTTAACATGATTAGATAAAAATTCATCTTGACTTGAACTAACTTCATTGTTGTTTTTATTTTCAGAACTTTTCCTAAAATGTATGAAATAAACTTTTAAATCGTATTTAACTGTCGTCAAATACTTTAAGTAAAACTACATAAAATACTTTTATCAAAATAACTTAGCTAATTTAATAGTACATTGATAAATTATAATAAAAAATACGAAATCAAACAAAATAGAACTTACAAAAAATTGTCATTTTAGTTCTTCTTCAAGACATACTACTCTTTTTGACAGATTATGATTTAAAATAACAAATTGTTGCTTTTAGATGTGAAGTTTTTATACTTGAGTTTTAAAGTAATGTATTTCAGATTGTAACTTTAAGATTAATGAGTAATAAATTTTCTTGGTTTGAAAAATCAGTAAAAAAAATTAAATTGAACTAATACATAACAGTTTCTTATGAAGAACTATTAAATTTTTGTAAAAAAATACTCTTGTATAGATTATGTATATTATTTGGCTGCCTAGATTTCTTCTGTAAAAATCTGATAAAATCTTTAAAAAAATTGTAAGTTGAACTAATACTTAACAGTTTCTTAAGAAGAACTATTAAAATATTGTAAATAAATATTCTCGTACAGATTATGTTTATCATTTGGCTGCCTAGACTTATTACTCAAATATCCACTTGATTCGGACAGTCTAAACCAAGGTTCCTAAAGTTGGAAAGTGACATTACATAAATTTAAAGGCCAAAGAAACCACAGGTGGGCATGAGCAGTAATTGGGTCACAGGGGGCAATGAAGTCATAATTTGAAACTTACACTAGATACTCCAATTATTATGAATAGCGAAAATGAGGTATTAGGCATTATTATAGTAATTTTTTGAGAAATCTTGTGGGAGGGTCCATGGCTTTTGTAAATTCTATAAAGGGGGCCTTTTAAAAAAAAGTTTGGGAAACCTTAGTCTAAACAAATATACAAGTGAATTATCGTTCAAAATTATATAAAAAAACTATGTATTTTTAACTCAAAACGTACAATTTGAATATATTAATGGAAATTTTTAATTTATTTTTTGTATTTTTTGATGATTCTAAAATGAGTAACTAAACAAGTGCGTAGATTCGCAAAATGTGACTGTAAATAAAAATTTTGACTAGGCAAAATTGTCACATGTATAAAAGAATTGTCTTAATAGCTTTTTACCTGTGCAAAAATCTAAGTCTAAATACTTGCATATTGAGTAACATCAATATAAATCAAAAATTTTTATTGAAAAAAATACTTTAAACTTCAGTACTACCAAAGTTGCGTCTAATCTATCATGAAAAATTTGTTATATTATTTAAATAAAAGTAAAGCAAAGCACTTTATGTTTGAAAGTATAACTAGAATAGAATTTAACTCGGTGAAAATAATTGATCCAACTCACCTTCGTTAATGATAAAATTTTCACTTGTAACTTTCATTATATTTGAGTTCAGATGAAGTCAAAATTTTACTAAAATATTTTAAAATTAATTAACTGTATACAAATCCTGAAAGCTATTTAAAAAAAATTAAAAATATTTTTCAATCAAAACAAAATCAATAAGCTATTTACACAGTCTTAAAAATATTTTAAGTAAAGTAATATTAATCATACTTAAAAAGACTATATTTTGTCAAAAATGTGAATTTAAAACGTGTAACAAAGTTACAAATGTTATCATAACATATAACAGAAAAACTAAGTAAAAACGTTTGTGAAAATGTGTCTTCTACGAAAAAAATAAGCCGAACTCATAATAAATCGAGAATGTTTTTATTATGTCTAAATTTTTTATCACACAAGCTATAATAACAGCAAACAAAATACAACAAAATAACAAATAAGAGTTTCACTAAACATGAAATGGATAACATATCCTTGAACCATATTATCATTGAAAAAATGTTTTATTTAAGGTTATTGAATGAATTTGAGTTGTACTGATAATTGTTTTTATTTTCAAATATATATTGCAATTTGTATCATTATTTACTTCATTTTCTTACAATGAGACTTTTCATGTCTTAATAAGTTATTTTTTGTGTGAGTTTTATAACCACAATGACTGCAAACAAACTTAGGTTCATAATGAAAAACCATATGGTTACCCAACTGATTTTTGGTTTTAAAAAGTCTACCTTCTGGACAAATAGAACATTTAAAGTTTCTAACATCACTGTGAGTAGCTTGGTGATCAACTAATTCAGATTTACGTGAAAAGCTTCTATCACAAATTTGACAAGGAAATGGTTTTTCTCCTGTATGTGTAGCTTGATGTCGAACTAAATTACTTATATGTGCAAATTTTTTATCACATATATGACAAGCAAATGGTTTTTCTCCAGTATGTGTTCTGTAATGTCTTGTTAACTTATATTTATTAGGAAATACTTTCAAACAAACATCACAATTAAAACCTTTTGATTCATCGTGGACTTTCATGTGTTGATTAAAATAAGACTTGGTAGAATATTTTCTTTGACAAATTTGGAAATCAAATTGTATTTCTGTAATTATTTATTATTATTATTATTTTTTTAATTTAAAATAATACTTATTTTAAACTATTACACTTTATTTAAGTTTAAAATTATAGGTTTAAGATTAAGTCCCTAAAATGATAACTAGTAAAACTATTTTACATTTCAAAACATACATTCTTTTCCTTTTATAACAACACCATTAAAAGTTGAGTTCTAAAAGGTTAAAAAATACTGAATAAGAATTGTTGAACAAGAATAACTAAACAAAAAACCTACTACTAGTTTTAGAAGATACACCAACTTGGTCACTAACTTTTTAAAAATTTTCATCTAGACCATGAGACTTGGTACAATCTAAAAGCGTTTCATTTGTTATTAAAGATTTTTTATTAAGATTGTAAAGTATTTTACATTACCTTTGTTATTATTAAATAAATTGGTAATTTGAGGTTCATGGACTTTAGATGAACTATTTTTTTTGAAACTTTTTTAAGTTTTCATTAAACTGACGAGTTTTCTTATGAGTAGTTGAACTTAAACCTAACATATTAAAAAATAATGTTTACTATTAGTAAAAATATCGCAAATAATAATGTTTTAAATGATTTCGAACACACTACGTAAATAAGACTTAATCGTTATACGTACCTATTTCAAACTAAGTATTCTTAATAAATATATTTTGTAAATAAAAACTAGAAGTAAGTATAGTAACTTACTGTTTTCACTTTTAAAGATCTACAATGCCCAGTTTCAACATCATTAGATAACAATTCATCTTGATCTGAATTAACTTCAGTGTTATTCTTAAATCCAGAACTTTTGTTAAAATAGATAAATACTTTAAAATTTTTACGTACTGCTAAGCAGTTTAACTACAAAAACAAAAATTATTTAATATGTATCATTTAACTTTAGTTTAACAGTACATTATTAAGTTACGTCTAACAATAATTGGAAAAATAGAACTTACCAAGCAATTGTCATTTTTAGCTCTTCTTCAACACAAACTAATCTTTTTGACAGATTACTATTTGAAATAACAAGTTGTTGCTTTTCGATTTAAAGTTTTTTTACTTGAGTTTTGAAGTAATTTCTTTCAGATTGTAACTTACCAATTACTTCTCTAAAATTAATAAGTAATAAGTTTGCTTGGTTTGAAACATCTGTATAAAAATAATTAAATTTAGCTGGTAAGTTATATACAGCTTCATTGGTGAAACCCATAATTTTGAAAAATTTATCAATTATATTAGTCATTCAACTTTAATTTCTCAGTTAAATACACCTTTTTAAGGGCATAGGGGGGGGGGGGGGGTAAACACCCTTTTTTGGTTTTTCATCTTATTTTATATAGTTTTTACTAAGCTATAAGATGCTTTTTACAGATTTTAAAAATTCAAAATAATTTATGAGATATATCCAGTCAAAGTCAGAGCCAACAATAGGTTCCTTATGGGAGGCGCAAACTAAAACGGCAAAAATAGACTATTTTACTAAAAGTCTATCTTCTCCGACGTTTTTTGAGATAACTACCTCAAACTTTTAGAAAATGTTCCTTGATATATTTAGAAAATTCTGTTGGAAGGAATTTTGAAAAAAAATAAAAAATAAAAAATTTATATAAAAAATAAACAAAAAAAAACCGGTTTTTTTTGTTTTTTTATTATAAAATTTTTATTTTTTAAATTTTTTAAATTCTGTTCCGACAGAATTTTTTAAATACTGCAAGGAACATTTCCTGAAAATTTGAGGTAGTTATCTCTAAAAACGTAGGAGGAGATATATTTTTAGTGATTTCTAGTTATTTGCCGTTTTAGTTTGCGCCTCCCATAAGGATCCTATTGTTGCCTCCGACTTTGACCGGCTATATCTCTAAAAATTTTTTGAATTTTTTAAATCTGTAAAAAGCATCTTGTAGCTTAGTAAAAACTATATAAAATAAGATCAAAAACCAAAAAAGGGTGTTTACCCCCCCCCCTATGCCCCTATTTAGAACCTTTATAAAATATCATTTACTAATATTAGGTATATTACTTATATGTTTTGCACTTTCGTGCAGTCTCAACAAATGTTGATTATAAAAATTAAACATGGGAAGGTTTATTCTTAAAAATTTTTAATTGATGGCTACTATAGATAATATTAAGCAGAAAAATCAATAACTTGAATTAATTTTAATTAAGCACTGTTAATTTGTTTTTTTACCTTAGATGTTTGTTGTTTTAAATTAATAAGTGCAAAATTATAGTATTTAAAACCGCTAAATTATAGATATTTTTAGTTGTAATGGCTTGGCTTATAACCTTTGTGGCCAAAGTGACATTTTTTATACAAGGTATTTTTTAAATTATATTTTAGGTAAGCTGGTATAAGTCAAAGTTAACCTTGAAAATAAACTAAACAAAAGAGATAACAATGCAAGCGTGTCACCAGTAGAAAATAACTGTTTTAAAAAAATATAAGCCGTGCAAAAATACAAACCTAAAAACGAGCATACTTAGTAACAACAAATATAAAAATGTTAAATGAAAAAAAAAATAATTGAAAGTTCAATATTATAAAAGTTGCAATTAGTCATAACATTAAAAAAGTTGTTTTTGACACTATAAAAGTTAATCTTTAAACACGACGATGAAAAATCACTTTAAAAACTTAACTAAAACAAAGATTTTACTTAGTTTGTCCTGGACATGACATTAAAATGTATCCTGGTGTATGACTCGATAACCGAAAGATTTTTTCGTGCACCAGGTCCTTGGACTAAATTTTTGAGTGTTTTTTTTCGTTCAATAAACAATATATACAGTTAAATAAATTAATCTAACTGACCTTCATTTAGTAGAGATTTTTCACTTGTAATTTCCATTATATTGTTATTCAGTTGTATAGTTTCCAAAATATTTATTTACACACAAAACCTAAAAAACAAAGAAAATGTAATAAATTTAAACTATAAACATAAAACAAAACGAAATCAGCAAGCTGTAATATTTTACACAGTCTTTAAAATATTTTAAGCAATTCTTTTATCTTTTAATACAGTGAAATAAAAAAATTAAAAACTATTATTATATTTTAAAAGGTTATAAAACTTATTTACAACTTAATAAAATTATTTACCATTTATTTTAAGTTAAAGACTTCATCTGGAACTTAATAATGAAATCAATATAAATATTTTAAATTATGTTTAACATTGATTTTTCAGTATAAAATATTTCTGTAAAAATCTATTTTGCATTGAAAAATTGAAATAAAAACAGTACAGTAGCATTTTAAACAACGAAAAATTAATTCTAAGATTTCAGGCAACTAAATAGTATTTTTAAAAGTTAAGTTTGATTAATAATTTAGCTTTTATAGCAAAGTATGCACAAGTAATTAATTTAAAATGAAGTAGTTTCTATTAAATAAAGATCTGCTGGTAAAATTTTGTCATTTAAAATAATTAAAGTTCTATCATTTAAAAACCTGCCAGCTGCAGTAGAACTTTCAAAATTTTATTAATTTAAACTTGATTTCTGTTTATTTTAAAACTTAATATTAAAAAAATTCTACTTCAAAATTGATAAAATTTAGAAAGTTTCATATACTTTTAAATTAAAATTGTAAAGATTAATTTAGAACAAATGTTTCTTATACATTTGTGTAAAAAAGGTAAGAGTAGCGGTTTAAATAAAAAATTTCGAAAAAAATTGTCAGAGAAAAGGGTTTAAGTATAAGTATTGTACAGGTGAATTATTACCGTTTTAAATTTGAATAAATAAAAAGTAACAAAAGAATATCAAAACAGTATAACTGGAGTCGACCTTCAAAAAACACAACCATTCAGCTAATACTAAATAAAATGTTTTTTTAAATATATATATACTTCTACTTTCTTTGAACTTTGAAAAAAAAAACTTTTTAAGTTTTACATAGTGTATTAGTTATTGAAATCGAAACTGGTTACTTTCACAATCGCTATACTTCTCAGAAAAAATAATTCATTAAACTTAAGTTAAATAGCATAAGAAAAATAACAGTTAAAAACATTAACATTGACACAAAATTAAATTCAAAACATTGGTAATAAAGTTTTAATTTCTAAAACAAGCTATCTTAACGCAAAACAAAAAACTTATCAAATTTTGTCTATAAAACTATTTTCTATATAAATACACCAATAAAACTTGTATTAAAAACAACTGAAAATAAATCTATGTAATAAAACTATACTACTTTATATTATTTAACAACAAAAACATAAAGTTCACACACAACTATATTACACACAAGCAAAAGACAAAAAAATGAAACATTTTGTAGTCTATACAACACTCAATAATTTTTCTTTTTAAAGTGTGTTTTAATATGTCTTTCTTAACTCAATTTGGTGAAACTTTTATGATAACAGTGACTGCAAGAAAATTTAGGTTCATAATGAAACACCATGTGCTGGCTTAGATGTTGTTTTGATTTAAAATATCTACCTTCTGGACAAATGGAACATTTGAAATTTCTAACATCACTATGAGTAGCTTGATGTTGAACTAAGTTACTTTTTTGTGCAAATGTTTTATCACAAATTTGCCAAGCAAAAGGTTTTTCTTCTGTATGAGTAGCTTGATGTAGAATTAAGCTATGTTTTAGTGAAAACTTTTTATCACAAATTTGACAAGCAAAAGGTTTTTCACCTGTATGAGTTCTGTAATGAGTTGATAAGTGTAGTGTGCTTTCGACGGAAATACTTTCAAGCAAACATCACACTTAAAACTTTTTGATTCATCATGAATTCTCATGTGTTGATTAAGAGAACGTTTACTGGAATACTTTCTATGGCAAACTAGACAACCAAACTGTATTTCTGTAAGTATTTAAGATTAAAATTGAAACACACATTAAAATACATACTTTTAAAATTTATTATCATTTTATATATCAGCACCTATAAATTAAACATTAATGATGTAGCATAATTGAACTATATCTCACTTTACCATATCCCAGTGTTCATATTATGTTTGTGTGTCTGTATTTATACTTACTATAGTTTCAAATTTTGGTTGTTGTGAGATGCCTAATTCATATGTAATAGATGCGACTACCAGACGTAATTTAAAGACCTCTTGTCCTGCACAAAGTGTCTTGAGACTTCTGGGTCATCAAAAGTTGTTATAATCCCAAATGCACCTCAACTAATTCGGCCAAAAGCTGACCGGGGTATCAGCCAAGAAACATGGCTTACTTCAATCGCAGGTAGGAGGCATTCAAAACTATGTCAAACATAAGCAGCCAAAATGCAAGTACTTGGCTTTTTTAATGGGCGCATGTTATATTAGATTAACAACTAGACATCTAAGGAAGAGAATAAAAGAACACATACCAAAATATGTTGAGAATTTTTGCATGTCAGATAAGAAAGATGATATACCGGTTATGGTTTTAAACGCATCTAAGGGTTCATCTATTTCAGAACATTTAGTTAATAATCCAACTTGTGCAAACAATCATAATATAGATAGGTTTAAAATTATTAAAATTTGTTGCAATGTTTTTGATTTGATTAAGTTAGAAGTCATTTGTATTTTGTTAAGGAAACCTGTTATATGTAAGCAAAAATATTTTGATTATACTGTTTCTTTATTTTCGTAACATTTTATAAGAATTGTTTTCATTTTATTTATGTTTTGTTTTACTGTAGATTAATTATAACGAAAATGGACTTATTTAATCACATTAAAACTGACAATGCAACTAATTCATATATTGTTCTAAGCGCCAACCAATTTAAAAAAAGAGTCCCCACCTACAGAACAACAATGAACAGCAATCCACAAGATCGCAATTATTTGCAATACAAACAGGCAACTGAACTATGAAAATAAATTAAATTAAAAAACGAGAACAACAATTTAGAATTAACTTGGAAAATACTAGAATAAGAATATAAATCAAGACCAAGAATAGAAACGTGCAGATTGTGCTTAAAAATCTTCCAAATTTCTTCCAGGTTTTGAAAAGTACACATTTTTGGGTCTATTTTTAGTTTTAGCTAATTTCTATATAAGAAACTGTGTTTAAAAGTATAAAAACATTGTAAATGATACTGTAAAGTTACTATAAATGTGTTTTTTAATAAAACAAAATTTGATGATGACAAAAAATGTTTGTTTATATGATAGATTTTTTGGGTCAAATCGAAATTTTACTACTAAAAATGTTAAAATTATTTAAAATTCCAGGTTTTTTCATCAAAATTACAGGTTTTTCCAGGTTTTTTTTCTTCAAAATATCTCAAATTTCAGGTTTTTCAAGGTAAAGTGACAACCCTGTTTTCTATTGGAATGAAACTAAAACCTAGGAATTTAATATTAACAGTATTTGAACCATCTGTTAGCTTTTAAAGAATTTTGTTAAAAATTTGTTGTGTTTTGTTCATATTGTGTTTAGTTTTTTTAAACTTTTTTCATTTTCATTAAATAATACCAATATTAAGTTGACCCAATTATGCATTTTTCTTTAAAATTTGAATACTTAATGTCAACATTCTTTTTTTTATGTTTTTACGCATTGATTAGTTTAGATTCACATTACTGTCATTGCTTTAATGTTTTTTACTGTTTTGAATTTATTTGACAAGGTCGACTAACGCTCACCTAAACCAGGTAACAAACCAAAGCAGTGCATAAACATTTTTTTTATATTATAATTTCAATTAGTAAAACAAAATCAAGTATTTTAACTTTTGTAACTTACTTTTTCTGATATCAGGATAATCATTACTACTTTGTAAAAGTTGAACATAGTTCGACAAAAATTTAACTTGATCTGGTGCAAATTGATTTTTATTTTCATTGTCAGAGTTTTTTCTGGAATAAAAACAACTTAAGCTTATAATATTTACTTAATCATGTAGCTTTATTGCCATTGACAATTTTCTTATCATAGTATCTCCGAATTTGTAACTTTAAGTATTAGTATAAGTTTAGATCTAAATAAAAAATACTGAATAAATTTAAACTTACAAAATAAATTTTGATTTTAGATTTTCTTCTAGAAACCTTACTTTATTTAGGGGTAGGGAGTACACCACATTTTTTTGGTCATGTTGTAAAATTTATATTTTTCTTTTTGATTTAGATGTGTTTTAGCATCATTAAGAAGAATTTAATATTAAAAAAAAAAATTGCCAAAAAAAAAAATTCCGAAAGCCAAAAATTGATTTTGACCCCAAAAATCACTTATTTTCATTATTTTTGACTTAAATAGTAATAAAGTCACTTATACATGTCCTATACTTATATTTTTTATCTTAAATTAAAGTTTACAGTTATAGGCAAACATTTAAAGACATTTCAACTGTTTTTGTTACATTATGATGTCATAATCACAGAAAATATGTAAATATTTTCAATAAAATAGTACTTTTTAAAAATTTAATAAGCATAGCTCTATTTAAAGTTTTTTATTCTAAAAGTAACAGTTACTTTAATATTTTAAACAAACTTCTTACTTACCTTTAAAGATTTAAATGATGTGGTAGTGGTATGTATATTAGCCATTGCTGCTTGATTTTCATGTTGTACAGCCTTAAACTGCTTGTGATCTGTTAAGGTGCGTGTGCTTGGAAGAACAAACTCATAGATCTTCCATTCTTCAGTAGTTTGCGGAAGGTTTTTAGCAGCTTCAGACAAGGTGAAAGAAGACAGTCTACTACGTTTGGGAGGTTTTATTGATAAAGGAGAAGATGATGAAGTCGACAAAGAAGTTCTTAAATCTAATTCAGATTGATTTTGGATGGCTTCATCTTTAGATAAAAAATAATTATGACCATAAAATGAGCCACAAGCGGTTTTAAACGCAAGCCTAGATGCTTCTAGTGATAAATTACATTTTACTGAAATTTCACACAATGTGTTTTTTATAGTATCAGTAAAATTTCTAACTGTTCGAACTGAAGGACGATTAGAAAGACAACACTGGACAGCAAAATGTGAGTGGTTTTTAGTTAAACGCACTAATCCAGAACGATTAGTGCTAATGATAGTACTTCTACCATCATTTGAACTGGAAAATGAAGGTTCAACATCAACTTCCGAAATGTATGACTCCTCACACATGTCTCGCTTCAGAGCTGCTTGTGCTAATTCTAACTCAGTTTGCTTTTCAGTTACATATTTCAAATCAACATCTTCACTTATACGGCCACAACGGGAACTTAGTTGATCAGTATAAAAACATGCCTCATCTCCAGTAAGAGTATCCATGTTTTTGCCTATGTCAAACAACTTGTCAACAACTAGAGGTACGTTTTTATGTCTACCTGTAAATATATTAGATTGTCTCCATTCTTTGTTGAGCTGCCTCAAACTCTTTTTGACACCTGATTTATCTCGGGTCTGCTCCTTATACACTTTACTAAAGTAATTATTTACTACAGTTAACAACTTTGATTGTACTTGTTTTATTTTTAGAACATATTCTTCACCAAATGCTTTGGTCCACTGTAAAATGAGAGCTGTTGCATACGCCTTAACACAATTTTTCATCTTCTGTGATTTTGGGTTAGAACAAATGTTAAAAATGTTAATAGCAACATCATAAGTTGTTGGTAGGCAATCTCCCAGAATTATACTTAAATTACTACTATTATTCATCTGTAAAAAATTAACAAAAACTGTTTTTTCAATCTTTAACAGTACAGTGAACTTTATAAATCTTTAGTACAAAAGCAACTAAGAAGTAAGTAATCAAATTTTTTTGAGTAAACTATAAAACACTTGAAGATCTTGTAGATATCTAATACTTTTCAAACCACTTTAACAATAAACTAAAAATTAAATAAATTTCTATCTAGTGTGTAATAAAACTATAAAAAATTTAATAACTATTAAACTTTTAAATTAAATAAATTAAAGCAGATAACATATAATTTAACTTTAACTTTTTATCTAAAACTCAAAATTAATGTATTGATGATTTGTTGCACTAGCCAGTTTTACTGCACTGATAAAATAAAACTGATAAAAAGTTGCATCATTGATTTTAAACTTCATTTCTCATAACTGCAACAAGCTCTAAATATTCTCTTGAGTTCAACAATAAATGATGCAAGCATTAGTTCATTACACTAATGTAAAAGCACAACAGCAGAATAAATTAGCTCTTTTTAATAAAATGTACCCTTACAGTCAAAATTTACATATTTTGTGTGATTATGACGTCACAATGTTACAAAAACAGTTAAAATGTCTTAAAATGTTTGCCTATAACTGTAAACTTTAATTTAAGATAAAAAATATAAGTATAGGACATGTATAAGTGATTTTATTACTATTTAAGTCAAAAATAATGAAAATAAGTGATTTTTGGGGTAAAAATCAATTTTTGGGTTCGGAATTTTTTTTTTGGGAATTTTTTTTTTTTAATATCAAATTCTTCTTAATAATGCTAAAACACATCTAAATCGAAAAGAAAAAAAAGTCTAGCAAACATCACCCAAGTACTCCCTACCCCTACTTTATTTGAAAGATTTATGTTTGAAATAACTAATTGGTGTTTTTCAATCTGTAATTTTTCAACTAGAGTTTTGAAGTGATTTCTTTCAGCCTGTATCTTTTTAACTGTTTTAAAATTATTAGGTTAACGTTAAAATAAAGTTAAGAAATGTTTAACTAAAATTAAAATTTATCTGTGTAACGCCTATCATTTAAATATGATACAACCATACAAAGTATAGTGTACAAAAATTTACTCATACATACATTAAAATCTAGATCCTAAAACATATGTTATCTTTCTTAATCTACAACTAAAACTTTATTTAGATAAAATGTTTTTAAAGCACTATTAAATTAGTAGGTATGTTGCATAACTAAAGTTTTAAACATTAACATTAAAAAAGGCCAACACAAGTAAATGTCATAAAAGTTTATACAACAGGCAATTAAAAATACTATATATTTTATTAAATTCCTTCTTTTACTTAAAAAATATAATTATCTGAAAATGTAACTTAAAAATTTTAGTTATAAAAAAAAATATATAATAAAAATATCTTGATAAAATAAAGAAATCTAACTAACATTCACTAAAGAGCAAAGTTTCACTTTTGACTTCCATCAAGTTAGTATTCAAATTTTAAATTACTTAGTAATAAATTTGTATATATATATATCCTATAAGGAAAACTGAACTAAGTTAGAACATTTTACTTTTAAATTGAAACAATCTAACATTTCAAGTATTTGCAAAAAATATTTTAAAAGAAATTGTTTTATACGTATTATTGACATGTAAAATAAATTTTGTTTAACTTAATTTCATGATTAAAGTGCGATTAAAATGAACACTTTAAAAAAGAATTTATAATAATTAAAAACTTTTTCTTTTATCCTTTGAAATAAAAGTCATTACAAATTTTCTAACAGTTTTAATAAAAACCAAACAGAGGTACTTAAAATAATAAAAAAATGAGGTATGGACTGATAATTTAAAACCAAATGTATTTAAAAAATTTAAAATCGCAAAAGACTTATTTATAAATATTTTTACAATTTCAGATTAGGTTTAAGCTGTAAGCTATTATACTGCTTCTTCCATAGAAAATAGACTGGTATAAATGTTTGAAAACCAGGAAGATTTTGTCAACTAATAGATAAATTAAATACATAAAGGTAAAGCAAATCCTATGTATATAAAAAACTTAACCAGTAGTAGACTTTTTGCATCAAAATCAAACTTGTAGTTTCTTCTGTTTAATTTATACATTAAAAAAAATAAAAACGCTTAATTTGTTTTATATACAGTTTAAACTTTCAACTTTACATCTAAACTCTTAAGTTGTTACAATATACTTTTGTTTAGCAACAGAAAAAAAGTTTTAAAAATAAACTGAATAAAAAATCATTAAGTATTAAGAAGCTGATTTTTGTTATTGTACAAAACGCATTTACATGTAGCATAGTTTAAACAAAACTTGAAATATAAATACATGTATTAGTAAACTGCAACAACTTAAGTAGAAAATTTAAAGGTGTGTTTCTGTTCACAAAATTATCACCAGAAATAAAATAAAAGTATTAATTACATTACAGTTATTATAAATGTATTAATATATATTTTTGAAGGCAACCATATTCATTTACATTAGTTTATAAAAGCTTATTGTTTTTCTTTAATTTCTATAGAAAACAAAAATTTTAACCTACAAAAACTAGATATAAACAAATATTATTAATATACTATTTTAAATAAAAACGAATACAATGTTTCACCACAAAGCAGATTTTCAAATTGTGAATTTTATTTAAATAGAATCTGAATTGCGTGAAACATTGTAATTGTTTTTCTTTAGAATAAGAGATTACTAATATTCAATCTCCCCTGTGGATCGATTAATTTGTTTTAAACTCAACAGTAAAATTAATATTATACTTAACACTGGCTAAGAAAATTAACTAAAAAATGATATATTTTAAACTTTTATTTATTTACCTTTGTATAAACAAGTTATTATAAGTTACAGTTTGTTTAGAAAAACTATTGTAAATAACCTTCAGACTTTTTGGCATGAATCTTTGCATGTCTTGATAAATTAGATTTAGTGTGACATTTATAGTCACACTGGCAACAAGAATATTTAGGTTCACAATGATAGACCATATGTTGGTGTAAGGCTTTCTTCGTTTTAAAATATCTACCCTGTGGGCAAACAGAACATTTGAAATATCTAAAATCACTATGAGTAGCTTGATGTTCAATTAATGTAGCTTTTAGTGAAAATTTTCTATTAATTTTTAAATTTATTTATTTACAAAGGCAACAATGTTTCTCCCCTAAGGGATCTTCAGGCCTGTAAAATAAAATAAACATAAGACGATGGACAACTTAAGAAAATACAATAATGCAAAAAATTATAATTGAATTTAAATTAAAATTAAAAATGTATAGTGCTATTACTAGACAATTAGTTAACAAAATTAAAAGTTTTATAATAATGAAAAAGACTTTTTAAATTTTAAATATGATTTATACTTACAATAGATGATTTGTTCTATATAGATTTGAATTTAGCTTATAACAACACAAAACAAAATGGCGCTTAACAAATGAGGGTACAAGTAATAACAAAAATAGAAAAAAGTGATAAAAGAATTAATACGCTAAGTTTTAAAATAAAATTTCCTAAAGTGCGGGCAGGTGTAGAAGAGCTCTTGTCTTTTGTTTAAAATTTGTTTCTTATTAGCAAGTGCTATTTCTATTTTTTCCAAATTGCAAGTCTTACAGATTTTACCTATATTCTTCATTTCCCTGATCTTGTGCATTATGCTCCATCTTAAATCGTAGCTGGTGTTATTGTTTTTTAGTCTCCAAATGTACTTGGAAAGCTCTGTTCCCTTTTTATTTTCATTCTTAATGTCACTAATGTGCGCATACCATCTCTTTTTGAACTGGCTTCCTGTGGATCCTATGTATTCTTTTGTTTCGATCTGACTGGTAGTCGTCGCCTTATAAACAACATTCCCCTGCAAACATTTGCCACTTAAGGGGCAGGAGTCTTTGTCGCGGCAGTTGCACGTTTTTTCCTCTTGGTTGTTCTTATGATTCAGTTTATTTAGTATCTTCTTATTGTGGCTACTTATTAGTGATTTGACATTATCCATACAACAGTATGATATTTTGCAATTACTTCTGTTGAAGATCTTTTTCATGCTCTCTGTTTTGAAATGTTTGTCAATTAGGTCTAAGAATTTCCCCCCAATGTTGGTTTTTACTGACTGGCAGTATGGGGGATTAAAATACATAATTCTTCTTGTTTGTTTACGTTTCTTCTTGTCAATAGGGTTGGTTTTGTTTTCATATTCAAGCTTGTGTTTGAAGTTGGATTGGAGCAGTGCAATTTGGTAACTATGTTTTGCATTATCAAAGGTTCTTAGGTCTGTGGACAGTCTATTTAGCCTTTTCTCAATCATTTTGGGTAGGTTTTTCTTGATTATCTTCGGGTGGTTGGAGTCACTACTGATATATCTGATTGAGGAGTTTTCTTTTCTGTATGGCATATAGCAATTGTTTGCGAGGTCTAGTGTGATGTCCAAGAAGTTGCATTTAGTCATACCAATTTCCATTGTTATCTTGAAACCAATGTCTTTAAAGGTCTTTATTGTTTGTTTTTTTATATTCTCGAGGTCCTGATTGTTTTTGTGCTTGATAATCGCCAAGCCATCATCCCTATATAGGCCTATCTGGTTTGATTTGTATGTTTTCCCTAATCTATCAAGAATGTGCAGACCAATAAGGTCGCATAACTCAGCTCCGAAGTACGACCCCATAGGGACATCAAACGATGATTCTTGATTTTTCTTGGTCCATACTTTTCCATCGTAGGTAAGAACTGAATTACAAGTGTGTGTTATAATCTTCACATCTTCTTCACTTATCTCAGTGAACTTTCTTGCAAACTCTATAGCATTCATAAGGTGTGTTAGTTTGATACTCGGGTAAAATTTTTGGATATCGAAAATTTTCTATCACAAATTTGACAAGCATATGGTTTCTCTTCTGTATGGGTAGCTTGATGTCGAATTAAGTTACATTAATGTGCGAATTTTTTTATCACAAATTTGACAAGCAAAAGGTTTTTCTCCTGTATGAGTAGATTGATGCCGAACTAAGTTACATTTATATGCAAACTTTTTATCACAAACTTGACAAGCAAAAGGTTTTTCTCCAGTATGAACTCTGTAATGAATTGTTAAATTTGCTTTACATGGGAACAATTTCAAGCAAACATCACACTTATAAATTTATAATTCCTTTAAAATTCTCATGTATTGATCAGGAAATATTTTAGTAGAATATTTTCTTCAACAAACTTGATAATTTAACATTTCTCTGTATAAATTAAAAATAAAACACACATTTTACATAAAAACTACATAATGTTTTTAAGTGACTACATTTATAACCTTTAGTAGGATATGTTGCTAATGTTTTAGATCTTTTCATTTACAATATAATTCCTTTTATAAAAAAACATTAGTACTTCACCACAAAGTAAACAATGTTTTTTTTATAAATATCTGATATGTTTTATTTGAATTTTTTTATTTTGTGTATATATAATGTTAATTCTCTAGTTTTTTCGAGTTTAAATCATAAACTTAAACTTATAAGTAATACAAATAAGTCTAGTTAGAATTTTTTGAATTTTAATTTATATAAATAAATTAGATTAACTAAGGGCATAGCTAGCTTAAAAATGCTACAAATCTACAAAGATTAAAAAAAAAGTAGCAAATAAACATCAGAGAGAGCAATTAAAATTAGTATTGTTGCTAACTATTTTAAAGCATGCACTCATGTTAAAAATTACAAAATAAATTAAATGTTAAAATATAAGAAGTTACTGTAGAAAAGACAGTTTATGTTGCTTATACCACTAATGTAAAACTATACAACATTTTATTTAAATCAAGTACAAAAAACTTAGATTGTATTCAAAAATTGAAACAGTTATCAATAATATACTTTTTTAACAAAAAACAATGACTAAGAAAAAAATTCTTATTTTAAAAAGTCTAGTTTGAAAAAATTCTTTAGCTCAAAAAATAAATTATTGAATAACTTTTAAAGTTAAGAGAAATTTGACAATGAAAAATTTGCACTGCAGTCTTTTTTAAGAGAACTTTTTTATTACAGTAAATGAAAGTTTAATTTACTATATATGATTTTAATAGAACTTCAAAACTTGCTTTAACTTTAGTTTACAATAAACATAAGTTTAATGTAGGTAGTTATTTCAATTTAACCCCCTCTATGGCCTTAAAATTAATAATACTAACACACTAGTTGTCTGTTTTTAACATAACTTTTTTTGTTTGTTTCCTATTTCATATTAATTACAAACAGGCATTAAAGCCAAATGGAGGCAGCCTTTTTTTTTTAATTTTTGATATTTTGTAAAGTTTGTCTTATCTACTTCAAAACTAAGGGTATAGGAGGATGAACATTTTTGAAGTTCAGTCTTACTTTTTACATTATTGATAAATCTACTAGAAATTCTTTACCTGTTTTTGAAATTTGAAGTAACCTTTGATATATTAATAAATTCAAGTTAATATGTTCAATAGGTTCTTTAGGGGTGGAGCAAACTAGAAATTAAAAAAATTGACTATTTCATTAAAAACATATGACCTACATTATTATCAGTCTAATATATAATAAATTTTAAACAACTAGTAAAAAACAACTTTTGTATAAGAAAATATAAAACACAAAGAATTTTTTTTTGTAATAGTTTTATTTATAACATTTTTATTTCCTTTTTTCAAAAATATGCTTCCTCCAAGCTGGTTGTAATATTAAAAAGAACATTTCCTGATATCGAAGTAAAATTCTTAATTTTGAAAGTTCTAACAAATTAGACCTTGAAAATTTATGATTTTATATGGTTGTATTGATTTTTTAATAAAACTGGTAATATCATTAAACATAGTTGATTTTTTTGTTCTACAAAAAGTATCTCATGTAAGCTTTCAAATTTGAGCCAGTGTAAAATTTTGAAAAAAAAAATATTCTTTTTTCTTTTTTTTTTATCAATATTTGATAATTACAACTTGTCATGTTTTTGTTTATGTTTCACCAGTGAAATTCAGCATTCAACTCAGAGTGTTTTCAAAACAGTCATGCCACTTTCAATTTTTGTTTTAACAAAATGCTTCTTGAACATTTAAGGTCTATATCTAATAAAATAGGTATTTCATATAAAATAAAAGCATTACAAAGTATGAAACATAAATAAAAAATTGTGGTCCATGTTTTGATATTGTCCTGGACATGACAGTAAAGGGTATTCAAACCAAACTATAAAATGTGCAACTCGATAACCGAAAGGTTTTTTCGTGTACCAGGTCCTAAGATATACTTTTGCGTATTTTTTGTTGTTCATTAAATTATATTTCCGTTTTTTTAACAGTTTTGAAGAAAGTTCAAAATTTAGTCTTTTGTCTTTAATCATTTAAAAGGTGACTTTATAAACTGTTGTTAAAAATATTTATTAAATTTTTTTTAAAGATTCTTAATCAGAATGTTCTACCTTTATATTTTTTAAGCCAAGGTTTTCATTAATTGACAATGTTATAATAGTAAGTTTCATATTATAAAATGAAATGAATGACAAAATTAGCATGTTATATCATAGCTTTATTTTATTGCTATATTTACGACTTTAGCTAGATTTGTAAACAACTAATCAAAAAAACTGTTGTAAAAAATCAAGCCGAAAACTAAAAGAAATTAGATGTAGTGAAAACAGAATAGCATATAAAAAAACATGTATAAAGTATAATTACAGTTTTTACTAATATTTACATTCTCAGAATTTAAAACTTTTTTATTTTAATTGATCTGCTTTTAGTATTTTCTACTAAAATTTTACAAATAAAGTTGCTCAAAACTGCTAAAATATTAAAAAAAAACTTTAAACTAACGAAATTATCTATTATCTAACTAAAAAAAGGGGTCAAAACGTTAAGTCCAAGGACTTAGTGTACGAAAAAACTTTAACTATCCAGTTATACACCCCGGGTTCAGTTTAGTGTCTTGTCAAAAACATTTATATTTATAATTTCCAAATAAGTAAAAAGAAAATAGCAATGAAACATAATTTAATAAGAGTTTTAGACGTTTTAGTAGATTTTATTGTGCTTTTGAAATATTTTTCAAACTTTAAATATAACAAATAGTTTGACAACGAGTAACTTTTGTACTATACCACGGGAGCCGATCATTTCTAACCCGCTATCATTTCTAACCCAATCACTTCTAACCCGATCATTTCTAACCCGATCATTTCTAACCCGTTTACTTCTAACCCGATCACTTCTAACTTGATCACTTCTAACCCGATCACTTCTAACCCGATCATTTCTAACCCGATCATTTCTAACCCGATAACTTCTAACCCGATCACTTCTAACCCGATCATTTCTTACCCGATCACTTCTTACCCGATCACTTCTAACCCGATCATTTCTTACCCGATCACTTCTACCCAGATCACTTCTAACCCGTTTACTTCTAACCCGATCACTTCTAACCCGATCACTTCTAACACGATCATTTCTTACCCGATCACTTCTAACCCGATCATTTCTAACAAGATCTATTCTAACCCGATCATTTCTAACCCAATTTAGCCCGATCATTTCAAACCCGATCATTTCTAACCCGATCATTTTTAACCCGATCACTTCTAACCCGATCACTTCTAACTGCCTGAACGTTTCTAGCTCGATCGTTTCTAACCTATTTTATTTGTTTATTTACGTTTTTGTTTTTCAGGATTGAATGAAAAAACAAAAAAATCTTAATAAAGTAATTAAAATAATTAAAAAAAGTTTAATTTTTTATTTTTTTAAAACATAATTATTTAATATGTTACGAAAAAATATTTTTGTGTGGTTTTTTATTTTAGTATTAACTTAACATAATATTAATTTACTTACTTTACCTCGTTTTTTGAGTTGTATAAACTAATACAATTGCAATTTTAAAATTTTAAAACTTTTAAATTTTTATTAAAATGTAAATCTATTTTGCTCTATATACAACATATTTTAAAAGAACTATGAAAAAATCAAAATAATAAGTTTTCGACACTTCACTTTTATATTTAAGCTTATTATGTAATATTTCTTATTTAACTTTTAGATTTAATTTACCATTGGCTTAAAGAAAGAGAATCTAATATAAATACTAGTAAATGACAGGGTCTATTTATAACAATAATAAACTTTTACCTCTACTTTTTACTTTGTATTAAACAGTATACACTTTCGTTTTAAGAACTTATAACTTAATGACGATAATTTTAAATGAAAACACTATACTTATTACGATTACTAAATTTTTTTAACTGTAATATTCTAAGTTTCTTATATACTCATACTAATACTCTTAAAAAATGGTATTTCATATAAATTTTCCATAAATTTGAATGCAACTTGCCAATCTGGTCTCCATACTTAAAATTTATACTAACCATATAGAATCTCTTCAAGAAAAAGTAAAAAATAATTTTTTACCGCTGCAATGCTCATTATATTTCTTACATTGACGACTATCAAAACTTAATATTTTATCTTTAAAATACAGAAGACTTATACTTTTCCTAATGCTTTTAAAACTAAAAACTACAGTTAATTTATAATAAATTTTTTAATCGTATTTAAATAATTAATTACCACGAAAATAAATCAAAAAATGCATGCAGTCATAAGCATCTTTCAGTTTTAATGTGGAGTTAGCTTTTAAACAAAACTAATATTTGCAGAAAGTTGAACAAATTTGATTAAAGCTTACTTGATTAAAATAAGATACCTTATATTAGAAACTATAAGTAATTTAACAAATTTTAAACTTATGAACCATTAATTCAATATGTAGGATTTTGTTTATTCTATAGTTGGTTTACTATCATTTCTAACTCGCTATCATTTCTAACCCGATCATTTCTAACCCAATCACTTATAACCCGATCATTTCTAACCCGATCACTTCTAACCCGATCATTTCTAACCCGATCATTTCTAACCCGATCATTTCTAACCCGATCATTTCTAACCCGATCACTTCTAACCCGATTACTTCTAACTCGATCATTTCTAACCCGATCACTTCTAACCCGATCACTTCTAGCTCGATCATTTCTTACCCGATCACTTCTAACCCGATCATTTCTAACCCGATCACTTCTAACACGATCATTTCTAACCCGATCATTTCTAACCCTATCACTTCTAACCCGATCATTTCTAACCCGATCATTTCTAACCCGATCACTTCTAACCCGATTATTTCTAACCCGATCACTTCTAACCCGATAACTTCTAACTCGATCATTTCTAACCCGATCACTTCTAATCCGATCACTTCTAGCTCGATCATTTCTTACCCGATCACTTCTAACCCGATCATTTCTAACCCGATCACTTCTAACACGATCATTTCTAACCCGATCATTTCTAACCCGATCATTTCTAACCCGATCACTTCTAACCCGATTTAACCCTATCAATTCTAACACGATCCTTTCTAACCCGATCATATCTAACCCTATCAATTCTAACCCGATCATTTCTAACTCGATCGTTTCTAACTCGACTATTAGTAATCCGATCTGTATTAATATGTTTATGTATTATTGTATTAAAGTTAAGATTTTTTTTAAAACAAAATAATCTTAACAAAGCTGTTTTTTTTTATCGAAATTTAGTTTATTTTGTTTAAAGTAAAACTTAATGTTTAGATAGCTTTAATAAAATTTAATTTTTGATGCTTATTGCTATTGTAAGTTTTTTTCCTACGCTAGACCCACACATAAAAATCTTGGCCGTTGAAAATAAATAGCACATAACGAAGAGACAAAAATTTATATATTTTAAAATCAAAAACTACAGTTTTATCTAATTTTTATAGATTCACAGCAAAAAAAAAATCACTTAGTATAAAACTGATTAACTTATTTATGATTCAAAGGAGAAATATTTTAACAAACTTGGTTTTAATTTTATAATAAGCAACTTAGATATCCACTCTTTCAACGATGAGTGAGTTAAAATAAAACATAGCTGCACAATCTTTCATTTAACAATTAACTTCCAATTTCTTTTCAACAAACAACCTTCTCTGAAAAATTCAGCAATACATATTTAGACAATTTAGTAAATTTTTTCTATGATTTTAGTTCAGCAATCAGCAAAATAGTCTGAATTACGCACTTCTACATCAAAATAAGGTTCAGGATTACTTTTATAAAATTCATTTAGAATATACTACAATGTCAGAATTCCAACAAACTACAAAAATTTATGAATAAAACTTCTTCTTGTTTACACATCTACCAGATATACACATCCTAACTTTTAGAGTTAGGTTCTGCACATTTGTGCAACCGTTTGGTATTTCATTGTTTTTTTATCAGTTATTTTCGTCGCTTTGCAAAAGCATTATCAAAAGAGTCAAAATAAACGTTATTGGAATAAAGGTACAGACAATTGTAAAAAAAATCAATAATTTAAGTGCATTGACTAACCACTAAATTTAGTATCTAAAGTCCAAAGGGCATTTTGAAAACAGGTCAAATAAACATTTATCGGAAACATTAAAAAATGGTTTATTGTTTACATAGGAAAAGCAGTTCTAATAAAATCAAACTATAGAATAAACAAAATCCTACATATTAAATCAATGGTTCATAAGTTTAAAATTTGTTAAATTACTTATAGTTTCTAATATAAGGTATCTTATTTTAATCAAGTAAGCTTTAATCAAATTTGTTCAACTATGTGCAAAGATTAGTTTTGTTTAAAAGCTAACTCCACATTTAAACTGAAAGATGCTTATGACTGCATGCATTTTTTGATTTATTTTCGTGGTAATTAATTATTTAAATACGATTAAAAATTTTATTATAAATTAACTGTAGTTTTTAGTTTTAAAAGCATTAGGAAAAGTATAAGTCTTCTGTATTTTAAAGATAAAATATTAAGTTTTGATAGTCGTCAATGTAAGAAATATAATGAGCATTGCAGCAGTAATTTAGTAATCGTAATAAGTATGGTGTTTTCATTTAAAATTATCGTCATTAAATTATAACTTCTTAAAACGAAAGTGTATACTGTTTAATACAAAGTAAAAAGTAGAGGTAAAAGTTTATTATTCTTATAAATAGACCCTGTCATTTACTAGTATTTATATTAGATTCTCTTTCTTTAAGCCAATGGTAAATTAAATCTAAAAGTTAAATAAGAAACATTACATAATAAGCTTAAATATAAAAGTGAAGTGTCGAAAACTTATCATTTTGATTTTTTCATATTTCTTTTAAAATATGTTGTATATAGATCAAAATAAATTTACATTTTAATAAAAATTTAAAAGTTTTAAAATTTTAAAATTGCAATTGTATTAGTTTATACAACTCAAAAAACGAGGTAAAGTAAGTAAATTAATATTATGTTAAGTTAATACTAAAATAAAAAACTATACAAAAATATTTTTTACGTAACATATTAAATAATTATGTTTTAAAAAAATAAAAAATTGAACTTTTTTTAATTATTTTAATTACTTTATTAAGATTTGTTTGTTTTTTCATTCAATCCTGAAAAACAATAAACGTAAACAAGTAAAATAGGTTAGAAACGATCGAGCTAGAAACGTTCAGGCTGGTAGTGATCAAGTTAGAAGTGATCGGGTTAGAAGTGATCGGGTTAGAAATTATCGGGTTAGAAATGATCGGGTTTGAAATGATCGGGCTAAATTGGGTTAGAAATGATCGGGTTAGAAGTGATCGGGTTAGAAGTGATCGGGTTAGAAATGATCGGGTTAGAAATGATCGTGTTAGAAGTGATCGGGTTAGAAATGATCGGGTTAGAAGTGATCGGGTAAGAAATGATCGAGCTAGAAGTGATCGGGTTAGAAGTGATCGGGTTAGAAATGATCGAGTTAGAACTTATCGGGTTAGAAGTGATCAAGTTAGAAGTGATCGGGTTAGAAGTGATCGGGTTAGAAATGATCGGGTTAGAAATGATCGGGTTAGAAGTGATCGGGTTAGAAATGATAGCGGGTTAGAAATGATCGGCTCCCTCTATAGTTTGATTTTATTAGAACTGCCTTTCCTATGTAAACAATAAACCATTTTTCAATGTTTCCGATAAATGTTTATTTGACTTGTTTTCAAAATGCCCTTTGGACTTTAGATACTAAATTTAGTGGTTAGTCAATGCACTTAAATTATTGATTTTTTTACAATTGTCTGTACCTTTATTCCAATAACGTTTATTTTGACTCTTTTGATAATGCTTTTGCAAAGCGACGAAAATAACTGATAAAAAAACAATGAAATACCAAACTGTTGCACAAATGTGCAGAACCTAACTCTAAAAGTTAGGATGTGTATATCTGGTAGATGTGTAAACAAGAAGAAGTTTTATTCATAAATTTTTGTAGTTTGTTGGAATTCTGACATTGTAGTATATTCTAAATGAATTTTATAAAAGTAATCCTGAACCTTATTTTGATGTAGAAGTGCGTAATTAAGACTATTTTGCTGATTGCTGAACTAAAATCATAGAAAAAATTTACTAAATTGTCTAAATATGTATTGCTGAATTTTGCAGAGAAGGTTGTTTGTTGAAAAGAAATTGGAAGTTAATTGTTAAATGAAAGATTGTGCAGCTATGTTTTATTTTATTGGAACTCACTCATCGTTGAAAGAGTTGATATTTAAGTTGCTTAGTATAAAATTAAAACCAAGTTTGTTAAAATATTTCTCCTTTAAATCATAAATAAGTTAATTAGTTTTATATCAAGTGATTTTTTTTTGCTGTGAATCTATAAAAATTAGATAAAACTGTAGTTTTTGATTTTAAAATATATAAATTTTTGTCTCTTCGTTATGTGCTATTTATTTTCAACGGCCCAGATTTTTATGTGTGGGTCTAGCGTAGGAAAAAAACTTACAATAGCAATAAGCATCAAAAATTAAATTTTATTAAAGCTATCTAAACATTAAGTTTTACTTTAAACAAAATAAACTAAATTTCGATAAAAAAAAACAGCTTTGTTAAGATTATTTTGTTTTTAAAAAAATCTTAACTTTAATACAATAATACATAAACATATTAATACAGATCGGATTACTAATAGTCGAGTTAGAAACGATCGAGTTAGAAATGATCGGGTTAGAATTGATAGGGTTAGATATGATCGGGTTAGAAAGGATCGTGTTAGAATTGATAGGGTTAAATCGGGTTAGAAGTGATCGGGTTAGAAATGATCGGGTTAGAAATGATCGGGTTAGAAATGATCGTGTTAGAAGTGATCGGGTTAGAAATGATCGGGTTAGAAGTGATCGGGTTAGAAATGATCGGGTTAGAAGTGATCGGGTAAGAAATGATCGAGCTAGAAGTGATCGGGTTAGAAGTGATCGGGTTAGAAATGATCGAGTTAGAAACGATTGGGTTAGAAGTGATCGGGTTAGAAATAATCGGGTTAGAAGTGATTGGGTTAGAAATGATCGGGTTAGAAATGATCGGGTTAGAAATGATCGGGTTAGAAGTGATCGGGTTAGAAATGATCAGGTTATAAGTGATCGGGTTAGAAATGATCGGGTTAGAAATGATAGCGAGTTAGAAATGATAGTAAACCCTATACCACCTTGGTAACAAATGACACTCCTTAAAAAAAATTAAAAAATTGCGATGTTATAATAAATTTATAGTATTTGTTATCCTGTTTGTAATAAGACTCGTAACTAGTTTTCTTATAAACTTTTATTAGAAAAGAATACTTGACTAAATAAATTAAAGTTTTGCAATACTTTTGTAATTTTACTTTAATAAAAAGTTAAATTATTTAGAGTAACTGTTACTTATTTTATTTCTGTAGAAAAAGATTAAAGGCTGCTCATAAAAGTGATTTCTGCTTGTCTTTTGGCATTTTATTTTCATTTGTGTTATTTTATAGTTTTTGTTCTTATATTTATGTTAAAAATAACTATGTGTTTTAATCTATTCAACTATTACATTAATATAGTGACACTTTAACATTTTTAATAGAATTCAACCTAAAATATTTTACTTTATTTTAACTTATGTTTAAATTTCTAAAAACTTATGTTGTTTCTTTTCTATGATTAGACTTAATTTGGGTATATTTGTCAAAAAAACATCTTTTTTGGTTTAAGTTATTAAATATTTACTAAGTTTTAACTTATAATATTATTAACAGTTTACAATAAACCAAAAAAAAAGATTTCTAAATACTCAACTGTTTTAAAGAATACTTGAGATAGTTTAGAAATAGCATGTTTCTTACTTTTAATAGTACTTAAACATTTACTTGATTTAATAAATACTCAAATGTTTTAAAATACGTTCTAAGTTAATAGAACTAACTGAAATTTTGTTCAAAGACCTAACTTTAAACTATTATCATTTAATATTAGACAAACATTAACCAAGGTCTAATTAGGTTAACACGAATGGTTTACTATCATTTCTAACTCGCTATCATTTCTAATCTGATCATTTCTAACCCGATCACTTCTAACCCGATCATTTCTAACCCGATCACTTCTAACCCGATCACTTCTAACCCGATCATTTCTAACCCGATCACTTCTAACCCAATCACTTCTAACCCGATCACTTCTAACCCGATCACTTCTAACCCGATAATTTCTAACCCGATCACTTCTAACCCGATCACTTCTAACCTGATCACTTCTAACCTGATCATTTCTAACCCGATCAATTCTAACCCGATCACTTCTATTCCGATCATTTCTAACCCGATCACTTCTAACCCAATCATTTCTAACAAGATCATTTCTAACCCAATTACTTCTAACCCAATTAAACCTGATCATTTCTAACCCGATCATTTCTAACCCGATCATTTCTAACCCGATCATTTCTAACCCAATCATATCTAACCCGATCGTTTCTAACCCGATCGTTTCTAACCCGATCATATCTAACCCGAAATTTATTTAGCCGATCTGTATTAATATATTAATTTATTTTTTTTAAGATAAGAATTAGTTTTAAAAACAAATTAATCTCAACAAAATTGTTTTTTCGTGAAGTTTAGTTTATTTTGTTTAAAATAAAACCTAATATTCAGATAGCTTTTGTTAAATTTAATTGTTGATATTAATTGGTTTATTTATTGTTTTGACAATAAGATTTAAAATTTGATCATTAATTAAGTGTAGTTAATTAGTTCTAAAAAACATTAGGAAAAGTATAAGTCTTTTGTATTCTAAGGATTAAATATTAAGTTTTGATAGTCGTCAATGTAAGAAATATATTGAGTATCACAGCAGTTAAAGTCTATTCTGTACTTTCTTTTGAAATTATTCTATATGGTTAATATATATTTTTAAGTGTAGAAACAAGATTACCATTTTGCCAATTCAGGGAGAATTTATATGAAATACAACTTTTTAAAAATATTAATATCAGCGTTTATGAAAATTCTAATAATACAGTTAATAAAATTTAGTAATTGTAATTATAATGGTGGTTTCATTTAAAGTTAATATCATTAAATTCTAAGTTCTTTAAACTAAAGTGTATACTGTTTAATACAAAGCCAAAAGTAGAGGTAGAAGGTTTTTTAAATATTCAGAACTTTTCATTTACTCGAACTTTGATTTAATATTAATTTTTAAATCAACTGGTAAATTGTATATAAAGATTAACTGTAATTAAATTATAATTAATTATAATAAACTTAACTATGAAAGTTTAGTATCGAAAACTTATTATTACGCATTTTTCTTTTTCTTTTGAAATAAAATATATGTAGGGCAAAATAAATTTACATTTTTCATAAAAATTTAAAAGTTTTCAAATTTTAAAATTGCAAAAACACGATTATTCTCACGATTAATAGTAGATATTTCTAGAATAATTTTCTTGATATCTATTGAAAATTGTTGTTTTACAGGTTTTCAAAAACACAAAAACTTTGGATTATTTAGCGATCATTGATATGAAATGTAAGTATAGATTATTTGAGTAAACTATATAACTTAAAAACTTATAACAAAATAATAAAACCATTTTGCATTGTGAAACCTATTATACAGGTTTAAATTTCTAATAAAGAAAAAAACTCATTATATTTATAGAAATTTAGAGGTGCAAAATACCACCGAGAATAAAGTCAATAGACTGCAAGCTGGCTTTACTGTAATGAATAAAAAATAAATATGTTTTGCGTAATAATCGTCTAGAAAAAAATTTGATTTAAAGAAACAAAGAACTTAATGTAGTTTTTATAAAATTTTGCTCCTAATTATACTTATTTTAACTATAATTAATTTATTATTCTATTTCAAATGTTATATTTTTAATACTGATTTTGTTTTTACTTTCGTTATTTCAATTGCTTATAATAAAGTAATTTTATAGAAATGTTTGTCAATTAAAGTACTAATTTAAGTCGCAATTAAAACATAAGCGAGTTTCAATTACCCTCGAACTTGTTATACAAATAAACTTGTCTATCAAATAACAACTCATTACAGAACTCATACTGGAGAAAAACCTTTTGCTTGTCAACTTTGTGACAAAAAATTTTAGTAAAACAGAGCTTAATTCTACATCAAGCTTCTCATACTGGTGAAAAAAAATTTTGCTTGTTATATATGTAACAAAATTTTTTACGTGAATCAACACTAGTTCAACAATAAGCTACTCATACAGAAGAAAAACCTTTTGCTTGTCGAATTTGTGATAAAAAATTTGCACAAAAAAGTAACCTAGTTCGACATCAAGCTACCCACATTGATGTTAGAAGTTTCAAATGTTCAATTTGTCCAGAAAGTAGATTTTTTAAATCAAAACAACATCTAAGCCAGCACATGGTGTTTCATTATGAACCTAAATTTTCTTGTAGTCACTGTAATCATAAAAGTTTCACCAAAATGAGTTTAGAAAGACATATTAAAACACACTTTAAAAAGTAATTTTTTTTAGTTCCTTATAGACTACAGAACGTTTCATTTTTAGCTTGTAGGTTGTGTATTTGTGTGTAAATTTTATGATAATTTAGTTAAATAATATAAGTAGAATAGTTTTATTACACAGTTATATTTTCAATTATTCTTAATATAAGTTTTATAAGTGTAATTTTATAGAAAATAGCTTATATATTTTTTAGCAGACAAAATTTGATAAATTATATCTTACTAGATTTTTTTGTTTTGCTTTAAAATAGCTTGTTTTAGAAATTTGAACCTTATTATTAATGTTTTGAATTTAATTTTGTATATAAGTTATGTTTTTAAGAGTTATTTTTCTCATGCTATTTAACTTAAGTTTTTGATTTTTTTTCTGAGAAGTATAACGCTGTGAAAGTAACCAGTTTTGATTTCACTAATAAATACAGTATGTAAAACTTTGAAAGATTTTTAAAAATTAAAAAAAGGATAAGTATATATATATTTAGAAAAAATATTTTCTTTAGTATTAGCTGGATGGTTGTGTTTTTTTAAGGTCAACTCCAGTTATACTGTTTTGATATATTTTTTGTAATACTTATTTTTTAATGCAAATTTGAAACAGTAATAATACACCAGTACAGAACTTATATTTAAACCCTTTTATCTGACACTTTTTTTGGGAAGTTTTAATTTTGTTTGCTTCTCTTGCCGTTTTTTACACAAACGTATAACATATATTAATTATAAAATAATTGTTACAACTTTAACTTAAAATAAAAAAACTTAAAATGTGCAGAAGTCAAGTTCAAAGTTTCTTTAGTATTAGCTGGATGGTTGTGTTTTTTTAAGGTCAACTCCAGTTATACTGTTTTGATATATTTTTTGTAATACTTATTTTTTAATGCAAATTTGAAACAGTAATAATACACCAGTACAGAACTTATATTTAAACCCTTTTATCTGACACTTTTTTTGGGAAGTTTTAATTTTGTTTGCTTCTCTTGCCGTTTTTTACACAAACGTATAACATATATTAATTATAAAATAATTGTTACAACTTTAACTTAAAATAAAAAAACTTAAAATGTGCAGAAGTCAAGTTCAAAGTTGATAAAATTTAAACAGTACCACTGAAGCTGGCAGGTTTTTAATAATAACACTATAAATAATTTTAAATGACAAAATTTTATCAGCAGAACTTTTATTTAGTAGAAACCACTTAATAGTAAAGTATTTACTTCTATATACTTTGCTATGAAAGCTAAATTATTATTTTTTAAACTTAACTTAACAAAGTGATAATTTTATTTTTAGTTTGTTAATCGTTCTTTGAAGTCTTAGGATTTGTATTTCGTTGTTTAAAATACAATTGTACTGTATTTATTTGAAAATTTCAATGCAAAATAGCTGTTAACTGATTTATTTTAATTTTATAAATTAATCTTAAGCATAATTTGAAAAACTTTGTTGGTTGCCTAACTAACTTTTAGATGATATTTTTTTACTTAAAATGAAATGTATATATATAATATTGGCATACCGAAAATATTCGTAAGAATGTGTAAAATATAGTAGCTTGCTGATTTCGTTTCGTTTTGTGTTTATTGTTATAGTTTAAATTTATTATTTTCTTAATGTTTTCAGGTTTTGTATTCAATAAAAAATTTTAAGAATATTTTAGTAAAATTTTGAAAACTATCCATTTGAACTTAAGTATAATGGAATTTACAAGCGAAAATTTGCTCTTTAGTGAATGTAAGTCAGGTAAATTACTTTCAAAGTGTAAAATCTTTTTATGTTCGTATGTTTAAACGTCATTTGATAAGCTTTAAGAATACTTTGTTTTAAAAGTGTCACTTTTGCTTCATATTTGTGGCAAAATAAAAAAAATCCAGAAAAGCCATTTTAATTGAAGATGTTGATAGTTAAGCACATTTTAATTCTATTTTTTGCATTGATTTAAATAAAAAAAAATACATGACGATATATAAGTATAAAAAACATTAACAGCACTTGACTGAAAGATATTCAAATTTCTGCTTTGTGTTATAGTTTCATAAGTTGATGTTTTTTTAATATTGAGATTTCTTATGTTTAATTCTTATGATCAACATTTGTCTAGACCAGGGTTTCCCAAACTTATATTTAAAAGGATCTCTTATGGAAATTACTAAAGCTATGGCCCCCTACTACAAGATTTCTCGAAAAACTACCATTAATAACATTTTTTTGCTATTTATCATTATTCCTGAAGTATCTAGTATAAGTTTCAAACTGTGGCCCTGTGGCTCTCCCTTTTGCAGCTTATGGCCCAATAAAATTCTTAAAATTTTTGCATAATATCTAGTATAAGTTTCAAAACTACCATTAAAAACGCCTAAGACCCTTTTTTTCGCTCTCCCTCATTAACTCAAGGATATCTATAGTAAGTTTGAAATTGTGACCTCATGTCCCCCTGTGGCCTCTATGCTGTTTATTGCCCTCTAAACTTTTGTAATGCTACTAGGCCCACTTTGGGAAACCCTGGTTTAGTCTGTACAAATCAAGTGGATATTTGGATAAGAAATCTAGGCAGTTAAGTAACCATACGGTTTTTCATTATGAACCTGAATATTCTTGCAGTGATTGTGATCATAAAAGTTATACAAAGGCTCATTTAGCAAAGCATGAAAAAACTCTTGTAGAAGTATAAATTTACTGTCACTTACAGTAGAGTATCATTTTATATATTGTATTCTAAAAAGTTTGGATTAACGAAACTACTGAGATTAAAGATTGAGAAAAAAACTTCAAAAACTTTTAGTTAAACATTTGTATTTGACTTGTAGTTATAAAATTTGATTTTGAATTTTTTTCACTTTTCTGCCTATATTTAAAAAATACCTAGTTGATTTTTTTATTTAAAGAGGTTTTTTTGTACTTTTAGTTGATTATTAGGTAAAATTAAATAGTTTTTTATTTGTCATAACTAAACGATTAAGTTTTTTTTACTCTTAAATATGTTTCCTAATGTGAAATTTTTTAGTATTTGTGTTTTAGTTAAAATACAAACTACATGTTGTTGTTATTTAAGTTAAAATTTAGTACAAATAGATTATGTTTTTCAATTGTTAAAATATGATTAAATTTTGTAAGCATAGATTTGTAAAAAAAAACGTTTTTGTTAAAGTTTACACTTCTTAATAGTACAACTATGAAAACAGGAACATTGTTTATAACTTATAGCTAGGAAAATTTGAAATTTACTAAAGTTTCATTTATAAGTAGAACGTTACTAATAAGTTAATTTTTATTCTTTAAACTTAAAAAATATATCTTTATAAGTTAATAACTTTTACTTCTTTTTTAAATTTTTTGGTTACTAGCGTTAATTTAAAGTAGTGAAAATATTGTTAAATTTATATTTCTATATCGTTTTGTTGTTTTGTATTTGTAGTAATTGTTGAAATAAAATAACTATTTACTTTTGTTTAAATTTTAGGTTTCGTATATAATTAAGTTTTTAGAATCTTTTTTAATAACTTTTGAAAGAATAAAACTTAGTTTTTATATAATGGAATTCACAAGTGAAAATTTGCTGTTTAATGAACGTTAGTTAATTTTGTATATTCTTTTACAAACATTTTATTTCATTTTGATGTTTTTAACTTAATGTTAAAGTTTCATAGTTTAAATTTAAAATTTGTTAAAACAAGCAATATTAAAATTCTTGGGAAAAAAACAGTACTTTAACTATTGTAATAAAAAATCTGTGACATAAATTTTCATCTTGATTATAAAATAATACAACTACTGTACCAAATTAAAGTGTTTACATTTGTATTTTGCACAGTTATCAATTTTCATAAGCTTTACTTTTTTACAGATGTTTCAAACCAAGCAAATATATTACTTATTAACCTGAAAGAAGTAATTGGTAAACTACAAACTGAAAGAAATTACTATAAATTTCAATTTGAAAAACTTAAAATCGAAAAGAAACAACTAATTATTTCAAATCAAAATATGTCAAAAAAAAAATTGCCTTGAAGAAAAACTTAAAACATCAATCACTTTGTAAGTCCCTGTTTTTGCAATTTTTTTTATCTTTAGATTTTACTTTCAGTTAGAGTGTTTTTTAAGTAAACTGATTAGGTTGCTTATGTTGTTTTAGCTCTAAAAATTAACAGTGAAATATAACATAAAAATTTGTTTTATTATTTTTAGTAAAAGTTCTAAAAACAAAATCAACAATCAAGTTAATTCATATCAAGTTGAATCTTCATCAAATGATGTTGATTATGTTGAAATTAATGGGAGCCGATCATTTCTAACCCGCTATCATTTCTAACCCGTTCACTTCTAACCCAATCATTTCTAACCCGATCATTTCTAACCCGATCACTTCTAACCCGATCATTTCTAACCCGATCATTTCTAACCCGATCACTTCTAACCTGATCACTTCTAACCTGATCATTTCTAACCCGATCATTTCTAACCCAATCACTTCTAACCCGATCATTTCTAACCCGATCACTTCTAACCCGATCACTTCTAACCCAATCGTTTCTAACCCGATCACTTCTAAACCGATCATTTCTTACCCGATCACTTCTAACCCGATCATATCTAATCCGATCACTTCTAACCCGATCATTTCAAACAAGATCATTTCTAACCCGATTATTTCTTACCCGATTTACCCCAATCATTTCTAACCCGATCATTTCTAACCCGATCATTTCTAACCTGATCACTTCTAACCAAATCACTTCTAACCCGATCATATCTAACCCATTCTACTTGTTTATTTTATTTCTTAATTTTAATCTAGATTTCTTTAAAAACTAACTAGACTTTATAAAATTATTAAAGAATATTTTTTTAGTTTCTTTAAAACATTACGATTTTAATGTGTTACGTAAAAAACATTGTTAGTATAAACCTTAACTTTAGTATTAAGTAAACACAAGTTTAATTTATTTTTATCACCTTGTTTTTTTATATTTCATCCTACACATAATTTCAATTCTTTTCATTATTTCATATATTTTTGTTCTTTTAATCTACTTTAACAGACGTTAATAATATACAATTCACTAAATCGTTTACTTTACAATGTTTTGAACTATTCTTTGTAGAACTTTAAAGTAAGCAGTTATAACTATATTTAAGATGTATCTTATAATAATTCCCGTGACTGTAATAATTTTATAATAAGCAAATTTTAAAAAGCAAACCTTTAAAATTGTAATATTCAGATACAAAAACCGTTATACTTCGGTCTAAAAACTACAATGTAAGTCTGTTGTAAATGTAGTATTATTTCTGACTAATGTATTAGCGCTTTATAGTAGGTTATTTTTAATTTTCATTTTAATAACTTTTACAAATTGTTATACAACTTGCATAGGCCTATTAAGATAATGGAATTCAAACAAACACTAGTAGAAATTAAATACTTTTGTTATATTAAGTGAATAATCCTGATTTTTAGGTATAACCTAAAAATTAAAACAGTTATGTCGTGTAACAAACTGCAAAGTATGTTACGTCGATTGACCGTCTTGATTTCACATCATTAATAAATTCCTACTTAGTCCTAGAGCAAAAAAATCACTAACAATTAATCAGACATGTTTATTTGTATAACAAGTCCGAGGTTAATCTAATCTCGCCCAGGTAATCTTCTTTAGAATCTTCACTTAAATCTATATAATATACAAAATGTTTGAATTACGACTTAAATTAGTACTTTAGTAGACAATAATATCTTTAAAATTCACTTTATTATGAACAGAGTTGAAATAACGTAAGTATAAACGAAATAAGTACTGATAAACATTTTGAAAAAGAGTAATAAATTAATTATAGTTGAATTAAGTATAACTAGGAGCAGAAGTTTATAAAAACTACATCAAGTTTTTTATTTCCTTTAATCAATTATTTTTTCAGACGATTATTACAAGTAACATATTTACTTTTTATCAAATACAGTAAAGCCAGCTTGAAGTCTATTGACTTTATGCTCGGTGTTTTTTTGCACCTCTAAATTTCTAAAAACGATTTTTGCACCTCTAATTTTTTAGAAACCTATGTTAGAGTTTCACAATACAAACAAACTTTATTATTTTATTATAAATTTTAAAATAATATAGATTAATCAAGTAACTTATACTCATATTTCATATACAATTATCGCTGAATAATCTTAAGTTCTTGTGTTTTCGGAAACTTGTGAAACAATAAATTTTAAAAGATATCAAAAAAAATTTTAAAGAAGTTTTTATTATTAATTGTGTGAAACGGTTTTTGCAATTTTAAATTTTGAAAACTTTTAAATATTTATGATATATTCAAATTTGTTTTTCTCTACATACATCATATTTTGAATGAAAAAAAAAAGCAAAATAATAAGTTTTCGACACTAAATTTTTATAGTTAACTTTATTATATAATATATCTTATTAATTTTTAAATATAATTTACCATTGGTTAAAATAAAGAAAATTGAATTAAAGTTCTAGTAAATGACGGGTTCTAAATATTCAAATACGTCTACCTCTACTTTTGACTTTTTAAAAAGTATACATTTTCGTTTTAAGAATTTAGATTTTAATAATGATAATTTTTAATGAAACCATCATACTAATTACGATTACAAAATTTTATTAACTGTATTATTTCTAGTTTCATATAAACTGGTATTAATATTCTTAAAAAGTTGTATTTTATTTAAATTCGCCTTAAATTTGAATGCAACTTGCCAATCTGGTCTCCATACTTAAAAAATGTATATTAACCATATAGAATCTCTTAAAAGAAAAAGTACGGAGTAGTCTTTAAAGGCTGCAAAACTCATTATATTTCTTACATTGACGACTATTAAAACTTAATACTTAATCTTTAGAATACAGAAGGCTTATAATTTTCCTAATACTTTTTAAAACTAATTAACTACAGTTAATTAATAATCCACTTTTAACTTTATTTGAATAATAAATTACCATGAAAATAAACCATTGATTTATAAACCTCACGAAAATAAACCATTTTAAACCACTGATATAATATGTAGAACTTGGGTAACTCTATAGTTTGATTTTATTAGCAGCGCCTTTCCTCTGTAAATAATATAAGATTTTTCAATATTTTTGATAGATATTTTTTTAACCTGTATTCCTAATGTGCTTTGGAATTTAAATTTAGTGGTTAGTCAATGAACTTGAATTTTTTATTTTTTTTACAATTGTCTGTACCTTTGTTTTAATAATGTTTATTTTAATTGTATCGATTATGCTTTGGCGACAAAAATAATTTATAAAAAAACAATGAAATACCAAACGGTTGCACAAGTGTACAGAACCTAACTCTAAAAGTCAAGATGTGTATATCCGGTTGATTTTTGAACAAGAATAAGTTTTATTAATGAACTTTTGTAGTTTGTTTGAATTCTGACATTCTAGTATGTTCTAAAAGAATTTTATAAAAGTAACCATGAACCTTCTTTTAATAAAGAATTGCGTAATTCAAACTATTTTGCTGATTTCTGCACTAGAATCATTGAAATATTTTACTAAATCGTCTCGATATGTGTTGCTGAAATTTTAAAAGAATGTTTTTTTTTTCTTGAAAAGAAATCGGAAATTAATTCTAAATTGAAAGATTGTGCAACTGTTTTTGGTTTTATTGGAACTCACTGATCGATGAAAGAATTGGATTTAAACTTGCTTATTATGGAGTCAAAACCAAATTTGTTAAAAACCTTCTTCAAATCATAAATTAATCGATTAGTATTATACTTAAGTGTTAAATTCTTTTGCTGATAATCTATAAATATTAGATAAAACTATAGTTTATGATTTTAAGGTATATAAATTTGCGTCTCTTTGTTAAGTGTCATTCAGTTTAAGTGGCCCAGACTTTGATGCCTGGGTGTAGCGTAGAATAAAAAACTTCCCATAGCAATGAATATCAAAAACTAAATTCTAACAAAAGCTATCTGAACATTAAGTTTTAGTTTAAACAAAACAAACTAAATTTTATTAAAAAAAAAATTGTTGAGATTAATTTGTTTTTAAAACCAATCGTTACTTTAAAACAATAATAAACAAATATATTAATACAGATCGGGTTAGTAGTTGTCGGGTTAGATCGGGTTAAAAAAGATCGGGTTAGATATGATCAGGTTAGAAATGATCGGGTTAGAAATGATCGGGTTAGAAATGATCGGGTTAGAAATGATTGGGTTAAACAGGGTTAGAAATGATCGGGTTAGAAATGATCTTGTTTGAAATGATCGGGTTAGAAGTGATCGGGTTAGAAATGATCGGGTTAGAAGTGATCGGGTTAGAAGTGATCAGGTTAGAAATGATCGGGTTAGAAATGATCGGGTTAGAAGTGATCGGGTTAGAAATGATCGGGTTATAAATGATCGGGTTAGAAATAATCGGGTTAGAAGTGATCGGGTTAGAAATGATCGGGTTATAAATGATCGGGTTAGAAGTGATCGGGTTAGAAGTGATCGGGTTAGAAATGATCGGGTTAGAAATAATCGGTTTAGAAGTGATCGGGTTAGAAATGAACGGGTTAGAAATGATAGCGAGTTAGAAATGATAGTAAACCGAAATTAATAGTAATTCTGTTAATACTGAAAAGTGTAAGTAATCTTTGTATGAAGTTACTTTATAAACAGTACTAATTTATGACTGATTTTTATGTATTCAGAAAAATAATAGATCAGGGAAATTTTTTTTTGTTTAACCTTAACTTATAAAGAGTTCATGTACGATAAAAAATGTTGTGTTTTTTTTATTTAGTTTTACTTAAGCTCTTTTTTATTATAGGTCTAATCACAACTGCTTGTATGAAAACTGGTCAGATTAATAGATCCTTTATAGACGTAAAAACTGAAGAAAATAATTCACGTAAAATGCATGATTCTCAAAATAGCAGTACAAATAAACAAAGTAAAGGTAAAAATTATAATTTCAAAACTATAATAAAAAAATCTTACTAACAATTACTTGTAAAGATTGTATCAAATTTCAAATGAAAGATGAAAAGTTGCAGAAGTCTAAGGATCAGGTTGGTAGCTTCTTAAATCTAGTGGTGAGTTTTGTTGTTTTATTTTGTATAAAAAAGTCTTAAATTGATTATTTTAAGAGCTTTAAATGTAATCTTGAAATAATTTTTGCTTTTTTTATATAAAGTTTATTTTTTGTAAGTTAGTATTTTTAAAATATGTAGTTTATCATGAAATTTATGTAGATTTTTGTAGAATTATAGTCATTATATTTTGTATTATTTCAATGACATTGTTATTTTGTTCGTTTTATCATGAAACATAACGCAATTTTTAATGGTGTTGTTATAAAAGAATACATGTGTGTTTTGAAATCTTTTTGAAATTTTACTATTTATCTTTCTAGGGTTCAAATCTTAAAACTATTATTTCAAACATTAATAAAATAAACTAGTTTTATTAATTTTTTTTAACCAAAAGAAAATATTTACAGAACAACAATTCAATTGTCAATATCAGAGAAAATATTCCACTAAATCTTCTTTTAATAAATACATGAAAATTCATGACGAATCAAAAGGTTTCAAGTGTGATGTTTGTTTAAAAGTATTTCCTAGCAAATATAAGTTTACAAGACATTACAGAACACACACTGAAGAAAAACCATTTGCTTGTCAAATAAGTGATAAAAAGTATACACAAAAAAGCACATTAATTCAACATCAATCTACTCACAGTGATATTAGAAATTTTAAGTGCTCTATTTGTCCAGAAGGTAGATATTTTATAACTAAGTTTCATTTGAATAAACACATGGTTTATCATTATGAACATAAATATACTTGCAGTAATTATGATCATAAAAGTTATACAAAAGCTAATTTAGCAAGGCATATTAAAACTCATAGTGAAAAGTAAATCATTCTGCTGTTTTGAACATTTTTAATTGTTATCAATAACTTTATTTATAAAAAAAAAGTTTCCAAAGATAATTAGCATTATTGTGGTCTAAATGTAGAAAATGACTTTTTACACCGGGAAATTTCTAATAAAACTATGTTTTATATTTAGATACTGGAAAAGAACTCTACAGTTTAGTATTTTTCTTGCAAGACTGTTTATTTAAATTTATTTAAAACAAACTACATATTAGTTTAAATGTGTTTAAAAGTAAATTTTATAAGAATAATTAACATAATATTTTGTTAAATAGTTTATACTTTATATTAAGTTTGTGCTTATAATATAATTATGTTTTACTTTGTTGAAAACATATATCCCTTTGTAAAATTTTTTAGTATTTGTTTTTTTTTTAGTTAAAATAATAAATGAGCTACTTCTTATATGTAACTAGTTATTTAATATTAATGTATCTAAGTGGTGTTTTTTATGTCAATGTATGTTAAATATAAGTAGGCAAAATTTAAAAAAGAAGTTTTTCGTTACAATTTCTACAAGTTAACATTTTAACTATGAAGGCAGAAATATTGTTTAATATTTTTAGCTGAAATTATTTAAAACTTTTTTACTTAGTTTGTATAAATCACGTTAAGTAATTAGTATTTTTAATGTTTAATTTTTCTACTTTTTAAAGTTATTTAAATTTGTGTAACTTAAGTAGTTTTTAAAGTAGTGACAATAAAGTTTTACAAAGTAATAATATCTTAGTTTGTTCTTTATCTTTATCGTTTAAATTAAAATAGTTGTTCACTTTCTTTAAATTTTAGGTTTTGTATATACTTAGGTATCTTGAAACTCCATCAAATAAGTTTTAAATATATACAACTGAATTTTAATATAATGGAAAACACAAGTGAAAACTGACTGTTTAATGAAGGTTAATTAATTGTCATTTTGTTTAACAAACATTTTAGTTATTTTTGATGTTTTTGAACTTAATGTTCTATTTTTATAACTTAAATTTTAACTTGTTATAACAATCAATATTAATTCTTAAAAAAAAAAGTAAATTTACAAATGTTATATAAAAACCTATGACATAAAATTTTAACTGGGTATAAAGTAATATAACTTCTGTACCAATTATGGCGTTTAATTTTTTTTTGCACAAGTAACATTTTATATAAACTGTACTTTTTTACAGATGTTTTAATCCAAGCTAGTTTATTACTTATTAATCTAAAAGAAGTAATTGGTAAGTTACTAGCTGAAAGCAATTATTTCAAAACTAAAGTAGAAAAACTTCAAATAGAAAAGCAACAACTAGTAATTTCAAATAAAATTCTGTCAAAAAAAGTGTATTTTCATTAGCATTAACAACATTCATTTTGTGAGTTATAGTGTTTATATTTAAGTATATATTTGTACATAGTTCCAGTTTTCAATGTTAATTATTGTTTGTAGCAACCTAATTAAAATGTTTATGTATTTTAAGCTTATTAACTAAAAAATAAATTAATTAATTAAGTATTTGTTTTAGCAAAAGTTCTGACAACAAATTTACAATGTAGTTAATTCAGATCAAAGTGAATCTTCACTAAAAAATTTTGAAGATAATAAAAATATTGATAAATCAGTTAATAGTGTAAACTGTAAGTTACTTAACTTGTTTTTGCATTAATATTTATAGCTCATTATTTAGAGATTAATGTTGATAATTTATAGAACTGATTAATTACAAAAAAAATCTTTTAATTACCTCTAGTTTTAAAATATTATATACTAATAAAATTAAATGTATCTTTTATGGTTTATTTTCATTCAGTTTAACTCCAAATTCATAATTTTTATAGATCTAAATTTAACTAATCTTTTTTCAAACTGGTCAGTTAAAAGCATCTCTTAAAAAAGTACAAACTGAAGAAAATATTTCATACAAAGTGCATGAATCTCAAACTAACAATTCAAACAAACGTTATATAAATATTATGAAATTGTAATTAAAAAGATGTTTGCTAGTATTTTTTTAGTTTATACCTGATCTCCAGTTTTAAATAAAAAATACCAAGTTAGTGGTCGAGTTAGTACCTCTCCCAAACTTAAAGTTACAATTTTTTATTCTTAAAAAAAATCCTAACTAAAGTGCTTACTTTGTTTATTACAATAATACTTTTTGAAAAAAGTTAGTATTTATAGTATATTTATAATTTACTATAAAAACCTGTATAACTTAAATTAGATAAAATTGTATTATTATCTATGGCACAATAAATTTTCACTTTTAATACTGAATCATAACCTTAATATAAACGACATTTATAAAAAAAGATAATCATGCATTTTTTTCAATGGTTTGTTTTATTTGTTTTTACACTAAGAATAGTTTTAGTGTTATCCATAATATATAAGATATGGGTATTTTCACTGGACCTGTATGTTTTAAATTTTATTCCAAATTTTTACGGAAAAACAATCTAATTGTCAAGTATGTTATAGAAAATACTGAACCAAAGTTTCCCTTAATAAATATATGTAACTTCATGACGAATCAAAAAGTTTCAACTGTGATGTTTGTATGAAAATATTCTTAGCAAATGTAAGTTTACAACTCATTACAGAACACATACTGGAGAAAAATATTTTGCTTGTCAAATATGCGATAGAAATTTTCATTAAAAATTACATTAGTTCAACATCAAACTACTGATATAAAAGAAACGCCTTTTGCTTGTCAAGTGTGCGATAAAAAAATTCTTGTAAATCTGTATTAGTTCGACATCAAGATACTCAAAGTGATAATTTCAAATGTTCTAATTGTCCAGAAGGTAGATTTTTTAAATCAAAACAACATCTAAGCCAGCACATAGTGTTTTACTATGAACCTAAATTTTCTTGCAGTCACTGTAATCATAAAAGTTTAACCTCAAGTGAATTGGCAAAGCATATAAACACTCATGTTAAAAAATAATTTCAAATGTTTATATTCTAATCTTTTCTTTTTTATTACTGTGAAAAGTGTTTACATTTTAATCAAAATAAGTTAAAATTAATTAATTTCCATTTACATTAATAAAACAAACATTCTAGTATATAAACAAACAAATTGATTAGTTATTAAATATAATTACTTTTATTGTTTGCTAATAGAACTTCAAGCTAAAAGTTTATATCAAGTATTCTTTTAGTTAACTCACTGTATTAAAGTTGTAAACAAAATTTCTTAAAAATATTAATTTATTGCTACATAGTTTTTAGAAGAATTTTTTAGAATTAGAACAAGTTTTTGTATTTTTTTTATTTATTAAATACCAATATCCATTTTATAATTAATCCTTTTTTTCATGTATTTTAGAACTACAAGTAGATATTTTTGTTGAATTTTAAAAAAGAGGATTTAAATAATTTTTTATTATCTTTTTTATTTGCTTTAATTTTAAAAAATATAAAGCAGTATTATTGAAACAAGCCTTCATTAAAATAGGTGGCTCGTTATTTTTGACTGCTAAGCTTATTACTCATTTCTGTTGTTTAAATTGAATAGCTTGCTTATCTACTATTGTTTAAATTTCATATTTGTTAGTTTACTTCCAAGATTTTTCAACTTGATAAATAGTTTTTGAAACAAATTTAAGTGAATTCCTACATAATGGAAATAATAGTTGAAAATTTGCTAACTAATATAAGTTAGTATTTTTATATGTTTAACTCAATAATTTTTTAGATATACTTATATTTCTTCAACTTGCTTAGATCAATTTATTATAGACCGTTTGTTCTAATTTTTTTATATTTTCATATTAAAAAGCTTAGTTAAAATCATTTACACATAGATTGTGTTTTTTTATAAGCATAGATTTATAAAAAGATTTTGTTAAAATTTATACTAGTTTATAGAACAACTAAGAAAACATGAGTATTTTTTAAAACTTTTCTTAAAACTTCTAAACTCTAAAACCTCTAAACTTTTAAATTTTCAAAACGGTTTAAAAAATTTGAATTAGTAACATTTAAATCAGTAAACTTTAAATGCCACTGGTATACATACATTTTTATTGTTTAGATACTTACAGAAAAACAACTTATTTGTCAATTTGTCATAAAAAAATGTTTTGCCAGATATTCTCTTAATCAACACATGAAAGTTCAAGATGATTTTAAAAATAATAAGTGTGATGTTTGTTTGAAAGTATTTTCATTATTACATTACAGAACACGTACTGGAGATAAACATTTTGTTTGTCAAATATATGACAGAAAGTTGGCCTTAAAAGTAATTAAGTTTAACCTCAAGCTACTCATATTAAAGAAAAAAGTTTTGCTTGTCAATTGTTTTGATTGTCAAAATTATAAAAATTTGCTTCAATTAAAGAAAATCGTTAATATGTTAAACATGATATTTTTGATATGCATGTAAACGTGAAGACAGCTCGACAAATTTTAAGTATCTCATCAAGCTGTCATAGCTGTTAACATCTTAAAGTTCAAAAGAATCGGCAAGCTTTGTTTGTAGTTAACGCTATTACTGATTTGGTTTTTGCATTTAACCGAGTCAGCTAAGTTTTTTGAAATCAGGCCGAGGTCATTGTGAGCGTCGTCTTCTAATTTTCAGTTCATTTAAATGTTTGGAGTTTTTTTTTTATTAAGCATAATGTGTGATTTTTTTTATAATTCTGTCAGTACTTGTGTTTGGGCCACCCCTTCATACTCCGTTAATTTGACAGCTATTGCAAAAACTTTTTATTCGCGTGTTGCCTATTGCTTAAGCTTCGTTCTGACAAATTTTTTCGTGGTTTTATTGATCTTCAGTTGGTCTATGTCGTTTTTCAAGTGGGTCCCTTTCAGAAGCCATCTTGTAAAACATAAGACCTCATAACTTGCTCAATTTTAACGCAATTTGGATAATTTTTTTTTTGTGTATTTTTTAACGGGGAAGCCGAAAATAGTATTCTCCACTACCTTATAAGTATTCTGTAAGCCACAGTTTAAAAAAATGACAATTTTTAGCATAATTTTAATTTCAACTGAAATTTCTAGCATTAACAAAGGGGATTTTCCCGTACTCAGCATTTTTAAATTTTTTATCAAGAAAGTATCAAGTCATACATTTGTTGAGTAAAAATTTGCTTCAATTAAAGAAAATCGTTAATATGGTAAACATGATATTTTTGATATGCAGGTAAACGTTAAGACAGCTCGACAAATTTTAAGTATCTCATCAAGCTGCCATAGCTGTTAACATCTTTAAGTTCAAAAGAATCGTCAAGCTTTGTTTGTAGTTAACGCTATTACTGATTTGGTTTTTGCATTTAATCGAGTCAGCTAAGAGCAATTTGATTTTGATGATCAGTATGAGTTTATAAAAAAGTAATTGCATCCTTGTTGGTGATACTTACTTTATTCAATATTTGAATATGCTTCACAAACAAACTACCTTATTTACTACCACAAGCGTGCATGTAATTGTTTGTGATTGACGTCATAGTTAAAACACCACTAGTTGGCGCCCCGCCTGCACACTGATTGTGAGAACTTAGAATAATCTGAATAAACATATAGAATTTATGATGTCAACACTTTTGAAAAAGTTTAAAAACTTTTTAAAAGTACTTATAAAGTGTTTAAAGTTTTTGATTTGAATAAAAGAAACAACTAGTCTTTCCTCAAAGACATCATCGTCAATAAAATCGAAAACAAATGATGAAGTTGATTTTTCATTTCAATTGTTCAACTTATTTAAAAACTAGACTTAAGGAAACATTTAAAGTTATAATTTCAACAATGAAAGTCTACTGATTTGTCAGCTTTTGTGGTCGAGTAAAAAAAAATTAATACAATTAGTACCTGTTTTTCGGACCAATTCGTAAACAGGCAAAAAAGCACGTCAGCGGTTGAATTTTGGTGTTCCAACCCGAACAAGCACACCCGAAAAGTTTTTTGAAATCAGGTCGAGGTCATTGTGAGCGTCGTCTTCTAATTTTCAGTTCATTTAAATGTTTGGAGTTTTTTTTATTAAACATAATGTGTGATTTTTTTATAATTCTGTCAGTACTTGTGTTTGGGCCACCCCTTCATACTCCGTTAATTTGACAGCTATTGCAAAAAATTTTTTTTCGCGTGTTGCCTATTGCTTAAGCTTCGTTCTGACAAATTTTTTCGTGGTTTTATTGATCTTCAGATGGTCTATGTCGTTTTTCAAGTGGGTCCCTTTCAGAAGCCATCTTGTAAAACATAAGACCTCATAACTTGCTCAATTTTAATGCAATTTGGATAATTTTTTTTTTTTGTATATTTTTTAACAGGGAAGCCGAAAATAGTATTCTCCACTACCTTATAAGTATTCTGTAAGCCACAGTTTAAAGTTTATGATTCGAATAAAAGAAACAACTAGTCTTTCCTTAAAAACATCATGATCAGTAAAATCGAAAACAAATGATGAAGTTGATTTTTCATTTCAATTGTTAAACTTATTTAAAAACTATACTTAAGGAAACATTAAAATTATAATCGCAACAATGAAAGTCTACTGGTTTGTCAGTTTTTGTGGTCGAGTGAAAACTAATTAATACAACTAGTCCCTGCTTTTCGGGCCAATTCGTAAACAGGCCAAAAAAGCACGTCAGCTGTTGAATTTTGGTTTTCCAACCCGGACAAGCACACCCGAAAAGTTTTTGGAAATCAAGCCGAGGTCATTGTGAGCGTCGTCTTTTAAATTTCAGTTCATTTAAATGTTTGGATTTCTTTTTATTAAGCATAATGTGTGATTTTTTTATAATTCTGTCAGTACTTGTGTTTGGGCCACCCCTTCATACTCCGTTAATTTGACAGCTATTGCAAAAACTTTTTCTTCGCGTGTTGCCTATTGCTTAAGCTTCGTTCTGACAAATTTTTATGTGGTTTTATTGATTTTCAGTTGGTCTATGTCGTTTTTCAAGTGGGTCCCTTTCAGAAGCCATCTTGTAAAACAAAAGACCTCATAACTTGCTCAATTTTAACGCAAATTGGATAATTTTTTTTTTTGTGTATTTTTTAACAGGGAAGCCGAAAATAGTATTCTCCACTACCTTATAAGTATTCTGTAAGCCACAGTTTAAAAAAATGACAATTTTTAGCATAATTTCAATTTCAACTTAAATTTCTAGCATTAACAAAGGGGATTTACCCGTACTCAGCATTTTTGAATTTTTTATCAAGAAAGTATCAAGTCATAAATTTGTTGAGTAAAAATTTGCTTCAATTAAAGAAAATCGTTAAAATGTTAAACATGATATTTTTGATATGCATGTAAACGTGAAGACAGCTAGACAAATTTTAAGTATCTCATCAAGCTGCCATAGCTGTTAACATCTTTAAGTTCAAAAGAATCGTCAAGCTTTGTTTGTAGTTAACGCTATTACTGATTTGGTTTTTGCATTTAACCGAGTCAGCTAAGAGCAATTTGATTTTGATGATCAGTATGAGTTTATAAAAAAGTAATTGCTTCCTTGTTGGTGATACTTACCTTATTCAATATTTGAATATGCTTCACAAACAAACTACCTTATTTACTACCACAAGCGTGCATGTCATTGTTTGTGATTGACGTCATAGTTAAAACACCACTAGTTGGCTCCCCGCCTGCACACTGATTGTGAGAACTTAGAATAATCTGAATAAACATATAGAATTTATGATGTCAACAACTTTGAGAAAATTTAAAAACTTTTTAAAAGTACTTATAAAGTATTTAAAGTTTTTGATTTGAATAAAAGAAACAATTAGTCTTTCCTCAAAGACATCATCGTCAATAAAATCGAAAACAAATGATGAAGTTGATATTCTGTTTCATTTGTTCAACTTATTTAAAAACTGTACTTAAGGAAACATTTAAAGTTATAATTTCAACAATGAAAGTCTACTGATTTGTCAGCTTTTGTGGTCGAGTAAAAAAAAAATTAATACAATTAGTACCTGTTTTTCGGGCCAATTCGTAAACAGGCCAAAAAAGCACGTCAGCTGTTGAATTTTGGTTTTCCAACCCGGACAAGCACACCCGAAAAGTTTTTGGAAATCAGGCCGAGGTCATTGTGAGCGTCGTCTTCTAATTTTCAGTTCATTTAAATGTTTGGAGTTTTTTTTTATTAAGCATAATGTGTGATTTTTTTTATAATTCTGTCAGTACTTGTGTTTGGGCCACCCCTTCATACTCCGTTAATTTGACAGCTATTGCAAAAACTTTTTATTCGCGTGTTGCCTATTGCTTAAGCTTCGTTCTGACAAATTTTTTCGTGGTTTTATTGATCTTCAGTTGGTCTATGTCGTTTTTCAAGTGGGTCCCTTTCAGAAGCCATCTTGTAAAACATAAGACCTCATAACTTGCTCAATTTTAACGCAATTTGGATAATTTTTTTTTTGTGTATTTTTTAACGGGGAAGCCGAAAATAGTATTCTCCACTACCTTATAAGTATTCTGTAAGCCACAGTTTAAAAAAATGACAATTTTTAGCATAATATTAATTTCAACTGAAATTTCTAGCATTAACAAAGGGGATTTTCCCGTACTCAGCATTTTTGAATTTTTTATCAAGAAAGTATCAAGTCATACATTTGTTGAGTAAAAATTTGCTTCAATTAAAGAAAATCGTTAATATGGTAAACATGATATTTTTGATATGCAGGTAAACGTTAAGACAGCTCGACAAATTTTAAGTATCTCATCAAGCTGCCATAGCTGTTAACATCTTTAAGTTCAAAAGAATCGTCAAGCTTTGTTTGTAGTTAACGCTATTACTGATTTGGTTTTTGCATTTAACCGAGTCAGCTAAGAGCAATTTGATTTTGATGATCAGTATGAGTTTATAAAAAAGTAATTGCTTCCTTGTTGGTGATACTTACTTTATTCAATATTTGAATATGCTTCACAAACAAACTACCTTATTTACTACCACAAGCGTGCATGTCATTGTTTGTGATTGACGTCATAGTTAAAACACCACTAGTTGGCTCCCCGCCTGCACACTGATTGTGAGAACTTAGAATAATCTGAATAAACATATAGAATTTATGATGTCAACAACTTTGAGAAAATTTAAAAACTTTTTAAAAGTACTTATAAAGTATTTAAAGTTTTTGATTTGAATAAAAGAAACAATTAGTCTTTCCTCAAAGACATCATCGTCAATAAAATCGAAAACAAATGATGAAGTTGATATTCTGTTTCATTTGTTCAACTTATTTAAAAACTGTACTTAAGGAAACATTTAAAGTTATAATTTCAACAATGAAAGTCTACTGATTTGTCAGCTTTTGTGGTCGAGTAAAAAAAAAATTAATACAATTAGTACCTGTTTTTCGAGCCAATTCGTAAACAGGCCAAAAAAGCACGTCAGCTGTTGAATTTTGGTTTTCCAACCCGGACAAGCACACCCGAAAAGTTTTTGGAAATCAGGCCGAGGTCATTGTGAGCGTCGTCTTCTAACTTTCAGTTCATTTAAATGTTTGGATTTCTTTTTATTGAGCATAATGTGTGATTTTTTTAATAATTCTGTCAGTATTTGTGTTTGGGCCACCCCTTCATACTCCGTTAACTTGACAGCTATTGCGAAAACTTTTTTTTTGCTTGTTGCCTATTGCTTAAGCTTCGTTCTGACGAATTTTTTCTTGGTTTTATTGATTTTCAGTTGGTCTATGTCGTTTTTCAAGTGGGTCCCTTTCAGAAGCCATCTTGTAAAACATAAAACCTCATAACTTGCTCAATTTTAACGCAATTGGATATTTTTTTTTTTTTTTTGTGTATTTTTTAACGAGGAAGCCGAAAATAGTATTCTCCACTACCTTTTAAGTATTCTGTAGGCCACAGTTTTAAAAAATGACAATTTTTAGCATAATTTCAATTTCAACAGAAATTTCTAGCACTAACAAAGGGGATTTTCCCGTACTCAGCATTTTTAATTTTTTTATCAAGAAAGTATCAAGTCATAAACTTTTTGAGTAAAAATTTGCTTCAATTAAAGAAAATCGTTAAAATGTTAAACATGATGTTTTTGATATGCATGTAAACGTGAAGACAGCTCGAAAAATTTTAAGTATCTCATCAAGCTGCCATAGCTGTTAACATCTTAAAGTTCAAAATAATCGGCAAACTTTGTTTTTAGTTCACACGCTATAACTGATTTGGTTTTTGCAATTAACCGAATCAGCTAAGAGCAATTTGATTTTGATGATTAGTATAAGTTAATAAAAAAGGAATTGCTTCCTTGTTGGTGATACTTACCTTATTCAATATTTGAATATGCTTCACAAACAAACTACCTTATTTACTACCACAAGCGTGCATGTCATTGTTTGTGACTGACGTCATAATTAAAACACCACTAGTTGGCGCCCCGCCTGCACATTGATTGTGAGAACTTAGAATAAACATATAGAATTTATGATGTCAACAGACTTAAAAAAAATTAAAAACTTTTTAAAAGTTCTTTTAAAGTATTTAAAGTTTATGATTCGAATAAAAGAAACAACTAGTCTTTCCTCAAAAACATCATAATCAGTAAAATCGAAAACAAATGATGAAGTTGATTTTTCATTTCAATAGTTCAACTTATTTAAAAACTATACTTAAGGAAACATTAAAATTATAATTGCAACAATGAAAGTCTACTGGTTTGTCAGTTTTTGTGGTCGAGTGAAAACTAATTAATACAACTAGTCCCTGCTTTTCGGGCCAATTCGTAAACAGGCCAAAAAAGCACGTCAGCGGTTGAACTTTGGTTTTCCAACCCGGACAAGCACACCCGAAAAGTTTTTTGAAATCAGGCCGAAGTCATTTTGAGCGTCGTCTTCTAACTTTCAGTTCATTTAAATGTTTGGATTTCTTTTTATTAAGCATAATGTGTGATTTTTTTAATAATTCTGTCAGTATTTGTGTTTGGGCCACCCCTTCATACTCCGTTAACTTGACAGCTATTGCGAAAACTTTTTTTTTGCTTGTTGCCTATTGCTTAAGCTTCGTTCTGACGAATTTTTTCTTGGTTTTATTGATTTTCAGTTGGTCTATGTCGTTTTTCAAGTGGGTCCCTTTCAGAAGCCATCTTGTAAAACATAAAACCTCATAACTTGCTCAATTTTAACGCAATTGGATATTTTTTTTTTTTTTTGTGTATTTTTTAACGAGGAAGCCGAAAATAGTATTCTCCACTACCTTTTAAGTATTCTGTAGGCCACAGTTTTAAAAAATGACAATTTTTAGCATAATTTCAATTTCAACAGAAATTTCTAGCACTAACAAAGGGGATTTTCCCGTACTCAGCATTTTTAATTTTTTTATCAAGAAAGTATCAAGTCATAAACTTTTTGAGTAAAAATTTGCTTCAATTAAAGAAAATCGTTAAAATGTTAAACATGATGTTTTTGATATGCATGTAAACGTGAAGACAGCTCGAAAAATTTTAAGTATCTCATCAAGCTGCCATAGCTGTTAACATCTTAAAGTTCAAAATAATCGGCAAACTTTGTTTTTAGTTCACACGCTATAACTGATTTGGTTTTTGCAATTAACCGAATCAGCTAAGAGCAATTTGATTTTGATGATTAGTATAAGTTAATAAAAAAGGAATTGCTTCCTTGTTGGTGATACTTACCTTATTCAATATTTGAATATGCTTCACAAACAAACTACCTTATTTACTACCACAAGCGTGCATGTCATTGTTTGTGACTGACGTCATAATTAAAACACCACTAGTTGGCGCCCCGCCTGCACATTGATTGTGAGAACTTAGAATAAACATATAGAATTTATGATGTCAACAGACTTAAAAAAAATTAAAAACTTTTTAAAAGTTCTTTTAAAGTATTTAAAGTTTATGATTCGAATAAAAGAAACAACTAGTCTTTCCTCAAAAACATCATAATCAGTAAAATCAAAAACAAATGATGAAGTTGATTTTTCATTTCAATAGTTCAACTTATTTAAAAACTATACTTAAGGAAACATTAAAATTATAATTGCAACAATGAAAGTCTACTGGTTTGTCAGTTTTTGTGGTCGAGTGAAAACTAATTAATACAACTAGTCCCTGCTTTTCGGGCCAATTCGTAAACAGGCCAAAAAAGCACGTCAGCGGTTGAACTTTGGTTTTCCAACCCGGACAAGCACACCCGAAAAGTTTTTTGAAATCAGGCCGAAGTCATTTTGAGCGTCGTCTTCTAACTTTCAGTTCATTTAAATGTTTGGATTTCTTTTTATTAAGCATAATGTGTGATTTTTTTAATAATTCTGTCAGTATTTGTGTTTGGGCCACCCCTTCATACTCCGTTAACTTGACAGCTATTGCGAAAACTTTTTTTTTGCTTGTTGCCTATTGCTTAAGCTTCGTTCTGACGAATTTTTTCTTGGTTTTATTGATTTTCAGTTGGTCTATGTCGTTTTTCAAGTGGGTCCCTTTCAGAAGCCATCTTGTAAAACATAAAACCTCATAACTTGCTCAATTTTAACGCAATTGGATATTTTTTTTTTTTTTTTGTGTATTTTTTAACGAGGAAGCCGAAAATAGTATTCTCCACTACCTTTTAAGTATTCTGTAGGCCACAGTTTTAAAAAATGACAATTTTTAGCATAATTTCAATTTCAACAGAAATTTCTAGCACTAACAAAGGGGATTTTCCCGTACTCAGCATTTTTAATTTTTTTATCAAGAAAGTATCAAGTCATAAACTTTTTGAGTAAAAATTTGCTTCAATTAAAGAAAATCGTTAAAATGTTAAACATGATGTTTTTGATATGCATGTAAACGTGAAGACAGCTCGAAAAATTTTAAGTATCTCATCAAGCTGCCATAGCTGTTAACATCTTAAAGTTCAAAATAATCGGCAAACTTTGTTTTTAGTTCACACGCTATAACTGATTTGGTTTTTGCAATTAACCGAATCAGCTAAGAGCAATTTGATTTTGATGATTAGTATAAGTTAATAAAAAAGGAATTGCTTCCTTGTTGGTGATACTTACCTTATTCAATATTTGAATATGCTTCACAAACAAACTACCTTATTTACTACCACAAGCGTGCATGTCATTGTTTGTGACTGACGTCATAATTAAAACACCACTAGTTGGCGCCCCGCCTGCACATTGATTGTGAGAACTTAGAATAAACATATAGAATTTATGATGTCAACAGACTTAAAAAAAATTAAAAACTTTTTAAAAGTTCTTTTAAAGTATTTAAAGTTTATGATTCGAATAAAAGAAACAACTAGTCTTTCCTCAAAAACATCATAATCAGTAAAATCGAAAACAAATGATGAAGTTGATTTTTCATTTCAATAGTTCAACTTATTTAAAAACTATACTTAAGGAAACATTAAAATTATAATTGCAACAATGAAAGTCTACTGGTTTGTCAGTTTTTGTGGTCGAGTGAAAACAAATTAATACAACTAGTCCCTGCTTTTCGGGCCAATTCGTAAACAGGCCAAAAAAGCACGTCAGCGGTTGAACTTTGGTTTTCCAACCCGGACAAGCACACCCGAAAAGTTTTTTGAAATCAGGCCGAAGTCATTTTGAGCGTCGTCTTCTAACTTTCAGTTCATTTAAATGTTTGGATTTCTTTTTATTAAGCATAATGTGTGATTTTTTTTATAATTCTGTCAGTATTTGTGTTTGGGCGACCCCTTCATACTCCGTTAACTTGACAGCTATTGCGAAAACTTTTTTTTTGCTTGTTGCCTATTGCTTAAGCTTCGTTCTGACGAATTTTTTCTTGGTTTTATTGATTTTCAGTTGGTCTATGTCGTTTTTCAAGTGGGTCCCTTTCAGAAGCCATCTTGTAAAACATAAAACCTCATAACTTGCTCAATTTTAACGCAATTGGATATTTTTTTTTTTTTTTTGTGTATTTTTTAACGAGGAAGCCGAAAATAGTATTCTCCACAACCTTTTAAGTATTCTGTAGGCCACAGTTTTAAAAAATGACAATTTTTAGCATAATTTCAATTTCAACAGAAATTTCTAGCACTAACAAAGGGGATTTTCCCGTACTCAGCATTTTTAATTTTTTTATCAAGAAAGTATCAAGTCATAAACTTTTTGAGTAAAAATTTGCTTCAATTAAAGAAAATCGTTAAAATGTTAAACATGATGTTTTTGATATGCATGTAAACGTGAAGACAGCTCGAAAAATTTTAAGTATCTCATCAAGCTGCCATAGCTGTTAACATCTTAAAGTTCAAAATAATCGGCAAACTTTGTTTTTAGTTCACACGCTATAACTGATTTGGTTTTTGCAATTAACCGAATCAGCTAAGAGCAATTTGATTTTGATGATTAGTATAAGTTAATAAAAAAGGAATTGCTTCCTTGTTGGTGATACTTACCTTATTCAATATTTGAATATGCTTCACAAACAAACTACCTTATTTACTACCACAAGCGTGCATGTCATTGTTTGTGACTGACGTCATAATTAAAACACCACTAGTTGGCGCCCCGCCTGCACATTGATTGTGAGAACTTAGAATAAACATATAGAATTTATGATGTCAACAGACTTAAAAAAAATTAAAAACTTTTTAAAAGTTCTTTTAAAGTATTTAAAGTTTATGATTCGAATAAAAGAAACAACTAGTCTTTCCTCAAAAACATCATAATCAGTAAAATCGAAAACAAATGATGAAGTTGATTTTTCATTTCAATAGTTCAACTTATTTAAAAACTATACTTAAGGAAACATTAAAATTATAATTGCAACAATGAAAGTCTACTGGTTTGTCAGTTTTTGTGGTCGAGTGAAAACAAATTAATACAACTAGTCCCTGCTTTTCGGGCCAATTCGTAAACAGGCCAAAAAAGCACGTCAGCGGTTGAACTTTGGTTTTCCAACCCGGACAAGCACACCCGAAAAGTTTTTTGAAATCAGGCCGAAGTCATTTTGAGCGTCGTCTTCTAACTTTCAGTTCATTTAAATGTTTGGATTTCTTTTTATTAAGCATAATGTGTGATTTTTTTTATAATTCTGTCAGTATTTGTGTTTGGGCCACCCCTTCATACTCCGTTAACTTGACAGCTATTGCGAAAACTTTTTTTTTGCTTGTTGCCTATTGCTTAAGCTTCGTTCTGACGAATTTTTTCTTGGTTTTATTGATTTTCAGTTGGTCTATGTCGTTTTTCAAGTGGGTCCCTTTCAGAAGCCATCTTGTAAAACATAAAACCTCATAACTTGCTCAATTTTAACGCAATTGGATATTTTTTTTTTTTTTTTGTGTATTTTTTAACGAGGAAGCCGAAAATAGTATTCTCCACAACCTTTTAAGTATTCTGTAGGCCACAGTTTTAAAAAATGACAATTTTTAGCATAATTTCAATTTCAACAGAAATTTCTAGCACTAACAAAGGGGATTTTCCCGTACTCAGCATTTTTAATTTTTTTATCAAGAAAGTATCAAGTCATAAACTTTTTGAGTAAAAATTTGCTTCAATTAAAGAAAATCGTTAAAATGTTAAACATGATGTTTTTGATATGCATGTAAACGTGAAGACAGCTCGAAAAATTTTAAGTATCTCATCAAGCTGCCATAGCTGTTAACATCTTAAAGTTCAAAATAATCGGCAAACTTTGTTTTTAGTTCACACGCTATAACTGATTTGGTTTTTGCAATTAACCGAATCAGCTAAGAGCAATTTGATTTTGATGATTAGTATAAGTTAATAAAAAAGGAATTGCTTCCTTGTTGGTGATACTTACCTTATTCAATATTTGAATATGCTTCACAAACAAACTACCTTATTTACTACCACAAGCGTGCATGTCATTGTTTGTGACTGACGTCATAATTAAAACACCACTAGTTGGCGCCCCGCCTGCACATTGATTGTGAGAACTTAGAATAAACATATAGAATTTATGATGTCAACAGACTTAAAAAAAATTAAAAACTTTTTAAAAGTTCTTTTAAAGTATTTAAAGTTTATGATTCGAATAAAAGAAACAACTAGTCTTTCCTCAAAAACATCATAATCAGTAAAATCGAAAACAAATGATGAAGTTGATTTTTCATTTCAATAGTTCAACTTATTTAAAAACTATACTTAAGGAAACATTAAAATTATAATTGCAACAATGAAAGTCTACTGGTTTGTCAGTTTTTGTGGTCGAGTGAAAACAAATTAATACAACTAGTCCCTGCTTTTCGGGCCAATTCGTAAACAGGCCAAAAAAGCACGTCAGCGGTTGAACTTTGGTTTTCCAACCCGGACAAGCACACCCGAAAAGTTTTTTGAAATCAGGCCGAAGTCATTTTGAGCGTCGTCTTCTAACTTTCAGTTCATTTAAATGTTTGGATTTCTTTTTATTAAGCATAATGTGTGATTTTTTTTATAATTCTGTCAGTATTTGTGTTTGGGCGACCCCTTCATACTCCGTTAACTTGACAGCTATTGCGAAAACTTTTTTTTCGCTTGTTGCCTATTGCTTAAGCTTCGTTCTGACGAATTTTTTCTTGGTTTTATTGATTTTCAGTTGGTCTATGTCGTTTTTCAAGTGGGTCCCTTTCAGAAGCCATCTTGTAAAACATAAAACCTCATAACTTGCTCAATTTTAACGCAATTGGATTTTTTTTTTTTTTTTTGTGTATTTTTTAACGAGGAAGCCGAAAATAGTATTCTCCACAACCTTTTAAGTATTCTGTAGGCCACAGTTTTAAAAAATGACAATTTTTAGCATAATTTCAATTTCAACAGAAATTTCTAGCACTAACAAAGGGGATTTTCCCGTACCCAGCATTTTTAATTTTTTTATCAAGAAAGTATCAAGTCATAAACTTTTTGAGTAAAAATTTGCTTCAATTAAAGAAAATCGTTAAAATGTTAAACATGATGTTTTTGATATGCATGTAAACGTGAAGACAGCTCGAAAAATTTTAAGTATCTCATCAAGCTGCCATAGCTGTTAACATCTTAAAGTTCAAAATAATCGGCAAACTTTGTTTTTAGTTCACACGCTATAACTGATTTGGTTTTTGCAATTAACCGAATCAGCTAAGAGCAATTTGATTTTGATGATTAGTATAAGTTAATAAAAAAGGAATTGCTTCCTTGTTGGTGATACTTACCTTATTCAATATTTGAATATGCTTCACAAACAAACTACCTTATTTACTACCACAAGCGTGCATGTCATTGTTTGTGACTGACGTCATAATTAAAACACCACTAGTTGGCGCCCCGCCTGCACATTGATTGTGAGAACTTAGAATAAACATATAGAATTTATGATGTCAACAGACTTAAAAAAAATTAAAAACTTTTTAAAAGTTCTTTTAAAGTATTTAAAGTTTATGATTCGAATAAAAGAAACAACTAGTCTTTCCTCAAAAACATCATAATCAGTAAAATCGAAAACAAATGATGAAGTTGATTTTTCATTTCAATAGTTCAACTTATTTAAAAACTATACTTAAGGAAACATTAAAATTATAATTGCAACAATGAAAGTCTACTGGTTTGTCAGTTTTTGTGGTCGAGTGAAAACAAATTAATACAACTAGTCCCTGCTTTTCGGGCCAATTCGTAAACAGGCCAAAAAAGCACGTCAGCGGTTGAACTTTGGTTTTCCAACCCGGACAAGCACACCCGAAAAGTTTTTTGAAATCAGGCCGAAGTCATTTTGAGCGTCGTCTTCTAACTTTCAGTTCATTTAAATGTTTGGATTTCTTTTTATTAAGCATAATGTGTGATTTTTTTTATAATTCTGTCAGTATTTGTGTTTGGGCCACCCCTTCATACTCCGTTAACTTGACAGCTATTGCGAAAACTTTTTTTTTGCTTGTTGCCTATTGCTTAAGCTTCGTTCTGACGAATTTTTTCTTGGTTTTATTGATTTTCAGTTGGTCTATGTCGTTTTTCAAGTGGGTCCCTTTCAGAAGCCATCTTGT